>NC_047662.1:83019984-83643422 GCF_011762505.2 Arvicanthis niloticus | reverse complement strand
TAAAGGGCATTTTTTTTAAAGAGAGGAGAGGCACTGCTGGTTTCTCTTTTTAATCCTCTTAAATATAGTACTTTGGAAGGAACATATTAAGAGGAATATTAATTTCTTGTTTCATTTTGTTGGTGCTGGGGACTGAGGCTAGGTTGTTACTCCAACTAGGAAAGGGCCCTGCAACTGAGCAATTCCCAGCTCTTACATTTTTTTTCTCTTTACATTTGAGACAGCTTTGCTAAGTTGCCTAGGCAACTTAAACCTTAAACCTACTGTTCTCCTGCTTTGTCCCTCCAAATAGCAGGGTGTGCAGGCCTAGATCACTGGAGCCAGGCGCATTCTTATTTCATGTTTATTTTATTGTCTTAAGTTTCTGCTCCTTCTGACAAACCCTGAAGGAGAACATGTCCCACTCAGTGCTCTGTGGCATTTGCTTGATCTATAAACAAAACATTCCTGGACTTGGAAGATATTATATCATAGACTTACTCAGTCTTATCAAGTGATAAACCAGAAAATAGGCTCAAGGCAATTTATTTTTGTTCACAGTTATGTAGTAAAAGACACATTTAACAAATGTTGACTGAGTCTCTGTATTCCTGACACTAGGTGAAAGGTAGACAAGTTCCTAGTTGCCATGGAGCTTTGTGTAAACAAAAGGAACATTTACCAATCTTAAAGTCATTTGGAACAAAAATACCTTGAGACAGTTTTGTTTTCTTAAAAAATTAAAAATTAATTCTTTGAGAATTTTATACTTGTATACTATGACCTAGATTGTACTCACATCTCACGTCTCTTTTTCATATTCATCTGGAATCCCCACAGCACATCTGCATGTCTTTTCTTGTGTTTTTAAACAACCCACTAAGTCCAGTTAGTACTTTCCATACTTGTATGGATGTGTGGCTATCCACTGGAGTATGGGTAACTTAATAGTGCCCATACCTTCAAAGAATGATGGCTCTCCCTCCCTCAGTATCAATTGCCAATACTTCCTGGGGAATGGGTGGGGTCCCAGAACTCTCATAAGCTTCTCCTCAGTCTATTTTGTCGGAATTTTGGCTAGGTTAATTTTGTGTGGGTCTTGTGCAGATAACTACCCCTACTGTGAGTTCATGAATACAATAGTTATGTTGTGTCCTGGAGACAGCATTTCAAGTGTTCTTACCCATCCTCTGGTTCTTACGTTCTTTCTGCCTCCTCTTCATGGTATTCTTTGGGTATTGGCATAGATGTGGGAGTTTGGGGGCACTGATAAAGATGTCCCATTTAGAGCTGAGAACTCACAATGACTTATTCTCAGTACTTTGATCAAAACTACATTCACTGTTGTCTCCTGTAAAAAGATGGTGCTCTCTTAAGGCTGAATACACTCTAGATCCATGGGTATAAACAATGACTATTTAGAAGGAATTTTGACATTATGATGATTTAGCAAAATGAGAGTAGCTGATTCTAACCCAGGGACATTAGCCATTGGATTTTGGCCATGTTTACATTACCAGGAATGAAATTTCTTCCTGAAGAGAAGGCTTCAAATCCATTCAGAGAGTTGCAGGTTACTCCATAGTAAACAGGCCACTACTGCTTCAGTGATCTCATCTTTCCTGGCAGATCAGTATTATAGAAGGCAGAGTCCAATTCTATGTCTTTTCTTTCCAAGCAACTTCTATAGCACATTTTGTCTCTGTGAAAGCTAGCCATTAGGAAGGAAGTTTATAGGTTAGTATGAGATTGAGTTCTTGATGTTCTGCAGCCAAAGTGTACAGTATCTCCAACATTTGAGGTTTTAACATGTAGTTATAGCAAGCTGCCAAATAACCTGTGTTGTTTTAGAGCCCACTTGGGTATCCTTGACTAATAACTCAAAGAGAGATATAAGAAGTTTTTGTTAATTTAATTAAAAAATAACAATGGTAGCTAAACAGGAAAAAGTTTACCTTTGTTATTAAAAAGTGTGTGGAGAAAGAGGAACACTCCTCCATTGTTGGTGGGATTGCAAGCTGATACAACCACTCTGGAAATCAGTCTGGTAGTTCCACAGAAAATTGGACATAGCATTACCTGAGGACCCAGCTATACCACTCCTGAGCATACACCCAGAAGATGTTCCAACATATAACAAGGGCACATGCTCCACTATGTTCATAGCAGCCTTATTTACAATAGCCAGAAGCTGGAAAGAACCTAGATGTCCTTCAACAGAGGAATAGACACAGAAAATGTTGTACATTTACACAATGGAATATTACTCAGCTATTAAAAACAACAAATTCATGAAATTCTTAGGCAAATGGATGAAACTAGGAAATATCATCCTGAGTGAGGTAACCCAATCACAAAAGAACATACATCATATGCACTTACTGATAATTGGATATTAGCCCAAAAGCTCACAATATCCAAGATACAACTCACAGACCACATGAAGCTCATGAACATGGAAGACCAAAGTTTGGGTGCTTTGGTCCTTCTTAGAACAAGCAACAAAACACTCATGGGAGCAAATATGGAGACAAAGCATGGGACAGAAACTGAAGGAGAGGCTTTTCGGAGACTGCTCCACCTGGGTATCCATCCCATGTACAGTCACCAAAGACAGACGCTGAGCTGATGTGGATGCCAGGAAGTGCATGCTGACAGGAGCTTGATATAGTTGTCTTTTTAGAGGTTTGCCAGAACCTGAAATATACAGAGGTGGATGCTCACAGCTAACCATTGAGCTGATCATGGGGTTTCCAATGGAGAAGTTAGAAGACTGAAGGAGCTGAAAGGGTTTTCAGCCCCATGGGGAGAGCAACAATACCAACCAACAAGAGCTTCCAAGGTCTAAACCATCAGCCTGGGAGCACACAGGGAGGGACCCATGGCTCCAGCTGTATGTGTAGAGGAGGATGGCATTGTTGGGCATAGGTGGGAGAGGAAGTCCTTGGTCCAGTGAAGGCTGGATGCCCCAGTGTGTGGGGAATTCGTGGGTGGGGAGGTGGGAATGGGAGGGTGGGGACACATCCTCATAGAAGCAGAAGGAGGGGGGGATGGGATAGGGTTCCTGGGTGGGGGGAATGGGAAAAGGAGATCACATCTGAAATGTAAATAAAACATCCAATAAAAAATAAAAAATGCAAAAAAGTGCAAACTAGCCTTTTTTTCTATCAATTGTAACATTTAAGGAAAAAGTGCTGGTTAAGATGTGTGAAATTCCTCAATCTCATATACTCTTGATGTGAGCATAAGCCAGCCTTTGTGAAGAAGAGCATTTGCAATGGTCTCAAAACATTCCTACTGAGTATCTGCTTCTTAGATTATCTCTTAGAAAAGTATCTGTGGATTGAATATACATAGTGAGGACCCTAGTGTGGCTTGTTGTAAATACCCAAATTTAGAGATATCCTTGCATGACAGAAAATTCTGACACAAAAATCAACATATATAGATTCACTTTTATCTGTATAAAAGAAATCTGGGGTAGGCCTTTGAGCTGATGTGGAGAAAGCCTGCTTCCCTCTGTCCTTGGTACTGGCCCTCTTAGTGCGGCATGGTCAAGGTAGTTGCTGGAGGAGGTCCAGCCATCATGGTCACTTCGATATAACAGAAGAAGAGCACCTTAGGTCTTGACATTTGCACCTGCAGAAAGCTTCAAAAGAATGTTTTCAGCTGGGCATCCCCCTACAGCTGTGACAGAAAGAATGGAAGGATAAATACTACTGGGGAGGCCTACGGTTCTCTTTAAAATAAGTTCAGAAAATTATGTGTTCCTTTGTATGTTATCCTTGTACTTTGTAAATTATCCATGAAAAAAAAAACATTGCAGGTATATATGGATGTGAAGGATATAATTTCTAACACATTATACGTGTCAGCATATAAATAAAGCCATAGTATTTCACATTTAAAACCACATCCAACTGAACGCGACTACCTTGATATTACAGTTGCTAATGCTCTCCATCTCCCAAACTTTCAAACAGTTGGAAATTGTTTATTATTCCTTTTCTCCACTCTGGCCCCTGTAAAGATCTTTCTAATGTGCACTTTCTACTTGAAAGCTTACTGATCACCTTGTCACATAGCTCAGCCTTCTACAATATGTAGAAAGGTCAACTTTAACTTCATGTGGTTATAGACTAAAAGGCATTCTTCTTTCTTTTAATTATGATTATTGACACCAGGGTGGTTAGAACACAAAAGGACACACTGTGCATTTTGACAAACAGGGAACATGAAATGGAACCCCCAGTAAGGAGGAAGGGGGCTCTGAAAATAGATGTAAGTACCGGTGAGGGCTGTTAGTGCTGGAAAGAGCAGACAGTACAGTCCATTTCACTTCTGAATTCATTTTCATAGGTTTCTATAAAGAAACTTGATTCCTTAACTAAATAAATGGAAATTATTAGTTTTAAAGGAGCAGTTGTTAATTCCTAGACCTCTTATGGAGTAGATGTAAAAAAAAAATCATAGCAACGAGTACTGATTTTAAGATTGAAAGTTGACAAAACACCCTATCAATTTGGTTGTGCGGACTTGGAGAGGACTTTTACCCAGTTGCTGATGTCATCGCTGGCTACGAGGGACACTGACAGTTTGCTGGCCTTGAGCTCACCATCCTCACACCTCTGGCTCCTGAATGACAGGATTCAGCTTGTGTGACACCACCCTCGATTTTCCCAGTTATTCATACACTGCTCCATAGGGGGGAATCACTGTGCTCAGGCCGTCTCAAAGATTACAGAGTTCCATTCTCGTTGCTTGGCAGGAGAATGCCATGTTTGAAATGTATTCACTCAGTTATTGTTATTAAGATGGACTCAGAAATATTTATTCTTTGAGTTACAATTCAATACTATTCAATCCTACTGTATTTATTTTGATGTCCAGATTGCTCCAGGTTTGGTCACTGGATGCTCTCTTAGTTGGCTTCTGGGTCCTTGGACATACCCCATTGCCCCCACCACCTTTTTTTTTTTTTCTTATACACACCACAGTGTGCTACAGGTTCATACTGTAGGCTCTCTGTGCCAGATACCGGTTCCAAGGAGCCTGGTTTTCTTTGTTGGAGAATGCATTATAAAGCCACACAGAGCTTGATGGTTCTTTTCACATGTACTACTCCATCAGCTCAGCTGCTCACGGAGGGCATCTCTTCTATTCACTATTACCTTTTGTTTTACTTTTTATATAGTAATTTAACATGTTAAGCCGTATTCCTCTTATTTAAAAATGTGAGAATTTTATGTGTGAGTATTGTAATTACATCATTTCCATCTCTCTGCCCTTCCAACTCCTCCCTGTCTCAACTACCCTGTCTCAAATCGTTGACCTTTTGTTCCCTGACTATTATTGTTTTACACACATGTGAACAAGCGCACGCACGCGCGCACACACACACACACACACACACACACACACACCATCTAAGTCAATTTAGTGTTGTGCACATGTTGGGGATAGATAATCAATAAGGAAGCTAATCCCTGGAGAAGATTGACTCTTCCTCTGTCAGCAGCCATTAAGCTCTTCACCCAGTAGTGGGATCTTGTGAGACTTTCCCCATTCACATTGGCATGTTGACTTGTATGGTAATTCTGCAGGTCTTGCTTTTTTGTTTTGTTTGTTTTTGGTCTTAGCTTTGTGATATCTAAACGCAATATTCTAAGTGAAATTTCTAACATTTACTTATCTCAGAGGGAGGTGGCCTGTCAATTTTACTGGTCCAGTCTTGCCTTTTCTGTGTCTAAGGACTTCAAGAGGTTTTGCTGGGTGTGATGGGTTTTCATTGCAGGCCTGAGGAGAGAACAGGGATGGGTGAGGGAACAACTCAGTTTCTAAGTAAAGAGGAAGTACTTTTCTTTTCCTGGCGTCTGTGTTTGCTGTAGGACTCATATTCTGAATGGTTATTTCTTTCTTCTTCCTTTTGGTGTGTGTGTGTGTGTGTGTGTGTGTGTGTGTGTGTGTGTAGGCTAGAAGGCACCTGTAGTGACAACTCTGGAATTTTGGATTCTTTTAAAAAAAAAAAGGAAGAGAAATATGAGAATGCGCTTTTATTTTAGTCCCAGGTGTAGGGATGTGGGGCTGCTTCAGACTGTCCACAGCAGGTGACTATGATTTACCTTGTGCTCTAGCCTTTGCTAGCCACAGACAGTTTCTGTGATTGCATGATGTGTGGAATTCTGAGAACTTTTCAGAGGATATATAAATGCTAAAGCCCTGATAGGCAGTGTTGGTGGTTTGTTGATTATTCAGAGGGTTGATTGCAGTTTGTAGTAGTCATGGTCAAAGAAGAAACAAAAGGAAAGAAATTAGATTCAGGGATCTCGATTTCTTTCTCTCCCATCTTATCCTTCTTTCTTTCCTATCTAGTGATGGGGGTGTGTGAAATGGGGAGGGGTCAATACAGGATGTGAAAAAGAAGAATCTACAAAGTAGCAAAGATCAGCCTCAGGCACCTTCGGGGTTAATCCTCGGGAACTGTCTTAAGACACTATGACCAGCATAACTTGTAGAAGAAAGCATATGTACTACATAGAATGATTATTTTTTTTTCTGGGACCAGTAGATGAATTATAGTTTGGGGGTGAGTAAACACTTACATTGGGGTTAATGGTAATCTTTACATCCTGTAGCCCAGCATTTCCGGGAGGCACAGGCAAGCTCAGTGTGTTTGAACCAGATTCTTCTACACTATGAAGACAGGATGCTCCTCTTCCAATGACCATATGCTCAACCATATGGAGTGAGGGAAGAGAGCACATTTGAGGGGTCCAATTGGTTAGATTGGAAAAGAATGGGGGAACCTCTTTTGGGTCTCACCTTATGCAGCTTGGGTTCAGTTTTCACTTTGCTTGTCTGGACTGACATCTGGAGAAAGTGTCACTTTTGGGGAGAATTAAGGGTGACCCCAAGGCAGATGAGGCTCATGCTGGGTTATGGTTGCTACTTCTATGCTATCTGGCCAAGGTCAAATAGGAAAGGGTGGTGTGCAGAGAAGAGATGGCATAGAAAGGATCACAGAGGCAAGGCTGTGAGGCTTGGAGGATACATCTGAGTGTGCTGGGAGCACTCCTGATTTACTGATTCCCTTGCGGGCATCAAGGACATCAAAGGCATCAGGACAGACCCTTCTATCCCCTTCCAGGAAGAAGCCTGGATGGCAGAGAGCTAGCTTGGAGACCCTCATCATAAGCCAGACAGAGTAGATAACTGAGACTCAGTAGGCCCTCAAGGCCATAGAGAAGAGGAGAACCTTTCTCAATAGACACCCAGAGGCCAGAACCTGTATTAGATGTGCTTTTTCTACCATATTACCATACCAGTCTTCTTTCTCAGAACCCAAAATAGTGAGTCTAGCCAACAGCATCTAGTGGAGTTGAGACAGTTGCAAGTAAAATCCCTGAGATACTGTTGATTAGGGAATTAAAATTTCTCCCAGTGAGTCTCCAGATTCAAACAGTGGTTGGCATAAAGAAGGCATTTGGTCATGTTTGAGTGAATGAACCACAGGGAGAAGGGTAAGGACAGGGTCAGAAACCTAGTTCAGGGGTTAGATTTAGGGAGAAAGGGCTTGGCACTCACTATGCTCTCTTCCTTTTGATGGCTTTCTAGACCTTTATCCAAAGTCCCACTTCTCTTCATGGTACAAAACCAATGTCCCCTTGGATATCCATGAACACAGATGGATCTGTGGTGTGGAGGATCTCGATGGTGAATGTATGGGAGTGATGGCTGCAGGCTCAGGGTGAAGAGTGTCTCATACCTGCTCAACTTTCACCGAGGCTTTTGCCTGCTTGTCTCACAGCTCAAATAATGCAACAGGTATTCATTTTGAATTAAACAAAGGAGACTCCATCTGAGATTTCTTTGCTAGACTTTGGCATCTATTGGTTGGGATTGGTTTTACTTTTTTTCTACCAGAATGTGGTCTAGAGCAATGGTCAGGCTGTGATCTCTAGGGTCAGTGTCTGCATTTAAACTCCAGATCCCATGCTTGCTAAGGGTGTAACTTCTGGAAAAAAATCAGAGATTTTAAAACTTAAGTATTTTATTTAATATTCATGCACGCGTCTAATGTGTTTATATCCAACTTACCACCCTTTCCCCTCCAGTTCTCTGTATTTTACCACTCTTTACCCCCAATTTCATGTTCTCTCTCGTTTTCACTCTTTCCTTTCTCCTTTCATCACTCACTCCCTCTTTCCCTCCTTTCCTCTCATCCTCTGTTCCCTCATCTCTCCCTTCCAACTTCCTTCCCTTCCTTCTTCTCCCCCACTCTGTTTTTTGAGGCAAGGTCTCATGTATCTTAGGCTAGCTTCAAACTCAGCCTTTCGTCTAGGATAAGCCCGTGCTT
This sequence comes from Arvicanthis niloticus, assembly GCF_011762505.2. NCBI lineage: Eukaryota > Metazoa > Chordata > Mammalia > Rodentia > Muridae > Arvicanthis > Arvicanthis niloticus. The sequence goes on along the minus strand of NC_047662.1, from coordinate 83,635,087 downwards.
CTGCTTTTCCTACTTCTACCTCTGGAGGACTGAGATTATAGGCGTGCCTCACTACACTTGGTTTATGTGGTGCTGGGCTAGCTGTTGGGTCATGCTGTGGCTTTGTGCGTGCTAGACAGATGCTCTACCAGCAAAGCCACATCTCAGCCCTTATTCATCTGTGCTCTATTGACCTGTTTTCTCTCCTTCCCAACCTGCTGTTAACTCATGCAAAATTTTTTAATTCAAATAGATTTTCTACTTCTAGGTTTGCTTGGTTCCTTTTCACAGATTGTTCTATGTTGAAATTCTTTATCTTTTCAATTATTTTATTTACATGAGCATACTAAGACCATCTCTTTGAGTCTTTACCCATAAATTCAATTTATGAATTGTCTTTGAATATGTTTTTATTGGATATTTTATTTACATTTCAGATGTTATTCCCTTTCCCCATTTCCCCCTGACACCCAGAAACTCCCTATTCCATCCCTCCTCCTTCTGCTTCTATGAGGATTTGGCCCCCACCCACCCACCCACTCCCACCTCCTTACCCAAGAATTCCCCCACACAGAGGCATCTAGCCTTCACAGAACCAAGGACTTCCTCTCCTACCTATACAGCTGGAGCTATGGGGCCCTCTCTATGTGCTCCCAGGCTGGTAGTTTAGACCCTGGGAGCTCTGGTTGGTTGGTATTGTTGCTCTCCCCATGGGGTCACAATCTCCTTCAGCTCCTTCAGTCTTCTCTCTAACTTCTCCATTGGGAATCCCATGATCTGTTTAATGGCTAGTTGTGAGCATCTGCCTCTGTATATGTCAGGCTTTGGCAGACCTCTAAAAAGACAACTATATCAGGCTCCTGTCAGCATGTGCTTCCTGGCATCCACATCAGCATCTGTCTTTGGTGACTGCACATGGGATGGATACCCAGGTGAAGCAGTCTCCGGATAGCCCCTCCTTCAGTTTCTGTCCCATGGTTTGTCTCCATATTTGCTCCCATGAGTATTTTGCTACTCCTTCTAAGAAGGACAGAAGCACCCACACTTTGGTCTTCCTTCTTCATGAGCTGCATGATATTGGTACAGAGACAGTCAGAAAGATCAATTGAAGACCCAGAAATGAACCACACACCTATGGTTACTTTATCTTTGACAAAGGAGCTAAAACTGACCAGTGGTAAAACAACAGCATTTTCAACAAACGGTGCTGGTTCAATTGGAGGTCAGCATGTAGAAGAATGCAAATTGATCCATTCCTATCTCCCTGTACAAAGCTCAAGTCTGAGTGGATAATGAACATTCACATAAAACCAGATACAGTGAAACTAATAGAAGAGAAGGTGGGGAAGGGCCCCAAATACTTGGGCACCGGGGAAAAGTTCCTGAACTTTGGCTTTGAACAATGGCTTATGCTCTAAGAGCAAGAATTGACAAATGGGACCTCATAATATTGCAAAGGTTTTTTTTTTTAATTTGTTTTTTGTCTATTTAAACATTTTCTCATGGGACAGTTTTTCTTTCTTTCTTTCTTTCTTTCTTTCTTTCTTTCTTTTTTTAAATCAGCTGCCCCATGTTGAGGCATCCCTTCCCCCTGAGGGACCACCACATGAAGGTATAGTATAGAATAGAGTTTATTAAGGGCATGGAGAGGGGAGTTAAAAGGGTAGTACAGGCAGAGAAAGGGAGAGAGAGAGAGAGAGAGAGAGAGAGAGAGAGAGAGAGGAGTAGAGGAGTAGAGGCTGACCATGAGCCATGAGCTCATGGAGAGAGAGGGGAAAGGGAATGGGAGAGGGGGGAAGGGAAAGCAAGAGAGTTCATGTGACAGTTTTGATCAGGTGCTAAATGTAGAGGTGGCAGAAGCTGCATGACGTTACTGTTACCTTCCTCCAAAAGGGATTGCATTTTCTTCTGAAAGGACCAGCGAATCTCAACATTGCCACAGCCTGATTTTATTCCTTATTTGAGCTTGTCTAGTTGAAGGTTGTCTTTACTTCCAATGCATATCCTTTATTCTGAGGTAGTTCCTGGCTGCTTTTGTCTAGCATATGCTAATTAGGTCCCAGTAGTCAAGGTTGAGAAAACGGAGACCACTGCCTGATCCTTCCTGATGATGCCTACTGCCACCAGTAGTGGGACTACTACCAGAAGAAGCAGAGGCTTCCAGTAGTTGCTGCCAGAAGTTAAAGCCTAGCGTGATAGCTCTCCAGGTGCTTAAAGTCTTAAGGCTCTGACCACTAAAGCCTGAAGTAATCTGGCTTGTGGATTTTTCTGTGGTCTCACATTATTCAAGATTTCAAAAACTGGCCAGTATCTTACCATTTTGTGTTTTAGGGAGTAAACTTTCATCTGGTGGGAACTCTATACCATATGAATCCATGAGAGCTTTCAGTTCTACCTTTAAAGACCCGGCACTGTCTTTCCAGATTGCACTGTCTCAGCACATGGTGTGTTTCTTGTAGAAATCTGGGACATACCAAGAGAGTCTTAAGCTTCATCCATCTGTCTTTGTTTGTTTGTTTGTTTCTTTCTTTCTTTCTTTCTTTCTTTCTTTCTTTCTTTCTTTCTTTCTTTCCTATCTATGTATCATGTATATATGTATTTATCTATAATGTATGTATCAATTATCTTTTTTCTTTCTTTCATCTAAGCCTATCTATCTATCTATCTATCTATCATCTATCTATCTATCTATCTATTTATCATTTACCTACCTATTGTCTATCTACCTACATCTGTATATACATATTATACATTGTCTTGAAATCAAGTAATGCCTTGTACCACATGGCTCAATTTTCTCAGTTCTACAATAAATTCTGGTTCTCTTTACAGATCAACATATATGCTCTATCTTCTTTAAATGACAGCTATTAGTATGTTCTTTCCACATATATAGTAATTTTGACATTGATGTAATGTCTCAGAAGTTCACATTTTCCACTGTTACGAATGGCAAAAACAATGAACACATATGCCATTGAGAATTTTCCAGTGGTTAACAACAGCTAATATTTGAAAGTTACTGTACAGAGTTATTTTCAATGTGTAAAATCACTTAAAGGACACAACAAATCTGCAAGAAAATCACCACTTAAAGTTATTTGCCTCTAGAAAACCACCCCAGACCATGCAAACCCAGAGGTGAAATGTGTGAGAGATTAGCCTCAAATAAGGCAGGATGACATTTGACCTGTTCTTACAGATTGTAGGTGATTAACTTTGTACAGGCAATTTGATGTGTTTGAAGCACATTGTATTTGTTAAATGCTGCTAGCTAAACTAGTAGACAAATCTCTCCATTTTGGTGCCTTACTATCATAGACTTTTGTGTCTTATGCACCCAAGGTCTGATGGGAGTGAGGCTCTTCTGTGCAAGGATCCAGGAAGTCAGGTTAAAACAAGTCACTATGATCAATACATTGCTTCCAGGGCTCTCCTGATATGATATGATGTGACAATGAAGGGAGATAGAGATAGAGATAGAGATAGAGATAGAGATAGAGATAGAGATAGAGATAGAGATAGAGATAGAGATATAGTGAGATAGTGAGATAGTGAGATAGTGAGATAGTGAGACAGTGAGACAGTGAGATAGTGAGATAGTGAGATAGTGAGATAGTGAGACAGTGAGACAGTGAGACAGTGAGATAGTGAGATAGTGAGATAGTGAGATAATGAGACAGTGAGACAGTGAGACAGTGAGACAGTGAGACAGTGAGATAGTGAGACAGTGAGACAGTGAGATAGTGAGATAGTGAGATAGGATATAGATATAGAAATAGAGATAAATAGAGATAGAGCTAAAGAGATGTTGATAAATACAGATGTAGATAGAGAAATAGAGATAGAGTGATAGAAACAGACAGACAAACAAACAGGATACTCAATTATGTAGTTTTCTGTAGACACAACACTCCTTTAGTTTGGGTCCTGGATATTAAACTTAGGTCATAAGCTTTGCAGTGAGTGCTCTTGCTTCCTAAGCCACCACCCTGCTAGCCCTGTTTCCTCATGTTTTTAGTTTGTTCTTTTCATTTGAGCCTTCTACACAAACTCCACCACATGACTTCTTTAGCATCAGGTTTTCCACTGTGTACAGTGTAATGACGGACTTATCGCGCACCTACTGGCTGATCAAATTTGTGCAAAGGGTCAGAAGGTTGAGGCCTGAAGATTCCAAAAGTTGAGAAGTGGCAGACACTGGATGAAGTAGGACTGGCTATGAGCATAGAAATGGTAGTTACATGTTACTTCCGTTTTGTATGAAGGTTTGAAGAAGCAAGGGCCAGTAGACATTGCTGTGCTACCAAGACCACAGCTGCCACAGAACTGTACGAGGTGAGGCCTAGAGAGTAGGTGGGGAAATGCTACTGTTCCTGATGCTGCCTTCCTACATACGGCAACCACTAACCATGGACGAAGGGCTGGCAATTTGTGTAGTGAAGATAAAGGAAGCTCAGGTTCTAACTCTGCCTGCTGGGGAATTTGAGGCAAACAGAGATGTCTGTGGGTGATATCTCTTGTATTTCCTTTTAACATGGAAGTGGGAGCTCCAAAAGAGATAATAAGGAAGGAAATTCAGTTCAGTGCTGGTCTTGGGAGTTTGACCTTCTGGTCTCCCATTAATTTTATGGTTATTTGCTTTCATGTATTGTCAAGAGGAGTCAGGAGAGATGGCTCAGTACTTAAGAGCATTGGATATCATTTCAGAGGACCAGAGTTATATCCCAGCATCCACATGGCAACTCATAACTCTCTATAATTCCACTTCCAGGAGAGTTGACATCCTCGCTGGCCTCTATGGGCAATGAATATAGTACAGGTATAAATGCAGACAAAATGTTACATACATAAAATAAAATAAAAATTACTATTTTTAAAGAATTGTGAAGAAAGGGCCGAGGAAACGGCTAAGTTGATAAAGTGCTTGTCGCACAAGCTTGAGGACCTGAGTTCCAACCCTAGTACCTGTCAGGTCCAAAGAAAACTTCATTTCCCTGAGTTCTGGTAGTTAGACAAAAGCCAGCATTCCTCAGAAACTGGTGAAGCTGATTCTCCTTTATCACAAAGAAAAAAAGTCATTTTCTTTATTATTTGCAGAAGGGAAAAATGACTAGACTTAATCTATGGTGCCTACTACGATACCAAAGTACATGCATGCTGGCTTCCAGGCTCCCTCAATATTGCAAATACCTGCTTTGTATTTCAGAGTCCATGCTGGCATCCTAGCCCTTCTCAGCTCTTCTTAACTCCTCCCCCTCCCTAAATCTCTCAACCTCATGGGATTCCCTCCCACCAGCTACTCACCCTTCTGACCCTGCTCTTCAGCTATTTGCTCTTGGTCTCTATCCTTTGGTTTTCCTCTCTTGCTCTCCCTTCCACTCCCTTTCTCTCTCTCTCCTCTCCTCCTGCCTCCTGCTCAGGTCCACTCTGCTGGCCATGATCAGGCTACCACTTTCTGTCTCTGCTCTGGACTCTGCTAGTTGTTCTCTCCCGTATTTTTACAATAAAAACCTTCCCCTTAATCATACCATGGCACAATCATGTCATCAGTTTATACAGTTCCCGTGTATGAAAAGCCAGGCATGGTGGCACATTCTTGTGACCTTAGCCCTGGGGAAGTGGAGACAAGTGGATCCTTAGGGCTTACTGGACAGTTGGTCTAGACTAATTGGTGAGTTTCAGACCAGGTGAGAGACAATGTTTCAAAAATTAAGATGGATGCCTCTTGAAGAACTACACTCAAAGCTGATCTTACCTTCTGCATGGATACACGTGCACATGTACCCCATATAACATGTGTATGATCCCATCCATAACAGTGAAAACAACAACAACAACAACAACAAGACACACACACACACACACACATACACATGCACATACACAATTGTTAGGAGGGTTCTGTATTAGCACTACTTTTTCCTGGCTTTATGACTCTTCAACTCACAGGCTTCCAATATCTCTATTAACCTAATTAAATGTTGTTAGTAATACTGCAAGGAAGGCACAATGGTATATGAATGACACTGGGTTTTAAAAACTCTTTAGTTTTGAGTTTATAGTATTTTTCCTCCTCTTTCATCTCTCCAAACTCTTCCACATACCCCCTCTTTGTTCTCTTTCATATTCATGGCCTCTGTTTTTCACTGATTATTGTTACTTACACATGTGTACATACATACACACACGTATTCATAAATGCATAGATACATCCTATAGTCTGTACACTGTTATCGTGTGTATGTTTCAGGTTTGACCATTTAGATGAATGTTAGTGTGTGCTCTTCCCTGGGGAAGACTGTTCCTTGCGCTCTCTGTAGTCTTTAACTGCCTGTAGTTCTTTGGGTAGGGTTAAGGCTTTATAGATTTTCTCCCTTTTGCTTTAGTATGTCTATTATTGTCCTTGTTCAGCTTACATAACATAGGATACTACAGATGGTATCTCTTTATTCCCTGAACCAAACTTCCTTCCTGTCTGGGGCTTTGTAGATCTGAGAGTGATTCTACCACGCAGTCAATTGCTTAAGCCAAAAATCTGCATGATGCTTAAGTTTCTTTTCTTGTAGCCTCTACATTCTATCATTTGCCAATACACATTTGAAATATTTATAATGCTCTTCCATGTCTCCATCACTCTGATGATGCTTAGTCCAGGCCATTATTACTTTATTTTTCCCCCATATTAGAAGCAACCTACGGGCCTCTCAGACTCTAACCTTGCTCCTGACTGTGGCCAGAACAATTTTTTTCAAATTGGAAAGCATACAAAGTTGTTCTCTTTTGAGCATGTTTGTAGTTCTCCTGGTCCTCTAAAGAAAGCCCAAATTCATTCAGCTGCTCTCATGGGGCACCTTGTGTCTGGAGCCAGCAACTTCTTCAGTCTTGTGCCCTTCGCTATTCTTCTCATCTCTAGTTTCTGAGGCACACCGCGTATTCCTGAACCCCATGTCCTCACCAGGATAACTTCTACTCAGTCTTGGAAGCTCAGTGCCCTTTCTGCAAGGAAACTAACTTTGGGTCACTTCTTTCCACTTTGGAGAGGGTCACCATGATTAATCACCAGTTAGGCTCCATTCCCCTAACAAAAAGAGACAACCTTGACTCACAACCAGCCATTGGGCCAATCCCCTTATCAAAGAACATGCCTCTAATGGGGGTGCACTGATCACACCCATCATTAAGTTCTGGCCTTCCATTAAGTCCCCTGTGCTCTTATCAGAAAAAGTGTCATTCCTCCAGGTGTCCCTGGCTAACAACTATTTGAAAAGAACGGTACTGCTGTAGTTAAGATGTAATTCTGATAATATCTTTTCTCTGTAAATCATCCTACCTGCCTAAGTGGCCAGACATGCAGTCTCCTGTCTCTACTTAAATTGTTCAAAGTGTAAGCTGAGGCTGGGACCTGAAAGAGATTTAAGGATGACAATGTATATGTTATGTATAAACCTATATAAATCAGTAAAAATTTCTACTCGTGGCTAGTTCCTCTTTGACCATTATCCAGAACTGGACTCATGCTATTATTAAAGAGTTTTTTTTTCCTTTGTTGTTTTTCCCTGAGTGGGTGGAGTGAATTCTCACTGAGGGAGACTTTCTCTGCCTCAGCACTAATTGGAATTTGTGGGTTACTGAAAAAGGGGAAGAGGACTCGAGGTGTGGGGAGGGAGCCAGAATGAGTTGGAGGGGGATTTAGAAGCAGTTGCAGAGAAACGAGGGTGGGAGGGGGGCTGCTGGATATGGTAACACTTTACCATGTACATGTGTTAAATCCTCAGAGATTAAAGGTAAGTGAATCCAAGTGACTTTAACATTATACAGCTCTTTGTGTGAATGGGCTCCCTACCTGATACAAGGACAGAAGCCATTATAAAAATGGTTAGAATCCAAAAGAGGTTGAGTGTGCCACACCTTGATGAAACATAGCTTGGGAAGGGCACAAAGGGGAGGGTCCTCGTGAGCCGTTGCCTGAAAAACAGGAATTGTCACAAAAGTGCTGAAATTCCAGCCTTGCACAAAGATAATTCTATAAGGATCCCTGCCCAGGCATTTCCTGGACTCATTTGGCCTCAGGCCACCATCACTATTGATCCTGGTAGTTAGGGATAACTGTTTCAAAACAACTTATATAACCTTTCTTGGGGTTTTCTTTAAAATTTTTTGGTTTTCCATTGTTTCCTTGAAATCAGCCACCATTTTCTCTGCTACTGATGCTCTATGCTACAGTTGAGGGACTAGGAGTACAATAGAGCCCTGGCAGGGACATGGGTAGGAGAAAGGAGATTTTTTTTTCTCCTCCTAGCATTCCACTTTGCCCTAGGAATGGTCCAAGCTGCTCAGCTAAATTCAATGCTGGACCAAGGAACATTTACTCAAAGCTGTGGGCTTCCCTTTCTTTGTTTAAATTGATCAACTCCAAATTAGGAGAAGAAGACCCCCTTTCCAGTCCACCTATGACACTTAAAACCCCAGTCTTCCCGGAGAGATTGGATATCCCTTTCTGAAGTCACCCCTCTGCTTTGTGGAGGGTCCCCCCCAACACTGTGTCAGTACACTTCACCTTTAATAAAGCATTTTTCACTTGCTGATTCTGCCTGCTATGTATGTCTGAGACTTTCCCTGCTGCGGCCAGTTGTGCTTGAGATTTTCCCCTTGCCTTTTAATTCTTTAATTGGCAGAGAAAATGAATCCAAACCATACCCATAAATGGCAACACAATGCTTTGATATTCTGGATTAGAGTCTTCCTTTTGGAGAGTCACTCTCTCTGGTGTTATTTTGATTGACACTGCTTAATGTCCCACAAAGCACTCAGACTGAGATAAGTACTTATTACTTCTTTGTGATTGAAATAGTTCAAGTCAGAGTATATATATTTTTTTGGCACGGGAAGTTATTAGGTATGTTGGGATTGTAGACAAGAGAATGCTGTGATAATAGATTGTGCTAAAACTGCAGGGAGGAACATTGAGTCCTAGGCCAAAGACCTCCCTATGTGGTGGCTTTGTCTGGGAGACACAGAGAGGAAACTTTGAGTTATAAGTCTTGTGAGAGAAAAACTGATTTTGTGGACCATCAAGTCTCCTCCCTTCCCTCTTCAGGGAGGAGCATTTTCTTTCTTTTTTTTATTTTTTTATTTTTATTTTTATTGGCTATTTTATTTACATTTCAGATGCCATCCACTTTCCCCAATTCCCCTTCCTAGAAAACCCCTATCCCATGCCCCCTTTTCCTTTTTGCTTTTATACAATTTTTAAAAAAATGTTAATCAAAGGCTTTATAAGTTTGGTAATGCTCAATCAGAAGTGTAACCCAATACCCAACCGAGATATATCAACTATTTTTGACTGGTGGAGACACGTGAACATCTGCCTCCATGTGCCCCCCCCTCTCTTTCTCTCTCTCATCACCTAGCATTTTCTAACCTTCTCCAAAATGCTGGAGGAGGCTGATCATCCTTTTCTTCGGAAGTTCTGAATACCTGAAACTGTAGTGCTCTCAAGACTCTGAAGCTCATGGTGTTGGTCCTGAGAAAGGAGTGAATGACAGCTGGTAGACCTGAGAGGGAAAGTGTGGACAAGCTGGGTCCCCCGTGAAGTACTGGGTGGGCAGGGTCTTCCTTCAGGGAGTGGAGCTAATTCCTTTTGGGTTGAGACTTCTTAGTGTTTCTTTTAAGTAGAGGACAAATTTGAGGAAGGGCCTCTTGTAGACAGAGACTGTATAATGGGCCAGACAGAGACTGAATGGTTGAGAGAATGGGGTGGGGTGCTCAAACTTCTGTAGGATCTACCTCACTGGCGGCTGGAGAGTTTGGTTTTCAAATAGCAGTCTTAAGGAATCATACCTTGCTTCTTTAAGGAGCCTGTCTGTATCTGGTCCTTAGTAGGAAACATCAGCTCTTTAAGAGGTTGAGAGTCAGAGAATCCTGATCCTGAAAGCTCAGCTTGTCTCCCGTGAACAGGACTGAGAATGAGTTCTGAGCAACAAGGAGAACTGGCACACTCTACAGTAAGTGAGTTTTCTACTCATTTCTTCCCAGTCTGGCAGCAGAGGGGAATGGACAAGAAGGGTAATAGACCAATAGGTAGAGAGAGGAATGGACAAGAAGGGTAATGGACCGATAGGCACAGAGGAGAATGGACAAGAACAGTAATGGACCAATGGGCACCCGAGTTTTCAATACCCTTTACCCTAATCTGTGCAATGAGTTTGAGGGGGCGGGGGCAGGAGCTACTTTATTAGATGGAAATTGAAAAAAAAAAACTAAGCTATAATAACAGACACGGGACTATTTTAATATTTGAGATGTCTGAGGAGTAGAATTTAGATGGTGGCATATTTTAGAAATCCAATTTTCTAGCAACAGAAGACAGGGCTGATAATGAAAATAGCAAGAATTCGAAATGCGGTGTTTTGTGGTCTTCCTAATAGATGTTTGGAATAGCTGTGGTCTTCAGTTCTAAGTTAAGAGACAGAAAGACATCTAAATGGCTTGTTAAATATTGCCCAGCAGAAACCTGGATTGTTACCTTACAGTGTGACAGCTACAGACTTGAGAAGGTGTAGAAGGGAAGTGGTGCTGGTATCTGGAGAACAGTGAATCTGAGGACAGATCCTGGAGGAACTGACATCTGAATAGGTGTTTCAAAGGCAAGCAGGAATTTCCCATGGAGGGACCAGGTGGCTCAAGAGCCTTCTGAGAGAGCAAAGGGGACAGGCCCAGGCTTGATGATAAGGGAAATGAACGGTGTTCACAGAATTACACTGCATCCTATGCAGCTGGCACTTCTGATGACTGCTGCTGTGGTCTTTTCCCTGACAGGCATGTTCCTAAGTAGACATCCTGTAGTGATGTAGTGATTTAGTGATGTAGTGATGATGTAATGATGTACAAACATTTCCCCATGTCTCTTACCTGACCTAGGTACTCACTTAAAACACTTCCCATCAGAGTTTTGAAACATTATCTCAACACATTTTTTGACTGTTGATCAAGTTTCAATGTCTTGCTACATATTTATTGGCTATTTTCTTTTCTTATTTTGTCTATCTACTCAGTACCTGTTGTGGACAGCCCTATTGCTGCCTGTATTTTGATGTTAATTCTGCTTTCCCAGGAGGGGCTGTCTGGACCAAGGAATGAGTCACTTACTCAGGTGACTTCTTGTGGACCTTCCCCCAATGAACAAAGGGACCAAACACTGGGCTGGACTTCCTGGTTGGATGGAGGGATGTTGGGGGGGGGGGAGGAAGCAGGAGAGAGTGAGGGCCTTTTTGGACACGGATAGTGTGAGGACAAGATGTACCTACTAGTGCCTCCTTGTTTCAATGGTGGCTCTGCCAGGATTCCCACCAGAGGATTTAGATTTAATATGGCTTACAAGATTAGAATTCTAGTTGTTGTGCCCAGTGATTGAGTTACCATTGTTTCTGAACTAAGTTTGTGTTGTGTTTTCCTTTACTCAGCAGCTTGTCTGGGTTCCAGAGAGAAAGGTACAGCAAAGTGTGGGTTTGTTTGCCTGATGTGCACCACAAAAGGCCGTGGGAGTTTTGAAGCATAGGGCTGACATGGTAGTGACCCACCAGTGGAAACTTAGCGAGCTGGGTGGAGAGATTTTGGAGCTCTGAGTCAGAGAGTCTCCACGAGGTAAGAACAGGTCAGCTATTGCTGGCCAGTGCATGGCCCACCAGCCAGCTGTGGTAGAGAGCAGCAGGATGTAACTTGGGAGCTATGCCGTTATTTTTTTTGAATACTTCCCACAACATGTATCTATTTTTCCGAGATGTTAAATTTTCTTCTCTGTCAGAATTCCTTAATGGCAAGTTTGTTAATAGATTTCTTAGTGTTTTGATTTTCTAAAAGAAAAATCTGCACTCGGGCTAGAGAGGTGGCTCAGCTGTTAAGAGATTACACCAGTCGGGCAGTGGTGGCGCACGCCTTTAATCCCAGCACTTGGGAGGCAGAGGCAGGCAGATTTCTGAGTTCGAGGCCAGCCTGGTTTACAGAGTGAGTTCCAGGACAGCCAAGGCTATACAGAGAAACCCTGTCTCGAAAAACCAAAAAGAGAGAGAGAGAGAGAGAGAGAGAGAGAGAGAGAGAGAGAGAGAGAGAGAGAGAGAGAGAGAGAGAGAGAGAGATTACACCGTTGTTGCAGAGGACTAGAGTTTGATTCCCAGAACCCACGTGGGAGGCTCATAGCCACCTGTGACCCCAGCACCAAGAATCTAACACCTCTTGGCTTTTCAGATATTCACACTTGTGTGCACATAGAGATATATAGAAACACATACATACATACAATTAAATATAAAAGTGAATCTTAAAAAAATTCTTGCTATGTGTAAGCTCAAATAATTTGCCACATTCAATTTCATCCAATCTCAACAGTCTTATAGAGAGCTCAGTTTTTATATGTGCAAACGTGTGTGTGTGTGTAGCACACCCACGTGTGCATCCTTGGAGGCTAGTGGTTAGGTGTCCTGCTTTATTACATTCCATCTCATTCATTTGAGGCATCTGCAATCCCTCACTGCATCTGGAGTTAGGCTGACACTCAGTAAACTTAAGGACTGTCCTGTCTTCCCCACCCTCAGTGCTGGGCCTAGCATATTACCAAGTCAGCTTTTTACATGCAGCCTAGGGATTTGAACTCATGTCTTTATGCTGTACAATAAATGTTCTTACCCCTGAGCCACTTTCTTGGCCTCCATTTGTAACTTTTGATTCCTTTGTTCTTATAGTTCTCCTACTGTTTTCTTTTTATGATTACTGAATTATTACTTCACATTTCTTAGTTTTGGTAGATTTGTAAATTGGAAGTTAAGCTTAGTAAAATGAGGGATTTCTTTTCTTCTTCTTCTTGTTCTTCTTCTTCTTCTTCTTTTTTTTTTTTTTTTTTTTTTTTTTGCACGAGTGCATGCAATTGTGAATCATCTGAGAGTTCTCTTTTCTCTGAGTCACTTAAAATTCTTCTAATGCACTCCCAACCAGACAACAGTTCTGTGGAAGCTTAAAGCTGACCACACATTCTTTGCTAACTCTCTGTTATTTCAAGGTGGAGTCTATGTCTGCATTTTTTGATTCTGGGCTTGGTTGCGTCGTTAGGATGCAGTAGACACAGAACTCTTCAACTTGTGAGATTATCCATATGGATCCCTGGGGCGTTTGCCTAGGTATTATGGTCCTTCTTGGTCCTTTCCCCCCTAGAGTTGAGATGTCTTAAGACATTCAAACTATATGGAGAACTCATATATAAAAGCTGTGGTTAATGGGCTAGGCTAAGCACTGGCCAATAGCCAGCATCAAATTCCAGCCATTGATGGGGTCATGTCAGATAATTCAGCATGGTTAATTCCAGACGACCATCCCAACTTCCTACCCAGTACCACATGGAACAAGGTCTATGGAACCATGAGAGATGATAAACTGTACTTGTTACTCAGTGACCACCACATTGAGACTCTGTTTATCAGGTGTGTCAATATTCTTCATGTTACCAAACCCTCATCTCTTCTCGAGTACCATTTTATGTGGTCTGCCAGCAGCATCACCTCTTAAAACACTTCCCTTTCCTGCATATATGGGGCAAAATCTCATCTAATTTTGCCTAAAATCATCAAAAAAACTTTTCCAAACTGTTGTCCTTCTTTCCAGTCTTGCAAGCTCTGCAATCTACTCTCCAGCCTGCCTACATACTGATCTTTGAAAATATAGCTCTGATATATTATATATTATAATATATATTATTATATATAATATATATAATTATATATAATGTATAATATATTATATATAATTATACATAATGTATAATATATTATATAATATATGTATTACATTATATAATATATATTATATATTATAAAATATAGCTCTGATAAATATAGCCTTAATTAGCTCTGGTGCCTGCGGGCTGTGGCCCAACTCCTCTTCCTTATATAGAATCTCTTTGATGCCGCTCCCGTAGTCCCATCTCATCTCATAGCCTACTCTTTCCCTTCCCCATCTCTCCTTGGGCATTTTGTTGACTCCTCAAGCTTTTGCTCTTAATTCCCATGTTAAAGCCTTCCTATTGCTTACTCTCTCTGCAGGTGTTTGTCACCTTTGATCTGTAGTTGATTCCTCTTTGCTCATACTACCATGGCACACTCCAACACTGTATTTCTGGTCTTTATGTAGTGGTTGGGTTGTCCCCTGTTTCGTCCACTAGAATACAATCTCCCCTTGCCCACAGACCTTATCTGCTTTGCTTACTGGGATGGGTCTAACCACTGGGCATGCCGCACACGTTGCATAGTCATCTAAATAACTACTATCCATTTCCATCTCGAATTCTTTTCTAGTCCCTTCTGCCCAGAGGTAAACAAAATGGAATGTAAATGGAAAACAGTGAGCCACCATGGCAGGAAGCCAGCTGGCAAAGAGCTGTCTCCTAGAAGCTTCAGCTTGCCTTTCTGTTTAGCCTGCAGTACTCCCCCCCACCCCCAATGAAGGCCAAGTTTAGGAGGTCTGAAGCCTAGTTCTACAAGTTGTTCTGATTTAAGTTGCATCACTGCCCTATGCTTTTCTCTCTCTAGCAAACCCATCTCCTCTAAATAACCAGCACCCCTCCCTGTTTCTGTATATTTCACACTGTTCCCACGACTGGAAAGCCCGATCTTTTTTTTGCCTTTTAGATCCACCCTGTGCCCTACTTCATCATGGTCACACCTCTTTATTTAGCTACAATTACAAGCTAGCCATGTTTAAACATGAGCCTCCAGGTGGCCCTCTCGGCAGTAGGTAGGACAGGACCATGCCTGTCATTCATCTCACGGATGGGTGAAGAAACTGTCTCTAGATGAGTTGAGAAAATTGGAGGAGGCTGTACCAGGGTAAATTTTCTGGAATTGTCTCCCAGGATTCTTCAACAGAACAGCTTTATTTTATCAAGCATTGGATCTTGGACTCTGAAAATGCCTTTCTTTGGAAGACTCAAATCTGGAGAGCCACCCATGAACATGGTCATTTATATGTTCAGTGGGACTGCTAGCTGTTTAGTGAATTGACATCTATTTGCTGAGCTCACTGTGTGGGCAATATCCAGTTGTATCTTTTAATAATAGAGTCAGTCACCTTCAGCTCACATTCTTAAAGGAAACGTGGGCTGAGACCCAGAGGTCCAGCAGGTAAACCTGCAAAATCCCACAAAACCTGTCTTATTGATGTTGTGTTCTTAGGCAGTACCATGGTAGCTTTGGATCCTGCCCACTGCTACTGCCCACTGCTACTGCCCACTGCTACTGCCCACTGCTACTGCCCACTGCCCACTGCCCACTGCCCATTTTAAAAGCTGCTGACATTTCATTGTTTTTCAAGGTGCCAAGGTTGAAGCTAAGGCTTGAAGTTTGCCAGGCAAGTGCCTTATCACAGAGCTATGCTCACCCTGACATTTCATTTAAGTAAAAGGTCTGTTATTAACATATTGAAACTCCAGCTGTGCAGCCTATGGTTAGCAAATTGCTGAATTAACATTATGCAATGTGCATATGTAATATGTCTCAGAGAGGATCTGAGGCTCATAGAATAATTACTGCTTTTTGACGTTCTAGGAGCAGGGCATTCACCACCTTGCTCCATAAATACAAATCTGATGACAGCAAGTTTCCTAGAAATATGGATTTGCTGAATTAAGTTCAACTGCTTTGAATAAAAAGTATGTTATCAAGTTCCTCGTGTGTGTGTGTGTGTGTGTGTGTGTGTGTGTGTGTAGACCATTTGATGCTGTATTCACTTGCTCTCCATTTTACATATATATGTATGTATATGTATGTATGTATGTACATACAACAAAGTCTCTCACTAAATCTGGAATTTGCTGGTTCAGCTCAACTGGCTGGCCAGCAAGCCTAGGAATCCTCTTTTGCTTGCCTTCGTAGCACTAGGTTCTGGGTGTCTGGTTTTTTTTTTTGTAGGTTCTAGAGATCAATCTCAGGTCCCCACAAGGTCCTCACATGCAGATACAGTAAGCATTTTGCCAACTTTTCTAACCCATACTTTTGAATCCTACCTTCTCAGAATTTAAGACACTTGAAGCAGTAAGTTTAAAGATTTGATAGGGAAAGCTTCTTTTTTTTTTGTTTTTTTTTGTTTTTTTTGAAACAGGATTTCTGTTTAGCCCTGTCTGTCCTAGAACTTTCTCTGTAGACCAGGCTGGACTTGAACTCAGAGATGGGCCTGCTTCTGTCTTCCAAGTCCTGGGATCAAGTGTATGGGCCATCACTGCCTGGCTTGGAAAAGATTCTTACCTGAGGAAACTAAAGGCAGATTCATTAAGCATGTCTGAACTAAGTAATCAAGATTTCTAATCCCTTGTTAAAATGTTCTGGTGAGTTTAAAAGAAGAATCTTTCTGTCATCAACAGAGAGGTCCCATGGGCTTGATCATATTTTAAGTTAATGCGTTTGGCTCGGTCATCCAATCAATGTTTATCAAGTGCTTGTCTTCTGCTCAGCAGAGTTTCATATGAACCATGCCAAGCCACTGATGGCACAAGCAGAGTCCTCACTCTTCAGAGCTTGCACTCCTGGGAAGCTTACAGGAAGAGTTAGGTCTCTGCTGTTTTGAGACAGGTTAAGCCTCTTTTTGTGCTCAGGGCCTATGCACTTGTTCTGTCTGCTTGTCAGGCCCACTTCCCTGATCTGTGAATGGATGGTCCCTTCCCTTTTGTTCAGGTCATCTTATTATAAACATCTCCCCAGACCACTGGCTTCTTCAATGAAGTGATTTTAGTAAAAATGAATTTCTTAGTTGTCTATCTCACTGAAACAGAACACGGAAGATGAGACGTTGCCTTTCTTATGTGCTGCCAACATCTCCAGTGCCTAGAGTAGGCTCAATAAACGTCAAATAAATGAATGAATCCAATTTGTGCACGTTTAGGATGCCATTTCCCTCTGGTATGCAAGCATGATCTCTACTAAACTGTAGACAGAATTTCAAAGTGTGGAGCAAGTCAAAGTCAGGTCTCCTAACCTAAGCAGTAACAGGGCGGTGCACATCCTGTTAGGACAATGTCTCTTAAATGCTCTATAATGAGCAGGAAAACTAGCCCACTAGCTTCTGGAGAGCAAGGATCCTGTCTGTCCTATGTACCACTGAGTCTCAGATTCTTGAAACCTGGTGTACAATATGTATAATCCAATGTGCATCTGGATAAATAAGTTGTGGTTATTTAAATAAGAATGGCCCTCATTGACTCTTGAATTTGAATGCTTAATCACCAGGAACTGCAGACTTTTTAAAGGGATTAGAAGGATTAGGAGGTGTGGCCTTGTTGTAAGAACTATGTCACTGGGGGTGGGCTTTGAGGTTTCAAAAGCCCAGGCCAATCTCTCTCTCTCTCTCTCTCCTCTTCTCTCTTTCTCTCTTTCCCCTCCTCTCTCTCTCCTCCTCTCTCTCTATTCGCCCCTCTCTCCTCTCTTTCTCCTCTTTCTCCTCTCTCTCTCTCTCTCTCTCTCTCTCTCTCTCTTTCTCTGCTTGTGTCTCAGAATGTAGCTTCCAGCTCCAGCTCCATGTGTGCTCTCATGCTTTCTGCCGTCATAAGAAAGGACCTCTCTGAACGCAGGCCTCCTAATTAAATCTTCCCTTTATAAGAGTTTCCTTGGTCATGGTGTCTCCTCACAGCAAGAGGACAGTGACTAAGACATAAATAGATGCTAAGCTTTGTTTTCATTTGGAATTAGTGATTAACAGACACCTAGCCTGACATTGCTCCCCAGCGATGAATGAGCCTCTGGAAAGAGAGCGGAGGCCCAGGTGGGCTCAGAGATGGATGACTTCCTTCCAATCAGCACTTTAAGAACAGTCGAGTGACCTGAAAGCCCAAGCCTTGCATTTGGGTGAAGCAATGCCTATCTATGCCCCAGCTTTGGGTTTTCCCTGGCCCTTTTATAGTCCAAATGGACTAAGGGGTGAGTGTGTATGTGTGAATTTGCATGGGTGTATGTGGGGTGAACACTGTGTCTAGAGGGCGTGCATGGGAATGAATGTGGAAGTGCCTGTTGTATGTCTGCAGTTGGCTCAGGGTGAGGAAAAGGCCGAGAGCAAACACAATAAAGCAACCATGGGGGCCCCATTTTGTTCCAAAATCTGGAGGGTTAATGCTGATTCCACAAAGCTAGCTACTTTGTCTGGAGCTGCACCTGGCAGCTCATCTCTCTCTCTCCAGGACTCTCTTGTCTTATCCTTGCAGTAAAATTTAAATGAACTTAACTTGCTCTGATGGTCTCCAGTCCACACGGCAGATTTTATAAGTAGAATAGTGCTCACATTAGCAGAAAAAAAAAAGGGAGAAGTGGGTAAGAACATTCGATAGTGTTCAGTGCATGGGACTAGAACTCCAGGTTGAAGAGAATAATGGATACCACCCATGGAGCCCTTGAGGTGTGTGAGGAAGTTCACATGTGGAACTAATTACTGCTCAGTCCTGCAGAGTGAGGAAGCACATGATCTTTATCTTCATATTAGCCATGACGAGGTCAAAGCCCTGAGTGACTGCCCATGGCTATGCAACTGATGCACGGAAGTGGCCCTGAGCCGCTGTCAAGAAGGAAATAGAGATCAAGACCTTAGATGCTTGACTCTAGCCCTAGACTTTTCTAAGGTTTTTGCATGTTTGTGCTTTTCCTAACCTTTCCCCTCACAGTGGGGTTTCATTTAGAAAGATCACTTTGCTTCCTAATGGACCAGAATAAATCCTTCTTCTTAGAG
Organism: Arvicanthis niloticus; assembly: GCF_011762505.2. NCBI lineage: Eukaryota > Metazoa > Chordata > Mammalia > Rodentia > Muridae > Arvicanthis > Arvicanthis niloticus. The sequence continues at coordinate 83,616,358 of NC_047662.1, read as the reverse complement.
ACCATTTCTCAGAGATTCACATTTCCCTGACACTTTGGTTTCAGAGTGCTCTGTGAGTCAGAACTAGGAGAGTTGAGATATCAGCTACCCTGGGTTCTCTGGCTGACTGGAGATCTTCATTGTTTATATCTGGAAACACACCCTGCCTCATATGCTGGGGAGTTGTCCAAAGGTCACATGGTGGAAAGTTTTGGGCTACTGACTCCGAACACATAGTTGGTCTTTGTTTTACAACAGGTTCTGGGTAACACAGTTTCCTTGTCTCTGTGGAAGTGGAAAATTCCACATGCTCAGGAACTCCAAGTACGTGAGTTCTAGCTCCCCCTTCGAGAGAAAGGTTAGATCATTCCCCAACTCCCAGTCTTGTTGGTGTTTGTTCCTGGGTGTTGTTGGAAGGCTGAGCTCTCAAATTTTGTTACCTCACTGTGGCTACTGATCCATTATTGAGCTAGGCACAGACAATAGAACTCCATTCTTGTTATCCTGGAATTAACATTCTAATTCCTCGATAAACACAGGCCCTTGTTTATCAGTGTGTGAGTGCCTGTGTGTGTGTGCCTGTGTGTGTCTGTGTGTATAAACACAGGTTTATATTTATCATTGTGTGTATGTATAAACACAGATCCATGTTTATCGTTGTATGTTCCTGTGTGTGTGTGTATGTCTGTGTGAGTATTGAACCTCATGAATCTGAGGCAAGCACTCTATCTCCAAAGGTCTTATGTTGAAGGGTTGTCACCAAATTGTGGCAGCATTGGGAGATACTGAAACTTTTAAGGTGCCAGGTTTCATGGAGAGAACTAGGTCATTGAGGTCGTGTCCTTCAACAGGTTATTGGAACTCAGGTCCTTTCCTCTTTCTTTGCTTCTAGCTGTCATGAGTCAGTTTCCCTAAGCTACACACTTCTTTCCCCATGATGCACTATGCTTTGGCAACTGGGTCACGTGACTATGGACTGAAACTTTTGAACCTGTGAGCCAAAATAAATCTTCCTTAAGGTGTTGTTCTCAGGGGTTTTGTCATGTAACAAAAAAGTTGATTGACAGAGAGAGGTGTTTATGGAAGCTCAGAGTCCCCTAGCTTTGTGGAGGAGCAGAAGGAAGGGTAGACAGTGTTGCAGATGACACCTCACTTCAGACTGAATTAAGAGGAATCAGCTAGGTGAAGAAGCATATGCGCGCGCATGTGTGGGGTGTGTGTGTGTGTGTGTGTGTGTGTGCGCCCATGTAAAACTTACATTTCTCACAGGTTCTCAGTTTAGAAAGTTCTTAGTATCTGTTCCCATTCCCAGCTCTCTTCTGCCCAGAGGAGACAGTTGTTCCTGTTTCTACCCTTGCAGATTACCTTGGTTTACTCTACAAGTACCCATGAATGGGCTTACACAGCCTGTACTGTTTGGGGGCTGTGGTTTCACCCCATATATGTTTCTAAGACCTGCACATGTGGTCATAAGCCAAGCACTATCCTGCTATATGAAAAATTTAAAGTTTGGACCTTTGAGTTCTTTCCACATTTTGACTACTTTAAATAATTCTTTTCTATTTATTCTTTTGGGAACATGATTCAATCTTCCTATGAAATAAACAGGTAGGTATAGAATGGCTAGGTCCTAGGCAGTTAAACAAGTGAAACTGACAGACAGCAGGTATGTAGTATGGCTGAACCATTTTATATTCCCTCCAGCCATGGGTGAAGGTTCCAACTGCCTCATATCCAAACATTAGATAATGCTCATGCTTTTACTGTGGGCCAGTGGTTCTCAACCTTCCTAATGCTGGGACCCTTTCACTCAGTTTCTCAAGTTGTGGTGTCCCCCAACCTACTTCATTACTTCATTGCTGCTTTATAACTGTAATTTTGCTACTGTAATGAATCATAATGGAGATATATTATATGCAAAATATCTAACATATGACCCCCCAAAGGGTCACAACGCACAGTTTTGAGAAGCCCTGCTGAATGCCATTCTAGTGGGCATATTGTGGCTTCTTTTCCATTTTTCCTAATGAATGATTTTCTTAAGCACATTTCACATCTTCGTAGTCAGTTTCATGTCATTCTTGATGTTACACATGTTCAAATCTTCACTTTTTATTGTGTTGTCTGATTTTTAAATTAAGTTTCGCCATCCTTGGCATATTCTGAAATCTGATTTTTCATTTATGGGGGATTTTTTTCTATGCAGAGTCTTAAAGTCATCTTTGCTTATCCTAGGGTTAGAAAGGCAATATTTTTTCTTTTTCAGCTTTTATATTTAGGGCATATAATTCTCAAATGATATTATGATGTGTGTGTTATTATTTTACCATCATATATGTTTTTTCTAGTTTCATTTGTATACAAGGTTTCCTTTACTCCTTTGAATGCTATTGCCATTTATGACGCATACATTGGAGGTTTTTAATAAAGGATAGCTTTGGCTATCCTTCTTTATTTAACTGGCATGATAATCTATTTCTATGTCAGTAGCCCAGAATCTTGGTCACCATAGCAGCTTTCTATGTCTTGAAATCTGAGGAAGAAATCCTTCAATTATTGTCCCCCTTCACAGTATTTAAAGTTCTTTATCATCGCTCATGTGTTTTAGAGTCATCCTAGGGGTATTTATTTTATGAAAGCCTACTGGGATTTGGGTTCCTATGGTATTGAATTTATCAATAGTAATAGGTAGATATGACATCTCAGCCAGAGTGGGTTTTTTAATCTGAGCAGAATGAGTTTTTTTTTTTTTTTTATGTAGCCTTAGGTCATCATTAGTTTCTCTCATGTTACAGTTTCTAGTGTGGAGCAGAAGCTGGTACACTATTCTTCATACAGGGCTAGATGGCAGCTGTTTAGATTTTGGGAGCAAGAGGTGAAATCAAAAATATTAGTTATAATCATGCATTGTATTTTTACATTGAAAAAGTCAAAACATTAATTAAAAACCTTATGGGATCTTTTGAGTTCAATATTTCCTGCTCATTCTACCTTTACCAAACTTTTATTAAAGATGAAAGTCACAGTTACGATTTCTTAAGCATCATGAACCTCTATCCTCATGTTAACTCTTTTTATTGCTATCACCTATTGGAGTTCCTGGGAAGTGAATTTCTGAGGCCAGCAGAGAGTCACATGTACTCAAGACTCTTTTACAAGGGTAGCTTTGCTAAAGAGAAAAAGCTATCTCTCTATTTTTCCTTTAAAGTCATTTGTGTAACAGGATTTAGGCTGAATCATTTTAAATATATTTTACAGCTTTAGTGTCTCATTGATAAGAGTTAACATCTTTCAGTTGATTCTTTTTCATACTGTATATTTTGATTATGGTTTTTTTCTTCCCAGAGTAAACATCTTGATAAAGTATTCTCTCTCTCTCTCTCTCTCTCTCTCTCTCTCTCTCTCTCTCTCTCTCCCTCTTCTTCTCCCTTTCCCTCCTCCTCTCCCTCCCCCTCTCTCTCAGGTTCATGTGTTTCAGCACCCCTGGTGGGGAAAATTTTTCTTCCTTGATTGAAACTCTAACTTACCACCAGGATAGGAATTCAATACACATTCTATCCTGTGTATATCATGACCTGCATATTGTAGACATGGGAACAGAACCCCATTTATTTCACAGTTGCATGTGGAATTTTCACCATCCCTAGCATGATTTTTTGTTTGTTTGTTAAAATTTCCAAAGGAAAAAAATTTCCCAGAAAAAGTTTGCGAAACTTTCTAGTAGGTGAGATGGACAAGTGGTTGTCCTTTAGATGGGAGATTGGCAGTTTTGAGCCCTCTTATCCCATGAAGTTCTTATGATTGAATCCTTCTGCAGATGCCTAAGTTACTGCAATGCTGCCCTTCCTACACAGTAATCTTTGTTTTTGCCTTCCATGTGCAGAATGGCTTGATTTGGGTGGGGCCTTGTATTCATTTATTGCTTCCTTCAGTTGATGAAAGTTACATCTTTCATCAACTGTGTTAAGATGTGTTAAGCAGTTAGAAGTTATTTCTACCATTGTTTGTTGTGGCTATCATTAAGAGAAGCACAGTAGCAGACAGGTAGGCATGGTGGTAGAGAAGTAGCTGAGAGCTTACATATATCCCAATCTGCAAGTAAGCTTGAGACATGGGGGAGGGGAGAGCAGATAGAATGAGCTAACAGGGAATGAGTTTTTGCTTTTTATTCTCAAAGCCCATTTCCAGTGGCATACCTCCTCCAACAAGGTCACTCATATCTTCTATTCTTCCCAAACAGTTCTACCAACTAGTATCCATGCACTCAAATATATATATGTTCATGGGGGCATTCTCATTTAAACCATCACTTTGTAATGTTGGTGTTTATCTGTCTTTCTTTTATTTTGTTAGGTCTTATTACATGTCCAGGCTTCTTCGTTCATTCCAGTGCTAGGGATGGAACCTCATGCATACCAAACACTCCATTACTGAACTTTCCCCTCAAGGTTTGTTTTACAGGCTCCTTGGGATAAGTACAATGTAGTACAGGCTACTCTTAAACATGGCCTTTCTGTTGTTCCTAGGGTTACAGCAATCTGGCTATATGATGGCTTGTGATAACTTCATTTTATCCCCATAGTAGGTAAACTCTTAGGTTTCTGCAGTCATTTTATACAATGCTTCTGTATGTGTGTAGTCCTGCCTGAAGATGTGTGTAGCTCTCCCTCCTCCCATCTCCAGTATCCTTCTTTGTGTGCTTCTCCATGAATTCCTCAACTGTCTCTGATGAGATATCTTATGGGATAGGCACCCTTAGGTTAAAGATGGAAATACTTTAATAAAACAACTTAAAATAGGGTTTATTTGCCCCACAATTCCAGGTTACAGTTCATCTCAGGGAATGTCAAGGTGACAGTTGAAGCAATTGGGGCTCAACCTACAAGTTGAGAGCACAGAGGGAGGAATTAATGTGTGCATACCAATGCTTGGCAAGCTCTCGCCTTCTCTTACAGTCCAGGGCCAGCCCATGAAATGGTGTGGCACACTTCCAAGGTGGGTCTTCCCATTTTAATTAACCCAATTAAGAAAAATCTCTCCCAAGCATGCCCATAGACAAACCTAATCTTGACAGTACCTTGTTGCAACTCCCTTCCCAGGTGACTTCAGATTGTGTCCAGCTGACTATTAAAAACTAAACACCACAGCCCCCAAATCCATCGTGAGTTTCCCTCACCGTGGAGACACTCTGTGCTGTCTTTTGGGCTCCTCTTTCCAGAGTTCCCATTAGGAAACTGGATGGGCAGAAAAAGGTTGTAAAAGTGGAACAGGCGCCATATACTTATTTCTCCTTAGGACCACAGCTCTATATGGCCTGCTATTAAGTGAGCGAAGTAGATGCTTCATATATGTTGTCTAGTTTTACAGTCACAAGGTCACAGGGACAGTAAGATGTTTAGCCATTCATGGGTTATGGATAGAAGCAAAAGTCCCAGGCTCTTCTTTATCTCTGTTTTCTCAGCCCAGAGAACTGTCCAGACCTAGATGCTTGAGGTTGGCTGAACAAACAATCATTTTGATATACAGACTGGCCAAGCAAACAGGCGAAAGAAAATACAGACCTCGAGTCTCTTGGCACAGGGTTTGCTCTGCTGCACTTCATTTTCTTCTCTTGTGGTTTTGAGGGAGGACTCAACGTTCACTGTGAATAGCTTTTTCTTCCCTTCTTGACGAAACCGACACCTACGCTTGTAGTGAAACCACACTTAACCTTTTGGGATTCACTTTCAGGGACTGTGGGGGAAGCACAGGGAAATGTCCAGGAGTTTTCAGTATGATTTTTTTTTCTGGTTTCCTTCTTACTTTTTAAAATAAAAATTATAATTATAATTATTACTACTGTGTGTGTGTGTGTCTGTGTGTGTACCATGACACATGTTTGGAAGTTAGATGACAACCTTTTTGACTTAGTTTTTCGTGAATAATGGGGACTAAATTCAGGCACTTAGGCCTATGAAGCCAGTGCTTAATCACAAAACCACCTTATCAGCTCTGAGTTTCATTTCTCATTTAACAAAGCCACAGAATGCTTGGAGTATCTGTTTAATGAAATCAGCAGCTATCCCTGTCCCCCCTCCTCCCCACCTTTAAAATGTTTTTATTTTATATTTTATGTGCATGGATATTTTGCCTGCGTGCACATTTGTACTCCACATGTATGACTGGTGCCTATGAAAGTCAGAAGAGGACTTCAGATTCCCTGGAGTTGGAATTATGGAGGGTTGTAAGCTACCATATGGCTGCTGGGAATTGACCTTGGGTCTTCTGGAAGAGGAGCCAGTGCTCTTTAATGGTGGAGCCACCATCTCCAGCCCTATGCCTGTTTTTTTGAATGACTCAAGTGAGTAGCTTAGTCCTCCTGTAGCAACTGTTTATTTGGTTTTCTTTCTTGCTAGATGAGGATGCCATGCTGACTTCTACTTAAGCCTCTCTCTGGGAATGGCTGCATAGGCAGGGGAGTCACAGGTTCTGTCAAGGACAGAATTGTGAGCCTCTAGAAGCTGAATTCTGCTTTATAGGAAATCAGCAGCACTGCTCAGTCCTTTCAAGCTCTGCTAGCCTCAGTTTTCTATGTGGTAGTTGTAGCATTTGCCTTCTAGGTAAGCTTGAAGGAATCAACCAGGGCAACCGCCTATGGTGTCTGCCTCAGAACCCACAGTGATAGGCTCAAATAGCTAACAGACACATGATGAGCTCAAATCACTCTTTCCCTTGAAATGGGTTTCCTTCAGGGGTATTGTCACAGTAAGAAAGAACTGACTAACACAAGAACACTATGAGCCTCAGAAATCAGCCTTAGCCTGTCTGAGACCTCAGTCTGTCTTGGGACACTTCATTGGAATTATAGATGTCTCCAAAACACATGATATTCCTGAACAGTTGGACAAGGTGTGATTACTCTGAGAGAATGGCAAGTCTCAAAGCCCTTGGGCTCCACTCCCCTGTGCCTGTAAGCATTAGAGCCAGAAACACTTCTAGGGATTTATTCTTAGCGTGAGGTCTCCACAGTGGGGTTTCTCTGACCTTTTAGCACATGGACCACATTCCCCCTGGGGAAGAGTCAAAGGATTGGGTACACAATGTCATGGCTATTCAGATTTGCTAGTCTCTGTATTCTTATGACTCCTCTAGCTTCTTCCTCTTTGAATCTCTCTTTACATTCCATTAAACAGACACTGTCATTTAGGGCCCATCTCCTAACCCCCTACCCCCCACTAAAACTCTTGGGAAGAGGAACATAGCTTCTATTTTCCTTGTGATGTTAGACTACACTTCATGATGCAAAGGTAAAAACCAGGAGAGCTCCCTGGAACACGGCAAATAAAATTTAGATGGGCATGCTTTTTGGATAACTGTGTGATAAGGTATTTTGGATCTTCTTGCAGCAAGCAGCTGTAAGAGAAACACTTCCTGTCTGAGTGCTTGGAACTGAGCATCCGGGCAAAGCTCAAGGTGTGGTTTACTTGCTTTGGCCCAGGGACAGCTGGCAGCTGGCCAGTGTTTTTGCCTCCTTGGTCTTTGACCCCCAAAGGTCTGGAAATTAAAGTGAGTCACACTTGCTATTAGCTGATCGATGATCATACTCTGAAGTCACAAACCCGATGTTACCTAAACTGTGAACTGTGCAGTAAGCCTCTGGGATACAAACCTTGAGTCACCTGTGATAAAAGCCCTTTCTTTGTTTTTAAATCCGCAGAGCCTTTCTTGTTTCCTTTGTAGCCTTTATTACAATCACTTAGCAATTATTTAGTAATTCCTTTATTGTGCCCTCTATTTCAACTCAATAGTGCAAATATTTGGTGAGTCTATTAGCCTTACCTGTTTCACGCACAGCACTTGGCAGAGCCTGACACACCACTGTGGCCTCATGGCTTCATAATGTTTGTAGTTTATGTCCTTTATCAGTGCAGAAGAAAAGAGGATCACAGACCATCAAGGTCATTTTCAGACAGAGTGACAGCTGGCTCTTACTGAGCATGGACTAAGGATCTTGATAGAATCCTCATCAGTTACTGTCATGTGTATTGTCTCATTTTACCCCCTCAAGGGCATCACCCTAATCTTACTGCTTTGTAAATGGAGGAAGTAAGGCTCAGACAGACTGGTTCAGCTGAGGTCTCAGAGCTGAAATAACGGCAGAGGAGAGATCATACATCTATCTACTTCCACAGTCTTGCTCCATAGCCTCAGGCATCAGTGCTTTGAAAATTCAACTAGAATGAATTCACTGGGAGTTTAAAAAAAAATTACTTTCCCTGTGTTCCACCTTAGAGATTGTGGTGGTTCTAACAAAGATGTACCCCACAGGCTCATATGTTTAAATGCTTAGTACCCAGTTGATGAACTGTTTGGGAAGGATTAGGAGGTGTGTCTTTGTTGGAGGCATGTTGCTCAGGGTAGAATTTGAGAATTCAAAAGCCCACACTAGACCCAGTCTCTCTCTCTCTCTCTCTCTCTCTCTCTCTCTCTCTCTCTCTCTCTCTCTTTCTCTCTCTCCTGACTAAAGACCAGGATATAAACCTCTCAGCTACTGTTTCATTACCATGCTTATTTCCTTCATGTCAAGATGATAATGAACTAACCCTCTGCAATAGAGTCCCCAATTAAATGCTTTTTTTTAAAAAAAAATAGGAGTCACCTTGTTTATGGTCTCTCTTCACAGCACTAGAATAGTAACTGTCTTAGGATTACTATTGCTACGATGAAACACCATGACCAAAAGCAACTTGGGGAGGAAAGGATTTATTTGACTTATACTTCCACATCACTGTTTATTATTGAAGAAAGTCAGGACAGGGATTCAAGCAGGGCAGGAACCTGGAGCTGATGCAGAGGCCACGGAGGAGTGCTGCTTAGTGGTTTTGTTTCTCATGGCGTTCTTAGGCTGTTCTTATAGACCCCAGGACCATCAGCCCATGGATGATCCTACCCACCATGGGATAGACCCACCCTATCAATCACTAATTAGGAAAAATGCCATACAGCTGGGTCTTTGGAGGTTTGCGGTACCTCCTTTCAGATGACTTTAGCCTGTGTCAAGTTGACATAAAACTAGCCAACACAGTAACTGAGACGGAGATTCTGATTGGATTGGTCTGGATAGTCTATCCCTACTTTCTACTTTCACTTGTATGCAGCCAAAATTGAGAACTCAGTGAGGTAAACATAACTAAGAAGGGCATCTTTCCGTTGGCATGGATACAGGCATAGGTTACTGGAGAAGATTTCGGAATGATGTTTCATGGTCCCTAGGAGGAATAGCAACCTGGAGAGGAGAGGGCTCTGGGTATAATGTTCTCTACTAAAGCAAGGCCAGACTTCTTATAGCACAAGAATGATGACAGTTGTGCTAAAGTTAAACTAGAACCCTAGAATTTTAGATCTGTACTTGAATCACACTTATTGGAAGGCCCAAGTCCACCGAGTTCCTGGGTCTCAGTGAACCTAACCTTCTTCATGTGTAGAAGAGCCGTGATGACAGGGGCTCCTGCTCTCCCGGTTCTGTTGTGAACTGATGATATGAAGATGAAGGAAAACTGTGCTTGCAAAATGCTTAGTGAAGGCTTGCCACAGGGCACATGCTCCAATCGACTAAGGCAGAGTAGAGACTATGGACCAGGAAGGAGACAGGGCTTACTTTTAGAGTGGGTGGTGACATTTCAGAGGAACTAGAAGCCAATAGTGAAGAACCCCTCATCACTCTGGTTAGTAGCTGGAACTGGTCTGAGGACTGGATGTGGCCAGAATTGAGGTTCCTAGTTTGGGCAAGGCTGAGATGACCAACACTGCATAATTCTGGCACTTCTATAGGTTAGTAGGAGTGAGGACCTAGCATGCCAAAGGAAAGGACATTCCTGGGTGGGATCTCTGTTGTGCTTGCAGTCGTCAAACGATACTTTGAATGGAAGACCCAGTCACCTTTAGAGAACTTCATGCTAATTCCTGAGGTTGCTAGTGGCAGTAGGAGCAGGTATGGTTGTTGACATGGACCCAAGGAAGTGATGCTCTGAGAAGTAAATGAGGTGATGCATGCTAAGCACTTAGCTGTTAGCTAGCTATTGTTATAGATTACCGACTATGGGTTCTAGAGGGGGGTACTTTTTCCTCTCTGGATTAGGATACTGGATTTGCAGAGTTATTTTGTCCCTGTGGACTTAATCTCTCAGGCTTCATTTCCCTCATCTGTTTAGTGAGAAAAAGGCCAATTTCATAGCATTGTTGAATAAGGTGACATATGGGAAGATGTAATCTCAGGACCTGGGAATGACCGGCTGTAAATACAATAGCATCCTGCTAAGATAGTGTTTCCTTGATAATGTGGGATGGAGAGTGGGTCACCAAGCCCTACTGAAAGCCAAAAGAGACCTGTGGGAAGAGGGAGTTGAAGAAGTCTGTTAACATGGAACAACATGAGTAGACATTGGAATACATATCTCAGGGCCTGTGAGCTTTCTGTTTCCTCCACTGAAGAGGAGAAAAATCCCTGTGCCTAGGGATGCAGAGTTCTGCTTTCTCTTGAAGAAGTCCTCTTCACTCCCTACACAGATAAAAGGAAGCACATTTGAAACTCAAGTGCCATGGGCACAGAATTGTTCAGCCCTCTTATTTGTTTATATTTTTATTATTTTATGTAATATGCTTTGATCACATTCTTTCCCCCAAATCTTTGATGGTCATCCCCACTTGCCTACCCACCCAACTTTATATTCTCTCTCTTTCTCAAGGCTTCCTCCCAAAAAGCCAACAAACAAATAAACAAACAGGAAAACGAAGCAAAACAAAACCCAAAAAGGGTAAATTCACTAAACTGTACCACCACCACCACCACCACCAACAACAACAACAACAAAATAAAACCATGCAGTTTGTTTTGTGTTGGTCAACTACTCCCGAGCATGGGGCCTGCCCTGCAGTGTGACTTATCCAGTGTCACTCTATTGGAGAAAACTGATTTTACCTCCCTCAGTGGGTATCAATTGCAAATAGCTTCTCTGGGATTGTGTCTGTCTTGAACCCATGCAGGTTTTGTGCATGCTGCTATGACCTCTGAGTTCCTATGTTCATCAGCCCTGGTGTGTCCCCAAATGATGTTTCCTTGGAATCATCCACCACCTCTCACTCTTACAATCTTTCAGCCTCTCCTCCACTATAGATCCCAGAGCCTTTAGGGAAGGGGTTTGATGTAGACATTCCATTTAGGGCTTAATTTGAGCCCTGTTCTTAATCAGAGAAGAAAATGGAAGCTTAGAGAAGTTTTGGCTCAAGACCAAATTGGCAGCCCGGGGCCCAGAACAGAGGTCTTCTGCCCCTTGCCCAGCAGTTTGTATGATCCCATATTAGATCATTAGTGCTGAGTATTATTGTGATGAGAGATGTGTGTGTAGGGTGGGTAGATGCCAGATAAACACAGACTGTGATCACACTAGCTCACAACCATGATGGTAATATCAGTCCTCTGGAATGGGGGATCTCATCTGTCACTGGGTGTCCCCATAGGTAACTAGGCTGACACTGGAGAGAAGATGAATGGCTTCACCTCTTTGTTCTCGAGGTTCTGGGGATGGAGAGTCCTTTTAAGAATCTGCTGGAAAACTCATTTTTGGTGACCTACATTAGACGTTCCTCACTATTTTCCCTCTGGAAAACTGAACTGAGTTTTCACTGGTACTAGCTCTGCAATGATTCATTCATGCTACAAGTGTAAAGAACAAATTGTTCTCTGTCACTCCCAGGGATGGGCACAAAGGAATGAGAAGGGAACTGTCCTCTTGAAAAACCAAGAGTCTTCCCCAGGGTCGTCAGGAAGGAGATTTTGAGGCAGATGCTTCAGAGCAGAGCCTCATTCCCCCCACCCTTTGTGTTTGATTTTACCTATAGAAGTAGAGATAAATTTTCTGGTATGTGATTTTTTTTTTAACCCTTAACAATGTTAATTTAATGCTGGGCATGGTGGTACATTTCTTCAGCCTCAGCGTTTGGGAGGAAGAAGCAGGTGGATCTCTCTGAGTCTGAGGACAGGCTGGTCTACATAATGAGTTCTAGGACAGCCATGGCTACATAGAGAGACCTCCCAAGAAACAGCTGGCAACTTAAGATAGTTCACAGTAATAATCACTGAGCCCCAGAGGTGACCTGGTACTAGAAGTCTATTGCTCTGTGACGTGGGCAGAAATGGATGTCTTGAACCCTTTTGGTTATTGTTATTTTTGACAGAATCTCATTTTGAAGCCCAGGCTGGCCTTGATGTCATGCTCCTCCTGTCTTATGCTCCTGAGTTCTGCAATAACATGCATATAACCCTAAGGCTAGCTCTATTTGAGTTATTCCATTGTGGTTTGTGTACATGTCTACGTATAGATTTATGCAAGTGCGTGTGCCTATAGGCCAGAGGACATCTGGGTGTCTGTCCCTATCACTTTCTACCATATGTGTATGTGTGGGTGCATGTATATGTATGTGCATGCATATGTGGGGGGTCATGGTTGATGCCAATAATCTTCCCCAATTATTTTCGATCTTATTCGGTGGGGGCAGGGTCTCTCAGTTGAACCCAGAGCTCACTGACACAGCTAGTCTCAGCAGCCGGCTTGCTTTAAGGAACCCTGTTTCACCTTTCAAAGATATTGATGACTGGTACTCCCCACCAGAAATTCATGAAGCTTTAGGGAATCCAAACTTCGTATTCTCTTGCTTATATCACAAGCACTTTAATGGCTTAGCTATCTACCCAGCCCCTAGATACATTTTTAAAAGGATCCCAAGGTTACCCTTGGATACTAATCCAGAAAGAAAAGCAAATGAACTTGTTGACAAAAGAATAGAAATAATTCTGTAGCCTCAGCATTAGTTTATTAAATTACAACTATTACATATGTTACCATATATAATTTTCCATTTACAGCGATTAGAATTCATACATGGGATGCATACTAGTTAATTATATACCCAACAACATACAATATGCATTTTACCATGGTGATGTGACGTTTTAACATAAAACATACAACCAACGAAAGCACATGGGGCTTATCAATAAGTTCAGGTGAACATCCACATCTGTTCAGCCTGAATACCCTCTGAGACAAAAGAGGGGCACATTGTGTGTGTCTTAATGACTTTAAGACGAAAATCATGTAAGTCTTCTTATCTGTGTACTTGCTACTGTGAGCCTCCTTCCTCTTGTGTACATACAGAAGAGCAGGACTTGCCTGTTATGGACCCTCTTGGTGTGACAATAATTAGGTGACAGGTGCTCAAAATAAAATAAAATAAACAAAACCACTAAACAATTCATGGATCAAACTGAAAGGCTGTTGAGTGTGGCCAGGGGCAGGAAGTCTAGTTTTAGCCTCAATACTCCATTGAGCTACTGCGCAACACCAGGCTTCGTATGCTACCCCTCCTGGCCTGTGCCTCTTCATTCTTGAAGTGACATAAGTTTGGATAGCAGCTTCTGTTAGCTTTAAAATCCCATGACATTCTTTATACTGGCCAAGCTCTTAGAGTTGGTGAGGGAACAGATTACTCTTCTAGTTCCTTCAGAACCATTGAACTCTGGGCAGGGCTCTCAGGTTTGTCATGATCAAGTAGAAGTCCACCAAAGGGTGGCCACATGGCTATAGATTTGGAGAAGGAATTCTTTGACTTTATCCCTCCCCTGACCTCCATGATGCAATGGTTTCTATAAAACTCTCTTTTTTGCTTGACCCTTTCCAGAGAATGAACCATCACTACAAGAACAAAATCTATTTGTGGTCAGAAAATTGGTTTAGGGATGAAGCCAGAGGTGTGACCACCACGTGTAAGCAGTCTCCTTGCCCCATGAATACTCAAAGATATTTCTTTTTAAGTTGCATCAAATTGAGTGCCACTTGCCAAGAGTAGACTTCTGGCTATTCCATTAACATACTGTGTGGCTTTGGAAAAGTAACTGCAATTCAGGCTCGTGAGTCTCCTCACAAGCTACATCTAGGAGCTGGGTAGATGAAAGAGGGTAGGGGTAAGGGTTACAGAGCTCAGGAAGTTCTAACGATGATAGAACAGGGCAAGGCATGGAATAGAAACTCTGATCTAATACTGTCACCACCACTAAACTAGCCAGAGGCTGGCAGGCAATATCTTAGAATACTGCTAATATTCAGGACAATACTTTAAGCTTAAATAAAATGTGACTGGAAACAGCAAAACCCTCCCAGTATTCTCTAAGCCGTAAAAGAGCAGGGGATTTTGAGGCCAGACATATCTGCGTGTACTTTGCAAGGCACAGACTATAAACAAACCTGCTCCAGCGATTAATCCCCAATGTCACAATCATGGGAACCTGATTGAGTAAGAGCTTGTGAGAAATACCATGCAGGAGAGTGCTGCTGGCAATGGCTGCACCATGTGCACAGTGAACTCGTGGGCTTCCACAATCCAGAGTAGTTAGTTGACAGGCACAAATTTGGAATTTCCTCTGGGGTGACGTAGCTTGCACCAAAATGAATCCAAGGCTCTGGCATGCCCTACTGTTGAGTAGAATCTGACATGCATGGAAAAACAACGTAGCACAAGTACACTTTCCTTTTTCCCCACCGTCCTTAGTAAATCACCAAATTCACCTCAGAGATTATAGCCTAGGAATTGTGTTCTGTGAAACAGATCTAAAAACAACTAAGGACAAAATTTGAGTGACCCATGCTGCATGTTGATTAATGGCTTTTGCTGGGAACATAGACTTTTTAAAGCATCTCTAGGCCGTCCATAAAGCTCAAACATTTTCAAAGGTGTTCATGTCAAAATTTGAGGTCAGTAAATAACAGCCTCTTTGAGAAAGTTGTTTCAGTATTGGCCCTCACCACAGGGAATTGTATCCTTACATTCCTAGCATTTATTTATGAGAAACTGCCCTTGATTAGCTAGAAAAAAAAAAAAAAAGAAAAGAAAATCACTTAAGCGGAAATTCAAACCATTTTGTTAATGATTCTTTCATCAAATGGCACCCATGTTCTTAATAAGAAAATATCAGTGGGTCTCAACTTAGCTAATTAATTAGCTAATACAACCAGAGTGATTAAAAGCTCCACAGACAATGGAGATGCAAATTTGTTAGAATGAGTGGATCTGAGACTAAAATAATTTATGTCTCTGTCCCCAGGGCAAGTAAGTACTAGGTAAATGTTTATAGACTCGATCTGAGTTCAGTAGCCTTTGAGACACATTTGACCACAAAGCATTTCTCACTAAACTATTTTCCAAAAACACACAACCCCTTGCCCAAATCCATGAATATATTACCTTATCTCCAAGGACCAGCCTGTAGTCTATTTTTTTTTTTTGTTTTGTTTTTAATGTAAGACAAGGTCTTGTTATGTAGACCAGGCTTTCCTGAAAATTACTATTTAGCCCAGGTTCTCCTCAAACTCATGGTACTCCTCCTGGCTCAGCCTCCCATGTGCTGGGATTACAGATGAATGCCATCACACTTGACTCCATTATATATTCTTAAAACTATTTTTTCCATTTTGCTTTAAAAAACAGCATGCTCTTGTTTGCTATGGGAATACTTAGTATCTTGGATACAGAAATGCTGTTTTGAGTCCAATTAGGAATGACAATCTCCACAAAATCAACAGTTACATTCTTCAATAAACAGGGGTTTATTGTCAGGGACAGAGCCTCAAGCATCTTTGGATGTTGGATGTCAGGAAATTTATGATTCATGTCTTGGATCAATTTTGAAGCCAACCAGATCACTCTTGGGCAGCTTTGAAGGCCCTTGACCTAAAGCTTGGGTTTTGTAGAGGAGGTGACCAGGTCATTCTGACTGCTTTTGGGCAAGTCTTTTCCTATAAGTCTATGTATCTCCATGTTCTCATGCACCATGAGGATACACTCAGGCAGAGATCTCCCTCTCCTTTCTGACCTTGGAGCCAGACTGGAGCCATTGGCAAAGTGTCCTCAATTGACCAATGAACATTACTCTCAGGGCTTTAGACCTAATTAAAAAAAAAAGTCCTTCTGTGACACCTCTTCCTCCAGGTCATTCCAGGCAGCTCAGCTTCTTTCAGGTGTGATTTCCCCTATGAAAAACCAGGGGGAGGTGACCTCACCTTTCCCTGTGTTCTCACTGAGACCTGTGATATTTCAAGAAGTTGAAGACAGAAAGGGGGCCAATGTAAGCTGGCTTAGCAGAAGCTAAATAGTATACAACCTAGGTTTGGTAAGCAGTGGAGATGAATTTTATAACAAATTATTACTCAACAAATTTTGATCAGCTACTACTACTCTACCAGCCATTGTGTGGAGCCACACCACCCATCTCTGCTTCTAAGTTTTCCTAGCAGATGGTTCAGCAGTGATTTGGGGCCAAGTTTATCATCTGACTCCTCTGAAGCATCTGCTATGACACAGGCATTTCTAATTGAGACCGTGGTACTGGAAATTCTTGGCCATTTCACACCCAAGTTTTAGTCACCTGGTGGGATGTTAGGTTTGGTCATGGAATTCAAGCATCACTGTTGAAATATTATTGATCTTATAAAGGTTACAGAATAGATCACCCTCCATAAAATGCATGAAGTTAACATGCTTCCTTCTAATGGTCTCATTTGGTCCTGAGAAATGAATGAATTTCTGCCTTACAGACCAGTTAAGCAGCTAAAAGATCAGGGTGGCCCCTTTTACCCCTGTTAGTATTGGAAAATCACAACAAGGAAATGAAACCAAGGAAGCACAGTAGGACCTTATCCTCCAAGTTCTCCTCCCAGGAGAGGCTTTGTCTGAGCAGGTTAGTTAAGTTCATATTTAAATTCCTTTGAATATTTTAAGGCAAAATACCCATGTAGCATTCTTCATACACAGCTGCAAACCAAACCTAAAAGCCAATCGAGATAAACGTCTCCAGATTTGATGACTGACACTTTGTTTTGGTCCTTGGAGAATAAGTACATCGATTCCTGGCATGTATCAAGTGTTTGCACAGTGGTCCATTTTACTAGATATCTGTCTCTCAACTGCTTCAGTGTCTCTATCAGCTGGCTAGCCTACACTAGACAATGACAGAGACAACATTTGTAGGAACACTGTCTTTCAGTACTTGAAATTTTTCTTTAAATTTTTTTTTTTGATTTTACATTTAGTTAGTTATATGTGCATCGCATGGCATTTGTATCAAGGTGTGAGGATAACTTGTGAGAGTCAGTTCTCTCCTTCCAGCTTTGGGCTCTGGGAGGTCAAACTTGGGGTGTCAGGCTTGATGATAATAAGCACCTTTACCGGGGAAACCACTTTGATGGTTGACTTGAAGTTATTCTTTGGTACATTTTGAGCGGTAGTTGATCAGGAAGTATGTACTGACGATTCACTTAGTTTTTAAGTAAAATTTGACTTTCTCTTCATGATCCTGTGGGCTGAGTGCCCAGAGCACAGTAGGTACTCAAGAACATGTTTTCACAACAACAAAAGTATTCTCTGTTCTATGTGCACGTGGAATTCCTACTTGCATGCTTGGATATTAAAGGATGCAGTCAGAAGAAAGGTGAGCTTTCTCCTGCACAGCAGAAAACCAACTCCTTTTTGGAGAATATTGAGGAGAAATATCAGTTCTTTTCTCTTTTTCTCTTCTTTTCTTTCCTTTCCTTTCCTTTCCTTTCCTTTCCTTTCCTTTCCTTTCCTTTCCTTTCCTTTTCTTTCCTTCCCTTTTCTTTCTTTTCTTTCTTTCTTTCTTTCTTTCTTTCTTTCTTTCTTTCTTTCTTTCTTTCTTTCTTTCCTTCTTTCTGCCTGCCTGTCTGTCTGTCTGTCTTTCCTTCCTTCTCTCTTGGGTTAGGCATATGTAGAAATGCAAATAAAGGACTTTTACCTCTGGAGGAATTACATCATTTTCTCAGACTTTCTTTGGATTCTGTTCTTAGCTCTTGAGCTGAAGTAAGCTATTATCAAACTCAGCTGTAACTGAACTGCTGGTTCAGAAAGGACTAGGAAAGAGGGCACCGAGGAGAGGTTCTGTCCTGAGATCAGTAGATTGTGCCGTTTCAATTTTTAAAACCTAACAGGTCTCTATCAAACATGAGCTGTTCTGAGTTTTCCATTTACTATTTTAGTCCATAAGGGATATAAGGATCAACTTTGGGTTCCTAAATTATATAGCTAAACCACTGTCCCGTATCCCTGATCCATCTAAAGCCCCTGTTTATAGTTCCATATGAGCAAAGAAATTGGGAAGTAGGAGGCAGGGGAGCCCTGTGGAATGATGGTTGTTTTCTCCTCATAGCAAGAAGGCTCCAAAGAAAGTTTTATCTTCTCTTGTGTAATCCACCATGGAGATGTCACTGACATTCACCATCAGCCTGTCTCCTTCTTCCAAGGAGAACATGGCTCCAAGGTAAAGGTGCTGAAACCAGTTGCTGCTTATTTCACACACAGACTTGGTCCCTGTGAGGAGGTGGGCAGGCTCAGGGTAGCTGTCTGCTTCCTTGCTGATAATCACAGTGATGGAGTCTGGCTTGTTTGGTCGTCTCCCCCGGCTGATGTCACCACACTCAGATGTGGTCCCTCGGAATGTGATCTGGGAGTAGATGAAATAGTCTCCTGACTCTGGGATCACCAGATATTTGTTGGTGTAGTTCATCCTGTTCTTGGTGAAGGCCAGCCCTAGGGCATGCTCCCAGAGCAGAGCGGAGAGCTGATTTTTCAGATGTGGTGCTGGAGTTTGTTTCCGAACTGCAAGTACAGTAAAGAAATTTAATTGGCATAGGTCAGAACCTGTGGTTTTGGTACCTGGGGTATCAGAGTAAAGTCTTGTACCATTTTTATGTCTTTTGTGTGTGTGTGTGTTTATGTTGTATCTACACATGTGTATACAAGTATATATGCATGTGGAGGACAGAGATAGAAGCTCTGTATTTTGAGATAGGGCTTTTCACTGAGCCTGGAGCTCACCAATTTGAGGAGACTGGATGGCCAGAAAGTTCTAGGGATCTGTCTGTGTCTGTCCCACCATCCTTAGGGATACAAGTATGAGTGACTGTGCCTAGATTTTCAAGTAGGTTCTGCTGATCCAAGCTTAAATCCTCTGCTTGCATAGCAGGTGCTTTCCACAGGGAGTCATCTTTCCAGCCCCTGCCTCCTGCACTCACTTTCCTTGGTGACCCTATGAGGTTAGCCATCTCTTTCACAGTTGGAACTTTGGCACTCCTGATAATTTAAGTTTGTGCCCTGGGGAGTGGTCACTCATATTTGGTTCACTAGAAAAGATTTTCTTATTGACAAATTGCTGTTCTACATGGGCACAGTGCAAGTTAAGAAATCCCCTTATTTTTCTGTTTACCTGAAAAGAATTTCCTGCTAAGTTGGCTTACCCAGGACAAGGTCAGACAGCAGGCCCTGTCAGTTCTCATTCCTGAAGCTATTCGTAGGTTTTGTCAATGCTTCATCATTTTTACACAAGTTTAGCATTTTACATTAGATTGGACTATCTGCCAGAGGTCCTGGAAACAATTATCCACCAGTATGGAATCTACAACTATACTCTCCTCTCCTCCTTCACTCTAGAAAAATTTCTTTTGCATAATGTGTCATTTTACTAAGTCAGTGTTTGTTTTTCTTTGGCATGTCTTTTCCTTTGAAAAAAGATAAATAATACTTGTGGGAAGAATGAAAAGAAATGTAAAATTCATGGTTATTAGGTAATACATTAATCTATACTAGCTTTCTTGTTTCAGAAAAGATCTGTTCCGAAGGAAAGAGGGAGAAGAGAGGTGAGAGGGAGGAAGGAGGAGGAAGGAAAGATAGAGGGAGAAAGAGATAGAGAAGAGGAGTAGAGGGAGAGAACGAGCCAATGAGAGGGAGAGTGCTGGCAACCATAGCAACCAACCCTATCATTACATCACAGCGCTGTGGTCCAATGTCACAAAACAGACAGTAATCAATACAATAATAATGTATTACCTGGGGATATGTTGGGACCAGAGACTCAGAACATTTTGGCAATTCTTCTCCTATACTGACAGGGCCAAATATAAGTCAATGCAATAGACTTGTGGAACGCAAGGAAGCTGGGCTTGGGCCACTTGGGCCCAGTACCAACTCTGATTCTGAATCATGCAAAGCTCTTTAATCATCTGTAGAGATTGGTTTTCTCCTATGTACCTCAGTGTCTCATCTGGAAGCCGAGGATAGGGTTCTTTAGAGCCTTGTTCTGAAGATTAAGTGTGCAGAACAAATGTGAGCATTTTATAGATTATTATAAACTGGGAACAGCTGGGATCACATTTCCTGGTCAAATAATTGGCATATTTCATTTAGACAGATTAAAGAGTAAGCTTGTGTTATTTTTATGTCTTATATGTTATTATGCTTGCATCACTCCTAAATATACATTATATAAAAACATATTAGCCAATGCTTTATGAAATATGACTGTAGTTAAAGAAATGAATAGAACCAAACTTGATTCAAACCACTTATGTCAAATAGGATAATTTGCAATGAGACAATTACTTTTAGAGGCAACAAAAACATCTTAATTCCCTTTAACTACTTTAAAAACTCACAGCAATCACCATTATGTACTGACACTACAGTTTGGGCATAGCTTCTGTTTTAAGGAATAACTTAACAACTTGTGGACCCAATGAGTGACCTGAAACCTAGATCCTGGACTTTCTAATACAGCAGTTTCTCAACTTATGGGGCATGGCATTGGTCTTAGAAACAGAGGCATAGCTCAGTAGCAAAACTACAATTATAAAATAGTAACAAAAATAATTTTGTGATTGGGAGTCGCCACAACATGAGGAACTGTATTAAAGGGTTGCAGCACTAGGAAGGTTGAGAACCACTGTAATCTAAGGTATCTTTTCCATTGCTGAATTGTCTAGGGTAACTTTTGCAAGCTTGGCACATATCCTGAATGGGTGTGGAACAGTCTGTACATTAAATGGTTCTTGGAAAGCTTAGGAGCTTCCATATAGACATCTTTAGCAGTCACATCTAGTGGTCTCTGTCTCTTGACTGTGGATGATGCAGTGATTGACATGTGCTCTCAGATGATGCCTAAACCAGTCCTTCTATGTCTGTGGAGAGGCAAGCTCTATTGCACTGAATGCAACAAAGCTGAGTTAGCTCAGCAGCAGCTGGAGTTGGGATAGAAAGCATGATGCTTGAATTTTCCCACTGCCTACCCATCTGACTTGGAACATGCAGCTCAATGTCTGAGTTTGAGTTCTCTCAGTGTCTTTTCATGTGTGTATGTTGGAGTATGTGGTGTGCATGAATGTGTGCGTGTCCCATATGAAAACCAGAAGTTGACATCTAGTATCAAACTCTGTTGCTTTTCACCTTAGTTTTTGAGACAGATCTCTCTGGACCTGGAGCTTACTGTTTCAGCTAGCCTGGCTGTCCAGTGAGCTTCTGGGATCTGACCTACTGCACCAGCACCCAAGACACATAGCAGTATGCCTGGCTTTTTACATGGGTGTTAGAGATTTAGACTCAAGTTCTTAAATAATAAGCATCTCACTTACTGAGCTACCTCCCCAGCCCCTTCAAGTTAGTCCAGGGATCTGTCATCTGTTATGAGATCCAGAATTACTTGAAGGCCCAAGATGGAGGAAAGCCACTTGTGGATGGCTGAGTGTGAGCATGCCAGAGGAAAGCAGGAGAGACAGGTAGAACGCTGACTGCAAGAGGAGAGAGCACCCACCCATGAGTCATGGGGCCCTTGGATCTGACACAGGGAAAAAAATTATTCAAAATCCTTGATTGTCAATTCTGTTGCCAGTTTAAAGCCGTCACAGTGAGTTTTGGTAAATATAGCGAAAAAAATACTTCAGATCTAAATATTTTAAGGAAGTAGAGGAAGACTTACTTGTCAGGTGTGCTCTCGGTTTGTCTCTAGAAGGTGTGTCTGTAATAGAAGGAGAAATATGCTTTGAGTAATGGGTAACAGACTGAAGACAGCAACTGCAGTGGAAGAGGAACATCAATCCTACTCATTGTGGTTCAGTTTCATGCCTGGTGGGCTTTGGGTTGGTACATGGTATCTGTAGGATACACCACTGGGATGTGGGAGACTCAAGAGTAAGAGTCTTAGGTGCAAAGGACTTTGGGCAAGTTGCCTAGCCTGGACTCTGTTCTCCTGTCTCTAAGATGGGCACAGCATTCTCTACCTTGAATGTTGTGTCCACATGGTTCTTGGTTCTTATTTCTTAGAGCCAAATAAATCATGGCTCATTGCTTCTTCTTTTAGGCTATACTGTGAGGGCCAGATGATCTTTCGGATTCTTTATGGTTCTCTTGCTATATCCACTGAGGAGTATGGATAACTCAACTGAGAAAGGATGTGGAGTGAGTAGGACCTACTCTGTCCCTCCATGACCTTGACATCCTTTTCCATTTCTGTGCCTCTTTTCTCATTAGTCTTTGAGAATGACCTTATCATTTCATGTTGGCTTTTGTGTTAAACAGGTTCTATAGTGATACAGATGGTGTTGACTAAAGACAGCAACGTCTATTGTTTACTTCTGATGTTTTGGGAACTACTCTCATCCGTTAATAGGGGTTGACCAATTTTGTCTACACTCACCTTGCCAGAAAGGATAACCACTGTCAGAGGTGAATG
Organism: Arvicanthis niloticus; assembly: GCF_011762505.2. Lineage (NCBI taxonomy): Eukaryota > Metazoa > Chordata > Mammalia > Rodentia > Muridae > Arvicanthis > Arvicanthis niloticus. The sequence goes on along the minus strand of NC_047662.1, from coordinate 83,593,779 downwards.
ACTGTAGACAGCTGGAATGATCTGTCTGAATGAAGGCCACGTTGCCTAGCATATCCCGGAGCTGGGAGTTTAGATCCAGGCCACGGATCATACATGTAGTCAGAGGACTGTTTTGCCTTCTTAGCAATGAGGGAGGAGCCTCACTATTCTCTAGGTCTGTCTACATGCCTTGGCTTGGCAACTTGGCAATTATAGACCCATCTCCAATACATGCATACTAAAACTGTCAGCAATGTCCTTATCCCCCCACAAGAAAAGACATCAAAGATGAACACTTACAAACTGGTTGTACTGAAGGTTCAGACCTTGGTTCTGTTATAGGCTGTTGAGAAAAAGTACAGTTCAGATTTACAGTCCTTAAATCAAAAACCCACACAGCTGCCCACAAGACTCTGCGGCAGTCTAAGACTTGGAGCATCTCAGTTGGTGGGAATCTTGTATCTCAGCTCTGCACTCCTTTTCTAGAGACCCCTGATGGCCTTCCTTTCTCCTGTCTTTATTTCCTAGCTTGAGAGCTTTTCCTGCTGTATCTGAGGAGATTTCCGCATCCTGTCATTGCTTGTAATAAGCAAACTGGAAAGCTACGTTATTTTTCCCACACTATTTTGAAGGTTGGAACTATTCTCGTTATTGGCATCTACTGTTCGTGCACCATGAAGGACTTTGTGAAGACACTGTCATCTCATGCTATCAAATACTCTGACCATATTCATCCTCTCATGTTATCCTATGCTCTCTTCTTCCCCCAGCTATTCTCTTCCACCAAGATAGTCCTGCTTTTAATCCATACAATCCACCTCTCTGCAGCTGTATCTATATCACCTGTATCCATCTCTCCCTAAGAATGACTGTATATAATTGAGGATCTACACATGAAAGGAAATACACAATATTGGTTGCTCTGAGTCCTAAGAAATGATTCAGACAAAGAAATAATGACTACCTTCCCCTTCCCATCAGCTTTGCAATTCCTATTTGTTTCCACAGAACACATGAAGAATTCTTCCACCGTCGCATCCCTAGTTCCTGAGTCACTTCAGATTTTCCATGATAGAAGAAAAGCAACTTCCTTGATACCAGATAGACATGCATTTGGATTGTGGTTCTGTCCTTTGTCAATGGTAAGATCTTGTGAAAGATACGCTTTTCTCTGAGTTTAGCGTACCCACTTATAAACTACAAATACGGACACCCCCAAACCTAAGTGACTTGCAGAGTTGAGGTGAAGGTCAAATAAGAAAATGCCCCAGTCAGTTCAAAGGACACATGAAAATACAAGAACTACCATTCTCCCAGGCCTGAGCACAAGACTCAGGAGCAAGGCAGGCTCTCATCTTACTAACAGTAACATCATCTTTCACACACGTGCCTTTGCGAGACAGCTCTCTGACTTGGATCCTGTAATTATGCAGTCTCCAGTAACAGATTATTTCCTACTACCATGGACATCTCATCTACGTCTGCAGCTTAAAATCTACATGCGCACAGCACATGTGTGTGCTTGTGACTGAGATGTAACCGTGTGAGTACAAGGGAGCAGGCTCCAACACAGAAGAGTGTGTACCAGTACATCCAGGTTCTGCCTCCTGCTCTCTGGGTCCTCCTTCAGCTACTTGGCAGACAGACCTCCATGCCTTTGGTGTCTTCCTTTTGTCTATTTTATATCTACTCTCTAGAGGGATAACTAGGGATGATTCTATTATGACCAAGATTCTATTGTGCTCATAACCTTTGGTGGCTCCCCATGCCTTTCACAACATAGTCCTATACTTTTTTTTAAAAATTACATTTTATTTATTTTATGTACGTATGTATAGGTATAGTGCATGTGTGGAGGTCTGAAGGCAACTTGTGCTGGTCTGTTTTGTACTTTTACCATGAGGATCTTAAAGCAAGCACCTTTACCCAGTGAGCCCTCCTACTGCCTCAGAGTTCTATCTCATCCTGACATCCCATGTCCCATTGGTCACCTCTCTTGTTACCAACTGTTTGCTCTTTTCTTTTCTGTTGTGTTTCCAGCTGTAAGAGGAAACCACAGTGTTCCTCAGTCAATAGATTTAAAAGCACAAAGAGTGCAGTTGCTGCTTATTTGTGCGGACAGCACGTCCTTCGGCCTCATGAAACACACTATAGTAGATTCTATCCCTATCCCCATAGTAACAGTAGGGCTTGCCGAATGCCCTTCATCCCATATGTGGGGGAATAGCATGTTAACTCCGATCAGATCAGGTAACTCCAAAATCTCAATATTGAATCTCTGCCCTTATAGTTTATAGACAAGCTCCTGATGTATTAAGGCAGAAGACGTGAGAGTCAGCGTGGTGAGAGTGGGGTGAGCTCAAGGTTCATTAAACAGATGACTGATCCAGAACTGTGAGGACCTGTGGAAATCAGTCTGAACAGAGGCTTACAGGTCCTGTACATGTCAGTCAGATGATGAAGGATGAAGAGCCACACTGGAGAAGGCTAACAGCATGTACAAGAAGAAGGAAGGCCAACTGTACACGGGGACAGCTGAAAACTGGCAAGGCTAGGGAATGAAGACACTAGATATTCACCCAGCATCTTTGAAAAGCCTAACCATTTGCTGGGACAAACTGTCCCACATTAATTTTTCTTTTTCTGGCTTGAGGGGCAGAGATGTATTTTCTGAAGTGGCTTTGTTTCTCTCTGGTGCCTGACTTGCTACAGACAGAGTTGATAATTTGGTTGGTTATTTGGTTAGGCAGAAAGTGGGAAGTGGGGGCACTCAAAGAGAATCAGGGAGAACTTGATTGAATCTCCTCATGATAAAGAAAGGTGTACCTGCCTTAGTTGGATTTCCCTTGCTTCATCTACTTCTCTGCTGGGAAACCACATCATTCACCCTGCTTATGTTGGGCTGAATGGACACTCAGCAAAAGTTTTGGGGCATCCATCTTTGACTAAGAATTCCAGGGCTGTGAGCTGGTACCTGGGCTATGCACACAGGTTCCTGATGGGTTCTTAAGGTTTTTATTACTTAGACACACACATTTTATTTTCATATATGAATGGGATACATGGGCTTTAGTGGTTCAGACTGCCACTAGATACAAAGGCTGAGCTAGCTCCCTGTTAGAAATGCTGGAAGGTATTGAAGACTATACCACTCCCAGAATCTGAAGGGAAACACTCTTTTCCTTTCATTCACTGATTTTTTAAAACAATGACTGTCGTGGAGGAGAAGCTACTGTGATGGGCATGACAGTAGATGAGGTGAGAAGGGGTGGGGCAGTAGCTTGTCTAGGGAAAGGTTCAAAGACCAAGACGTCCAGCTGCCTACATTCCAGATGGTGGCTGGCAACACCAGGGCAATTAGACGTCCTTCCTGTTCTCTAGGTGGGGTTCCCCCAAACACTTCTGGATGACTCTGGAGTCCTGAGGAGATGAAAGCTCTCAAGGACTGCTGTATTGGTCTCCAAATCCAAATGGACCCTGGCCCCAGGCCACACCTCAAGAATTGGACATTTTCCCTTAACATGACCATGGGCTAAGAATCAGAATTTAATTCTATTTCTTGGAATAATATTTTTCTCTCTGTAGGAGAATTTGCTAGGCAGAGTGTCTGGGTTGCCCTTACCACTTTATTCCCAGTATGCAGGGAAGTGCCGTGTTTTTACTGAAGTCTGCAAAATTCTGGCCTCAGGAAGTCAGAGGCAGAGAGGAGTGGGTAATGGGGCAAAGCTTGGATTTAGCGACTGTAGCCAGGGTTTCATAACTCAAAAATCTAAGAGACAGGTATTTCTGGCTAGCTTAAAACTTTTTGAGCCTGGAGAGATTGCTCAAGAGTTAAGAGCACTTGTTGGTCTTGCAAATGACCCAACATCCACATTGTAGCACTTAATCATTTGTAGATTTAGTTTTTTGATTTGCATATTTAGTTTTAGGGGATTTGATTTTTTTTTTTTTTTTTACCTTCCTAGGCACCAGATGTGCATGTGGTACATACCAACAAAACACTTTGAACACATAAAAAAAAATAAGCAAATTATCCTCATTATCAACAACAAGCAAACAATATCTTAACAACTTAAAGGTGGGTAGCAATGGCCTGTTAGTAGTACGGTTTCCAAAATTTCCCCAAAGGTCTGCCTGGAACACAGCTGAGACTTTGAAAATGTTTACTGAGAATTGAAAGGGATGGCCAGAAACCATGTCAAAGGAAACAAACCCAAAACGCTAATGTGTACACTCATGGCCATACATCTTAGTGGGACAGTGGGGGTCCAGGACATACATCATTGAAATATAACTGGTGCTTCCTCCCTCTTCCTCCCCCCCCCCTTAATTCTTGCAGGCTGTAACTCTTACACTATTCTATGACTGTCTTTCTTTCATTGGTTGATTTTTTTTTTTCTTTTTGGCATGTTGACTAGTAGTGACCCCTGGCTTCAGACTGACTGTGTCCTTTACATATTTCTCAACTGAATCTACTTTTTCCAACTGGGCAGAAAAAAGGCTGGGGTGAAGGGGGAGCCACTTAGCCATATACTCCTGCATGCTGGGCTCTGTGCTGGGCCCTGGTGTGTGAGCCTTTTAAAAGTCTGTGCAAGCTGACGTCACCACACGTGTTTAAAGGTCTTAAGAAAGTACTAAGAGTCAAAGGAAGGGAGAGGGATCTGAACCTTTGGAGCAAATTCAGATTCTGACGCACACACCAGGATCCTGAGAGGCATTTTCAAGGAACACAGCATAAACAAGTTAGCAGTGGGTTGGCCTTTGAGATTTCCTGGCATTCCCCCAGAAAACTCCCTGTGCGTGTATATTAATTAATGATCCACTTAGCCTTCCCTCCCCCTTTTGGAGTCACCTGCCCATCTATTCTGTTCACGAACAGGAAATTATATTCATTTCTTGTTGACATAAACGCTGCAACTGAAAAGACATTCATGTTTTATGACCCAGGACACTTCCCTCCACCCATCTAGGGGAGCTCAGTGCGTTTGAGGCTTCCTTTCCTCTGTATTTTCACAAGAATAAATACAGCTGGAAATGGCTGCTTTTGAGGTCACTCCATTGCATCATCCTCTGCATTGGCCTGGACCATGATTGCCATGGTATATATTTGATTTGGCACAGGGCAAAGAGTCAGGGGTTTGAAGCAGAGCAAATTTGGAAATTCCAACTTTGTTATTTCTTGACTTCTGATTCTGGCTCACAAGCTGACTTCAGTATCCTTTCCTGGCAGGCCTAGCCTTCTAGCTCAGAGATGCCATACTTAAAGTCAATATTAATTCATTTCTTTTCTCTCTTTCTTTGGGCCCAAGCAATCCTCCTAGACTGAGGTGTCTGTACCTTCCACTCTAGGGTTTTATAGCTTTGGTTGTAAACAGAAGTTGCCACCATTAGATCTGTTTTATGAGAAACAGCAGATTTTAGAATCTGTTAGGAGTCTGGGGTAACTTTATTCTTTGCTCCAAACAGACACTGTGTAGGCTTCATAGGTACATAATTTACTTCTGGACTCTGCCTTTTCAGAATGCAAATCTGGAGAGGAAGCAGAATGGACCAGTGTCTACTTCAAATCCTCAGCTCGCTGCTACTGTCTGCGGCCGGCAGGCACGAGGCTCAGGCCGGGAGACGGCTGGCTTTACACAGTGCTGGCGAGGACACCGGAGTTTACCAAGCTAGAATGGTGCTTGCTGTGGTGCAGGCTTGTCTGAGGGAGTGTCAGCCTGGCTCAGGAAGTGACTGACATGTGCTGTGGCCCTGACCAACTAGGATGCACATCTGCAGCTTCCTCTCTTGTTCTGCGTTTGAACGCCACTGTCTTCCCTGTCAGCTGCTCACAACCTAACTTTTGGGGATAAGCTCTTCTTCCACACGGGCTTCCTTGGGTTAGAGCAGGGGTGGCTCCACTAAGGGAGCAACATGCCCACGGGTTTTTCATCTCAGTTGTTTGCGTCTTGTAGACAATGCTGAGGCTCAAGGTTATTGTTTACCTTCAAAACAGGAAAAACAACTTAGGCAAGATAAGAGGCGCATCCAAGGCGGAGTGCTTAGGGAAATCCTCTGGGCGGCATCCCTGTTTTGCCTATAACTTTCTGGTCGTCTTGCAGAATTCCCACTCTAGTCCCAGGAAGAAAGCACATTCATTCTCTCATTTTATGGACAGAGAGTCTGAGGCCCAGGTAAGGCTGATCTATTGCCCGGTACGTTATTCCCCTTTCTATCCAGAAAACACAAGTGAATGTCTTTGCAAGTTACCACTGGGTATCTTTCCAAGTGGAAATAGAGTTAGCATTTACTGATCATTTACTGCGTTCCAGACTTTCCTGGGGTGTGGGGTAAGGGGATGAGGTAGGGGAGGGGGTACAGGAAACAGTGGAGTCTTGCAGGGCTTTTGCGAAAGGTGGAGAAGTGTGATTAAAGGGTTCTGAGGAGAATGTGGGGACAGTCTGTGAGGGGTGTACAGATGCAACAGGAGTGCTACACTGAGCAGGAAGCCCTACCACACGGTAGGGAGAGTTACGGTACAGAATTCAGTACCATTCTATGCCTTGTGTGCAGCTAAGAGGATTCAGTGTCCTGAGCCAGGGTTGGGTGGGGTTGGGGTAGGAACAAAGACCTGGCCTTAGGTGCCAGTTCCAGAGGGGCTAGGGCACCTGTACCGGAGCAGGGACAACTATTCAGGACCCTGGAGGATACCTGAACCATGGTCGGATGCTATCCATACAAAGAGTAGTTTCAGGGAAGAGGTCTTGGTGATAGGGCAATATTGGAGTGTACAAGGGGACACAGAGACACTCATAAGTCAAGAAAGTTCCATAGCACCAAACCTACTCTCCAGCTTTTGATGGCAAATTCCATAGCAGGCAGGGAAGTTATGCTCTGTGAAGTAATCTCCCTAAGCAGGGGATTTCCCTGGTCAGCATGATGTAAGTGCTGTTCTTGGCTAATCCCCACCATGAGGAGACAACTTTACATACCTTATTTCTAATTGCCTGCATTTCATACATAGGCAAGCAGACACCAAGAGAAGGGAGGTGACATACTAACTAGGGTCAGTCTAGAATTCAGACTGGGGTTGAGATCTCAACCGATGACCCATGACCTTTCCAAAATGAAGATCATGCTAGTGCTTTTCACAGATCTGAAGATCCTAAAACACTATACTGCTTGCATCTTGTTCTTAAAACAGAGAGCACATACATTTTGTTCATTTTGTTCATGGAGTATTTGCAAACACTTCTTTCCTTCCCCTATTTGGGCGTTCACAGAAGCACTGATTTCTCAGCTCTTCATGGGATACTCCACGTGTTTATAAATGCCTACATGTAGATGAACTCTATCAAAAAAAAACCCCAAGCATGTGCTATTATGTATATGTATGCCTCGAGCCACTTGGCTCTTGACATTGAATTTATAGATGCTGGGCTGTATCTGCTTGCCTCTATAAAACTGCAGTCTCTTTGTGCCTCTAATCAGATTGTCTGTGATACGCATCACGTCTTGGTTTAAGGATTATTCAGTAATAGAATAGAAGTATTTGTTTCCCTTCTGGCTTTCCTGAGAGAGAGAGGTCTTCTGGGTTGGGAGACAATTTTGTTTTCAATTATATTTCCTCGGCATAAGAGTGCGAGGCCACCTCTCTGATTCACCCGGCAGCCCGGGCAGCTCTAATTTCCTGCTGAGCTATGTGTCCTAGATGGATGGGTGACTCTCAGAGTGCTGTAGAAGATTTGATCTGCGAAACTTCTCACTGGGCTGGCATGGGGGTACTGGTAATGGCCCTGACTTTCCTCCAAGGCATTGCTCAAAGTTTTCTTCTTGTGGTGTAATATCTAGAACCTAGTGCAGTGTGAATGAGCACCGTGGCCAGAAGGCAGAGCAGGGGGGCTCAGGTTGTCTGGTTTTAAGTTTGGCTCTGTCTTTGACTAGAGGTATGGGCTTAGGTAAATATCTTTATCCCCAACTCCTGCCCAGTTTTCCTATCTGCAAATCAAAGGAATGGCTTACTTCTAAATCAAAAGTAGTCTTTGACAGGGACCTCGGGAACAGCCTTTATTTCACAGGTGTCTTCCTGGACTTTCGCATAAAGCCTTCTTGGAGCCATGCCACCCCTGCTCCATGGCCAGGTGAGGGAACACCAGGACTTCCACAGCTCCCTTTTCACTGTTCTGCATCAACCTTGAAGCCCCTTGAGGCTCAGGGTCAAGTTTCCCTGGTGGTTGTCTGGTGCCTAGTATAGAGTGTCAATCATATCTCAGGATCCCAGAGCATGCGGTTTCACCACATTCCAGACATACAAAATGTTCCTGCACGTGTCTCATTAATAGTGTCAGTATGCTGACAGAAACGCCCTCTTTGGCAGAAAAGGAAACAGCTCAAAGACATGAAACCAGGAACCTGTTTGCCACTTGGACAAAAATGACCCAGCTGACTGGAGAGTCTCATTTTAGTCCAGTTTGCCCTCCTTAGATCTCACGTTCTGCCCTCTCCTCTGAGCCAGTAATTCTTTTAGGAACCCCCCAGTTCCATCTCTGCCTTCTCAGTGTGGCTCTTTCCTGGTGAGGCTAACCTCTTAGCATGGGTGCTGCCTGGCTTCTTTGAGCCATGACTTTTACTTGAGTCTGGTGATTGGGATCAAAGGTCTGGTCAGTGATTCTTTTCCCCTCTGCCTGTACTTTTCTCTGTTCAAACTTCTGCATCCTCCAGTGAGGCCCTTTCCAAGGGTTAATACCGTACTAACGTTAAAACGAACTCCAAAACAGTGCTTCTCCGCATTCCCAATGTTGTGATCCTTTATTCCAGCTCCTCTTCTGGAGGTGATCCCCCAACCATAAAATTATTCTGTTGCTACTTCATTGAAACTTTGCTACTGTTATAAATCATAATGTAAATATCCGATATGCAGGATATCTGATATGCTACCACTGTGCAGGTTGCGACTCACAGGTTGAGAATCAGGGTTCTAAAACTCCTTTTAGCCCATCCCAAGGAATTGGTGCTAATAACTTCCCAGGACACTGACCCTGGATATTCCCAGCTGTTCTGTGTTCCTTCTGTCTGTGCATCTCAGCAAACAGGTCAAAAGCTCCCCCCCCCTCTTTTAAGCGTCTACAGCTGTTTTGTAAATATTTGTCTCCCTTAAGACCTTGCCTTGAGTGGCCAGCTGCTTCTTTTCAGGACCTGGATCTCTTCAGGCATCCCAATCTCAGTCCCTGTTTTGATGCTGAGATGTCCTGTAGTCTGGTTAAGCAACAGCCTTATGCATCCCTGTGTGTCTCCCCTCTAGGGAGATTGCTTTCTTCATGGTGGGATGGGGTATTAGGTATTAATGTGGTTTATACCTAAAGCATCTGAGTTGGGATTGTGAGGAGGGGACTCTGGGGTGTTGCAGTTTGAGATGACACCCAGAACCTTCTTTATGAGTCTTCCTGTTGCATCATTTCCCCCTGCCAATTCCCTTCTCTGGATTGTAACTAGATGGCCTTTTCTGGCTTCTGCTAACATGGGGATTGTAGACAGCATCTTGAGTAATAGGATCCTATTTTATATTAGGGATCCCTTCAGAGCCCAAGGAGGCACAGGTTGTTTGAGGCCACTTAATACTACTGTGTTCAAGAACAGCTATCTTTGTATGAGTTGAGAATACCCTGGAGTGCCTCAGTCTGGTGTGTGTGTGTGTGTGTTTCCTGGGGTCACACCCTGACCTCTGATTTTCTAATCCTTCTAACATAGGCAGCTTTCCTGGTCTACCTGCATGTGTCTACATTTTATAAACCATGACACGTGGCTGGCTGAGTCACTTTTTGTTGACCCTGATGGAGTGGCAGGAGTTACACATTAGCCACAGAGTGGAAATTGATCAGGATTGATTAGGTTTCTAATTAGGCTGCTTATGTTTGCTTTTAGTCCTTAATCTTTGGGACTAAAGTGGAATCAGTCACTACAGACCGTGCCAGATATTTTCCCCTAAGGAATGTTCTTTAAAAAACACACTTTGACCTTTCAGATCTTTCTTGGGTGTCCCCAGACCTGGCTTTGTCACCTCCTGGACATTTGCCCTCTCATTCTCTGGGCACCTCCCCAATACCCTTGTGGTGGCTAAGCATTTTTCTAGCCCCAGCGAGATCTTAGAGTCAGTAGGTTCTTAGTTGATCACTGAAAAATATTGCTAAATCCAAGAAGAGGAATTGGTTAAATCAATTTTATCACATGCATATAAGAACATAATATAATCATCCATACATCATGCTGCCATGGAGTTTTGCCATAGAAACAATTTCATACTTTGTAGAAATCTCAGAATAATTCTTCATTGTAAATAGAAAGGAATTATATACTTTAGATCATTAATAGTTTGCACCTCTATGGATTTCTGAGTAAGGGTTTTTCTTCATTTCCTTGTCTGTGATTCCTGTTTCTTTCCCCTCAATAATCATGCATTATGTAATATAACTTAAGAGCTATTTGCTTAAGGAAAAGAAATGTTTTCCAAAGTATTGGTGCACTATAATTGCAATGATCTAAAAAAAAAAAAGTATATGGAGTGTGAAGTTATCCTTGCATAAACATGAGATGAAACAATTCAATTCCCTGGAAATGCAGAGTTAAGAACCAGATGGGACCTTTCCACCTCTCACCCTCCCGGTCTGTATTTGCTTTGTACAGGGGAGCCACCAGTGCTATCCATGAACAGCTCTGTCCCAAGCTGGAAAATGTGGCTGCCTGCCGAGAGACCACTGATTCTCTAGGCAGGAGAAAGCTTACTTACCGGAAACATACAGTCTTTTCCGGGGACCCGGAGCTGGCCAGACATCAGAAGGGTGCTAAGTCCTGCGAGGATGGGAAATGACAACAGGCAGCAGGTGAGAGCCAAACAGGCTTTGCTCCTGGCAGCTAGCCTGGACCTGGCCTCTGGCCTGTGCCTGAAACCTTCCGGCAGCATTTCTGGGACTGCTTCCCCGAAGCCCAGTCCCAGCTCCTCTGCCATGCTTCTGCTGTCTTGGAGATACTTCTGATTCCTTCTGACCAGAGAGCCCCCCATTAAATAAGAGAGCAGCTGTCAAACTGAGTGAGTTCATGCCTGTCCTCTCCTCCCTTTTTTACTCTCCCCTCCCCCTGACAGCCTTCTGCAGCCCGCCCTGCTAGGGAATGCGCCGCCTACAACAGAAACCAAGTTTGGTTTAAGAAAAAAAAAAAAGAAGAAGAAGAAGAAGGAGAAGGAGAAGGAGAAGGAGAAAGCTTTCCCAAGCATATTTATATACAGTATGCTCATGTGCTCTTTCCTTCGTTTACAGAAGGAAGTCAGGAAAGTCCCTGGAGGAGGAGATGAAGAATGCATCAAGTCAATGGGTGGGGAAAATTAAAATGTACCTGCTCCCTGCCCTGGACTGCAGCCAGCTGAGCTGGTCTGGGGAGTGTGTTCCTTCTGGAAGTGAAAGTGAGGGACTAGGGGGTGTGGCTGGCAACAGGAAATGGAAATCACGTTTACATCAGCCCTTTGCCAAGTGTCCCTAAGCCTCTTGCTCTAATAGCCATTCCCTGCCATTGTACACATGGCGGCACTGTCGCTCAGAAAGGTACCTGCCCTAGGTCATTCTGGAAGGAGGAGAGCAGAACCAGAGAGATGTCCATTCTAAGTTATGAGCAGACATACCTGTGAAACATAAGGATATTTCTAACCCCAGTTCCAGCAGGGAGAATCCGGTTGTGGTCCTAGTTAGAAGTGACTGTCAAAGAGATAAGGACACAGAGATAAGGACACAGACTTCTGTTAACTTTGTCCCAAAGTTAACTTAATGTCTATGTTGGCTGTGGATGGGAGAGGGTCATGGCAGCTAATGAGGGTTAGCATTCACTAAATACTTGCTTTTTTAAACTCATCGCTGGTAGTTAACTATATTAATCTACTTATTTCCTCCTGAGACAACTGTTTTTCCTTTATTTTTTCGTTTCTTTTTTTCTCTTTAGTTTCCCTTCTTCCACCTCTTCTTTTTAAATACAAGGTCTTCCTATGTTACTTTGGCTGTCCTGAAACTCATTAAGAGGTTCAGGCTGGCTGTGAACTCAAAGAAATCTTTCTGCCTTAGTTTAGAGGAGTGAATCCCCTCCAGTGAGGGTGTGAGGAGGCTGACTGGAAGAGGAGGTGGGGCTTGAATTCAGTCTTGGAGGTAGGGAGGTCTGACACCAGAGAAGCCTAGAGGACCCTATGTAAATCAGGAATCCATGATCTGTGAGCTGGCTCAGCAGGTGCAAGTGCTTGTTGCCAAGCCCGATGGTTTGAATTTAGTAGTGAAAACCCATATAGCAGAAAGAGGGACCTGACAAGTTGTTCTCTGACTTCTACTGTAGACTGTGGCAAATATGCATGCAGGATGAATGAACAAATGAATGAATGACTAAATGATAATAATAAAAAAAAAAGAGGGTGGGGAGAAAGAATAAAGAAACCAGGCACCTAGAGTGGCCTATGGCATGTCCCTGTTTGGTGGCCCTTTGTGCCTTGAACACAACCCAAGTCCTCTCAGTATCTGGGAAAGCTCTTGGCCTGGACCCCCTACCTGTTGTCAGCCCTACCCAGGGCCCAGACTCATCTCTTCCTATGTTCCCAAGATGTAGATTCTCTAATCCTCTGCAGACTGATGCTCACCCATGCTGTTTTCTCTGCTGTGGAAGCTTCTGTTTTTTGTTTTTTGTTTTTTTCTCTTCCTATTCCCATATTCCTGTATTCCTCAGCTGCACTTGGAAACCTTTGCTGCATCCCTTTCCTCCCGCTGGGTATGATACTACCTTCAATGCTCTTGAGACATCCCATATTCTCTGACGCCAAATGCTTCGTGTTAGACGTGGCTTGGCTGTTTTTGTCACTTTCATTGTACCACCATCAAGGCTGGCAGGGAAGGTGCTAAGTCACGTCCTTTCCTGCAGCTGTTGCTCCTGGCTTGGTAGTGGTTACATATTTGATTCATAACTAATGACTGTTGAGGTGAATTCCATCGAAAGGTGACCTTTATGGCCCCTGCTTATCCATGCTTGATTTAACAAACCTACTAAGAAATGGATCTTTTGAGATTCGCCCAAATCCTTGCCATTGTAGCTTAACATTTCTTTCGATGACAGAGCACTGTATCATGGTACAGATGTTCTAATTTGTTTAACCTTACCCACTGAAGGGCATTTGAGTTATGTCTAGTAATTATGCATAAAACTGTAATGAATATTCATGTACAGGTCTTTGTGCAAACTCACTTTTATTTCTTTGACATCAGTGACCAAGAGCGGCACTGTTGTACTGTGTGGTGAGCACATGTTCGTTGTGTAAGAAAGTGCTCTAGTTGCTTCAGACACCATTTTATTTTTCTTAGCAATATGTCAGACCTAACAGCCCTTTCTGAATTAGGTATTATCATTTGTTCTTATTTTATCCATTTTTATTTCGTGTGTGTGTGTGTGTGTGTGTGTGTGTGTGTGTGTGTTTGTGTGTGTACATGTGTCATAGTATGCATGTTTGTGGATGTGTATGTGATGTGTATATGCACATAATGCTTGTGTACACACATAGACCACAGTATGTGTGTGTATGGTGTGTGTACACACATGTACCACAGTATGTGTGTGTGTGTATATGATGTATGTATGCATAGATCAGAGGACAATCTTGGATATCAGTCCTTGCTGTCTACTTTGTTTCAGATAGGGATACCTTGTTTGTCTAGGCCAGCCTAGCTTGCCTGAGAACATCTGGGGACTCTCCTTCCTCTGCCTCCTGTTTCCCTGTAGAAGTCCCAGGATTACAGATGTGCACCACCACACCTGGCTGTATGTGAGTTCTGGGAATTTGGCGTCAGTTCCTCATGCTTAGGTTGCACACTTCACTCTCTGTGCATCTCCCTAGTTTTGTTTTAGCCTTTTTTTTCCTTGCTTTGAGACAAGGTTTCTCTGTGTAGCCCTCAAGCCCTGGAACTCACTATGTAGACCAGGCTGTCCTTGTACTCACAGAGATCTGCCTGACTCTGCTTCCTGAGTGCTGGGACTAAAAGTTTGCACCTTTAGGCCCAGCATGTTTTATCTATTCTGATAGATGTGAAGTAGGAACTCATCGTTGATGCAGTGACTGACGATGATGTGAATGTCTTTTTCTGTGTTTGCTTGACATCTTTAGAATCCTCTTCAGTGACATAAACATTTATCTTGGTGGTTATAGTTATTTCTTCTTTTCTGCATCCTCAAAGGATTCAAAGGCACATGGTAATCGACTTGTAGCTAACGAAGGAACTACCGCACTCATTAATGAAACAGTAGAAGGTAGGTAGAAAACCCCCACTTTCACAAAGCTCATGTAGCAGTCCCCTCTTGTCCACAGAGAATATGTTTGCATACCTCTGCCAGATGCCTGAAACTATAAGTAACTAAATCCTATGAAGGGACTCCTCCACCTATGGTGCAGCTTGTGATGGGGTGAAACCCAGAGAAACCTACTGAAGGCGAGAAGATATTGTAAACTGAAGTCAAATTTAACAACATTTCACATCTTAAACATCACACCTTAGTGTCACAGGGCCCCACAGAGTTTCTATTGAGTGGCTGATGGTGGCTAGGGCTTACTGCCATCATTGCCAAAAATCCCCAGAGGGTATCTGTCACAGACTGCTAGGGAGGAAAAGTTAAAACCTATGCATTGCTTTTATACCATCACAAAGGGAAATATTACAAGTCAAACTATGCATACCAGGGGCCGTCTATACAGTGTTTTTCCTTTCCATATGTACCTGTGACAAATCTTAATTTATAAACTAACTACAGCAAGCAAACTACTGCAGTAACTGACTATAAAAAAGAACAACTGTAACTATTGACTCTAATCAAAATGGCTGGCACTGCATCTGATGCTCTTTGAAACCTCTCTCAAACAAAACGAGGGTTACTTTATTGCAAGCATGATGACACTGTGGCAGGTGACCTGGTACTCAAGATGGCTGCTCACTAATTCACAAGTCAGTTAGCAGGGAGAGCATGAATACTGCATCTGAGGGGCTGCTGGTCTTGCTCAGGGAGCGGTCAGATGCAAGTCTCTGCATGTCTCTGAATGGTCAGCAGTTCAAAATGTGGGAATTGATCATTTCTGGAAAGAACACATGGAATGCTCGTCAGCAGTTTAGAAAATAAAGTAGACGAGTATGGGTGTGTGTGATCTTAGTGTAAAAGATGATGATTAGAAAGGCCACCACTGTGTGCCTAATCCCAAAGAGACTTGATGTGCTAGGGTAGAGGGGGATACCTGGAGGGGGCCATCTGCTCAGAGGAGAAAGGGAGGAGGGCTGGAGGGAAGGATTGTGGGAGGGGGTGACCGGGAGGTGGGCAGTGAGACTGATGTAAAGTGAATAAATAAAAAGAGAGAGAGAGAGAGAGAGAGAGAGAGAGAGAGAGAGAGAGAGAGAGAGAGAGAGAGATAGAGAGAGAGAGAAAGAGAGAAAGAGTGAGCATCACCAGGAGACCAAGAAGTGGGTCGAGGAGAAATCGAGGAGGGCAGTGTAACTCAAGAGCAAGCATGGAGAAAATACAATGATATGTCTGTGAGAAAATGTCCTCAGGAAACTTACTGTGCCATACACCAACTAAAAATGTTAATTAAAAAAAAGGAAGAGCAAGCCTCCCCGAGTGGAGATGCAGGAGCCACAACCTCTAGAAGGCTGTGGTGGCTTGGCAAAGAGTTTCTGGTTGTGAAGAAGGCATGGACGTGCGAAGAGGATAAAAATCAAGGCCCTTGGATGAAGTGGTGGTGGTGGTGGTGGTGGTGGAGAACAAGGGAACAGGGTTGGGTGGCAATAGAGGCTGCTGAACCTGTAGGGCCTCCTCAGGAGGGGTAAGACCTAGCTTTTCTTCCAGTGAGGTATGTGTCTTTGAAGGCATAGGGCACAGACCTTGTCAGGTTTTGATTTTATTATGAGAAGACCTTGCTGGCTACTGTTTTGAAAACAGCCTAAGGGAAGGGACAGGCAGGGAGACAAGCTGGGACAGTTTTCTGATCATCTGGGAGAAGTGTGATGGCATTTCAGATAAAGTGTGAACAACAAGAAGGTCTCAGGAAAGAATGGACCTAGGATATATTTTGGAGTAGAGTGTCTGTCTTTTCTTACAAAGCTGGACAGAGGAAAAAGTTTCAGGGCAGAGTTCCTTTTTCACTTAAATCACTTTGAATACTAACCCTCATCCCCCATAACCCGGACACATCCAAAACATTTCTTTAGTGATTCAGATATATTGAGAATGAAGATGGCATATCGCAGATACGAGTGTGTTATTGTTGGTGGCGTCTGTCAGTGTAGGTACTGGTGTGGGTGTGAGCTGGGTCAGTAGATGGAAGGGGACCCGAAAGGCATATTTTTCAGCTCAAATTTAAGCCCCTGCCCATTTCATTTAGAATTACATCACGCTGCTGCTAGAGACCTGCTGCTTCAAAGGCAAGACCTTGAGAGGAAATTCAGTGACAGCAGAAGTGATCCACATCATTCCCACTCTCCAGGCTCCACTTTTCCCAGTATGTGGGATTGGGACCTGAATTCTGTGCCTGAGAAGGATGCTTCGGCATAATGTCCAGAGTTTCTGGGACTCCCCCTGCTCTTCTTCTGCTCACCCTTTGGTTTTCCCACCATCTTTGCATAGCCCTTTAGCATCCTAGTTTGGGAGTAGCTCTTTCCCCAGAGTGCACTGTAGAAAGTTCCCCATGGTGCACCATGAGCAACGAGACTGGGCCATTGGGAGGTGTCAGTGGATGGTTTCCCTGTTGCTTCTTGATTGAGACTGATTATTTTAAAAATTATTTATTTAATTTTTTGAGATTATAATATAATTATACCATATTTTCCATCCCCTTTCATGCCTCCAAAGCCTCCAAAAATATACTTTTCCTTGTTATTTTTCAAATTCATGACCTCTTTTTTATTAATTACTGTTATGTATATTCCCATGTATCTATCCATAAATATGTAAATACAACTTGCTCAGTCTGTAGACTGTTACTGGAATGGGTGTTTTCGGGCTGGACATTTAGTATTGGGTAACCAGTTGGCACATTCTTCCCTGGGGAAGACTATTTCTCCCACCCTCGGCATCTTTAGATGCCTGCAGTACTTTGTGTAAGGTCAAGGTTTCCTGGGCTTTCCCACATCCGTATTGGCATGCTTATTTTGGTCCTTCTTCCACTCATGTATCCACCCTGGCAGTTCTGTAAAGATTCCAGACTCATGCACGCTTCTGAATGTGCCCAGCCCAGTCTTCAGTTGTGGACATCTTATCACACAGCATTGCCATTACATGTTTGTACAGCAGTCTTGCCCACTAGCCTGTACACATCTCACAGGCAATAGATAGGAATCTGAAATTGATAAATGTTTCAAACTCAGGATACAACTAAGTAAATGTTTGAGGGAACACTACAGGTAGCCAGGACCTAATGGGTGAATGTCAGTGTTGATAGAGGTTCTCACACAGGCTGTAAGGATTCAGGATAGTTCAAACAGGAGGGAGTGGTTTTGGGTTTTCTGATAGATTTCATGGATGGAGTAGGGAGAATAAGGATGGAACCAAGGGTCATTGTTAGTGGTGACGAGATATTAAAAGTAAATATGCAGAAGGGCATGCTTGATGACATCTGGCTCTGGCTGCAGAGAGTCAATATTGCCACTCTTGTGGTTATTCGTTACAGGGAAGCCTAGAACACTACTGGCGACTTGATTTTGTTTGGCCCAGGAATGAGGGAGAACAAGAAGAAATGTCTCAGCACCATTGCCCATATTCTGGATGGTTCTTAGAATCATGTGTATGTGCACACTGTGCACACGGGTGTGCACAAGTGCCTTTGTGTGAATGGAGGCCAAAGGCACTCACTCATGTCATCCCTCAGGTGCTGTTCAGCACCTTGTTCATTGGATAGTCTCTCAGTGACCTGGGGCTTGCCAATTAGGCTAGGCTAGGTGGCCATGGAGCTCCAGGCATCCTCCTGTCTTACCTCTCCCTACAGCTTCTGAGAGCTTAAACTCAGGAGGTCTTCTTGGTCTTAAGGCAAGCACTTTTCCAACCAAACTCTTCCCCCAGCCCCAGGAATCTGTATCTGTATGATCTTTCTTGATTCCGACACAACCTTGGCAGGTAGGCACAATTGCTCTAATTCTGAAGAGCAAAAACAAACAAACAAACAAACAAACAAACAAACAAAAAAACAAAGCCAGAAAAGTGAGGCTGCTTGCTCAGAAAAAGTGAGTGGCAGAGCACAAGCTCCAGTTTGACCCGGGTTCCCAGGGTGTTGCCTCTGTGCTCAGTTCTCTCTGGAGGTTGTGACCAGCAGAGGTCAGAGTAGTTAGAGAAAGAAGACAGGGCTCCATGCAGGGGCGGGGTGTCGGGGATGAGCAGGAGATGAGGCAGCAGAGGAGAGTGGGCAGCTCCTCTGGAAAGGGCAGATGAAGCATTGACAGTCTGTCTGGATTCTGCCAGCTCCTAGTCTTCATAACCATGAAAGTTCCCAAGGGGCAGAGATTTATCACAGCCTTTCTATGGAATGTTTCTGTAATAGGACATGAAGCTGAGGCTCTGTGGAAGGAAGTGTTAGAACACAGGCCAAATTCAACAGATTTGGAATTTAGAGCAGCGAGGTGGCGTGCAAGTGATGAGCAGTTGGGGCTGCGGATGAGTAACTGTCAGGGAACAGCTCTACTACCAGAGGGAAAGGAGGTGATTCAAAGCAGGCTAAGCACACTGCC
Source organism: Arvicanthis niloticus (assembly GCF_011762505.2). Lineage (NCBI taxonomy): Eukaryota > Metazoa > Chordata > Mammalia > Rodentia > Muridae > Arvicanthis > Arvicanthis niloticus. Next base: position 83,575,054 of record NC_047662.1, on the reverse strand, counting down.
TAATTAGAAACCCAAGATGTCAGTGAGCAACTCAGTTAGCTTAATATTGGCAGAGCCATAGGGCTGGTTCACCCAGAGTCAGTTTTCATAAAAGCCCACGTGTAGCATGTTGCTGGAGGCAGCGCAAAAGTGTGAGGGGGAGGGAGGGGGATGTGAGGGAAGGCGAGCAGAAAGAGTCAAAGACAAGAAATTCCAAGTACTGTGGCACACACTGGAATAACAAGCCAGAGATTCAGGGACAAGTGGAAACCAGGGCAAACTGTCAAAGACGGAGAGACTGGGCAGAGAGTGACAGGACACAGGAGGTGGTGAAGCACGTGATTGCTGTGTAGTCACGGTAACTAGAGAACACAGTAAGAACTCTTGAGGGATGACACACTGGCCTCCTTAGCAGGATGGGTTTGCGGCTTACACTGCTGTGCAGTTTTGCACCTCTAGGCTTTGCCTCCTCTCAGTTGTTTGTGTTGCTACAGCAAAATACCTTGGTCTGAGTAGTTTGTGAGTGTATTGCTCATTGTCATGGATGTTGGGAAGCCTAAGACCAAGGAAACAGAATATTGGACCCCTGGTAAGGGTTTACTCCCTCCTTAAAAGATGCAATCATGCTGCATCCTCAAAAACCAGAGGGGGAGAATCAGTGTTATCTCTTATAAAAGGGAATCCTTTCTAAGGGTACCGATGCCATCCACAAGGGTAGATTTGTGTGGCCTCTTCATAGTAATCTGTTTAAGATGGCTTTTTTTCTGTGCTAATTTTCTGAGGGAGGACTCAGGCCACTCCATGATCCAGATTCCACTGACACAGAGACTCTGATGTTTTCTGTTGCACACTCATCCTCAGAACACCCTCCCTTGGGCTGAGCTGCCTCCCTGTGCCTGCCTCAATCTGTGAGCAATATTTGAAGAAATCTAGCACTCTGAGCATAGGGCTGTCACTCACCCAACACACCCAGATTCTTTCAAATGTGGAAGAAAATAAAGGGTCATGGTTTGTCTGCTGATTGCTGCAGTAGACAACCTCCCAGTGTATTACATAATAAGAGTTTGATTTTCATATCATGTCGTCGGGGAACACTTGTTTTTTCTGATCAGTAGACTTCTATTATGGACATCAGAGGCCTGGCCATAAAGTGATTGTTCTTATTGATTTTGATATTAGAAACCACACTAAGGCAGCCATGCATTGCCTTTTATTAATATTCTCTGGTATGTCTTATTAGCCGACTCTCCAGTCCCTCTTCTTACTGTACAGCTTCTTTTTAGGAAAAAACTCTCTCTCTCTCTCTCTCTCTCTCTCTCTCTCTCTCTCTCTCTCTCTCTCTCAGAAGATAGTCTATCAATGAATCTGGAGCTCACTGGTTTGCTGGAGTGACTGGCCGGTGAACTCCAGGGGTCAATGTGTCTTTCCTCCCCCAGGGTCGGGGTTACAGACATGCACACCACAGCCAGCTTTTATGTAGGCTCAGGGGCTCTAGCGCAGGTCCTCATTTGGTATGGCCGGTGCTTCTCTCACTGAGCCACCTAGCCACACTGCTTCTAAAACTGTTGGTTGCAACCCTACCCAGGGTCAGGCACCTGAACTTGGTGGACCATGACAGATTTTCTAACAACACTGTAGGCTTGGTTCTGAACACATGTGTCCTTTGCCCTGTGCAAACCATCACCATGTACAACTCCAGTGAACCCTGCCTGTAGCACCTCAGCTCAGAGTTGAGTCTACTGCATGGGATGAGTTAAGTTCTTTATGTGCAGTCACAAAAGCTTCCTGCTCTTACAGAAGCAGAATGACTTAATTAAAGAGAACAGACATTCAATAACTTACTTCCTGTTGTCATTCTTCAGCTTGTAAGTTTCAGCATGTTAATCTTTGGGTTGTGTTGTATTCGAGTGTTTGACTTAAAAAAAAAAATCACTGTTAAAGTTGCCAATGAGTTTCATAGAAAAAAATCATGAATTGAATTTGGCTCAAGATTCAGATAGAATTTTAGGCATCTTCTGAAGTGGCCGTCAACATGCTTCTGTCATGCTGCACCAAATATTTAGGTGAATTGACCTGTTCAGCATTCACAGTTGTAAAGTCAAGATGTCAGTCAACCCTGAAAAGTGTTGGAGATGCCTTCCATCATGCAGTGGCAAACATTCAGCTGAGATCTAATGATTATGTAAAAGTAACCAAACCCATCCATCTGGACTGTATGCAAACTTTCCTTCACCCTTAATAAATGGTAAAATTATATACATATCAAGAAATTGTTTTGCACAGATTATCTTTTACTGTGAGTAAAAATTTGATCTCTATACTAAGCAACACTTGGAGATTTATAAACATTTTGCAGGCACTCAGTGCAGACGCCACTGTCTGTGTTGTTGCTTGTTGCCAACCATGATCAACCTTTCACCATATTTTCCTATATGTCTACCCATGACAAGCCCTTGGGCAGTGTCTCCTTACAGCTGTTTGTAAACAAATTGCAAAGGCAGTAGACAAATGTTGTGCTCTGAGTACCAGACAGAGAAGATTTGTCTATAAAGGCTACTCCTTTCACAGAATCATTCTAGGAGTCATGTGCCAGGGTAGTGACTTCACACATTATAATGGCACTGGCTATCAGTCCATTTACAGCAGAGGTTCTCAACCTGTGGTTCTTGACCCTTTGGGGGTTACATAACCCTTTCACAGGGTTCACCTAATATCATTGGAAAATACAGATATTTACATTATGATTCATAATAGGAGCAAAATTATGATTATGAAGTAGCAACAAAAAAAAAATCTTATGTTTGTAGGTCAACCACAGCATGAAGAACTGTATTAAAGGATCGCATCATGAGAAAGGTTGAGAGCCACAGCTCTCCAGAGAATCTTGAGGCTGAGAACTTCATCCTGATGCATATAGGTCCCCATATCTTGTCCATGGAAAACACTGGACCATACACAAATACTTCTTAGTTTTTTTTAATCTTACAAATGTTCCAAAGTGACTGGATGGCAAGCCTGTGTACCAGGGCCTTGGAGAAGGTGTTCTCCAGCATGGAGAGGGGAGCTGGAGGATGGTTGCTGACAGAGTGGCCCATAGAGGAGACAAGGAATTGACAAGGGGAGGGAGTGAGCCAGGTGCGATGGTCAGGGGAATCTTGAAGCTGACTTCCTAGCAATCCTCTGTGATTCCAAGAAGCAGTCAGGCTGTTTCTGCTGCTCTGACTCACTATCAACCAGTTACTTCTTTCCTTTTACAAGTTTCACAGAACTAAGACAGACTAACAGTTATTCAAGTGGTACAGAATATGCATGTGACTTTTCATTACGTGTCCAGGGCTACAGGTTCAGACATAATAGAAAATGCAAACAGAACAGATTTTGTTCATGTTTTAGGCCCTATAACTCCAATTTAAAGAATGTCTCCTCCAAAGCAAATGCATATTTTATATGACAGCCTGCTTTCAAGCTGGCAATGGTTACTGTTTGAAAACATTTCTGACAAACAAAATATCTGAACGGGTCTTTTCATGAGTATCAAATACTAATGCCTAACTTCTTTTACTATATGTCTACATGCTTCACCATCTATGGTATAAAATAGGAAAAGCTTAGTTTAGTGAATCTATCTTACTTACTGAATTTTATTCCTTCAAGAGTGCACCCAGCATGACCCATTATCTTTAAATTACATTTTCCGATTCTTCTAAACCTATAATAAAAAGAGACTTTGAATCTGTAACCTAGTTCCTTGGCCAGTCAGAGTTTGTCAATTATCTCTGTTTGCCCCGTGTCAATTATACTGTTTGAGTTTGCTCAGGGCAGACACCCCGAGAAGACTCCTGGAGTAATGGTGTCATCTAGCTATGTGCTTATCTGTACGTAATGATCTCCAGGGAATAAGGAAGACTTTCAAATAGTGGCCAAAATTTAAATAATTTTAGGGTTTTCCTAAAAAGACTCATATATAATTTTTTTTCTCAGGAAAAGACATAAAATGAATCTTAATGCAGAAAGTCCCCAACAATGAAACACACATAGACCAAAATGTAAAAGTTAAAGATAGAAGGACGGATATTATAGCAATCCACTCAACTTTGCTGAAACTGTGTAGTGGATGTGGCTGTGCCACCTGTGGTCTCCAGTGTAAGTAAAAGAAAGTGAGAATCTTCAAAGCCTTGAATCCCTTTGAGCTTAGGACCAGCATGAAGATTGCCATGAAGACTGTGGACAGGCATACATCTTAGATGGCAGTCCCTTTCCTCTGTCATTCAGGAGAGAGTTTCCCACCCTGTCTGTTCTCAATTTCCCATAATCTTTTTGTTCTCAATTCCCCTCCAAGTCTGGCTGGACTGCAGAGTTAAGTGTCTGACTATTAACAACAACTACGTAAGAGTGGTTAACAGTCCCCTGCCTTCTTAGGCCAAAAGGGGTCGTGAGTGTTCCCACTTTGAGGAGCCTTGTTTTACTGCTCATATGGTTGTCTGTTGCTTTTAAGTTCTTTGAGTGAGGAAAAGCCTTCTGGCTAGCACATGGTTGCTGTGGAAGAGAAGTGACTTTTTCCTTCTCTGTAAAGGAAAGTGGCACTTCAGATTCAGGCTTGAAGACTTAAAGAACTGAAACAGCCAGGGTTAGCTACCTTTGCCTGGCTTTTGTTTACTAAATACTCAGCCCCTTCCAGTTGCTATTGTAACAATCCAGAGACCCACTTCAGTTAGGAGAAGGAAGGACAGTAGAAAACACCTTCTGTTAGGGCTTCAGGGGGAATCACTTCATGCAAATATCTCCGTCTCAGAAGGAAACTGCCCAAGGTCAGTCCTTTGTCCATCCTGAGAAGGCAGCAAGCAGAGTGGGTGTTTTTACTTTTGCTTTCCTGTTTCTAAATATGAAAAAGTCAAGATGTCAGGAGACCAGTCACCAACTTGCTGCGTGACTTCAAGCCATCCCCCTTCAGCAGTCTCCAGGAAAACAAGGGGTTTCATGTGGGCACAAAGGGAGTGGGCTGCTGTGGGGAAATGTGTTTCCTGGTGAGCTTAAACTGATTTTCGTGACACCAAGCCTGATGTTTAGAAACTGGTTGTTTCCTATAAGCATGGGTGTGCAGACCCATGCTGGGATCTCGCTGGTAACAATCTTAGTTAGTGATTCAAATCCTAAGACCACGAGTGCTGTTCCTAGCTGTGTGCCTTACCTCCTTCAGTCATGTGACCTTCTGCTACCTGTTGATCCCTCCTTTAGCCTCCATGTGTTCTCCTTGACAGTGACAAGGTGACAACAATATGACCACACACTGTGAAGGCACAAGGCACCATGTTCATACAGTGTACACCTAAGGTACAATGCATGCTTCTCATCTCTTCTCTTAATGAGGTCATCTTTAGCTGGCACAGCCTGGGTGCCCTCATCTCGACAACCCTCTTTCTCCTTGAATAAGGTTAGAGAATAATTACTCCCAACCACTGTTTCAGAAAGGATGGCAAATAGGTCATGGAGACGTCCTTCCCACTGAGCCTCCCGATAACTGTCTCCCAGTCTACAGCATCCTATTCCTCTTCATGTCGCTTCTCTCTGACGTATGGCCCTTTTCCTTTCCTCGTTTTTCATATTCTCTTCTGCAAATCTAGTAAGTGAGATGAGAACATCCATCGCCAATGTAATTGACTTCTACCCCATCCTAGGCTGGATGCTCTGTACTCAGTCAAAGCAGAATCTCCCAGTCTTATTGTTATCTATTTTGTATATGCACAGGTATGTGTCTATGCACATGTACATATGTACATGTTCATATGTATATACCCATGCATGCAGAGAAGCTAAGGGAAACCTTGCATGTTGCTTCTCAGGACACAGTCCACCTTGATTCTTTGAGATAAGATCTCTCACTTTTACTTGGAACCTTCCAGTTCAGCTAGGCTGACTGGCTACGAGGTGCCAGGGATCGGCCTATCTATATCCCCAGGGCTGAGATTGCAAGGGTGTGTTACTTTACCTGGAAGTTTTCTTATGTGAGTTCTGGGGATCCAAGTCAGTACCTCAGACTTGTGCAACAAGGCATTCCCATTGGCTTTTCAGAACAGGCAATTCTCTGTTGCCCCGTGTATAGAGACTATCTAGCAGCATCCCTTGCCTCTTGGACACTAGTAACATCCCTTTCCTCGGTTGTGACCACCCAAAGTGCTTCCAGACATTGCCATTGGTCCTCTGAAGAACATCACTGACTTGGATGAGAAGAATGCTTTAGGTGCACTAAACACCACAATGCTAATAGCCTTTGTCTGACATTTCATGCCACCACTGTGTAAGAGTTTCCAATGCTCTCATCTTAGGCAGTCCTAATGCATTCTTCTGAAGTGAGCATACGAGCCTCCATTTTGCACAGGAGGACAACAAGCTGCTAATAAAACATTAGGCTGGGATATAAACCTGAATGTTCACCACTTGCAAGCCTGGTTGCTTCACTCCTTTGAATGCCATAGAGGAGTAATGTTTTGCAGATGGAACTTATTTACTAAAAATCTTTGGAGCTGGGGTCAGAGAGGGCTGATTCAAAAGCCCATGATCTCATCTCTAACTCTAGAATGATCTATTTCTCCCATCATTATACTGGAGCAGGGGGCATACTGGCCATGCAGGTTGTGGAAGGACAGGCTGGGGGCAGAGTCGTATCTGGGATATAAGGTGGACAGAAATCTCATGCCATACTATGTCACCTCATTCCTGGTCTCATACCCTCTGGAATTTCTAGGCTTTTCTTCTGAGCTCCAGGCCGGAAGAACAGCAGCCTGCTGGAAATCTTAAACTTAGCACATGCAGTTCTGGAAGATCCTCCTTGCTTTGTCTCTGACCCAGCCTTGATCTCCTGTTCTTAGAATAGAGCTTGGCTTCCTGACTAGCACAGGAATCTCTTTTCATTAGCCTTCAATCTTTCTGCATCGTTACATCTGTCTTCTCCCTTTTCTTCGTTAGCATCATGGGTTGACTCATGAATTCCCTGAAGGCATTATGCTAAAGATTCTCTTTGGTCATCTTAATTTGCCTTTGCCTCATGTAGAACACCTCTCTGCTACCCTTGGGTTGGTACTTTCCCCTTGGGGACACTATCTGATCCCGAAACTTGGTATAGTATTCCATTGAGGTTACCCCGGCATTCAGCTCTGAGCTATCTGTTGACCTGTCTGTCTTCCTCACCATACTTCCGTGTTTTAAAGACATTTACTATTCCTTTTTAAAAATCTATAATCACAGGTTAGGGAGATTGCTCAGTAGGTAATGTGCTTGCTCAAGTTTCATCTTAGGGTCCCATGAGGTGGAACTAGAGAAGAAATTCACGAATGTTGTCCTCTGTCCTCCATGTCTCCACAATACACACACAATAAATAGGATATATAAAAATAAATAGATAATCCCTCATACCCAACACTGGCATTGTTCTAATAAATATTTGCCAGACAAATGGCTGGCAGCTGGTGTTGTATGATTTAAAAGAGGTACTGTAGGAAGGGTGGTGTAAAAAAAAGGCAGCAACTGCTTCTCAAGCTTGTCAGGATCTGACAAATGAATGATCAATAATGAAGCCTGGAGATGGTCCAGGGTTTCCTCTTCCCACCTTGAAAGCTTTGGTAACTTAACTGGAAGGTGATCCTATCCAGTAGAAATATGACTCAGGTAACTACCATTGATACTAAGTTAGATTAAGAAACTTACCTTGTTACATGGCAAGGAGCCAGTGTTCTCCCTCTGTGGCCTAAATGTCAGCTGGGAGGGCTGAAGAACCTGGGTCTACATGACCTATGAACCCTGCTTACTTTAGCTGTTAGCATGGCAAATTGGCTTGATGAAATAACTTGAAGAACAGGTGTTCAGGATACTTTAGAGAAAGCTTTCACGGTGTTGGTAGCATGGCATTTGGTGTCAGATAGTTTCCAGTGAGAGCTAGTCTATGTGTGGCAGCATCTCTGGCTTCTACCTGTTCGACACTGACAGTACCCTCTCTGCTCTTATAACCACCATGTATACATTCACACATATCCTGATGTCCTAACTGAGAACCTCTGTCTTAGAGATGTTAGAAGTGGGGCCCATCTGATGGAGTTGAGGAGTTCTGGAGAAAATCTGAGCTGCCATTCACTGGAGAATTTTTTATAAGTTCTATCTGAAGTGGACTTTGGGAAAAATAGCTCGTTACTCCTTCTGTGCTCTCCTTTGGAGGGCAGCTTTCTTTCTTTAAGCAAGAGAACACTGCAAGTCCAGAAGTGTGTGGGCTCTTCCAAGTTCAGCTTTGGTCTTAGGAGTCATCCGGTGGATGGGAAATCCTGGACCTTGGGACAGGGATGAGTTATTTAGCACCCACAGTCGTATGATAAGGGAATAGACCTGAAGCCCTTGCTTTCGTGGCATGGCTTCTCCCTAGAGACTGACATTGCTGTCTCCAATGGGCTTATTAAGAGTTTCTTGGAAAGACTCTATCTCATTGAATCTCTTATTAGCTGTCCTCTTTCCCAGCAACTAAGACTATTAGACCTGAAAAATGATTCGAGTCTTTTGTTACACTGGGGAAACTGAAGCTTAGAGAAGTGAAGAGACTTGGCTAAGGCCGTATAGTCTGTTCATCCCTGTTAACTTGCTTCTGGCATTCTATCTCCCACCAGGACAGTCCATCCCATATCTACTAAAGCAGTGGCTGAAACCTGTTGTAGACTTCTGCCAATGTTCCTCTTATTTCACTGAAGCTTATTCCGGTTACACATCCTGCCTCCGGCTTTCTGTTTGCTGATGGGTAGCTGACACAAAAGAAGCCATGCAATTCCAACACCTAAGGCTCAGGGAACGTTGCAGAAGAAGGGAAAGAAAGGTTGTAAGAACCAGTCGATCTGGAAGTTTGCTGTGAGATTGTGTCTCCTAGGTATGCCAGAAGCTATACCCATAAAGTCTAACCCAACGCAAGTTGACCAAGGATGCCAACAATGAACATGCTAGCATAGAAGAGAGAATACTCATCTTACTGAGAGAATTACAGTCATCTCGGGAATGCTGAAAACAGGAGAAATAATCTTTCCTGTGGAAGAGTCCACCAATTGATTATTCAATACTAAGTAGTCATCCCTGAAAACATATAGACAGAGTATATGGAGACTGAGTAGGTTTTATTCATATATATATATATATATATATATATATATATATATATATATAATCTGCAACAGCATACGAGCATATGAATTTGAAAGAGAGCAAACAGAGATATATGAGAGGATTTGGGTAGAAGGGGGAAATGTAATTATATTATAATGTCAAAAATAAAAAAAATTGCTTAAAAAAAGAAATGATATATTAATGCCCCCTTTCAATTGACACTTTGGCTGTTGGCTGAAAATTTAACTCAATGAAACAAAACAAATGGGAAAAATCTGAAGGACTGTGCCAGGTCTAAAATGATTTGTGGAGAAGCTAGATCCTTTTGGGAAACTCCCCTGGGTCTGGAGGACATGCAGCTTTCTATCATGTAGGGCTGGGCACGGGTTGTTTCCCATCATGTGATTTAGAGGAATGAAGCTGGGGTTTGGATTCAGGTTCAGCTCCTAGCCCGTTCACCTCACATCCTCACTACCCACTGAGTAAACCGTTATTGAATGTTCCCTGTGGGCTGATCTTGTTATCTAGATTCTCAGTCTCATAACTACAGCAAGAAGAGGGGGTCATTAGAAGAGAAAACTGCATTGCAGAGAGTTTAAAACACAAGGGGACAGTAAGGAACAGAGCTGGAAATCAAAGAATCCAAGTCACCTGACTCCAGACTATAGATACCTAAGTGGAGATTTTTATTAAATATTTAGATGTACCTAACACCTCTAAACTTCAGTTTCTTTTTTTCTTTTCTTTTTTCATTTTTATTGGTTATTTTATTTATTTACATTTCAAATGTCATCCCCCTTCCTAGTTTCTCCTCCACAAACCCTCTATCCCCCTGCTTCTGTGAGGGTGCTCTGCCACCTACCCACCTGCTCCTGCCTCAGCACCCTAGCATTCCCCTACCCTGGGTCACTGAGCCTCCACAGGACAAGGTGCTCCCCTCCCAGTGATGCCCGATAAGGCAGTCCTCTGCTACATATGCAGCTGGAGCCACGGGTTCCTCCATGTGTACTCTTTGGCTGGTGGTTTAGTCCCTGGGAGCTCTGGGGGGGGGGTCTGGTTGGTTGATATTATTCGTCTTTCTATGGGGTTACAAACCCCTTTAGCTCCTTCAGACCTTGCTCTAACTTCTCCATTGGGGTCCCTGCCCTCAGTTTTATATTTGGCTGTGTGAATTCACATCTGTATTGGTCAGGCTCTGGCAGAGCCTCTCAGGGGACAGTTATGTCAGGCTCCTGTCAGTAAGTACTTCTTAGCATCAACAATAGTGTCTGGGTTTGGTGTCTGCAGATGGGATGGATCCCTCAGTGGAACAGTCTCTGGGTGGCCTTTCCTTCATAAACTAAACTTCAATTCTTAATCTATTGAGTCGAGGTGATGATACCTCCTTAGAAAGACCCCTATAGGGATAAATAATAATAATTCCTTAAAATATTTTTTAAAAATTAATTTTATATATATGGGTGTTTTAGCTAAATAGATGTCTGTGTATCACAAGTGTGTCTGGAGCTCATGGAAGCCAGAGGAGGTCATCAGATCCTCTAGAACCAGTGTTACAGATGGTTGGAAGTCTCCATATGGGTGCTAAGAATTGAACCTTGGTTCTCTCTCTGGAAGGGATACCAGTATTCTTAACCACTAAGCCATGTCTCCATCCCCAAAGGCTAAAGATAATTCTTGGGTAGTATTTGGCACCCTTGAGAGTCTAGCACATACTCAATTCTTTTTCTTCAATACATTAAGTTCAATATCAACTGTGATTTTTAAAAAAAATACAATGTTGGTATAGGCAAACTAACAAGTGGAGATAGAGATGTGATTATATTGAATTTAACATGAAATCAAGACATGTCTGTATTTTCTCCATTTCCCCTGAGAAACTGGAGTCAGAGAGAAAGAGAGAGAGAGAGAGAGAGAGAGAGAGAGAGAGAGAGAGAGAGAGAGAGAGAGAGAGAGAGATCTGCTCAAGTTCAAACATCAAAGACTTGGCTGAGCTAGAATTTGCTTTTATAACTGTCGAATTCCAAAGTGGCCACTGTTTCCCAGACTGCATTCTAGCCTCATCTGAGTTTTCGAATTGTTCAGCTGCTTCAAGTCATTCTCTGGACTTGAGTTGAGCCCTTACAAATAAAAATAAGCTGAATGTTTATCTGAATTAGATCTCCTCTTGTTTTAGAAGCTGGTTCTTTGAGAGCCATCTGCTTTCTGTTAAGCCTTGAGGACTCTAGTATCAATTCCTGTTCTAGTTTAGGTTGCCATCCATCCATCTATTGTCATGCCCCAGTAGGACTTTAGGACCTCAGACAAACCTTCCGTGAAAGTGGGATGAAATGTTATCAAAACTCTGCCTGGTGTGGTCCCAGAGCTCACAGCTAGCTCCACTTGCCCTATGTCCTGCTTTCTATGAGTCCATCATGATCTATAGCCTACCCAACTCTCAGATTCCTTTTTTCAATCCACCAGGCTCCCCTGTTTGGCATTTTTAAAAATTCACCTAGACCAGCCTTCACTTGATACAAACACTTTTCCTCTCCAAGGCTGTGTCTGTACATGTGGGAAACATGTGGCAGCAACAGTCACATTTTACAGGTCAAAAAAGTCTGAGGCCAGAAGCCAATTTTCTCCTTGAATCTGTACCAGCTCAACATGGTACCTCAAACAGCAGGTGTGGCTGGTTATCTAAGCAAAAATCAGGGAACTCCATGTAACATAAGAGTAGGTACTTTGGAGATTCAGACTAGATATGCCTCCCAGTATTTACAAACTTTGTGATCTTGGACAAATTATAATGAACCCTTGTGAGTCTCAGTTACCAGTGAACTGTGAAAAGCAATGAGATTTTTATATGGTGGCCCATTCCACAAAAGCACCATGAGGTCCAGGCAGAGGCTGTCTGCACACTGCTCTTCTTTGATCTGCGTGACAGTCATACTGCATCTCTTTAAGTCACTGAACACTTTTATCTCTCCTGTGATTCACTCATGTGTCCTCCTGACACTTGAGCTCTTGAAAAACAGAGGCTTCAGACCAGACCCAAATGCTGAATTCCCAGACCACTTTTATAGATGTGATTGACATGTTTCCACTTTGTGAATGAACAAAATGAACAGCTTTGGGAGGGAGAAGACTTTATTGGGCTTCAAGGAGGCACATGTGGGAGTCAGCTTTGTGATTGTCTGAATCTCAGTGGTCTCTCTATCATCACTTGGCTCAGAGACAGGTGAGAGCCAGTGGCTGACACATATGTACTAGAAAAATGAACTCCGGGCATGCTTAGTCTAGTAGAGTACATAACTCACACTTGAGCTGACACCTCATAAAAAGAGAAACTAAGGCTCAGGAAGGGAAAGGTATCTAGTTTTATGGTGGCCAACTATAGCATTTTAGTTTCCTTTTCATACAAGGTAATCTATAACCTGCTATCTATCCAGTTCCTGGTTGACCAAGATGGACTCAATGTGGCATATCAGAACTGAATTCAGCTTCATTCTCTTATGGTCTCATGACTTTCAGGGCTGAGCAAATCTGAGTGTGAAAGAGGAAGAAGGTGCAAGGTCAGTAAGCAGATGTAGTAATTGTATTAGTCATATTTTTTTACATTGTTGTGACAAAAAATTTAATAGCAACTTAAGAAGAGGCTCATTTGGCTTATGGGAAGGCACCTCTGGGCAGACTAGGAATTAAAGAATTTGGCTTTAAAAAAAAATTCAGTCAGGTAACAAAAGAGATGGTGCTGTCTCCATTCAGGGTGGGTATTAAAATACCCTTCTAGATATTCTGAAACTTGGGTCAAATGTGAAGATAGCCATTGCTGCTATTCTCTCTAGATTATTACTTCATCTAAAATATGATGTGAGTAGGGTGACCAGCTCTAAAGAGGGTTGAAGACCAGAAAGGATATGACAACATTTTCATCATTCTTCTTGGAGATATTTGTTTCTGGATAATAGTGGACTGTCAACTTGTAAGACCCTATTACTGAATATTATATATATATATATATATATATATATATATATATATATAATATTACTGAATATACTACATACTGAAAGAATAGAACACAGTGAAACCTATCCCTCATGCCTAGTAGTGTCCATAGTGCTGGAAGATACTATGCATGCTACCAGAGGAGAAAAGAAGTCATCAGTCCCACCCGGGGGTGAATCCTGCAAGCTACAGTAATGGCATTCTTGGTAAAATATGGTTATCCATGTGATAGTGGCATGGATATTACAGGAGTCACCAACCATTTAAAAAGTGAATTTAAAGCCTCCTTCCTGACATGGAACCCACCAAGAGCACTGAACTGTCAACTTTTTAGTAGGGTGAATATGGATATTGCTGGGTGGCTGGTGACTAATGGGTTACAGATGTGTCCAGTGGTGAAGATGAAGGAGTTTTTGAGAACTCTGCACTGAGACTAGTGATGTGTTCTTTTGTGGGATGGTAGGTGATGCTGGGAGCAGCATCCTGACACCACTGTTATATAGAGACAGGCTATGAAGAGCTGCTGGGACAGTGGTACTACTCTGAATGGGCATTTTGAAAAGATGGCAACTCAAAAAATTTGGACCAAAATTGTTCACAAAATGTAAGAAGGAAAAAAGACAAATGATATAGGGGCTGGGAGCTCTTGAGGCTGTTTTTTTTTTTTTTTTTTTTTTTTTTTTTTTTTTTTTTTTAATGAGTTTATAGGAACTAGTTAACCCTTGACTTCTTAGAGTTATATGATGCTGAATAATATGTTACAATAAGAACCAAGCACTGCATGTTGTCTCCCTGGGAGACAGATATGGGTATAAGTCCATTTTCTATATATAAAATTGTATTATTGGCAAATAGGATAAATTATTTTTCTCAATTATCATTTCCATGTCTTTTAACCCAATTCTTTCTCTTGTCCAGTTACCCTAGTTACAAATACTTGTACTGTGTTGAATAAAAATGGTTATGGAGGACATTTTTGTTTTGTTTTGCATCTTAGATGGGTAGGGTTTTGGAGCTCTGTGTTCACTCCACCACAGGGCATGGCCACTTGGCGAGGCGGGACATGCGAGTTGATTATGCTTATCCCACACTGTCTCTGGGCAGGTGTTGGGCCTTAGGGCAGCCTGGGACACTGCTCCCAGGGTGGGAAAGCACAGTCTGAGGCTGGCTCAGCAAGGAGGCTGGGGCTGTCTGATTCTCAGGCTCCTGCTAGTCCCATAGGGAGAGTCCTTGACTTGAGTTTGGGCTTGGTGGTAGTTGTGACTGGGAGTGCAGAGAGGCCTTCTACAGGAGATTAAATTGCGGCTCTATAGGCGAAGGCTTTCTCCATGGCTCCCCAAGGCAGATCCAGATGAAAAGAGGCAGTCCATGGTTTTAAGACATTTATTGTCATAGTAGAAAGTGGATGAGTAAAACCTTACCCCACTTCTTAGGGTGGGCCTGAAGTTAAATACCTTTTGCAGGGAGGAATATCTGGGAAGGAAACCTTATTGTCTAAGCCCTCCAGGCCTTTAGGTACCTCATTAAAATGGCAATCTGTCTTGAGTCTATGTGACCACAGGTCACATCTTCTACAAGTGGAGGGGCTTGGGGCATTGCTCTTACATGACTGATGACCACAAATCAATGGGGGGCTTCAGCTAGTGACAGGGGCCTGGTGCCTGGGAATCAGGCGAAGCACCTACCATTCCTTCAGGGTTTCCAGGGCTTCAAGCCTTAGCTCAACCAAGGACCAAACTGCCTTTCGTGGTCCCACAATTGGACATCACTCTGATGTTGGTTGTAAATTTGTTACATGGAATCTTATTCACAAATAGCTACAAAATAAAATATCTAGGAACAAGTGTAACAAAAGAAGTGAAATATTTCTATAATGAGAATTACACAACAGATGATAGAAATTAAAGAGGGACACACACATTCACATTTAGAAGCCTTCCATGTTCATGGACAAGAAGACCAAACATTGTTAATACATTACATATGTCAATGGCAGCTTATTAGATTTAATACAGTTGCCATCCAAATGCTGTTTTTTTTTTTAAACAACTCTTAACTTTCTATACAGAAGTCCCTGTATAGCCGAACAAAGTTAGAGGCATCATATTATCTTACATCAAATACCCTGCAAATTTATAGTAATTGAATGCCATGAAGTTGTCATAAGAATAGAAACATTAAATTAACACAACAGAAATAGATTGCCCAGAGATAATCCCACATATTTATAGTCAGTTAATTTCCAGAAAAGCACAAAAAAAGAACAGATAATAAAGACAACCTCTCAATAAATGCTGTTTATGTGGGAAACAAATATCTGTATGAAGGGTATTGAAATTTGTTCTTTACTTCTCATCCAATAGATAAATAACACCATGAGCAATTCAAAGGATCAAGGTTGGTCCAAGAGCAATGTGTGTTTATAGCTAATTGTTCTTCCTCCCAATAGTCTCGAATAATTGTGAAAAGAGGGGGCAGAACGATTATGAGAGTGGTGGATGACTTCAAGGAAACAATGTCTTCAAGACATAGCAGAGCAGCTTCCTATGTGAACTCACAGACGTTATGACATCATGTGTAAGACCTGAGGAAGCGTAAGACAGAGCAAATCCCGGCATGGCTTGAGGAGTTGAGCACAAAGTCCCACACCTGATAGAGGGGCTATTAGCAATTAATAGCTTCTCAGAGAGACAGTCTTGTTTAAGAGTGAAGCTCCTGGTAAGTTGGCCATACTTCAGTGGAAGGGTAAACATCCAACTCTATGTGGGCAGTACAAACTGACTTGATGGGGTAGGGGAGGACTCAAAGTTGGATGAGTAGGGATGGGTGTGTGTGGATCTGGGAGGAGTTGGGAAGAAGCAGATACAATCAAAATGCATTTCGTGACATTCTCAAAGAACTAACAACTGCTTTTAAAAAATTGGATCAAAGATTTGAACATGAGACTGGAAACTATGAAACCACTAGAAGAGAACATGGAGAAATCAAGGCAGGAGAGAGAACAGAGTGTCAAAATGGTGAGAGCTCAGTGGGGAAAATGCCTGCTGAGCTGAGCTTGATTCTGTAACTTGTGTGGCGGAAGGAGAGAGCAGACCCCTGAAGTTGTCCTCTCTCCTCCATCTGCACTCTATGGCGCATGCGCTCGTGCACACACACACACACACACACACACACACACACACAGAGAGAGAGAGAGAGAGAGAGAGAGAGAGAGAGAGAGAGAGAGAGAGAGAATAAAATATTTGAATAAAAATATAAATGCAAGCAATCAAAGGAGAAACAGACCTCACAAATCAGATGAAATTAGAGGACTAAGGTGGTGCTTCCACATGGCAAAAGCAACCAACCATTAGAGTGAAGAAACAATCTGAAATAGAGAAAAATGCACATGATTCATCTGGCAACGGATTAACAGCCTAAATGTGCAAGAAATCTAAAAAATAACAACCAGATAGGCTTAAATAATATGATCGGACACTAGTTAAAGGAGAAAAGTCAAATGGCCAACAGATTACAGAACTTCATTAGCTGTTAAGAGAAATGCAAGTCAAAACCACAATGTGATACTATCTTACTTTAGTTTAGAAAGACTGTTCTCTATCTAACACACACACATACACACACACACACACACACACACCACCTATGCCAAATGCTGGCAAGAATGTGGAACAGAGGAAACCCATACACTGTTGGTAAGAATATAAGTTACTGCAGTTAGAGCCCAGTGCAGAGGATTTCTATAACACTGTCTACCATAGAATATAGCAACCTCGCCTATAAGTGAACGTGGAAAAAAAATGACAGAGACCTGCTTGTTACTGCACTATCTACAATTGCTAAAATTTGGCTGCTCCTTAAGAGGACGTTGGACAAAGAAAATGTGGTCTATATACATAATAGCAATTATTCACATATAAAAAGGAATACTTCATTATTTTCAGCAAAATAGATGAAAATGTTATGTTAGGTGAAATGTCAGGAAGAGAAAGATAAATTTCACATGAAGTACAGCAGTCACTGCTAGAGGCAGGGAGGAGGGGGATAAGGACAGGTTAGATGACAAGTATTCTAATATTTGGACAACAGAGCTAATTTTGTATTATGTAGTTTAGAATTGGGAAGGGAGTGTAGTTTGAAGAAACCTATAATATACTTGTGAATGACTAGGAGGCATTAGAATAAATTTTTAAAAGGAATTAGAAACCTCAAAGTCCAGAGAAATGATAACAAGGAACTGTTATATCCAATTAATTAGTACCTATTGTACACATATTAGATAGCCCATAAATAAATATATGAATTCTCATAAAAAATCTAGGAAAATTATATGGAAATGCAACTATCCTGAATTGGCCATTCCATACTATGTACAAGTGTCAAATGATTACACTGAATCACATAAAATTGTACAATTAAAAGAATAATTAGAAACCTTTTAAGAGCAGATGGTGTTTGAGATGAGACTGCAGGGATGGGAGAAACCTTCGCCAACAGAAGAAGCAATAACAATGGGTCAGGTGACAATGATCTTAAAGAAAAGAATAGCATGTATACATAGATAGCAATCCTATAGGTAGCAGGTTTCTTGGGCAGCAAATTGTGACTTGACACAGTTAGAGTAGGGCTTTACGGAGAAGTGGAGCGAGAAAAGGTGTTCAGATCCTAAGAGACTACAGATGAGGCTCAGAAGGACTTCTGTCCCAGAAGGGCAGCCATAAGCAATGGAAAAATGAGAGCTGAGTGGGATTGGATGAAAGATGCATCTCACACCACTCTAGCAGCCGTGGGCATCCATAGGAGGTGGGAGCAGCTGGAGCAGAGCCACCAGAGCTGATCCCCTTGTCCAGTCAAGACGGGATGTATTCGAAACCTAGAGACTTGGGATGTGGGAGAGGCAGTGGATAGAAATAGAAGGAAGAAATATTGCAAATACTTAAACTTCAAATTCGTGAATTGTTCTATAATGGCCCCACAGACAAGTATGGAGGTGGGATTTGGGGCTTCAAGAAGAATGCCATTTTGTGAGTTCCCTTGACTGGTGTCTTGGTTAGGGGATTTTATTGCTGTAATGAAAGCAACTGGGGGAAGAAAGGCTTTACTTCACCTTCAAATTCTTTGGTCACACTCCATCAATGAGTGAAATCAGAGCAAGAGTTCTTGGACTACTGCTTATTGGCTTGCCCCGCTTCCTTGCTCAGCCTGCTGGGGACTACCTGTCTAGAGGTGGCACTTCCCACAGTGAGCTGGCTCCTTGCACATCAAGACAATAGTCTATATGCTTGCCAAAGGCCAGTCCTACAAGGCCATTTTCTGAATTGAGAATCTCTTTTCCCAAATGACTCTGGCTTGTGTCAAGGTGACATACTAATAACCGACAGAGCTGGGTGTATTTGGTAGGAAGGAATATTACAGCGTGTGTAAGAGACTTGCTGAATGTGGTGAAACTCAGTTAAGGAACTTGAGGAATGTGGCCTGAGGCTGGAGATTTCGATGGTGGCAAAATGACCTCAGGTGTGGAACAGTATTGGAAGCTGCTATGTGTTGATTGGTGGTGTCCCCTCCTACAGAATCTCAAAGGTCAATGTGGTAATGTTAAGTGGATTATTTAAGATGTGATTGGATCTCAAGACCTCCCTTATGAGTGGGTGCAGGCCATGCCATAGAGGTCTCACAGAGTTTCATCTCCTGCCTTTTAGCTTTTCACCATGTAAGGACACAGTGATCATCTCTTCTGGAGGAAGCACCGTGAAGTACCATCTTTTAAGTAGAGAGCATCATTCACAAGATAAAGGAACTTGCTGGTGCTTCTCAATGTACAGAATTTTCAGAAGTAAATTTCCAGACTTTATAAACTAGCTAGTCCCAGGCATTTTGTTATAGTAGTACAGACTGGACTAAGACAAAAGCCATTGTGTTGGGTCTCTTCAATGCCTCCCTGCATGTTCACTAAGCAGCTGTGCACTCTTTGCTTGCCTCTCTCATGTCATAAGAAGATGCCCACCTCTCACATAGTGTGTCTGTGCTGAATCCTTTTGATACTGAATATCCACCCACCAATGCAATTTCAACCTGTCTTAGCCAGAGAACGGTCTTTCAAAGAACGGTCTAAGAATTCTTGCACAAAAATAAATGATTAATGATGGCGTTACCACAGCAAGCCAGTGCCTTGATTAAAATCAATTTTCATTTTTTCCCCTGTCATTTGGGGCTCAATAGTATTTCAAGCTGCTTGTCAAACAAAGCAGAAACATGGCTGAACTAAAGAAAGATTTTTTTTTCATCTGCACAGAGTTCTGGCAGCAGATAATTCTAATGCTGGCAGTAGTTTGCACATGGAAACAGTTAAGAAATAAGGAACTTGCAGCAGTATGACCTGGGTCTGGAAAAGCATTGTGGCGATGACTCTAATCATGATGGGATATGTGCTGCCCTCTCTCACTCCTGCTTCCTTTATCCCCCTCCTACTCCAAACCTCGTCTTCCTGGTTTCTTCCATTGTCATTTATCCAACTATCTTCTTCCTCCTTCCTTCCCCACCCAGCTCTTTCTCACTCCAGGTTTCTGTCTCATTCCACATATAGAAGCAAAGTCTTACACTTCTGTGACGTTTCACAGATCATGAAGCCAAATGGAACACATGATCTCATCAACCTCACAGCCACATGTGGAGACTGGTGCTGTCCCCATTCTGCAGATGATGAAAACAGAGGCCATGAAGAATGAGGTCACTTGCCTGAAGCCACAGAGCCATGGGAAGGCAGAGGTAAGATGGCAGCTTGTGTTGTTTTTCCTTTCAACTTTATAAGCCACAGAGATTCCAACGTGAAAACTTGCACTGCATTTTCCTGCATAGGAAACAAATCTCCATGTTCAAGGACCCCAGAGAATAGCTGCTGTCTCCTAAGAAGACTTTTCAGAGAACATCAAAGGACTAGTTTTCTTCTTGAAAACTTCTATAGGAAAGCCCTCCTTTAAATCATTGGAATTTTTTGATGCTCAAGATGACTTGTGTTTAACACTGTGCCTCTAGGTAGATAGGCTTAGAGTCTGGAGCCAACCCCCTATGTCTCATTTGCTAGATTATCAGGAGTTTTGTGAACTGTTGGTAGAACACAGCAGATTTCTAAATATTAATTTACTGGTGAACAAAGATCAGAGATATACTAAATTCATTACATCCCGATTATTTCACTATGATTTATGACCACACTATGACCTCTGTAGTCTGGAGGTGGCTCATATACATGTGAGCAGAGAAAATAACATTAGTGTATTTCTCTTATCTTTCCCCATGTCTGAGTCCAGTGACATCCCACTGGATGTTGGAATTTGCTAAAAGAAAAATATTTACACTTTGGAAATTGGCAGAAGTTATGAACACAGGCCTCTTTTCTTCCTCAGGAAAACATCTGTTAAACATTTACTAGCCCATTGCTGGCTAAAGGACTGTGATCAGGAGTTGAATGGCTTGCTTTATTGTCTTTCTTGCTGACATGAACTTGGGCCTGAGAGAGAGCGGGATCTACAGGAGAATGAAGAGGAAGTGACTCATGCCTCCCTTTTTCCACATCGGTGGTGCTGATAAAAGTAGCAATGGTATGAATTATTTAACAGCACCGTGGCTCCAGAATCTCATTCATGGCCACTGGATGAACAATGGGTCAGTTAACTCTTGTCCAAATTAATTACTAATTCCAAATAGAAGCCAGATTTGGGGAACTTATTTATCTATATATTCATATATAAAGTAACCTGATATTACTTCGAGTGCTTGGAGCTCAGCAGCAGATATCGCAGCTATGATCCTTTAGCTTCTGATTGTTTTGGCTGGGAGTCTTAAGTTTGGCGAGACATCTAAACAGCTGGCACCTTCCCAGTGATCCCAGCACATGCTTGGAGATTATGTTCAGCAAATTGTGTGAACCATCTGGAAGGGAGGGAACTATCATGTCCTCTCCTGTCATCAGCAGACCTTGTCTGGACCTGGCAATCTCCACCCTTGTAGTTAAGAAAAGTTTATCCTCTCTTCTCTTTAGTTAAGACTGGTCATCAGCTGTCTAAGTTACTACTGTAAGAAATGAAGCATGGCACTGGGCTTTGCCCATGGCTTATTTGCTCCTTTGGGTAAAGGGGCTGGGAGAGAGGGGTTTACATAATTTCCTCAAGTTGTGGCTTTCTTTTTAGCTGTGTGTGTGTGTGTGTGTGTGTGTGTGTGTGTGTGTGTGTCTTAAATCTCCGCCCCCCCCCCAACCCTTGGCAGTTATGTCTTCCATAGCCCAGTCGAGCATGGGTTGAATTCCTTTCATGACCTGGCTTTGATGCTTGAGAGGAGGCATCTGATTTCATCCTTGTCTTGGGAAGCCAAAGCTAATAGTAGTTTGTTTAACATTTTCAAGAGAAATACCAGGCCATTTTAGAACACCCCGTTTTAAATATACTCAGTTTTTTTGATGGTGATACTTATTAAGCCTTTACTTTTGGAACTAGATAGTGGAACTCTCCGGGCAGGTAGAATGGGTACACTTACTTTGATATGCCACATTGGTTTGATTAGGCTAACTGAAGTTTCTCTCCATATCATGATGGTTATAGAAACCTCTTGAGGAGCCTGGAAGTTCACAGAGGAAAGCCCCTTGGGAAACCTGATTATCGGCCACGTCTGACCATGGCCTTTTCAAATGTGACTGGCTTCTAGTTTTCTGAGGGTTGGATATTCCATGCCTGCATTCTCCCTTCCTCTTGCCAGTTGTAAGGGAGGTGATAATTGATTATATTCGGAAACTATGCCCAGAAGATGGCATCTATTCCAGTGGGATGGCAAGAGGAACACGTTGGCAGTAGGAAATGTCATGCTTGGAATCTAGAATGTCACAGGGGAAAGTACCCGAGAGAGCCTGTGAGGTGTGAGCATGGAGAGTCCCCACCTGGCCAGGGAGGGGTGCAGAGCAGGTAAGGTAAGCCGGCATTCCTCTCCCTCCCATCAAGGACATGGCTTAATCTTTCTTGATGGGTTCCCCAAGGAAAGTCTTACTTTGGTAATCCAGGACAGTGGGATGTTCCCAAGCTGGAATCCTATGCAGAAAGCATCAGTGTATTTTCATTACTCTTGACTGCTTAGCTTCCAGAGAGATCTATCAATTCCTCCATTAGAGACAGTCTTACTCTTCTACAATTGTTTTGAAAGATGTTTTCCATTAATGGTGTATTTTCCCAGTTCACATGAACTAAATCCTGGACAATTAGAGCTTTCAAACTGTATGCAATTGTCTGGGGTTCCAACAAGTGCACCCAGCAAATATTCAAAGGAACTCACTATCTGGGAATTCAATGACGAGCATCCCTGTTCCATTCAGATTCTCTTGAATCTTCACACTGATCAGGGAAGACAGTCAAACTCGGAGTGCATCGAGCACTGTTATAGCATCTGAGTCACTGACTCCACAGGCTTTCTGCATCCCAGTGTTGTTTGGGGAACTCTGCTTCAAAGTTCCCTTTTCTCATTGTGCCTTATCTCCTGAGACTTTCCTGATTCTGGCTTCTCAGTGAATATTAGTTATGTGGGGTATACCAGCATAAGCATAAACTCAGAGTGTATAAACGACATTTATCTTTTTCTTTGCCCTGTCCTGAATGATGCTGGTTACTCCTTGCTTAACTCCCCAGCTAGTCTGACTGTCTGGATCATCTTCAGTTTATCCTGTCTTCTGCTCTTTCTTTTTCATCATCAAATATGGAAGGATTCCAACACATATCTCAATCTTTCTGTAGATTATGATCTTTTTGTCTGCCTCCAGTCTTGCTCCTTTTCTTCGTTAACTCAGATTGCAAAAACCAAAGCCTCTTATAGTGTCATAATCAGAGTGGCAATCTTGAGAAAAGAAGCCCAAGAGCAAAATTCCACCAAGTTCCCATGAGGCTCTTCCCTGGCTCACAGTCAGTATCTCCGTGCTCTGGTCTCATGTGGTACAATGAGTGAGGTGCTGCTGGAGCCTACTTCATAGGAGCACTGATCTTGTTCACCATGGCTCCACCATCCTCTATCTTCTCTGACCTTTCCCCCAAGTTTCCACCTTGTTCCTGTTTGGGCCTTACCACTCTCGATATTCCCACCTTTATTTTCATAGCTCTTCTACTAAGGCCTCAAGCACCCAAGAGACCTCCGCTAAAGGGTTCTGCTCCCTTCCCCCAAACAAATTATCCTTTTTGCTTCCGAGTCTATCTATATATTTCAATTTAAATGTAAAAACATGGAGAATTGACATTACGATCCACATGTGAGAGTGAACATGTGACACTTTTGGGGGCATTTATTACCTTGGTCAATATATGATACTTAATGTTAGTTATCTTACTTAGTTTTCTCTAGTATAAGAAAATACCTAAGCCTAGGTAATTTTAAAAAAATCAGACAATTGTTTCTCAGTGTGCTAGAGTAGATGAAGGTGATTGCAGATCAGCAGCTGGTCAAGTTGCAGGCTGTGTCTTAGAGATGGTGCATTTGGCTATATCCCTCCACCTTCTGGGATGAAGGATTTGTCCTATCATGGTGAAAGAGATGTAGAGGCTAAACCTGAGCTTCAGATCCTTTTATAAGGCACTAATCACATGTAATTCACATGAAACTCTCATGGCTGTCCATTTTTCCAGGATTCATCTGCTCATACTGTTGTATTAGGGATCACATTTGCTAAGAATATTCTGTGGTGTTCCTTTGCCTAAAAAGACATTTCTAGATTAAGTTTTCTAGTTGGCCATTTTATACCATGAACTAGCAATTTGTGACAGGTTGGGCTCATGAATTCCCCTTTACTACTTGATTGGTTTCAACCTTTCTGTTCTTGGTCATGCTGAGAATGATTTGAAAAGTCGAGACTGCTAAAAAAATCTTGATTTATGCTTTGTTTAGAGAGCAAAAGAAACTACCTAGTTCTCCTTAATCAAAACAAGAGAAAAATGTAAGTTTCATGATGTGACGGTGTGAGTTGTTTGTCAGCTTAACAGAGTCTAGAGTCACCTGCAACAGGAAAAGTGATTAAGACAAATAAGAATGACAAACATTGTGACATGCATGGGTCTGCACTTCGTGTCCTGGCTTGTGGTGACCAGAAGCCAGTCTGGGTCTTTTGGTGTTCTTAAGTGAGTAATATCTTATGACGGCTGTAGTTTGCAAATGCATGGATTTCAGAGTGATGAATGAGAAAGCAGAAAGACAAGAAGAGTGGAGGGCTTCTTTATATAGGGGAAAAAAGGTTATAGGTGGGTTTAATTTACATATTCACGGACTTAAAAATTTTATAATAATTAAAAAATCAAAAGCTTGGCTAGTGAAGTGGCCCCATTGGAAAGTATCTATTGCTCAAGCACTGAGACCTGGCTTTGGATTCAGAACCCATGTGAAGCTAGGTGTAGTGGCATGTGCCGGTGACCCAAACCTTGTGTTTCATGGTGGAGTGCCTGTGGAGACAGATGGATCCTTGAAAGTCACTGCCATCAGCCTACTCAAATTGATGAGCTTCAGGTTCAATGAGAAACCCTGTTTCAAAAAACAGGGTCTTTTATGAACCATATGAACCTATGTGAACCATAATGAAGCACCGAGAACAAGGCACAAGACGCCTCCTTCTAAGTGACTTTCAAAATAATATAGGCTATAGGTGATGTGCTGGAATGCCTTTCAGCAATGGCACTCACATATTGTTGGCAACTGATAGCTGTCAGATTTGGCTTAAGGCTCACTCAACAGAGGAATGTTGTGCCTGGTCCTAGATACCTAGGCAATTACTTGGGGGTAGTGAGATCATTTATTTTTGAAGACAGTCTACCACCACCACTTTCCTAGAGCAGCATAATTCCTCAACTACACTTTAAATCTTATCCTTGTACCTACAGATAAGGAAAGCTACCAACCCTCATCAAAGAAACTGCTCTCTATAGCAAATGTAGACAATTATAGAAAACCACAACTGGACACACTGCAAATGGATTTTGGACACTCATCTGCAGCACAGCTTGTGAATCCACAGCTTAGAGAACATTCCAGAAGAGAGGCAGAAAGATTGTAGGAGCCAGAATACCTGGAAGTCTGCTGTGTGACTGCCTTTCTTAGAAATGGTTGCATAAACAAGACCCGAACAATTACAATATTGATAAAGAGGAATGCTAATATAGCAGGGGGAGAATCTCATAGGGTCCTATCTCTAGACAAAGAACTGCAGGCAACTAATGACATCGGAGAGAGGGACAATTAGCCTCTCCTGAGGATGACCTCCCTGACTGGTTATCTAACACAAAGTTATAAGCTCTGAAACCATTTGCACACAAACAAGAAAAACGGCTCAGCAGAATGTGTGTGTGTGTGTGTGTGTGTGCATCAAGAAAAAACAGGCTATACATTTGAGAGGGAGGCATGGGAAGGATTGGATGGAAGGAGTATGGGAGGTGCTGGAGAGAGGGAAAGGAAGGGGGAAATGATGTAGTTATATTTTTATGAAGATGCAAAAATAAATAAATAAAAGTAAAGGCAGAGATTTCTTGAAGAAAGATGCCTGATCTCAGGCCTCCACATGCCTACATGCATACATACATACTACATGTACATGTGCACACCCTGCTCATATGTCCATCGCCATTGTCTTAGTCAGTGTCTTATTGCTGTGAATAGACACCATGAACACAGCAATTCTTAGAAAGGAAAATATATAATTGGAGCTGGCTTACAGCTCGGAGGTTTAATCCATTATCATCCTGTCAGGAAACATGGTGATGATCAGACAGACATGGTGTTGGAGGAACTGAGAGTTTTACACACTGATCTGAAGGCAGCAGGAAGATCAAGATCCTGGGCCTGGCTTGAGTACTTGAAACCTCAAAAGCCACCCCTAGTGACACACTTCCTTCAACCAGGCCACCCTCTTAAGTGTGCCACACTCTAGGGGCCTATGGGAATCATTTTCATTAAAACAATGACAACCAGATACATACAGAAGATATTAAAGATATTAAAGATAATAGAGACAAATACAAATTGGGTTGGGGGATGTTTAACTCTGCTGGGTAAAGCAGTTAGAGTACACAAGCATGATGACCTAACTTCAGGTTCCCCTAAAGCTATGTCAAGATAGATATAGTAGCATGCATCTGTATCCCAGCATCAGTGCTGTGAGATGGGAAGCAGAGACAGGTAGATCATTAGAAGCTTATAGGCTGTGCTTGCAGCCAGCATATATAGCAGCAAACAGCAAGAAGCACTGTCTCAGACAAGGCAGAAGGTGGCTTCGGACACTTGAAACTCTGACACATGTGTGCTGTTGTCTGTGTGTGCCCAGCTCCACATAAAACATTTTAAAAATAAAAGTCAGAATCTACATGAATCATTTTAAATATAAAAATGACAAAATTCTTAGCACTAAAAACTTGAATATATATGTTTATGAAAGTCATAGAACAAAATATTGTCCTCTATGTTCAAACACAAAGCAAGAGGGCTCATCTCCTGATGGCTTTTGAGGAAATGGCGTTTCTTCTGCCCCTGTGGGGTATCCAAGAGGATGTGCTTATCTTATCTCTTATTTTCATCATTGATATAATGTTGGAGAAAGACAGCAGTCTTAAAGTTCTCAGGTGCTACTGACTTGAGGAGAAAAAATGTCAGTGCCGGGGACTGAGTCAGGACCTTGCCAGTGCTACTACTGAGCTACACCCTCAGCCTACAGTGCTGTCTTTAGATGAGGATAGTGATGTCCTGACACCCTCAGCTTGACTGAGACAAAGGAATCTAATACAGGTCATCTTCCTTTCCTCCTCTGACCTTCCCTGCCCTCCCCTGCCCTCCTTCCCCTTCTCTCTCTACTCCTTTCTTCTTCACTTTCTTCCTTCCCTTTCTTCTCCCCTCCCTTTCCTTAGCCTCTCCTCTTCTACCTTTTCCATCCTTCCTTAGCTGTTTCCCCAAATGTTAACAGTGAAAGTACGAGTGAGCTGTTAACAGATGGCGCCATCAAACAATAGCATTAAATAGTGATACTTTGAAGATCTGAGTATATCCCAGAAGACACGTAAAGAAACGGTATCTTTGCATGTTCTGAAAATAGGCACGTGCTGCTTGGGATTGCATTTGTAGTATTAAGCCAACCCATGGTTCTCTCACCTCTTAAGTAGAAACACAGTAGATTAGTCTCTAAGATCCTACGATAACTCAGAATGGCTCCTACAAGCTAAACCATTACACCTTTCCATCATATGTAGAATGTAGACTTCACTATATATTTATGTGCATACATATGTACACACATGTATAAATAGACGTATGTATCTTTGTGATAAGATTTGGAGAAAAGAGATCGGAAAGAGCATGGGAGTTGGGTCAGTAAGGACAGGATGCAGCGGGGGTGGTGGAAATAGGAACAATGTTCAATGGTATATGTGTATGAAAATCCTAATGAAACCAATTATTTTTGTATATTAGCTAAAAAAAGACTTCTATAGAGTCAGGTTATGGAATTACCTGTGTGTCCATGAGGAGATGCACAAAGAAAGCACAGTTCATATACCAACTGTGGTTGTATTTGGCTATAAAGAAGAACGGTGTGTTATTTCCAGAAAAAAATGATTGAATTGGAAATGTAATGTTAGGAAAATAGATATTGTGTGCTTTTCTCCTCATACGAAGACTTCAAATGAAAATGTACACCAATCTGACATGAAGTTAAAAGTATAGCTATCTGAGGAAGAGGGCAACCACTGAAGAAGGTGGAGAGTAGGTGAGGGAAGTGAACATGAGCAGGGCATGTGGCAGAGTGGCATCAAATGTCACAGTGTCCGGCAGACACATGCTACCTAAAATGACTTATTGAAGTGGAAATGGTTCTAATGTGATGAAGATATTAAAAACGCATGTGAGGGTTTTTGTTCAGATCATAGAATGATCACGGAGAGTGAAAATATCACTATTTCTACATGGATAGGGTTTTACATATAGTGTTAAAATATCTAATTTAAGTGTTGTGAGTAACAATGACTCATTCACATGTACTACTAAAACTCTATGTTGATAATGGAGTTCAGCTCTCACAGATGTCTTCATTCAGTGCCGATAGCATCTGCCTGGGGTGTGGAGTCATAATTAGAATAGAGGTGAATCCAGGATCCAGACCTTCAGACTTGCCTGGAAGTTTATGGTCAGTAAGTAAGGCCATGGACAAAGTTCCAAACCTTCAGCTAATTTTCAGAGAGGAGTGTGAACTGGAAAGAATGGCGAGATGTAAAGTAAATGGATGCACTCGGTGTCAGCACACAGTCGGGTCAGCATGATGACATCAGTTCTTCAGGACTTGCCAGTGCTCCAGGAACACTGATGCTCCTTCAAGTCAATCTCATGCTGACCTTAAGGGGCATTGTGCGTGCAGCTGCGAGGTTGATCACTGGGCCACATGAAGAGTAACGAGTGACAGCAGCCCCAGGAAACTTATACTCTGGAGCAGAGGTTCTCAACCTGTGGGTTGTGACCTATTTGGCAAACCTCCATCTCCAAAAGCATTTACATCGCAACTCATAACAGTAGCAAAATTAGAACCATGAAGTAGCAATGAAAATAATTTTATGCTTGGGGGTCGCCCTGACATGAGGAGCTGTATTAAAGTGTTACAGCGTTAGGAAGGTGGAGAGCCACTGATCTAAAAGCAATTATCCAAAACTGCGTCTGTTGCAGTGAGGGTTACTGTTGATGTGATGAACTACCACAACCAAAAGTAAGTTGGGGGAGGAAAGGGCTTATTTCATTTATACTTACAATTCACTGTTCATCATCACAGGCAGTCAGGACATGGACTCAGACTTGTGGGCAGGAGCTGATGAAGAGGCCATGGAGAGGTGCTGCTTCCTGGCTTGTTTCTATGCCCTGTGCCAGCGCCACCTGCTTTGCACACTCTATGGACACCTTCAGAAACTTGTAGGTAACGACATCTGTTTGCAGCCAAAGCGCCTCTATGGGCAATGTTGCAGCCACCACAGTTTCAAACAGTGCATGCTGTGTGTTTTGGCATTAGAATCTCAGTAAACACTAGATGCTGATGAAGAGATTTTCCCCCAGGATAGAGGGGTAGTCCTACACCTAGTATGCTACCATCAGATTTGTAACTACTGGTGCCAATACGACCTCCCATTTGTAAGAGGAACTTTTGTGAATGGTGCAATCATGAGGTCTCAGGCATGGTCTGCCGTGGTGGTGTGATTACCTCCTTTCTGCCTATAGAAGCAGGCTGTTCAGCTCAGTCTGTGAGGGCAGCTAGGACAAAAGCTTTCTGTGCTTTCACCCAATGTTGCAAAAACTAGTCCCAAATAAAATTCTTTGGATGAACTTTTCTTGCCTGCTTTCGAGTTTTTTCTCCATTAATTAATTTATTTATTCACTTTACATCCTGATCACTGCCCCTTCCTCCTTGTCCCCCCTTACACAGTCCCTCCCTTCACCCACCCTCTTCTCCTCTGAGAGTATGGAGGCCCCTCTGAGTATCCCCACTTTGGCACATCAAGTATCTGAAGCACTAGGAGCATCCACTCTCACTGAAACCAGACAGGGCAGCCCAGTTAGGGGGATGGGATCCATAGTTTCTTTAATAATACAGTGAGCTGAGCTGGTATCAGAAAGGACAAGAGAGGGCAGGGCTGGAGTAAGAGGAAGGCAGCTGCAGCAGTGAGGGTCATGCAGTGGTAGCTTGACAACAGTGACAAGAGGCAACTAAGCGGCTTGAGAGAGGAACTGAGACAGACATGACTAGGCAGAGAAGTGACAAAGACAAGAGACAGGGGAAGCAGAGGGCTGAGAGGGAACTACAGCTACAGAGAAATAGAAGGTGTAAAGAGACAAAGAGAAACTGCAGGCCTTGGCTGTATAGAAGGGTTCCAGAGAACAGCTAAGTTCTAAGAGCTCAGGGTCTTAGACACCTTAGGCCTGAGAGCTTTTTGCAAAGGCTGAGTATTCCCACAGCCGAAGGCCTGAAGAAGTTTGTGATGCATATCGTTTTAGGGCTAAGGCTTTTTCCACCTGAAGCCCATAGGACATTTATAACACCAGGCAATGCCACCTACTGCTGATTGTGGTTCTCTGTGTTGTGCCCATGTTGACAGAAGTCACGGATTACTAAGACTGCCAAATATCAGAGCTGCTGGTGCCCGAGATGATAAGGCTCCAACCTCAGTGCCTAAAGCTGTAAAGTTCTGGCTTCTGAAGGATTTGCTAGTTCATGCCCATAGTCTTAGGCACTTGTTTATTGTCAGCAGAAGAGCTTCTTTTTCCCTACCCTCGACTCCTATCTGGGTAGATCAAAATGGACCCCAGGCAGAAGACTGGTGACTGGTAGTAACGAGAAAAGAAGCCAGAGTTGCTGGCTAAAGGCCAGGTGAAGGGGTTCTGTTTCTCTCTCTCTCTCTCTCTCTCTCTCTCTCTCTCTCTCTCTCTCTCGTCCTAGTATCTTTTCCTTTGTGGTTCTTCTCCACCAAAGCATCTTTCCAACTAAGAGAAACACATGATTACTTGCTTCAGGTTTCCATTGCTGAAAAAAATGCTGTATAATAACTGGACACAAACTATACATCTAGCTCAGACGTCAGTGGGATTCTCACGATCAGGGCTGACTTTGCCCTTGGCCTGACATGCTCATCCAGTTGTGAGTTGGTTAGACAGCTTATTGATCTTGGCTAAAGTTACTCACATTTCTGGGACTCGGCCAACTTTATTAGTTGATCTGAGCTAGGGTGGTGGTGGTGGGAAGATCTGAGTTACTTTCACATTTCTCAGGGTTTGTTTAATGTTTCCTTAATGAACATTTAATGTTCATAATGCAATCTTGCCAAGGCTCCTTCATTACTCTACATCAAATAGTGTTGATACTTTCCGAGAATTTATTTTTGATGCCTTTCACCATTTTGAAATGTACTGATCATTTATTTTGTATCAATCCCCGTACTGAGATTTGCCTGAAGTTTTTCTTGTGATTAGAGATTAGGGTTTTAGACAAAGTACCATAGAAGCAAAATGTCATTTCCATCTTATCATATTAAGAATCAGCAGCATGTTGTGAGGTTTTCAATGAAACTCATAAGAGAACTTGTTTTTAATTATATAAATGATATGAGGAAGTATAAATCTATTAATTTCTAATTAGTTCAGAAAAAGTTTTAAAATCTTTCTTTCTTTCTTTCTTTCTTTCTTTCTTTCTTTCTTTCTTTCTTTCTTTCTTTCTTTCTCTCTTCCTGTGTGTGTGATATGTATGTGCAGGTGCCTTCAGAGGCCTGAAAAATGCGTGGAGTCCTCTGAAGCTGGAGCTATAGGTGGCTATGAGCTATGTGGATGCTGAGTTCTGTTCCAAAGAATAGAACACTCTGGTTCTCAGGAAGAGAACCATCTTCTCTACCAAGCCATCATTTCTTTAAAAGGCACAGAGGAGGAGAGCACTAAGCTCTTCAAGAAAAAAAAAAAACTTGCTCAGTTGGACCAGAGTGTGTCAGATACCTTGCAACTGGAGTTACAGAGAAGTTATGCCCCTCCTGGTGTGTATGCTGGAAACCACTGCAGAGCCATCCCCCCAGCCCAAATTCTATTGTCACTTGGATTAAATAAAAAAAGTGTGAGAGCTTAAGTGGCTTACTTATTATAAGAATGAAAACTAGGATTACTTTCTCATAACAAATATAAAGTGAATAAATACAGTTCCTTAAGTAAATGAAGACAGAAGGACGCGCCTTCACATTAGGATAAAGATCATTAGTAAGCGGTATGCATCTTTCCAGCTGAAAGATGTTCACATGAGAGTTTCAGCAAACAGCTCTTTTCGTGATGACTGAGTGTAAGAGTTAATTTAATTTCCAGTAAGCTTTTTGCTCTCCTTGACTAATGATTTCCTTTCTCCCCCAGAGTTGCTTCTTATCTTTGGGAAAATGATATTATCTACCCCAGTGCTGCCCATTCTTAAAAACATTCATGGCAAGAGTTTTTAATAGTTAGGATTCTTCACTTCCTGCCAGCAAAGGGTGGGAACCTCTGCTTCTAATGACGGCAGCAACCCAAACTAAATTTAGATGCATAGTCCTTAATTCCCATATTCTAGGGCCACAGAAGAGAAGGGAGTAGGAGGAGTGAACATTCATTCACTCAATAAATATGTATTAAGCATCTATTATGAAGTAGGCTCTGAGCCAGGAGACAGTGAGACAGTGATTTGCCTAAAAGATCAGGAAAGATATGTACACGTGCATTTGTGTGTATAAAGAAAGACTACTACAGGTGGAGGAGAAACCAAATTCTCCAAACCTGTATGTCAGCAGATGTGGCACATTTGGGAGAACAATAACACAATTTCTGTATTTAATAATCTAAAGAGTTTAGGGTGTGTGTGTGTGTGTGTGTGTGTGTGTGTAGGGACAAGGTTCTACAGAAAGTAAATCTTGAGCAGATGCACAGAAGCCAGTCAGCCAAACAAGGGCAGAACTGAAAGGAAGGCACAGAAGAGAACACTTTGCATCTCAAGAAAAAGATAAATTGCTCAGTTGAACCACAGTGTGTTGATTGGAGAATGGGAAGATGGAGTTAGGGGACAGTCAGGAAGAGGTGGTGGTGGTGGTGGTGGTGGTGGTGGTGGTGGTGGTGGCAAGAATTCTGGGCCTACCACCTACCAATTTCAGTTAGCATCTCTGAACTGCTTCCCCCTACTTTTATGGTGGGGATGATAATATGGGCATGCACTGTTTTGAGGGTTAAATGAAATAACTTTGAGGACCACCTAGAATGGTACTGGCAGCTAGGGAGAACTCAGCAAAAAGAGGGACTGAAACAGCAGGTTTAGAAGGTCTTTGACTTTTCTGGAGAGAGTCTTCTCTCCTGGCACCATTCAGAGTGCATCTTGACAGTCACAGACTAGGGGTAGAAGATAAAGGTGATTATCTCTTTTAGATTCTAGCTACAGATAGAAGATCATTACTCTGACTCAGATGGCAGAGATCAAGGGCTTCACAGAGGTTGGTCTCAGCGAGAGACAGCTCTCTTCTACCATTCACTCAAATTTCAGACAGACTTTCTCCTTGTAGTCCAATGCTAATCCCAGCTCTCTCCCCTGCCTTTAGTCACTGCTGAAAAGAGGATGCTTGTGATTGAGCTGCAGGAAGCAAAAAGGAGACATCCACTGCCATACTGTGCTGCTCCAGATCTTGTGTGTAGCTTCTGTCTTTTCAATTATGTGGTTGACTCGGGATGTGTATAATGTTCAACAGAACAGGAAAAAAACATACTTTTGACCTCCATGGGAGAGAAGGGGGTCTGTGGAGGCAAGCTGCTTAACCAGCTTCCATTCAGATGTGGTTCAGAGCAGTGAGATAGTTAACTTTGTGTAGAGACACAAAATCACTCAACTCACTACATGATGAGGAGCTTTGCATGACTCCTTTTTATTGTTCTTGTTTTTCTACTTCTCCTCTTCTACTTATTTTCTTGCTCTTATTCCTCCTCTTTTTCCTCTTTCTTCATTGAGTAAATGGTCAAACCAGCCATTAATTGGGTATCACCATTAGTTTTCCTACCTTCTGACTATGCTCAACTACTCATACTTACATACCATCTCCTTGATTTTTCTAGTCAGTACCCTCAACCTCTACTGTCACTGCAACCTGCTCTTTTCCACATGCTAAATCCTACTCTGATGGACATTAAAGTTACTCTTGGGTCAGGCTTTGTTTTAGTATCCAATTTGAGGTTATCGTTTCCAAAATCAAGCTAATATATGATTCTGTCTGTCTTGACTTGTCATCCCAAGGTCTCAGGCAAGCACTAGGCTGGGAATTCATGGAGGATCAGGACCTCATGGTGCTTATTTCACAGATGCAAGCCAACATCATGGGTATGGAAAAATAGACAGAATGAAGGGAAGAATTAGTGAATAAAAACCTGTATGTGAAGAAGACACCAGAATGCTTTCCTTGGTGTCTTAGGACACTTCAAAGAAAAGTTTCTTGACAGAATTTTAGTCTCCATAACAAAAGAAAAAAATTGTAAAACAAGCCCAGGATCTTAGGTATTTAATATGGGGAAGAGGTCACACTTGTGTTTTTTTCTGCAGGATGCTGAAGGAGCATGGTGGCTGCCATAGTGACAAGTGAGATATGCTGTTGCTGGGGCAAAGAATTATGCTGACCTGTGAGCTTGCTGAGTGCCCTGACAATGGTGACTGGGAAGCTGTATTGGACATATTTTCCTAACCCACCTTTGCTTTCCTATATCCCAGATGGGGCAAACTGCCTTGCCTCAAGTTTTTAGACCCTGTGGAACAGAGAAGCAAAAAGAGAAGTTATAATGACCCTTGTAATTTTCTTAAATGTAACCACTTATTGAGACTCAACCATGGACTGGTCTAGAAATCAATCCAATATTGGAAATAACAGTCTTCATTTGGAAGGCTGGTTCTGGGTATTTTCAGAGACATATTTGGAAATTAGCTGCAGTTCTCTATGATGTTATGTTAGCAAGAGATAAAGTTGGGTTGGGATCTGGATTTCAAACAAATGTTAGTACATGTGTTAAAGCTCTTTTAATTGTTAAGTTAAATTTACTTTTGTTTCTTCTCCAGTATTTAGTGTAAGTTGCATTGATTGTACACTTTCTAATTGTGTTAGTGTGTTGGAACCTGGCATGTTTGTTATGGAGGTCTATCAACCAGCATTTGTTTTATTGCCCTGAGTATTACAGAACCTTGGTATTCTGATAAAAGCTTGCAAGTACTAGAAGAAGTGAGTCAGGCTTTAAGCAGAAGCAAGAGGTAGTGGGCTTGATTGTTGCTGGTATAACAGAATTACATTAATTACTAGCACCATAAGACAGCTACTTTTGTTAATCATTTAGCAAAAAAATGTTACTAGTGTGTTGAGTATAAAATTTAGATAGACCTTTGGAACAATGGATTGATGCTCCTTTTCCTATTCAAATTATTGGAAGGAGGTTCAGAATTTAAGAATAAGGAGCCATCTCGAGTGTCATGCCAAATACCATTGGATTTGTGTTATTACTAAAATTTACAATGATAGTCATTATAGTTAGGAAAAAGTTAAAAGACATTTGCAGTGTATTTGGCATAATTCTAACACCTCTCTGGATGTTTTAACTTTGTATAGTGAGCTTATGAATGTAAAGAATGCTGTTCTGCTGTGCATTGATGTGGCAGATACTGCTGATAAAATTACCCATGGCCCAAGGTCAGTATTTCTATTTTGGTCAAGCTTCAAGAATGGCATATATAGCTTGATCATGCTAGCCCTTTTGTCCTGAGAATACTTTTATTCCTGCCCATTGTGTTAAAGCTTGTCTTTAACAACATCAACACATTGGCAGCCAAAGTACATGGCTTGAAACTGAAAATGGACCCCCAGATAAAGTTATTAATTTAACAGGCTGGCAAGCTAAGGATGGGTAAGATTCTGCAAAGAGCCTTACCAACCTAAGACAGAAGTACATTACTTTTGATAATGCATATTCCATGATGGGTAAGAAAGGCATTCTTGTCAGAATGACCTAAGACAGACTCCGTCTTGTTTATGAAATAAAAAAGGGGGAGAGGTGGAGAGTTTTGGGGGCTGCTTGGCAAGAATCTGACATTGGCCAAGGACAAGGAAATGGGTTGCTTGGCAGGAATATGACATTGGCCAAGGGCAAGGAAGTGGGCTTCAGTCAGGAATCTGACATTAGGCTAGAACAAAGAAGTAATTTCAGTCAGGAATCTAAATATTAGGCTAGAACAAAGAAATAGGCTTTAGACATGAAAATGACTTTGGGCTAGGACAGAGAAGTAGGCTCAGATATTTTGGTCATCCCGATAAGCCCTTAGAAATAGTGCTCATGGGAGTGATCATGGAACTTTGTTTATTGCCTTTCTTCTTCTTTGACCATTTGTGTTTATTGTCTTACTTGTTACTTGACTATTTGAATCTGTAGTATTGCTAGTTCCTCAACCTAGAACTGACTTTAATACTTGCATATAATTAAAATTATAGAAAAGGAAAAAGGAGGAGTAGGGATGGGATAGGGGGTTTCTGGTGGGGGAGATAGGGAAAGGGGATGACATCTAAAACATAAAAAAATAAAATATCCAAAACAAAGAAAAATTATATTAAAATTTTATTTCTTAGAAGTCTGGAAACATAGACCAGAGGTTAAAGATGTGGGCAGTATGTACAGAACCCTGGATTCAATCCTCAATACTACAAAAGGATTATTTTTTAAATAATCACTCAATAGAAATCATTGTTTTCTGCAAACACTTTAGAATTTACAGATGAGTGAGAAGAAAGTAAAGCCTCTGTAATCCCACCAGGTAGATAACATACCTGTATTTTGTTATACAAACTCTACATTTTATCTAACAAGTATGGATATGTGTGATTTTAATTGGATATTTTCCAACTCTCTTTTAATCATTTATTATACCACCAACATCCTTGGCATTAGTCTTGTTTTAATAATTGTATGATGTCTACTAAAGATGAAACATAGCCAGAGTATTGTCTTGTTTAATGAATTCCCTGGATCCTAGCTACTCAATGGCTTCTAATTTTTCTTCTCCTGTTATAACTTATATCATAATGAACATTTTACAGCTATATATTTCTGCACATTTACCTTTTTGCCCTTCCCTTTATAATATATTTCTAGAAATAAAAGACAAATGTGTCTCGGTTTATGGTGAGGTCAGATGTAAAACACCTACTGTAAGTTAAAAATGTCTAAGCTGAACAGTGCACTTAACAGCCTTACCGTACACATACACGATTCTCACTTCCATTTCCTGAGGACACAGGTGCTTTGCTCTTGGGATTGCACAGCTGACTTTGCTGTTGCTCAGCAGCATAGCAAGAGAATACCACACTATTCGTGGCTATCCCCCACAAATATCCTAGTTCAAAAATCAGTGCATTCTTAAGTCCCTTATATAATATAGCATATAAATTTGCAATACGACTTCTGAAACTCTCCCATAAAATTTAAATAGTTTCCTAGTTGTTTACAACACCTAATGCAGTGTAAGTGCTATGCAAGATAGCCTGCTCATATTCAGTGCAGATACATTTCTTTCCAGATATTTTTGAACTGTGGTTTCTTGAATGTGCTATTGTAGAACCCATGGACACAAGTGGCCAACTGTATGGTTTCTAGGGAATACCTAATTAACAGGGTCAAAGAAGCATTAAGTTAATCCACAATCAATTGCAGACCATCTGTAATGGACATACAGACATGCATTTGATTTTCTTTTTTTTTTTCTTTCTTTCTTTCTTTTTTTTTGTTTTTTGTTTTTTTTCGAGACAGGGTTTCTCCGTGTATCCCTGGCTGTCCTGGAACTCACTCTGTAGACCAGACTGGCCTCGAACTCAGAAATCTGCCTGCCTCTGCCTCCCAAGTGCTAGGATTAAAGGCGTGAGCCACCACTGCCCGGCTGCATTTGCTTTTCAATACTCTTGGTGCAAACTTCTTTTTTGCCAAAGAAGTTCATACCATCAATACTCCTATCAAAGCGGCTCATTGATAACATCCTGTGCTGTTATTGTTTTTAGTATTTGGCAGTTAATGAGTGGATCGGGGATCCTGTTTTAAGATGCACTGCTTTAAGGATGGTGACATAGACACTCATTCTACCAGTCAATCTGGTTACTTGAGTTTCTTCTTCACACTTGTGAGTGACTCTAATTATCTTCCCAGTTTTCAATTGGCTAGTATGTCTTTTTGCCTAGGAGCCATACTCGGACTTGCTGGGCCTGCTGTTTGCTAAATTATTTCATGTAACACTGTGAATAACTCTAACTCTTGAAATAAGATTTCTCATAACCTGCAGATAGATAGCATCTTTTCCTGCATTGCTTCCCGGAAAAAGGCGATTTTAATTTTGTAGAGACTCTAAGGCAAGGAGGCATCATGAGTTAAGACACCCAGTTGTCAAGAAGAAACAGGGTTGATTTTGATCTCTGTCGGCTTACTTTTGAACAAAACCCTCCATGGTATTATAAGCATTCATTTTTTTCTCACATATGAAGCACAACGGGTTGGGTGATAATTTAGTGGCTTTAAGCTTAAAGTGCTTGCTATGCAAGGATAATGACCTGAGTTAAATACCCAGAAACCATGTAGAAAAAAAAGCCTGGCATGATGATGCACACTTATAACTCCAGACTAATTCCTGGGGCTATGCAACTTAGATAATTCAGAGGACTCCGGGCCAATGAGGGATTCTGTCTCAAAAATTAAGGTTGGTGGTTCCTGAAGAATGCAAAGTTACCTCTACGTTTGTCTTCTGGCCTTGGCACACAAGCACACACATGAGTATGTGTAATTGTACACATATATACATGCATACTCACACACATGTTGAGAGATACAATGAAATAAATGTAATAACATGTATCTTGTAATAGTGAGTAATGTTGTAAATACATTTTCTTTTAAATTTATCTTCACTTTTTACTTATGTCTTGACTATGGATATCTACTTTTCAGAGTTACCTGTAAAGGTAATCCACTAACATATAAAAGTTACAGACAATGACAAACAACTCAGCCCACTCCCAGCCCAGTCTCCAATTATCCACTCCAGAAGTGGGAAACAGTTTTATAGCTGAACCCATTTATCTTTTGCTTCTATGTTTATCACCATAGTTAGAAAGCATTTAACTACCATAAGGTGTTATGAATATTCATTTATATGTTTCTTACTGCTTTGTGCTTTATTTTACCCCTAAAAAATTTAATGACATGGGATTTATTTTGAGTTTACACAATAATATAGGATTCTCTTTTCCTTTCTTTTTTTCTTTCTTTCTTTCTTCCTTCCTTCCTTTCTTTCTTTCTTTCTTTCTTTCTTTCTTTCTTTCTTTCTTTCTCTTTTATCAAGTAGTTAGCTAACATGTACATTTTAAATGTGGAGAGAAATCAGGGAGTATTTCATGTCTAATTGCACACCCCAAGAGGATTAATTATAGGCAAATAAAATGAGAAAAGATGCCAATGCTGAAGGAAGATGTGTCACCAGAAAGAACAGCTTCTGCAAGTAGCAAGAGATGTGTTTGTTATTTCCCCAGCAGAACCCACATTTTTAACTGATTGGTCCCAACAAATAACTGATGTAACAGGAGGGGAACCCTCAGAGCCACTCCTAGCCAATTCTTCCAGCATATTTCCTCCACTGCTATACCCAGGGCAGAGCAATGCAGGGCATTCTCCTAAGCCTATTAGGTTCTAAGCCTATTAGGTTCGGGGCCTCAATAACCTTGAGTGAAGGCCCATTGTCTTTTAGGACTAGTGTCTTGGAGGGCTTTGATGTGTGACCCATCTTGGGACCCAGAGGTGAGGATTTTGACTCTGCAGTTTTACAGTGTTCAGCTGGTGCCATATGTGAACTTGAACATAGGAGCCAAGGTCTTAGGGGAGAACTGGGTAGTGTTTAGCAGGCGACTGCCCAGGAAAGTCCCAAACCTGTTCTCCTTTCCTTTTTGTCTTTTATCCCTTGTGTTAAATATATTCAGATTTTATATAACTCACATGGCCTTGGTCCAGCACACAATGTTCTCAGATTTCTAGTTGTCACCTAATGTGTTGGGTTCTTTTACTAGGAAAACCACATCCTTCTTTCCTGTACCAATTATGAATCCTCAGTGAACTGCCTCTCCCTTTGGACCATTTCCATAGCCTCCTTATTGGTTTCTTTCCTGCCAGTGCCTTCCTCTTGTCCTTCCTGCACAGAGTGGATGAATGATGTTCATGTTCCCACAATACCCAAGTATGAATGATACAGCTTTAGCTCAATTATTCCCAAGGCGTGTTTTGATGTGTGACTGAAGTCTAGATGAAACATCGCACGTAAACTCATTTCATTCATTTCCAGTCCTTTCCAAGGTTGCCTTATGCTTTCATTATGCCAGACTGTCATGGTCCAACCCCGCCCCTTTCCAGTGTGATTTCCTTCTTCCCATATCTTCTTGCTTTGATCATGTGCATCTTTTAACCCTCCCTCTCAAAGTTTCCAGGTAGGTAAAGTCTTCTTGGTTGCTTCAAGCCAGAATGACCTTCCTTTGTCTTTTTTCATAAGTGATTTTATTGTCATCTGGTCATCTATAGTGTCTTGCCTGTGTCCTCATTCCTTACTTAAGCTCAATGCTGTGATTTGGACTAAGAATTTACGTCTTTCTGACTTTGTTCTTCCCAAGGTTTACACACAGTGGATGCTCCGTACACACTTGCCAAATCTGTCAGTGCTCAGTAAGCATTTAGCAGTAACAATTCTTCGTGGTTGCCATTAACCCAGGGGTCAACTTAAATTTAATTGCCACATAGAGGCTGCTAGAGCAAGGCTAATGAACACTATATGTGTAGCAACTTTGGGAGGAAGGAGGTAGTCTCACAGTTGGTTTGAAGTATGGATTTTCAAGCTTCAGGTAGCACCTTTGTAATGATGCCTCAATGAATTCATCCTTTTATAGGAAGTCTGTCTTAAGTCAGATCTAAAGTTACAAGTACAAACAAATCCTTATAATACATACTAAATTATGGGGACTGAGGTAAAACAGAATTTTACTTTTTAATTGCTTTAAAGGTACTTTAAATGATATACAATTTTTATTTGCTGTTTGTTGAATTGTTCTAAGTGTTCAACTTGCATTAATGTATTTAATTTTCAGAATACATCTAAAAGACAGTTAAAAGTTATCTTTTTCTCTCTCTCTTTCTTATATTTTGAGACAGCAGCTTGCTATGTAACCAAGGCTGGCCTCAAACCTTTCATCCTCATGTTTCAACCTCCCTTGTGCTAGGATTACAGGAGCCTAGCACTCTGCCTGGCCTCAGTTATCATATTGTCTGGCTAGAACACATGCTGGTCTAGATGCCTCATTCCAAAAGAAGATATGATATTAAAGATAAAAGGAACAGTATAGAACCAAAGGCTCTGTGCTTCTATGATGAATATTCTGTTTTGCAAAGAGAAATAAGTTGTGAATTTCAAGATCTATATTTTGTAATATGCTGAGAGTATTTGTTCCTATT
The DNA here is from genome assembly GCF_011762505.2 of Arvicanthis niloticus. Taxonomy (NCBI): domain Eukaryota; kingdom Metazoa; phylum Chordata; class Mammalia; order Rodentia; family Muridae; genus Arvicanthis; species Arvicanthis niloticus. The sequence continues at coordinate 83,533,897 of NC_047662.1, read as the reverse complement.
TCTTTGCTGTGGCTTCCTAATGTGGGTATTTATCCTAGTCAGATAAAGTAGCACCTTATTCAAAGAAGAGAAATGAATTTTTTTGATCAAGTTTTCTGATTGTGTCTAGAACTTGTACTGAGAAAAATGGGATCAACAATTCACAAAGTGTGGTCTGGGGACACCATCTTAGGGACCCCAGAGCACTACTAAGAAGTCTCCTTTTGTGAATATACAATGGAGTTTCTCAGTGCCTGTGTGATCAACATAGCCTATGACATGGCCACATGTTAAAGGCAGAAGCCAATGTGAGAATCCAGCTGACTTCTCTTTTACCAAACATCCAAGAGATTTGAAAAAAAAAAAAAGTAAAACAGTCATTTTTCTCATCAAATTATTTTTGTCTTGAAAAACAGCTATTGTTTTTTTTTTTAACAACATGTAATTATATTGACCTTTTAATATCTGGTGAATATAATGGGTTTATTGTTGTTATTTCAAAATAAATAAATGTATTTTTAAAGATTTATTTTATGTTAAATTATGTGTATGTATGTGGGTATGTGCATATGAGTGCATGTGCTTGTATGGGCCAGAAGAGGGCATCAGGTGGCCCGGAGCTAGGGTTTCGGGCGGTTGTGAGCCTTACAATGTGGGTGCTGAGACTGAACTTCTGTCCTCTCAGACTAACAAAAGCTCCTAACTGCTGAGCTGTCTCCCCAGCTTGCCCAATGAATAAATATTTTAAGTGGTCATTTACAAATCTTAATTTAGTCATCCCTAATAGATACAACCTATACAAACAAAAGTCTAATAAGATAATTAATAAGATTAATAGCATTTGTAATAAGTTGCACAACAATTTCCTAAAGTATTAAAGAGCCAACAACCTTGAAAACATTGGTGTGGAGAAGCTGGAACAGATAAAGGTCTTGAATTGCATCTAGAGTTTCTTTTTCTCTTTCTCCTTTTCTTTCTTTTAATTTTTTTCTTGAAATTTATGTATTTAAAAAAATCTGTTGAGAATTTCCTTCATGAATACACGTGTTTTGATCGGCTACATGTTCCCCTACTTTTGTGTTTAAGTTCATGCTTTTCTTATTTGTTTATTTTTTTATGGTTTTGGAGTTTGAACCCAGAGCCCCACATAATGCTTGGCAGATGCTCTTCTGTGGAGCTACATCCCCATTTTACATTGGTTTCTGAAAGTATAACTCAGTTCTCTATGTGTGCCTAAATATTTAAACTTGAAATTCATTTTGCCATGTTGATTCATTTGATTTAAAATTTCACTCAAGTGTATTTGTAAATTCTATCATGTTGTAGGTGTTCTGTGAGCCCTGGAAGCAAAATGGTGCATAGGAACACCTGCCCTCATGGAGCCTGGTCTCAGCATCCACTCTTACTGTTCTTCCTTGAGTAGCTGTTTTCTGAGTCTACTGATTCTTAGCATGTCACCCAGGCAGTTGATAACAAGGGGAGCTAAGGTGCTGTGTGGCCTCTTCTAAGCAAATCAAGGCAAATATGATTCAGGCAATGCTCCCTAGCAGGTCTCAAGATCAGAGTCCAAGGAAGGAACATACCGTGTCTTTGAAAAGGCCATTTGGGTCTGGTGTGAGCTCAAAGGCTAAGAAAACAGACTGAGACTGAATGGACAAGCATAGCTGAGTGGCTGGCAAGGTCAGCCTGGGTGTGGAGTGGTGGGCAGGCTTCTGGAAGCGAGATCACTGCTCCCTGTGCGCAAGATATGAGGTGTGGTAGGGGCCTGACACGGTGGACACTGGAATTTTTGGCCCACACTAGCCTTTCATTGGTTGCCTATGGAAGCCTTCTTATGTCTTCTAGATTACTGGCAAGCAGATGTCTCTCTTGGGTGTGCTTAAATGTTTGTGCCATCAACCCGTATTTCCCAAACTTGCCAGAGTATAAACTTTCCCAAATCACAAGCATTAACTGGAAGGACTTGTTATGAACATGCGTCAGAGTCAATCCTGGGTGCGCTGATATCAGAAGGGGTCTGGGGTTCAGAGTCCTCATCAAAATATCCAGGTAATCGTCTTTTTCTAAAATTACAGTCAAGGGTCTGTGAGGTGATGCAGAGGTGAAGGGCACCTGCTACCAAGGCTGACAACCTGGATTCAGAAAAAGAACCCACAGAGTGGAAGGAGGGAACCGGCTCCTGAGAGCAGTCTTCTGACCTCCGTAATTGTGCTACTGAACAACACCTCCTCAAAATAAATAATCTTAAAAAACACCTTACAGTCACGTTCGAGAAGACAGATAAAATCCCACTACCAATCTCAAAGCTGCACACTGGGAATTTAAAAGACAAACAAACCCCAAAGTGTTTGTCAGACTCTAGTCACAATGACCCAAGCAACAAAGCTAAAGAGATAACAATTAATGTAAACTAGCAATAATTTGAACACTATGACAAGACTCTTGGGCACTTCCTTGTTGCTCCTTCAATAGCACCATGTTCTCTACAGCCTCAAAATCCTGGCTCCACTGGGAAACCACAGCTGACCTCATTGCTGCTGGTGTTTTCCTGGTTTTAAGATGCCAAGAACACAGCATTAGAGCAAGCAAGGGGTGTGATTAGTGGAGCTGGAGGAGGTGGGGAAAGGACAGCTTGCTTCCGGGCTGGGGGTAAGGAAGAAGGCATGTTCACAATTGGAGCTGTAAGAGTCGGCCAGGTCACTGTCAAAGCTGAGAACAATCCACTGATGCAAAATGGGAAATGGACCGCTAGGCTCCACTTAACTGGAAGCTTGGAAGGATGGAGAGAAACCAGTCACAGCAGGGCTCTGATTTGTTCCAGAGAATTTACTGAGTAAATGTCAGGCCTGGGTGGATCCCACAGGAAAAGCAGTTCAGCTTTACTGAAGAAAGTGATTTTTCAGTTTGTGAGACACTGTTTTTGGAGACAACTGAGCCTGAAGTTATCAGAGATACTAACTGTCCCACCCTCTTTCCCCCTCTTTCTGTTTTTTTTGTTTTTGTTTTTGTTTTTTGTTTTGTTTTGTTTTTGTTTTTGTTTTTTTCCTTATACAACCTGGTCTGGGCACCAGGAGGCATGAACTTTGAGCTGCATGTGTCACTGGCTTGCAGGGTGAACTTGGGCAAGCTCCTGCCTTTTCTCAAGCTCATTTCCCAGTGGTTAAAGAAAGATGCATTGATTTCTTTTGTCTCGAACATTGCAAAAACAGAAAGTGGTAACAGCGCTGGTTGATGACCCTCCAAGAGGAAGCAGCCTTAGTATACAGAGGTAAAAGTTTGAAGTCCTTCCACCTTTTCTATGTTCTGAACTACATTTGCTCTTTGACCAAAGTACACAGGATCATCTTGGCGATTTTTTAAAAAGAGGGAGTGCTTTTATTTACCGGTAGATCCTTTTTTAAACTAAAAATTCCAGTTCTGGGGCTGGAGAGATGGCTCCGTGCTTAAGAGTGCTTGCTTCTCTCACAGAAGACCTAGGTTCAATTCCCAGTACCCATGTGATTTATTCACAACCATTTATAACTTCACTTCCAGGAGATCTGATGCCATCTTCTAATCTCCAAGGGCATTAGGCAATCACGCAGCACACATACATACATGCACACAAAACACACATATAAAGTAAAATGAAGAAATCTTTAAAAATACCCAGTTTCTTCTTACTGAGGTGTGACTGATGAATAAAAATCACATATAAGTATTCTATATGATGTTTTACAATATGCATACAAATCGACATACGACTTTTTGTGTGTGGTTTCTTAGCATATTTCAGCAACAGATATTAACTATTCATCTTATAACTGTAACTTTATGCATTCTGTTCAATATTGTCCTTTGCCACCTACCTTTCATCCCCTATAACCACCATTAGACTTTGCTACTGTGAACTTATTTTTTTTTTTCTTTTTTAAAGTATGTGTCACATATAAGTGAGATTACATAGCATTTGCCTGCCATTGTGTATCTGGCTTATTTTGCTATCATAATATTTTCATGATATGTCCATATTATTAAGATTGCCTTCATTTTTTTAAGGCTGAAAAATGTTATTATACGTGCTTTGTGCATGCATGTCTCTGGTGTTGTCAGGCTGCCCCATGAAGCGTTCTGTGATGCTCACAGAGGTGTCCACTTGAGCTCCTGCTGGATTCAATGGCCATAAACTTTCCCCAGGGATCAGTACTCTTCACCCTTAGGTCTGAATGAGTAATCACCTCAGCCCCCAAGAGATGTGATTTGTAAAGTGCATTTCCCAAGTATGAACTCTTTATGCAAGCCACTGGCATGGATCAAGGACATTTGAATTCTCTCTAAGGGCAGTTTCCCAGTGAGAGGAACAGTTAGTCTCTTTTCTCCTCCACTGCTAGCCACAGTCCTTAGAACTGAGTGGTGATAGCCAGGAGTTCAAGTTGCTACAAGCTGTTAGGTGCCAGCCCTAAGATCAAGACTGATCTGATCAGTCTTGGATCTGATCCTGGTGTTTTAGCTCCTTGTTTCCTGTGGGACCTGGTGTGGGTCATGTGTCTCATTAGCAATGGTCTTATGAATGGACGCTTTGGAATGTGTGTGTAGCTCTATACAACAGGCTGTATGCAAATACACAGTCCCAGAGCTCACTCTCAAAGATTCTGGGTCACATAAGTAAAAAACAAGTTGTGAGTCATTGTTCTGGACCTATGGCAGCTGCAAATCTAACCTTAGATACCTTCCATTGTGTGGTGTGGCGCAACTCACCCACCCATGGAAATATGAGGGAGCCTTGGGCAAGTTTCCTCTTGCATAGGGTTGCCACCAGTTTCTAGGTCTGTCATGCTCCAGTGGGCCACAGGATCTTCTGGAAGTCTTCCATCAGACCCAAACATGAGTCCTCTCTTCACCTTTTAGGCTAATGACATCAATTGGGATCTTTGTATATGGCTGAGAGCTGCTTATTTTCTGTCTTAGTTTTGGTTCTACTGAAGGCAAAAGTTAAGGCAAGGGCTGAGATGAGATGTTTATCTGGAAGCTCCAGGAGTAGAAGAGTGGGAAGGCACAACTATAAGATTATGCTGTTAAGTTGATCATTCTGTGGACAGCAAGGTGTTTATTTCCTTTGGGGAGCCTGTGTGAATACATGGAGCTTAATGGGTTTAGCCAGGAGTGTTTTATTGGACAATGTATGGAACTATTTTGGTTGTCAAAACTGGGAGAAGCTATCAGCACGGAGGCCAGGCATTGTGGTAAACATCTTAAGAGTGCACAATATAAAAATAACTGCCTCACTGTGGCAAACAGAATGGGTAAGCAACAGTATTATTCAGCCTTGAAGAAGAATAGAATGATGGTATTTGTAGGACAGTGGATGAAACAGGAGGATGTCATTTTGAGTCATGCAATCCAGACACTGAACCAAAAGACAGATGTAAATTTTCTCTCATATGTGGAAGAAAGAAAAAAGTTAGGACTGTCTGAATGTAGAAAAGGGACTAAAAGGAAGGGAACTAGGGGGCAAGAAAGGCAAGAGATTGAGAGGATCAATGTTAAAAAACATGATGTATGTGGGTTTGGGAATGTCATTAATATTGGCCTGGGGAGATATATCAGTAGGCAAAGTATTAGCCACATAACCATGAGGACCTGATTTCTTTCTTTTTTTTTTTCTTTTTATTTATTTATTTATTTATTTATTTATTTATTTTTTTATTATTAGATATTTTATTTACACTTCAGATGGCATCCCCTATCCTCATTCCCCCCCCACCCCCTTAGGAAACCCATATCCCATTATCCCATGCCCCCTTTTCCTTTTTGCATTTATGCATTTTTTTAAAGAATGTTAATCATAGGCTTTATAAGTTTGGAATTGTTCAATCAGAGGTGTAACCCACTGACCGACTTAGATATAACAACTATCTTTGACTGGTGGAGATACATGAATATCTGCCTCCCTGTCTCCCCCCTCTTTCTCTCTTTCATCACCTAGCTTCTCCTCTCCTTCTTCTTCTCCTCTTCTTACTCCTTTTCTTCCTCTTAGTACTCCTCCTACCTTATCTCCTCCTACACATTACCCTTCCTGTTAAAATGAAACTTTTTTCTCAAAATACAATTAGAGCATAATTATGCCAATTTGTACCAGTGAGGTACAGGATAGTCCTAATACCCAGTCCGTCCTTTTGTTGACTAACCAGCTCCTCTGTTATCTATTCTAACTAGAACATTTAGTTCTGAACCTGGCTTTAGGATGAATGTCAGCTGATGACCATCCACTCAAATCTTTTCTCTTAAGGTCAATAGCTATATGTTTTCAACCCCATCAGAAATCCAGAATGACTGAGTTAACTATAATTGTGGGAAGCACAAATCGTAGTTTCTAAAACTTAGCCAATTTATAGAGACCTCTGACCACCTGGACACTCGCTCTACTTCAAAACGTTGGAGCATCTGTTCTTCTGGCTTCTGGCCCAAGATCTTCTGACAGACCTTAGTGCTGCAGAATTATTAAGGGCTGATTACTCTGTCTAGGCAGATATAATCAGTCGACTATTCTGCAAGTGTGTCCTTTTCTGGACAGTAATTTGTCTGTAGAAGGAATGTGGCAATTCTTGCCTAGTGGCTGTCTCACCACAACTGGAGTAACTCCAAGGATGCTCAATTTCTTCTTAGAATTTAACATAGGAAGCTGTCTGGAGCAGACAGGGAGGACCTGATTTCTGATTGCCAGAATCTATAAAATGCTAAACAAAGTAGCTTGCATCTGTCATCTGAGTGCTCCTATTGCAAGATGGGAGGGGGAGGCAGGAAATTCCCTGGAGGTATATGTAGTAGCCAACAAAAGTCCATAGTCAGATAAATAGGAAAGTTACAACCAACCCTTGAGGCTGTCCTCTGACCTCCATGTGTGTCCTAGCACACACCCCCTTCCCAGCTCCTATCTCTTCCTCTCCTTCTCCCCCTCTTACCTGCACACAGACATACAGACACACCACAAACATACACATAGAAGACAAAAAGAAAGGCCATTAATTTTCATAATTAATATACATTAAAATTAGAATGACATTTTCTGGTCTATAATATTTACTGTTCTATGTCTGAGACATCTAGAGATTATGCCTCCGAATTGTGCTCCTGATTGACCAGGATCCTCAAGCATCTATCAAGTCTCACCCACCTTCACACAAGGGTTCACTTTGAGGATGCAGATGCCTGGACACAGCCAGGCTGCACTTGCATTAGAGCTGATCAGGCTTCTGTGCTCTTGAAAACTCATTGAAACATAAAACAGACACACATCAGTGGGACAGCAGCCAAGTGTTTGCAGTAGCTATGGCATATACTAAAGTCATGTCAGTGCCAAGTGGGTGTGGCAAGTATAGTTTGAGTAGTTGGGTAATGATTCTGGGACTCTGTAGGGTTTGGTACAACTGAAAATCCTGTGGAACAAAGATAGTTTAATTCTGGCCAATGGATATATCTAAAGGCTGAACACAGGGTGGAGAGGTTATCTGCTAAAACAACTCAAAGCACTATCGCTAGGCCAAGATCAAATCCTGCCTCTAGTACTTGCTAGCTTGATAATAGCTGAAGTAATAGACCTCTGCTGTCTCTGACTCTCATCGTGCAGAAAGTGGGTTCACAATGGCTTTTATCATATAGAGTTCTTGTGAGAAATGGGTGTGTGTATGTGTATGATGTAACATTAATAGTACCTGATATTTAGTGAATATTAGTTGATTGTCAATGATATCAACTCAGGGCTTTTCTAACATAGGTCTACCTTGTTCTTACCTCTTCATGTTGGTGATAGGTGCAGGAGTTTCAGTTCAGTTGAAAAACATTTGTCGAGCTCATATTATAAGGAGTTGTGGTAGGTTCCTGATGAAGATCTCAGTAATAGTAGGAGTTTTCTATTTTCCCTGCAATTTCCTCTGTTTACACACTGCCTTCCTTTGTTTTTGATTTTTATGAAATGTACAGGGATATATGTAAGCTTTAACCTTTTTCAAAGCCTACTCTCAATGATAGTTCCTTATAATTTTAATTTTTTCAAAGCTTTTTTTAAAATGATGGTTCTTAAACCTGTTAACCTCCCTTCTAGCCCACAATCCACCAGAGGTAGTGGAAAAGAAAGAATACAGGGGAAGTGGACCTGTTTAGAAATTGTTCTTTGGAGCAAATCCCATCAGTGTTGTCAGGAAATCAGCAATTCAGGTCACAGGAGTCAGCAGTGGCAGTTCAAGCCACTTGCAAACACTTCAAGGATATACCTGCAGTCCAGTTCAGTAGTGTCGGAGGTAGCAGCAGCAATGGCACAAACTAACATGAACAGCCAGGCACAAGTCACCAGGAGGCATTGGGATCAGCAGGGACACCAGGAGAAGCTCTCAGCTGTGCTTCTCTCAACCAAGGAAGATGATCAAAGACTAAAGACCAAGAAGCATTGCAGTGGATACTCTACCAGCAAGCCCCTCTTACAGTCCATTGAATCCTATTTATATTCCCTCTGAACATCACACGTCCTCTACATGTCTTGCCTCAGCAAGTGAGTCTGTCTTAGCAAAACTCCACTTGAGTCTGTATCAACTGACATCTCTCTGCCAATCGACCCAAATGGCAACAAAAAGCCACTAGCATACCACTAGAAGGTTTTGGTGCATTACTCTCTAAGGAGTCCCAACAAATAGAGCTCAACTATGCATTGTAAGGCAGACTTAGTGAAGAATCCTTCATCACATGTCACTTCACATGCTTGCTTAAAAAAAAAAAAAAAAAAAAAACATACTTCACCTGTGTCTGGTTCAGGGAAAAATTCCTTCATGATTCTGCCTTAGTGAAATATTCTTTCACCTGTGTCCATTTCAGGAAAACACTCCTTTACGTGTTTGTCCCAGCAAACAAACAAACAAACAAACAAACAAACCATCCGACACAACTAACTTTCCAAAGATCACTTAAGTTTCCACTTCAGATGTGTATTAGTAACTCCCAACCTTGAAAGGTTGAGACAGGAGGATTGTGAATTCTAAGCAGTCTGGGATACATAGTAAGACCATGCCTCAAGCAAATAAAAATAAATAGATAGATAGATAGATAGATAGAGGTGGAGAATAAAGAATATAGGGGTTGAAGAGATGAATTATAGTTTTAGGATCAACTTTGCTGTGAAGTGGTCATAGATTTGGTATTTGGATTTTTTTCTTCTTTTCTGTCTTCACACTTACAGAATGAATGTAACTCACCTACTTCACTATGTGGCTTGGGGTATGAACATGTCAACTATCCTAAGACTTGATAAATGAGCCAATTGCTTTACTAAAATGTAGTGTCCTAACTCTATGTGGATCTAAGTTTTCCTGGGTTCTTTTTACATGATTATTGATAAGCCTGGAACTGTTACAGTTTGAATCAGAGGTGTTTCCCACAGTCTCATGTTTTGAATATTCCTAGATGGTAGCATTATTTTAGGTGACTATAGACTATTTAAGAGACAGCAGCTCTGGGTGGGAGTAAGTTATGAGGGGCCAGTTTTGAAGGTTATACCTGGTATCTAGTTCTATAACCCCAATTTAAGTTTTCTAAGTGTCTTGCTCTGTGCTTCCAACTGTGATGTGAGTAGCTTCTACCACGTGCTCCTCTGTCCATGAGCATGTATTTCCTGCCTTGGGGGATGGAGACTTTCCTAAGCAATGAGACAAAATAATTCTGCACATCACTGTTTTTTTTTCTGTCTGATATTATGGGTCCAGTGGCATGAGAATGTTTAACATCGAGATTTAAAGAATCAGTAATTTAAGAAAATTTAGTATTGATGACCAGCTAAATTTGAGAAGCACTAAACTCTGTTGTAAACTTAATGAGCAGGGAACATGCCTTCTTATGCTTTTCAATCCCAATAGCTAACATAGGTCCTAATGTAGAAAGTGATCAATAAATGTTTATGGATAAATAAAAGGTCAAACACTAAATCAGAGGACATTTACAGCAATGGGAATCACCCTTTTGTCTTAGGATATGCACTTTTATTAGCCTACCTTCCTTGTATTGAAATACTTGTTGGTACCTTAAGTATCTGAATTGATTTATACCCATGATTATAAAACCTTGTATTCAGAATAATTTTAAATGACAACATTTGCCCTTTCTCCTCCAAAGGTCATGTTCAAAATAAAGAGAATACTACACTTTAAAAATTGAGTCTCAACTTCAGCATGGCGAATATATACAAGAAATTAATAGTATTTACAAAAATTGTACATGGAGGCCAGAGGATTGGGAGTTTGAGGCTAGCCTGGGCTGCATAGTGAGACACATTTGTCTTAGTTAGGGTTTGTATTGCTGTGAAGAGAACCATGACCAAGGCAACTCTTATAAAGGAAACCATTTCATTAAGGATGCCTTATAGTTTCACAGGTTTAGTTAATTATAATCATGGTGGGCAACATGGCCGTATTCAGGCAGGTATGGTATTGGAGAGGGAGCTGAGAGGTTTACATTTTGATCAACAGGCAGGCTTGACACTCGGCCTGGTTTGAGCATGTGAGACTACAAAGCCACCCTCCTTCCCCACACACTTTATCTAACAAGGCCACAGCTCCTGATAGTGGCACTCCTTGTGGTCCCAGTATTCACACACTTGATTCTATGGGGCCATTCCTATTCATATCACCACACCATCTCAAAAACCACAAGAAAAAGAAGTTGACACAATACATTCAGTCAGTCTCTGTAGTCACAGATTTAGAACTCATGCCACTAACATGATTCAGAAGTCTGACTTTAAAAAAAAAAGGCCACATACAGAGAGGTATAAGGAGCATAGGCTAGGGCAACTCAAAACACTGCATAGGGATCAAGGTTAGTAGCAGAAAGTAAAATTTAAAGGAGAATATAATTATAATTAATAGTTCAGAAGTGACTACTTTGTGATCAGCCTTATGATTTGCAATGGAGTGCACACACAGGTGTGCACTGATAAACACAGTATCAAAGATAAGAAACAAGAACTTCAGAAAATGCTAGAAAAATGGATAGAATCAAACTGTCAGCAAGTAGTTGGGCACGTGGCATAGCTCCATTATTCTATCAACTCATAGACTGTCTATCATATAGCCAAACACTGATGAAACCACAGAGATGATGAACATGAAGCAGAAGCCACCAAAGCCAGAATTCTAATCATACAGCTGTAGGGTTTGTATGTTTGGTTCGTTTGGTTTGGTTTCTGAGGTCTTCTATAAATCACATGACCTTGCCAGATCCTTTTGATCATCTATAGAATGGGAATAAGAATGCATTGTGTCTGAAGGCTCAAAGAAATACAAATGAGCTCCTGTCCTCTTGCCCGCCACCCACCAGAGGCAGTGGAAGAGAAAAGTTTAGAATATGGGGGAAGTAGACCTGTTAAGTAATAGTTCTTTGAGGTTCAGCTTAATCTTCTTTGTCAGCAGTTCGGTACTATACCAAACACCAAATATGAACCAGCAGCTTCAGTCCAGTCCTCTCAGCAGGCAGACACCACACACAAACCAGCAGCTGTAGTTCAATCCTGAAAAAAAAAAACCCACAAGACTCACCAACTAGCCTGAATCGAGGCAGCGAAGTGGCAAGCTTCAGCCTGAACCTCACAGCAGTTCTTCAGTGAGTCTCTCTCAATGCGGCATTACTACAACACTATGCAAGGTGAACCAATACATGTGTGTCATCAGCAAAGAACAGCAAGGTGGAGAAAAACAAACAATGCTCTGTTCCCACTGTCTGTGGGGTCATATTTGTTATCCCTTCATCACATGTCCTTTCATGTGTCTGCTCCAGAAAAACATCATTTCACTTGTGTCTGCTTCAGGAGAACATTTTTCCATGTGTCTGCTTTAGCAAGACATCCTTTCACCTGTGTGTCTCAGCAAAACATCATTTAACATAACTGATTTCCAAACAAACTAGAAGTTCTCTCTCTCTCTCTCTCTCTCTCTCTCTCTCTCTCTCTCTCTCTCTCTCTCTCTGTGTGTATATTCTGTGTATTTAAAACTTTCTGTGATGAAGGAAAAGTCATATTGGCAATGTCAGGCTATTTAGGAGGTAAATACAGAATGCTGGTTAGTTTTATGTCAACTTGATACAAGATATCAGAGAGGAAGTAAACACAATTAAGAAAATGCCTCCATATAACCTGGCTGAAGGCAGGCCTCTAGGACATATTCATAATTAGTGATTTGTGGGGGAAGCTCAACCCATTGTGGCTAGTGCCATCTATGAGCTGGTGGTTTTGGTTTCTATGAAAAGCAGGCAGAACAAGCCATGAGAAGCAAACCAGTGACTAGCAACCCTCTGTGGCCTCTGCATTAGCTTCTGCCTCCAGGTTTCTGCCTTGTTTGCGTTCTTGTCCTGGCTTCCTTCAATAATGGACTACATTGTGGACAAAGAAGCCAAGTAAACTCCCCCTCCCACCACCAACTTGCTTTTGGTCATGATGTTTCATCATAACCATAGAAGCTCTACCTAAGACATGTAGATAATGAAATAATATACATTTCAATATGGAATTTTGCCCAGAGGAAAAATTAAGAGCTCTAACTACTGCAGAAAAAATAAAACGGATACTCAAGAAATAAGGGAAATAAAGAGTCCATATCCTTAGAGGTCTTTCAGTCAAGTTTGGGTAAGGATGTCCCAGAGTATATGGATGTCTAGGTGTCTCAGTAGCAAATACCTTCTACAACTCAAAGACATGAGCTCATTTGTATTTCTTTGAGCCTTCAAACACAATGCATTCTTATTCCCATTCTATAGATGATCAAAGGGATCTGGCAAGGTCATGTGATTTATAGAAGACCTCAGAAACCAAACCAAACCAACCAAACATACAAACCCTACAGCTGTATGATTAGAATTCTGGTTTTAGTGGCTTCTGCTTCATGTTCATCATCTCTGTGGTTTCATCAGTTTGGCTATTTTATAGATAACTGTGGGCTGACAGGATAATGATTCTGGGTGGGAAGATTGAGATGTCTGAACCATTCCAGTTAACTTGATTTGGTGAGCTCCACTCACTTCCTTTAGTTTCAAGAATTTACCAGTCTTTTCTTTAGGACAAAACAAGAAGAACTGATTGTCTAAGCCTCATTTTGGGGGTAGCAATGAGAGGTTTAGGCCAGCTTTCCTGGTGTATAGGTTACTGGCTTCAGTGGAAAAAGGCTTCCAAAAATAGTGTGGCATGTGGTCATATGTTTTTGAGACTCTATTAAACCTCCAGATTAAAAATGCCTTTAGAGTTAGAGTATCTATCCAAGTAATCCTCCAGACTGTCTTTACACTTGAACACTAAGACTTCATTAGTTGCAAATTGGACTTCACTGGAATTTAGTATGCCTTTTCTTCTAAGAAATAGGGGAAATCCAAAGAAAATCCACCAAAAGTTTATGCCTCAGAGTTCTCTGGTGTGTTAACTCTATCTCATGTGTATTATCTATGTGCTGGCCCCAGAAGTTGAGTTATAAATAGTAACCCTGATTTGGGGAGCTTCTGGCGAGACTCTGTCAGTCTCTTGCCCAGGTCAACTTGGAAATACAAGAAAATAGCCTAGTTCAAGAATATAAACTCCAGGGAGCTCAGAAGACACCCCCTGATCTGCTGTACAAATTTACTAAGAATAGAGAAAAATAGGATCTCAGTCACATAACTAGGTCTTAAAAAGACTTGATGGCCTATAGACACTGGAGGGTTCAAGGCTTTTCTAGAATATTGTGTGACTGCAACCCTTGACTCAGCTATGACCACCAAATTTCTCTTTAATAACAATCCTATCTATAGAGACAGGTACTAAACTGAACACTACTTGACTCCAGTGATTATCTAAACTTCGTATTGCCTACTACCTCCTGGTGTGATAATTTAACTCCCATCAGGCATGGGCTTCAGTCTGTGTCTATGGTATCAGTTTATCAGTTTCACTGGTATGGGTTTTTAAAAGATTGTAGGACACTTAGAATAGCTCATATTATTGACTCACTTACCCAGTATTTACCATCCTCTTGTCTGCCAATATTTCACTAGATGAGACTATATGCTCAATGGAGTATATAGTCACTGGAGTATAGGCAGTGGAGATGAAGAGGAGGAAAATGGGAGAAGATTTTAGGAGGGAACACTCCTGTACTTACTTCTTGCTTGAGTGTTGAATATTAGTGAAGATGACATTCATGGTTTGGTCAGTAAAGCTAATGGTCATGAAAGCTAGTAAAGAAGTCCAGAAAAGGAAGGCAAAGGGTAGAGGATCCTAAAAATAATGAGTTACAGAGTTATAGAAAGTTAAACTTTGAAATGGCAAGAAGAAAATGTTACAATCCCATTTGGAAGAGAAATATCTGGATTACAGGGTGATGGAGCAGTTATAGCACATATTTGGCACTTGAATGAATGGTCACCAGGAATCTAATGGTGGTAAAAACCTTCCAAAGGACCCTAAGTGGGAAGGGAAGAGGGGACAGGATGCTAGTCACATGGATGTTGAAACTGGGTATGCTGAGAACAGCTAGGTCATCAAGAAAGACTTCACAGTTAGGTGGATAGAAAAGCAAGATGATTGTGGGGCTATAGAAGCTGAGAATGGTGCATATGGAAGATGGCTACCTAGAGACTGAGTAATGAGGATAATAGCTGCTCACTGAGTTCAGAACCATGGGATATGTTGGCTGATGATTTTGAATACAAGTTTTGGTTGGGTAGTGGCATAAGCTAGAGTAATTGAGAATAAAGGGTTGACACTGGAGTCCCCCTTTGTTCCATACTTCTAGCTATGTTCTGATTCATTCCATGAAAGTTCTTTCTGCTGTGTGTTTTGTATGCATACTTTTTAGTGAATTAAGATGTAAGTACATCTAAGTATCCATTTCTTTCCATTAAAAAAAAAAGTTTTGGTATGACATGCTATACTAAGTAAATGAACATTAAGGGAAAGTCTTAGTGGGTTTAGCAACAAAGCACATCATATTGGGAGGGAAATGCGGTGGAAGGGTAGGGAAGGAATTAGAAGAGATGGGTTAGGGAGTTAATTTGATCTAAATTCATGATTGCAGGTCTGAAATTCTCAAATAATAATAAGAACTTAAGTATGGAAACATGTTTACTTATCATTGAGAATGATTTAGAAAATTTTAGGGGAAAACCGATCATGTTTCAAGAAAGAAACAAAGAAAATATGATACCATCTTTTAGAAGGTAGGGAGGGAGCCATTGAATGGGATCTTAAAACCCAAGAGTCATTTAATCTTTATTAGTCCTGAAGGAACACTTTCTCCATCACACAGTTTAAAAGAAGGAAGAAATGGGCAGACACTGTGGGCTTGAGCAATGGGAGGTGAGACATAGCATTGTGAACTTGGTTCTGGTAATGTCTACTTTTCTTAAGTATGAGGCAAGGTCATCAGTTGAAACTAGATCGAGGAGGTGGTGTGAGAAGGGAGGGGAGAGGAAAGTCACTTACTTAGTAAGTGGGGGAAAAAAGCTTGTCACAGAAAGATGGCCATCTTTCTGGTGATCAGGAGATGCCACGAGTTTTTAGAGCATTATGTGGTTAGGAAGTGCATCATTTCAGTTGTGCAGTTGTTTTCTCTATCTATTTAGCACCATACAGCTAATTTGGACAAACTTTAGAGAAGAAGGGTGTTGTCACTGATGCTTTCATGTGCATGTGGTGGAAGAGATATGGATGAAGGGACATTTGTCAGGAAACATTTTACATGATTATAAATGAGACCTGGTAATGTTGAAGAAGGAAGAGAAAGTCTGGGGAGGCAGAGGAATGGTGGGAAAATAACTGAGACTGGAGGGTAAGGTCAAATAATTATAATTGCAATAGATGGTGGGTGATATCTCAAAGCTTATGATCTGGATTATTTGGAGATGTTAGGCCAGGAGAGGGAACTAAAGTTATCTTTCACAGATACTTGTTTTTGTTGGTTAGAAGGTCCAGGATGTTATTGTGAAAGTGGACATTTCAGGAAGAGTGGAGGAAGAGGCAGAGGAGCAGAGTGGTCAGGATGCTGGGTGGTTGTTTCCTCATATGAATATCAAAGCTTGAGATGTTGAGGTTGTGTGTAGGGATGAAGGACACTGAATCAGGTCTTCAAGATCATAGAGGAATTGTCAGGAAGTCACTAGATTATAGTAAAAAGACAGTGCTGCCTGACTTTTATACTTATTCATCCCAGGTAATTCATTTTATTCACTCAGGTTTAGCTTGACTAACTAGTGTATTTTTGGGAAATACAGGAGTGACTCAAAGGTGGATACATCAACAAAGACCCATCCCACATCGCCTATCTATGACTTTCTTTTGATTCTTCCATGACATTCCCTGAGCATTGGAGGAAGATGATATAGATGTCTGGTTATTTTTCTCCATTTATGGCCACAGCAGAAATCACTTATTCTCAGGAGTTTGACTGGTTATGAGTCTTTATAGTTAATACCACCCCCTGTTTAAAAAAATGAAGTTTTTCTCCATGACTAAATCTGAAAGTAGCAGTAATCTGTGGGTATAAACAAAAATGCTAGAAAGCTATTTGACCGGCATATAGTATTATTTATCATAATTACTGTGCCCTCCATAGACTTTTGTCTTAGCTCAAAGTATCAAATGTGTCTATTCATATAGAATGAGATTTATGTACAATGAGAAAACCATTGGCTATAACTGTTGTGCTACTATAACTTATATAACCTATGCTCACCTGGGAAGAGGTAACCTCAACCAAAGAATTGCTTCAATTAGAGTAGCCTGTGGTCATGTCTGTGAGTAGTTGTCTTCATCGATGTTTGAAGTTGGGGGTGGAGCTTACCATGGTTGGTACTATCCCTAGGGACTTGGGCTATATAAGAGAGTTGGCTGGGCACGAACCCATAAGAAGTGTTTTGTTTGTTTGTTTGGTTTTTTTTTGTTTGTTTTTGTTTCTGCCAGCTCCTGCCCTGACTTTTTCAATGATGGATTGCTACTTGGGAGTGTAAACCACATTCATAAAGCATTTTGTCATCCAAGTTGCTTTTGTTCAGAATATCTTATCACAACAACAGAATCAATCTAGAATAGTATATAATATGAAAGGCCTATAATCTAGCAAAACTGTTAGTGATAACTCTGTCCCCAGCAATGTGCATAGTGTCTTCTGGTCCTACAGAATCTAGTTAACAAAGATGGAGTTCGGTTGCAGCCTGAAGTTTACATGTTCAAAGTGAGTTGTGTCTTCCACAATATGGTCTTATATTATCTAGTTCTGAAATTTACTAACCACAGTAACAATAGCCTCATGGCCTGTGTGGCTTCATAGACCTCCCCAGCCAACAATTCAGAGGGAGCTAATCCACTACTTTTAGGGATTTTCCTGAAAGAACCTTATTTCACCTCACAGATGCCTTCCTTTATTAATCTATGTGACGCCCAAGGTTTAGAATTACATAAAGAAACCTTTTTACAGAGGGTGAGAGGCTCTTTACAGGCCAGTTTTATCTACTCCAAGTAACAGTCAAGCTAAGGTGATAAAAAAGGATTGTTATCAAGGTCCAACACACAAGAAGATATTCCCATCACTTGTACAAATTGTTTCATCAAGAAAGTAATGTTGGACACAACAGCGTGAATGGAGACACCACCCCACATAGCACTCAGTGATCTATCCTCAGTATCCATGAGCCAAATAGCCGCCTCATCCTGGAATGCTACTGTTGCCATGGGAATGCTGTGCATATTCCACTCTCCTCAAGAGCCCTGCCTTGATGGTTTTGGCGGAACTGGCTTTTACTGTTTGGTCTGGCTTAGGCCCAAAAGGAAGCAAGGGTTTGCTCTGCCTTTTTATACTTGCTACAGGCACGGGTTTCCCAGTTCTGACAAGCACTATGGTCCTTGTCTTTCTCTCAGACTCATCTAGATCCTGAAAGTCCTGGTCTGCATATACAATCTCTAGCAGCACTTGATTTTCCCTCAGGGGAGAAAAGTACACAGCTTGCTCTGGGTAGTAATTGCCCACCCCTGGAGCAAGCTTAATCTTCTGATTTTTGTCTGCATTGTTTTTATTATGTACATCTTCTATGAACTGTTGCTTAGGGTTTGGAAACTTCTGGAAGCACATCACAAATAGTTTTTGTTTTCTGTTAAATTTCCACCTCTAAATCAGCTCAATACAAACCTTATCACATTTGCCTTCAAATGTTGCCTTTTTCATTTTTTCTCCTCTCTAAATCCTTGTGGTTGCTCTATCTATGCAAGCCTGGTTAAAAAAAATAGTTCTAAATCAATCAGACTTTTCAAAGTCTCTACTGTCTCATAAAGATTCCTTCATAAGGCTCAGAAAAGACACTAAAACCCCCATGCCAATTTTGAGGTCCCTGTTAAATCAACTTCTTTTAAAACTCTCCTGTGAATATGATCCTTCCTACCTAGTCCAGCGAACACCAAATACTGCCCCTCTCATTTCAAGTTCCCTCAGCAATGTTTGTCTTTCCTCTATTGTCTTCGCAGCCTCTGATATTTATGAGAATCATAAACATATATCCCCAGGAACTCATATAAACCAGTCTATAAGGGCCTGATTTTCCTTACGTCACTACAGTTTATGCATTCATTGTCTCTAGGGGGACAGTAGTTACATTGCTCAGTTTCTCTGCATCCACAGCATCCGGTCTAATTCCATCTGCCCCTATGTCCCTTAGCCACATAAGCTAGAGCAATAGGAGGCTCTTTAATTGCTGAGTTAAATGTCTTTCAGTTCAAGAAGTTCAGATGCTAAAGTATGCCATAGTTTCCTGTACTACACTGTTGTTAAGACCCTTTGTCTGCATGCTAAAGTGCTAGATCATCCTTCCTCTGTTACAGGGGCAGATGGAGTGTATCTAATTTACACTCCATTGTATTTGGCCTTCTGTAAGAAATGGCAAGCCAGCACTTGATCTCATTCTCTCTTTCCCACTGCCTCTGCAAATCAGAGACTACCTGTGGAGAAGAGTATCCACAAGCAGTTTCATCATTGCAATCCCTCACTCACAAAGGCATTTTCTTTTGGGAAAACTGTAGTGATAATTCTGGAATTTTGATTTCCTTTAAAAACACAGAAATATTATAAGATGTGTTTTCATTTTATTCTCAGATGTGGCATATGCTTCAGGTTGTTTACAGAAGTTGACTATGATTTGCCCCATGCTCTAGCAGAGATATGAGTTTTCCAGCCGCAGATAGTTTCTGTGACTGGGTGATGTTTGGAACTCTGGGGACTTTTCAGAGGGTATGTAAATGTTCTAGGGCCTTGAGAAGTGGGGTGGATTGTTGGTGAGTTGTTTGTTTGTTGTTGGTTGTTGGTCACAGTTTGTTAAGTAGCCATGAGCAGAGAAGAAAGAAGATAAAATTAGTTATTGTGATCGATAAGATAAAACTTGCCTCAAGGAACACTAATGCCCCAAATCAGCAGGAAGTAATTTAACAATAACTCCCTTGCCCCCCCCCCCCAGTATTTCTGATTCCTGACTTTATTCAGGGTTCTCTTCTCTTTCCTCTATTCTTTTTTCTCTCTATTCTTTCTTATCTAGTGTTAAAGGGTTGAAAGGGTGGAAGAAGGGGTGGATAAGGGCAAAAGAAAGAATAACCCACAAAGTAACAAAAGACAAGCTATAGGAAACAGGCATCTGTTCCATGTCTTATAACCTAAAATAAAGGCCTCGAAACTGACACCACAACTTGCTTATAATCCTTTTCTGTTTGTGCTACTTTCAGAGATTGTAGTATTTTCTCTAGTCTACTGGTAGTTCTAGGGGGAATCTCCATACTTGTATGGTGAACATCATGGCATGCCATTCCATAACAAGTAGAAGAGAATGGGCACCTTAGTATTCTCACCAAGGATGCTCCACTCTCAGATGGCTTTGTCTTGATTGCATCTGTTGTCATACATCACAGCACCTCTACAACAAAAAACCACACCATCCTTTACCACATGGGAAAAGCAGCCATCTTGGGCCAACCCACATGGATCAGTGTTGGTTACCTATCTCATAACCCATTGTAGCAGCTATGTAACCACTCCTCCCCAACTCAGCTTTGGTTTTGTTATCTCCTGTTTGGGTACCAGTTGTATGTAAATAAAATTGTGCATAAATTAAAAAAAATGTTCATCCATTCCAGATAAGGCACTGATGACCAGATAAACGATCTTAACTACTTCTGGCTTGGCAAACCAGTGGGTTTCCTGGAGTTACAAACAGGCTGGGGAATGAAGAGTAGCTTATGGAGTATGGGTGATGTAAAGATAAATAAATCACTAAAAATGCCCATCGTTTGTAACGCGCGGTTGACTCATGAAAGATGAATACCTAGAGCTACTTGCACAATTTTCAGGCAGTTCAACTGGCAAGAGACTCCTCTCAGCAGCAACTGTTGCTATTTATATAACTGTGGAGGAGGTTGTGAATCTTGTGAATTTCATTTACTTCTCAAGCCTTGTGAGTTTCATTCACTTCCTGAGTCTTATGAAAACCCCTCTTCCCTCCAGAAAGAAATATTTTAATTTGGAGGACATAGCTATACAACTGAGAAAATGTGAGTTTACAAGAGGCTACATATGGATAATGGAGAGAAATGATATATGTCTTTTCTATTGCCATGATAAGATACCATGACCAAAGCAACTTATAGAAGGAAGTTTATTTTATTTGGGGCTTACAGTTTCAGAGGCTGATGGAGAGGAGCATGGTAGCGGACAGGCAGGCATGGCTAGTGCTGGAGCAGTAAAGAGCTTACAACTTGAGAAATGAACAGTAAGCAGGGGGGGGTGGAGCACTAAATAGGAGTAGCATGAGCTTTCGAAACCTCAAGGTCTACCCTTAGTGACTGACACACCTCAGCTAAACCTTCCTAAATAGTTCCACCAACTAGGGACCAAGCATACAAAATATATGAGTCTATGGGGGCATTTCTCATTCAAACCACAAAAGAACAGAAGAAGAAAAGGTGCACAAGAAGGACATCTCTCCCATCTCCCATCTTGTGGATAAGGGGTTTGAGAAAACAAAACTCTGAGAAGGCAATAGCAACAGTAGTGCCTGAGACACCAGTCAGAGTTCACTGAGGCAAAGATGTAGAAAGAGCTCATGAGACTACTCTGAACTGATATCCAAAGCAGGTTTTTATGCCCACATTTTGGTTTGCCCTGGCAATTTTAGCATTTTTTTAAAATCTTCTATTAAGGTTTTAAATTCATTTTGAGTTAAATTTGGTGCTGAGTGAGCAACATAGATACAATTTCATTCTTCTATGTGTGACTACATATCATTTGTTTAAGCTTCTTCTTTTCTAATGTATGTTCTTGAGACTTTTGCCAAGTGTGTGTGTGTGTGTGTGTGCGCGTATGTGTGTTTATGTGTGAGCATGTACCATTCTCCAATTTGCATCAGAGACAGACTCATATATAGCAACTAACAGACGAGTAGAGAGGTACAAAGGTTAAGGACTTATTTGGGCTCACAATTTGAAGTTACAGTCCATCATGGTATGGAAGTTGTGAGCAGGAGCTTCAGGCAGATTGCTGCGTTGTGTCTGCAGTCAGGAAGTTGAGAGAGATAAATGTTAGAGCTCAGCTTATTTTTTTTTCCTTTTAATTCAGTCAAGGGTCCCAGCTAAGGGGATGGTGGTACCCACAGTTAACAGTTAAGGTGGGTCTTTACACAGAACTTAACCCAGCTCAGAAGCTCCCTTCCCAGGCATGATCAGAGACTTGTCTTTTAGGTGATTATAGATACTGTCAAGTTGACAATCAATATTAACCATCACAAGACTATTATGAATAAAACTGTAACAAGCATGGCCCTACCTGTTCTTTTGTGTCCATGTGACCTGATTTGTTTGTGAAATGAGCCTAGATGTGGAGTGGTTGGATCATAAGACAAGCATGGGTATTGCTTTGGTGAACCCTGCTGGACAGTGCAACGGGGAATGACTATCACTTTCACTTCCTCCAGCAGTGAATAAGATTTCCAGTTGTTCCACATCCTCACCACCAAGTGTCGAGTGTTGGCAGCAGCTTGATGTCAGTCAGTTGGTGGGAGTGAAGTTACATCACATTGTGGTTTTCATGCCCATTTCCTTGATGTCCTAGTAATACTATCAGGGAATTATTAACACTCCAGACACACAGCAATCTCTTTATTGAAGCCTTGTTCAAATCATTAGCTCAATAGACATTTGAACGGATCCAAAATGTCTGTAGGAAGACGATTTGCCTTTTCAATGGCCACTTGGGAATTTTCATATTGTTGATGTGAGACATTTGCCAAATAGCAAGGGACTCCCCAATCTGTGGCTTTTTTCAATTCACTTACACAGTGACAAAAAGAAGTTCTTTTCAATCACTATCAGGTTAAAGGATTTTATTCTCTTATAGCTTGTGCCTTTCATATTTTGTATACTGCATGCTTGTTCTCCTCAGTATCATAAAGATATCCTATATATTTGTTGTCTTACTGTTTACATCCAGGAATATAATCTGATTCTAATTTTTATGTATAATATAACATACATGAACCAATGACAAGTTTTAATGTAGATAACCAATGGTTCTGACACTTTTTATTAAGGAGAATGTTGATATCTTTTTGATGCTATTCAAACAATCCTAAGTGTTTGAGTTCATTCCACTTACCAATTTTCTCTTCCTGTGTTAACACCACACTGTTTTAATTTTCTTTGCTTTGTAGGAAGTTGATTTTTGGTGATAAGTCTCAGAGTTTGCCCATTTTCTTCAAAGCCATTTTGCTTATTTTAAGTTCTGTGTATTTCTAACTAGATTTTACAGTTTATCAACTTCTTTTCTTCTACCATTTTTGTGGTGCTATGGATGAGATTCAGGGTTTCATACATTTTAGATGAAAGCTTTGCAACAGAGCTACATCTTTAAACAAATTTGTCAATTTTTTTTTTTATTTTTTAGAGTCTCATATGTACACATAATGGGTGGTGGTTATATTAACCCGCATTGCCTGCAAACATGTCCTTTGATTTTCTGCTGTATCCTTCTTCTTTCTACTCAGTCCCCATTTGGGGGGCTATGTTAGACCCCATAAATTAGTTCCTTTTCTATTGCTGTGAAAAAACACCATGACTAAGAAGCTTATGAGAGAAAGCATGCTTATGGTTCCAAAGACTTAGATTCCATGATGCTGGAGCAAAGGCAGAGCAGCACAAACAGCTGAGAGCTCACATTTTGATCTGCAAGGAGGCAGCACAGAACATGTGGGGAAAGGCCTGAGTCTTTGGAAACCTCTAAGTACATCCCCAGTGACACACCCCTTCAACAAAGCCACACCTCCTAATCCTTCCCAAAGTTTCCATCAACTGGGGACCAGGTTTTCAAACATATGAGTTTGGGAGGGGGGGCTCATTCAGGCTACTAGGTATCTCCTTCTCCACCAGTCATTAGCAATCATTATTTTCTAAGGAAGGGATGGGCCTCATGGGTTCTGCCTCTGTTTTATCATCAGTTTCTCAATTTCTTTTTAAACACACACACACACACTCACTCACAGGAATTTTAACTCACATGACATGATTTTAAGGATCAATTTGGGGAGATTTTTACCTCACTCTACAAATTAATTTTTCATCTTCTACTTGGAATCTCTCTGTCTCTCTGTCTTTCTGTCTTTCTGTCTTTCTGTCTTTCTGTCTTTCTGTCTTTCTGTCTGTCTGTCTGTCTGTCTGTCTGTCTGTCTCTCTGTGTGTATAAGGTCTTTAACTTCTCTCAGAACTATTTTAGAGTTTGAATTATTTTTGCATCTTTCATTAGAATTTACTCCTATATCCATGAAACTTTAGATTACTATTATAATTGGCATACTTCCCTGAACCTTACTTTCTAATTGCTTTTGACAGTTTAATGGATAGAATTTATTTGTAGATATCCAGACAGATTAGTGGGAGGTGAGAAAAAAGTATAGGGGATTAAGATGAGCAAACAAGAGGGAAGTAAATATGGTCAAAGGACATGATGCACATAAGAACCTTTAGGTGACTCAGTATCACGAACAATGAGCAGACACCAACACAATTCTTCATAAATCTATTAATTTTAATCTATTTACATAATATTTCAATATAAAAATTTATTTCCTACGTTTTTTATTCATTTATCTTACTTTTTTATTCTGGCTAGACTCTCTGGTATTGAATGAGTGGATGATAATGGGAAATCCCCAGTATTTTACCATGGAGTCACATTCCATTTGTAGGTTTTTATGAATACAGTTCCTTTATTTCCTGCCATTATTTTAAAGGGCAATGAATGTAGGAGGAACACTCTCATTTTTCAGGTGTGTCTTTTACACAAAAGAAATGGAATGCATGCTACTCTATGTCTCACTTGACTCTTGTTCTTTCTGCTACACGGAAGGTGGACTGTGGACTCACTTCTCTGCTTTGTGCCCATGCTGGTCAGTTTTACACTAATTTGACACAAACTGGAGTCATCTGAGAGGAAGGAACCCCCCCCCCCACCTTAAGAGAATGTCTCCAGAAGACCTGGCTTGTTGGCAAGCCTGCAGGGTATTTCCTGAGTGATTAGAAGGGAGGATCCAGCCCATCACAGGTAATAATATCACTGGGCTTGTGGTCTTAGGTTCTATAAAGAAACAGGGTGAGCAAGCCATGGGGAGCAAATTAGTAAGCAGCACCCTTCTTTGTCTTCTGCATTAGCTCCTGCCTCCAAGTTCCTGCCCTGTTTGAGTTCCTGTTCTGATTTCCTTCAGTGATGAACAGTGATATGGAAGCCAAATAAAACCTTTCCTCCCCAAGTTGTTTCTGACCATGGAGTTTCATGCCAGCAATATTAACCCTTTCTAAACCAGTGCCTCTGGGAGCAGTGAGAAGGTTTCTAATTTTCTTGCATTGCTTTTCAGTATTTAAAAATTAAAAAATTTTATTTAGATTTTGTTATTCTTATTCTTTGTTTTCCTATTATTCTTACTCATATTGTTGGAATATGTGTGTGAGAGAGAGAGAGAAAGAGAGAGAGAGAGAGAGAGAGAGAGAGAGAGAGAGAGAGAGAACACATTTAGAAGTCAGAGAACAACTTTATTGTGTCTGTAAAGTTTACATGGGTTTGGGATCCAATTTGGATTATCAGGGTAGTCTTTAACCTACTAAGTTTTCTCATCAATCTCCCTGTCAGTATTTTTGAATAAAATAAGCTTGTCACAAAGAATTTGAAAAATCATTCTGTCCAAGCAAGGTATTTTCAAAGTATGATCTTCATGGGACATTGAATTCTCCTTCCTTATTTTCTGGTCCTTCTACAGTTCCATTTTCTCTTCTGTGCTTTCCCTAGTATTCTCTTCCAGGATTCACCTCTCCATCCCACATATCTACACAGCTATCATGGCCCTTCTTTCTTCCGAAGCTGGTGGAATCAACAAGGTTGCTTTCAGACTCCTGGCTTAAGCCCCACCCCTTCATCAGACCCTTCTCAGGGCCTTGATTGCTTCCCTTGAAATTGGGGATAATAATAGGAGCAACATCACAGAAATAAGATGAAAATAGCTCTCTAGATGTAAAAGTTCTTAGCCAAGGGCCTGAGTGATAGTAAACTCGCTGCGCATTAGCTATTGTCATTAGCTGGTGGTACATTTGTGGACTATAACATACATCATCATATACTTTTAGCAGAATGCTTTGAACACACATGACCTATTTCAGAATTAGTTTCCAAGCTCCATAAAAGCACATCTGGACCTCACACTCTTTTTTTGTTTGCGTTGTGTTTGTCAAGTTTACTAACCATAATGAAAATAATGAATCGAAATTTAGTTTTTTTAAAAAATACTATATTTCTGATAATGTCATTAGCCTGATCCTTTCTGAAGTTCTGATGTAGGTGACATCTGTGCCCCTCTATGCAGAATTTTTGTTCTTTTGAGCATTCATGGGAAGAGATGAGAAAAGCTTCTCAAAGAAATGGAATGCAAATGAATTTGGCCTCTGAAAATCTGGGTTGGAGTCCAGAGACAGCGTTTACTTCTCAGTGAGGTACACTGTCTCGGCCTTAGCATAACTACCTCTGCACCAGTAAAATGAGGGCATACTGCCTCATTGTAAATGCAGTATTTACCTTTCTCCCATATTCAGATTTAAAAAGTATGTATGTGTGTGTGTGTGTGTGTCTTTGTGTGTAGATTTGTGTGTACATTGTCACAAGATTGTTGAATTGACGACTGCTGTAAAGACTGCAGACCAATTAACAAGGACAGTTCTCTACAGATTTTAATAGTTTGGGTGGCATTTGTAGTAGGACCGTGAAAGGCAGCCTGGTTCCTGGTTGAGCAAAGGCTAGAAACCCAGGTGACCCTAAAGGGATGGAAGGTGTTTCGCCCCTCTCCTGGGGAACCAGGCTCCTGACAGGAGGCTGCAACCCTCCATGGATTTGTGGCAGTCCATCATGTAAGGGCAACGTCCCAAGCCCCTCCACAGGTAGAGGACATGACCTGTGGTCATGTAGCCTTAAGACAGATCTCCCTTTTAAAGGCCTGGAGGACTTAGCCAATAAACTCTCCTTCCCGGACACTCCTCCCTGCAAAAAATATTTAATCTCAGGCCCACCCTGAGAAGTGGGGTACGGTTTTACTCATCCACTTTCCGCCATGACAATAAATGCCTTAAAACCATGGACTGCCTCTTTTCATCAAGATCCTCAGTGGGGAGCAACGGAGAAGACTCTCTCCTAAGGAGCCGCCATCTAATCTTCTTTAGAAGGCTTACCTGTGCTCCCAGCCAAGGCTGCCACCAAGCCCAAGCCAGCTGCCGACCAAGCCAAAAATATTCCCCCAGCCCCCAGGATCTAGCTAGAGTTCCTCTCTTTTCCCTCTTAGCCTGGCTAGATCCAGCCACTGGGCCCCAACTCCATTCTCAGCTCTTCCGTGGCATCTAGTGCTGGAGAGCCCGAGAACCAGCTGGCCCGGTCTCGTCACAGGCCTGGGGACCCCCAAGCCAGCTCCAACTGTCCTGCACTTCAGACTGAGCTTCCCCAGCCCCAGAGCGGTGTCCCCTGGGCTTCCTCACAGCCAGACACCCACCTGGCAACATTGTGGGGTCAGTGTGGTCAAAATCCAGTGCCCTGGCTCCCCGACTGGCCGAGTGGGACCCCATTAACCCTACAGCATTAAAAACAGATGTAAAATTTTGAAAAGCTGTACAATAACCACAGAGTAAAAATCAGTTTCTATTCTCTAGCCCATAAATTATGTTCTTATGGGTAAAATTTACATGAACTGCCATCAATTTTCTACAGATTTCTGAATTATAACAATTTAGAGACTACGGAAGACTGACATAACCTGAATTTATGTAGCAACGCTCTCAGTAAGCTTCTGTCTTAGAATTTCCTTCTTTACCACATATTTTTTTTTTTCAAATAGAACATCATTCTTGTTCTCCCTTTTTGTAAAAGGAGAAAAGAAAAAAAATCAATACAGGAAGTTTTTGTTTGTGAGAGCAGCTTGTATTCAAATCATCATGTGATTCAAAGAGAGACAGTGTTGGCGTCTGGTCCTTACTGGTTGTATTTCCCCAGTCACAGGGATGAGCTTTGGTGCACGTTTGAGCAGGTCCTCTTCCCTGATATAATTTAGAGGTCTCAGTAGTGCAATTTAAAACACAGACATAAAGAGAAATTTTTACATCCACATGGGCTTCAATAAGCACTCCTTACTTGTGTGAATGGAAAAATGATTTTTATTTCCCTCCAAATCATTATCTGTTCTGTGCTTCCTTGAGTAAACAGCTACCTCAAAACCAAAATAAAGACCTTATGGACTAAAAAATTATGTAACACTTTTCTTGAAGCATTGTCTTCATTATAACTTCTTTGGAGAGACTTTTATTAAAAATCTATGTTTTTTTTAACTTTTTAAGATAAGGTATCCTCATGTGGCCCAGGCTGACCTTGGATTTACTGTGCCTTCAAACTCTCCTTCTGCCTTGCTTCCCCCCACAATGCTGTCATTCTAGTCTTTCTCTCCCTCTTTCTTTCCCCTCCCCTTCCTGCTTCCTTCCTTCCCTCCTTCCCTCCATCCTTCCCTCCTTCCCTTCCTCCTTTTCTCCTTTCCTCCTTTCCTTTGTCCTTGTCTCCTACTCTTTCAATTCCTTTATATTTTGAGGGTGAATATGACCAAGTCCATGGAGAACTAGCAGACAGCATTGTGAACAACTCTGATACAGCCCCCATCACAGCAGGCAGTCTCGAGGTGTTCAGGTAGTAGTGATGGAGTATAATTCTCTTTGTGGGCAAATTTATAATGTGTGTGAGTGTGCACAGTGCATATATCTGAACAAACAAGGCACCAACAACACCAGCCTGGGCTGTGGAATGCTTTCTTTAAAGGGCCGAGCTGACAGCTTTGCAGGCATGTAGGAGCTTTGCATTCTGGGATAGCCACTTCCCTCACCACAGCTGCACAAAACCAGGCATGGATTCTGAGTGGTGAAGGATAGTTTTTGCTCCTTCAACGCTTTACGACGGTCAGCCATTGGCAGAGGCGCCGACTCCTGAATACAATATAGTACTGAGTAAAATAAAAACCAATACTGAGATCTCCTAGTTTTTATCAGTGGACAGTGTTGCTTAGTTCTCTCACCTGTCATTTGAAATAATGGTTTTTGTAAACCTAAAAATGCTACACAGGCGTCTAAGACGGCATTTGCTTCACTTTTCATTTACTGAAGAAATATACACCAAACACCCGCTGTGTGTCAAGAGCTTTCCTAGGATCACAATGATGATAGATGCAGATGAGTCACACAAAATTTGGAAAAAATACTAACACTGGAGTGCCGGGTGATTGTGAGGCTGGGCTCATAGCACAAGATGACAGCCTGGAGGTGGGGGTGGGGTTTTACCCCAGATACAGGCACTCATGAAGGGAAGTGGTTTGTCCTGGGCAGGAAATGAGTACACAGTTTGGGATGGGGGTGGCCAAACTGCTTCCTCTCTCTGGAGCCCAAAAAAGTTGTGCCAAGACTCTGAATTACAGAAAGATCTGTATGATTCTGTATGGGGGTGTGAGCTATTTTCTGGCCAGCTTGAGTTTGACAGGATGAATGGTATAATCAAATTCATAATTTTCTACTCTCCAGTGTCAGCGACAAAGAGGACAGGTACCCCATTTCTGGAGTAACCAGAGTCAAGACTCAAGGTTCTGCAGAGGCTCAAATGAGCAAGTCCTTTTCTGAAGCCCAGAATAGAGTGTGAATGGGGAGGGGGATCAGGCCAGAATACCTAGAAGGAAGAATGGTTTTACTTTGTAGACATGGGAGGGACTGCATTCTGCGTCTGGATGTTTTTCCCAGAGAACACAATCAAACACATAGGGTTCAGAGAGTGAATGAGTCTGGTGGTGAGACCATCAAGACCCATGGTCTAACTTAGCTTGAGAGTGGCTCCTAAGAAATGAGATCTGATTTGGGATCTTATGAAAAAGGTCAAGTTAACTAAGCTGAAAGGATAGAGGTAGGGCAAAATCATTACGGATGATGCTTGCACAAAGTCATGTGGCCTCCTGGCTGCTCACCACTCTGTGGGGATAGATGAGACTAGGGAGCCAGATGGTGAATGTTTACATCTGGTTCTTCAGCTGAAAAGCTGCTTACACTTGGACAAGGTTTTGCATTTCTTTGAACCTCTGTTTCTCCAATAATCTAATGTGACTATTGAGAGCGTGAAATGGCCTACAGTGTCTGGAAGATTCAGCGTTCTGCCTGGATTCAGTAAAGGTCAGCAATCCTGCTTACGTGCTTTAGAGTGGATTAAGTCAACACATCATGAATGACATCAGAGGAACCCAGAAAGATCACAGTTGAGGTCTGAGTCTTTGTGAATATGCATCAGTAGCAGGAACAGGTCTTCTTCAGCATTTGGCTGCTGTTTCCTTAGCTGCACTGTCCATCCTGGGACAGGTTAGGCATTTTTTCCTGTTTATTCCAGAGCTTCTGCTGACTGTATGTGGACATCTAATAAAAGGAAACCAGAGAGACAGAGAAGGGCAGAGTCAGAAGGTCATCACAATTATGTCACCTGTCATCCAGCCATGAGAATGGTGAATTACTTAGGCTGAGTTCTCTTGGAGGAAGACTGACCTTCAGTTTAGTGTGACCCAAGACACATTGGTCAATAACTCAGGCTGGCCAGTCCCTCATTCTACTGATGGTGAAATCCTATTTTCAGAGTTCTGTTTGTACCAGACACCTGTTTCTGTGCTGCTTCAGAGATGGATTTGTTTCATTTTTATGTGGACAAGGGGCTCATCTGCAATAGACGGGGACTTAAGGAGAGGGCCCTTGGTGTTCTTCTGCCTCTGTGTTAGCCTTACCCAAAGAGTTCTCCATTTTGTAGGGATTGTAGATAGACTCACCCTTTAAGTGTTTGCTTCAAGGAGATTTTTGATAAGCCAATTTTTATTTTAAAATATTTTAATTTATTTTTTTTTTACTAACTGTACACTTAGATACAATGTATCTTGCTCGTATCATGCTCTATCCACCTTCCTCTCCTGTTCACTGAGTTCAATTAGTGTTTCATGCATGTGCATTGGGCAATCTGAGCATGTGTGTGGGTCCAGTAGCTTCACACACAAAGGAAAAGGCACTCCTCAACTGTCAATTGCTAATAGCCCCTCTGCCTCATGAACCCCTCCCCTAACTATGCTGAATAAGCACACATTTCTACTTTTAATCTAAGTCAAAGTGATTTCATAAATCAGGGTGATTCCCAAGAAGATACCATCTTATTCTTTAAATGATGCCAAGAATTATTTGATGTTAAAAAAATTATTGCCTTAATCATCATCTCACTAAACCAGAGAGAGGAAAGAGAGTCCTAAGTATTTTGGGTGTGACTCTTTATGCTCTTCTGATAACCTCAGGAAGTCAGTGTATGGGCTCAGTTCCTGGGGTAAGGAAGTGGAGCAAGCAGGGTTTGAACTCAGCAGAGTTTCTTAACACAGTTGTTTCTTTCCAAGTCTAGACCCCTGGAGTGAGTATGATAACCTCCCCTCTTCATGGTGCCTCCTTCCTTCCCGAAATACATGCAGAAGATCTAAAGAAATCAAACAAAACAACCAACCAACCAAACAAACACAAACAAAAAGCAAGTGGCACGAAACAGTGCCACACACTAACGAGCTGCCTCATGTAGAAGTTTTAAATTAAAAATGTCATGAGCTTTCTGAGAATTGTGTACAGCTTGTCTTAATCATATTTACTGGATCCCTCAACTAACTGCAAATCCTCTCCCTTCCCTACTCCCTGAGTTTGTGTCCTTCAAGTTCTTTGACTCCTCTTTGAAATACTGTTTTATCTACTCTGAAAATTACACACATGTGTAAAATACATTTTGAATGTTCTTGATTCCCCTCCCCAACTCTGCCCAACCCAAATTCATGTCTCCTCTTGCTTCCTCTCTCCAAGATGCTCCCTCTTCACATCTCTCCACCTCTCTTTCTTAATAATATCCCACTGGGTCCAGTTAGTGCCACCCAAGTGTACATGGGCATGGGGCCATATACTGGAACATGGGTAACCTACTAGTAGCTACACTCTCAAAGAAAAATGACTCTTCTTTTCCCATCAACTGACAATACCTCCTCAGCTAGAAGTAAGAATTAGTGAATCCTTCCTCCATCCATGTTGGACTTTTGACTGTCTTGATCTTGTGCAGGTCTTGTGCAGATAACCACAGTTACTGAGATCATAAGCACAACAGCCAGCATTTTACAGCATTTCTCCCTGTCCTCTGGCGCTTATGTATTTTTCTGCTCCCCTTTTGTTAAGTACTGAGGAGAGTTTATGTGCTCTCATTTAAGGTTAAACACTCATAATCACTTATTTTCAGACCAATAATGACTGCTGCCCACTGCAAAAAGAACTTTCTCTGGCCAGTGTTGAGTGTAGTACAAACCTATGGGCATACAAATAAACATTTAGAAGGCAGTTTGACAAGCTGACCAAAATATTTTGTCAGCAAAATAACAATAGTCTAATCCTCCCTAGGGCCAATGATCTCCACAGCCATGCACTTTTGACTATGTTTACAGCATCACACATGAGTTCCATCTTGTGGAACAGAGCCTAAATTCAATCAGAAAACAGTTTGTTATCCCCATAACTCATTCCACCAGTAGACGTCTTAGCTGGAAGTGGTATTGTAGTTTGCAGGAGCCATTGCTAGATAAGATCATTGATGTTTTCTCTCTTCCAGTGTCAAGTATGGTACCTTTTGGCCCTATAAAAGCTAGCCACTGCAGAGGGAGTTTCCTGGTTAATTTGAGATTGAGTTCTCTGTATTCTTCAGCCAAAGTGTGTGGTGTCTTCATTAATAGGGCCTTATCATCTACTTATGATGGAAGCCTAGACAATAGATTACATTGTTTCAGAGACTTCTGGGGTTTCTCTGACCAATAGCTTATAGAGAGATATCCTATGCCTGGCCCTGAGATTTTTATTTAGTAACTCATGTCTTCTGGCAGCAGAATTTTCCACCTCTGTTTAATATTCTTTAAAAATGTAGTTTGTAATTGCTTTACAAATATGGAGCAGGTCTCCATAAAACTTTTTTGTAATTCTTAGTCTTGGTTAATCCACTCCCTAAATCTCCTGACATTCATCCTCCAAAATCATTATTAACTCTTAAACTTAGTTTAAAGTTTGAGAACTTAAAATTATCCTGATGCTTAGATTCTAGCCTCAGAGATTATAATTTAATTGCTCTTGTATGTGGCCTGGGATTTTAGGATTACAAACAATGATACAACAACAACAATAACCACTACCACCACCACTGCCACCACCATCATCATCATCACCACCACCACCACCGCCACCACCATTCATTTGAATCTGAAATACACCAAAAGTTAATATAAACTCTCTATGGTTAGTATTCTCACTAATTATTTCTAAAATCAATATAATGGAAACAGCAGACATGTACCTCAAAGTAAGAAGAGGGGGTATGCATTATTGTATAAAATACATAGTATGGTTTGCTTATAAGAGCCATTCAGTAAAGATAAGGCAGACTGGCCTTTTCCCCTTTAAATTCTCAGATAACCCAGGTGAATTTTGTCTTCTAGACATGT
This sequence comes from Arvicanthis niloticus, assembly GCF_011762505.2. NCBI lineage: Eukaryota > Metazoa > Chordata > Mammalia > Rodentia > Muridae > Arvicanthis > Arvicanthis niloticus. Next base: position 83,500,786 of record NC_047662.1, on the reverse strand, counting down.
CATCTTTATTTAAAAGATGCCCAATAGAATGCCTAATAATAGGTATTCTCTTGAGCACTAAAAATTATTTGTAAAAAAAATATCTTATTCAGGCTACATTTCTAAATTTTGAATTTATTTTTAACTGTTGGAGTGGTAACCAGATGTCTTAGATAATGTTCTTTCCATAAAATGTACTTGGGCTTTAAATGGCTTTCCTAAAAAAATCATGTATAAAACATTCAATAAATAGTTAACCATATCTCAGGAACTGTGCTGAATAGGTGCTGCCTTCTGGGATTTGGATGTCAGTGGAGATGTCCTTTGAGAGAACCAAAGACTCCAGTGAAAAGTGTGTCACTGAGGACAGGGGAGACACCAGAAGATCCAGACGACTAGTATCAGGGGGGAAACATGGAAATGGACAACAGAACAATGGAAAGGAAAATGTGAAGACATGAAGAAATCAGACACCTGGTGACAGGGAAAATATGGAAGGCTGCAGGAATGGGAAGGAGTTAACGGTGATTTGAGCAAAGGTAGCAGGAGGAGGGGCAGGCATAAAGTAGAGAGTTGTGTGGTTCCGTAGTTAAACTCTACCATCTACTGCCTGGAAGATGTTGGTGAGGTCACTCTAAGGCTTAGACTCTCTGTGTCATTATCAGGAGCATAGGTCTAATGATGTTTATCTCCTAAGGCTGATTTGGGGATAAAACAAAAGAGTATATAAAAAATGCCAAACACGTAAGAGCTTGATAAATGACTGCTTCTACTCTCAATTAGTAATGCTGTCAGGAGATGGTTTGTAAGGAGTGAGACTGCCAGGGATGTTTGTTGGGAAGGATTTTGAATAGTGTGAGTGAGCTGATAGTGGAAGGAACTAGATACTGGAGGAATGGTCAAGGTAGGAAAGAAGAAGGATCATGAAAAACTGCCAGGAAGAGGACAACAGCTAGGCACAACCAGTCTGACCTTATTGAGATTGTGTCTGATAGGAATGCTTGAGAGGGGACCGACTTCATTTTAGTACATTACTGAGACCAACTAGAGATTGATCACAGTGCTTTAAAAAGGGCTGACAAATTGAGCCTTTATGGGAAACTTCTACCCACAGTGAGATACCATAGTAGCAGTCATCCCTTCAATAATCAAGCCACCAGAAGTCTGATCTTTCTAGAACTACAACACTGCTATCATAAACAGGAAACCATTGCAATCAGGAGGCCGCCCCACTGCCATGGGCAATATTGCATTGCCAGAATGATGCTCTCCTAGCTCCTTCCAGTCTCCCCATGGTGTAGTCTGTTAGCAACTGAACACTGGAATGTGTGCCAGTACAGCTGCAGAGTGAAATCAAGTGCCTTTTCACTGCTGTGTGTGCTGACTGAGTGGACAAACACTCCCAAGTCCGGCTCATCTCAGACTCAATAGCACTAGAGTCCTAGCAACTGGGATAAGGGAAGTATATTTTAGCTTTGCAATATCTGGATTGCATACTAAGATAGAGGTTTACAAAATGTAGTGTATACCTAATGAAAGTGTCATATAGTCAAGGTCAAGTTTTGCTTATTTGTTTGTTTTTAGCTTGGTCCTTGCTGGCAATGTGAAATATTTTTTCTGGGTTGAAAAGACGCAATTCTGGAAAAAACACTGCATTGGTTGGTGCATGTCCTTCTTCATTATAAAGTCTCAGAAGAGAGCCATGGGTAGAGTCCAATGGCTACTGAAGGCAGATGGCTGCATTTAAGGCTAAAAGCAAGCTAGGGATGCATTTTTATAGGAATTGGAAGAAAATTGTCACTAAATCTACCAAAGTGGATGGTCACCCCATAGGATACTAGGGAAGATGGGGGCAAAAGCAACCTGGACAAGACACAAGGAATCTAGACATTTGACCTCTGGACAAGAACCTCTCTCTGGGACCTTTCTTTGTCCTGTGCATGCTGATATTTTTCAATTATTCTCCAGAAAAAAAAACCTGAATTTAGAAAAGATCCCGAGTACTTTGGAAAGGCATAGCATTAATTCACTCACCGTTATTGGTCATACACAGGTACCTACCATGAGACTCGTACACTGGAGCTCAGGACAGAAGCGTTGAGTCAGTGTACAGAGAAGAGCAGTTCTCACAAGAGATAGGAGGACACTTCAGATTCCCAGGACTAAGCTCCTGTTCTCAGACATGGTCATTGGGTGTCTAAGCCTTCCTTGGCCATGATGAGACCAGCAGCTATGGGGAACCACTGCTTTCCTTTGTATGGAGAACTGACAGTGTGAGGTGGGAGCTTCACAAGGGGAAAACAAGTCTCATTCATCAATACGTGAAATAGATAGTGAAACCTTGGAAGTGAATCAAACGTTTGTCTTTATGAGAACGGGGAAGAGATATATTAAAACAATGAAATAAACATCCCATGTTTAAATGAATAAACTAGATTTAAGTATTTTATTTTCTGGTTTGGGTAAACCTTAAAAATTTAGTATTACATAAAACATTGCAAGTCACAAAATGTTGTATAAAGTATATCTTTTATTAAAAAAATTTAAAAGCACACAAAATTGTTCTATATATTCTTATTTAGAAAACAAATGTAAATTTATGTAAATGAAAGGCAGGCAGACTTCCAGACAGCGGTTATGAATCCTTGGAGAGGGAGTGGGGAATGTAAGAGAGTAGCTAAGTTCTATCTCCATTAAAAAAATTGAAACAGATGGAAATCTGGAAAAATATTAATAATAATTAAATAAGTTGATGAAGCTAGGAAAAATATTATGTTTACTTTTTAATTAAAAATAAATATAAACATATACAAGCATTGCAATTCCCAAAGCAAGAGTCAGGCTTTCTCCCCAGACCTAGGCTAAGCAGATGATATGTAAAACATGACTGGAAAAGTATACATACACACGTATGTGTGTGTATACACACATACATGTATACCTATATATATGCATAGGTTGAAATTAAACAATAAATTTTATTATTTTTAATCTAAAATAATATTGACTTGATCATAAATACTTTTGGTTCTGAGGGTCATAACGTTATAGTTCTATCCCTCTTCTGTGACTCAGTTATGGGTCAAATCTACAAAAGATGGAGATGAAATGGATGGGGTACATAGAGGAGGGCTGAGGATTCCCTGGATGCTAGGGTTGCTTCAATGCAGGGCTAGAGAGATGTGACCTGAAGCTTTTCACAAAGGCTATGGGATGTCCAAGAAAGCTTGATGAGAAACAGCAGAGCTGGAGTCAGGGGGCTGGCTGCAGGTCCTTGAGGACCAGATAGGGATTTCTACACAATGGGAACCCCACCATGGCTGACCTCACTCCAGAGGTGGAACATTTCATCAACATTTTACACACAATTTTCCTCAAGTTCATGAGGGCATAGTGTGTCAATTCACTGAATTTTCGCTAAGCAAACGTGAGTCTTAGGCAGCCTAAGTATCCTGTTAGAAAAATGATGTGCTTGCTTACATGTATGTGGTGATTATTAATCTTCACTGTCAAGCTGACAGGATTTGGAATCTACCAGGAGACACATGCCTGGCTGTTTCTGTGATAGTATCTCTAGAGAGATTCAGCTAAGGATTGTAGACCCATCGTGAAGAGGGCATCACTCTCTTATTGCCTAGAATGCTTACTCTCAGACTGAGTAAATGGAGAACAAGGGGAAGAGAGATGAATACCAGTGTCCACCTCTCCCTACTTCATGGCTTTAGACCCAATGTAACCGTTCTCTCATATTCCTATTGCCTTGCCTTCTGGCCATCATGGACTCTTATCTTTTCTTAAAGTGTAAGCCAAAATAAATCTTTTTCTTCACTTGTATTTATCAGGTACTCTGTCACATCCATGAAAAATATAGCTATTACAGATATGCCAGAAAGTCCCACAGATGCTGGCTAACCCTCAAAAGTATCATAGTTTAGTTTTAAACTCCTGGACTGTCCACTTCCTTTGTACACTCCAGTTGACTTATTAATAACTATTGTCTGTATTTGTTTTCATTTTGCTGCATTCCACTTTTTAAAATGAAGTGCCCCACCTCTCATCTTCAGTGGTTGGCTTTCTGAGCACAGCTTGACAGAAATTGTTCTTAGGAAAAGACCAAACCATAGTATAAAAGTCAGGTACTTCTGCCTAGAGGCAGCCTACGAAAAAAATGAAATGGAGTCTTTCTTGCCTTAGAATCTGAAAGGGGAGAATATTTGCTTAGTTCTCACACAGGTTCCACGTGCCTTTTCTAGAGTGCATGTGTTGATTTAGTCTCAGCATCACTTGCCCCTCATTTGAGTATAACACAAACCTGACAGGTCTCCTTATTCTCTGCACTGCACTCTCCACACCTGATTCTATTTGACCACATACCAGAACTTGACCTGTACCATGCAACTACTTTTTCAATAACTAGAAAGGAGGGGACCTAAGAGGAGGTTGATGGAGCCACTGTTCCTTCTCAGTTTTGTTTTTCTGGATTCCTCTCACACCAGAAAAGCTGGGTTCTCTTCTTTTCCTTTTAAATATTTTCTAGCCTTTTTTTTTCTGGAAAATTCTGTTCTTCTCCTTTCCTTCAGAAAAGCTCCTATTTCACTCCATCCTCTCACACAGCACTAGCAGGATGTGCTTTCCTCACTGCAGTATGACTCCTAGGGGACCACACATCAGCTCAAATGACGTGTCAAAAGTCTGTCTCCCATAGTGCTGTAGAAATCTCAAGCTTGATGAGTCTAGGAGAACTGCATGGCCTCTCTGGTCAGGAGAAGCTGTTGCTGTCTGCTGTCCAGAAGCTCTTCCTACATTCAGAGTTCTCATTGTCAACAACTTTTTGAGAGTACTTAAAAAACTTCACACAGGTGGAGTTTGAGACAGAAAATGCCTCCATGTACATCTCAGGAGATGGCAGCAGCTACTCCCTTAGGTGAGAGACAGGATCACCTTGTCCATTATAAGAGGCTGGAGTATCATTCTATGAGGCAGCATGAACATCCTTATGACCTGCTGAGATGACAAGCAGACAGACATTATTGGTACTATCAGTTTCCTCATGCCATGGGAACCTTCATCTGCTTGAGAAGCTCAATTCAACAGTCTCATCTTCTGAGTTGAAGAAAAATGTTGGGGAAATATAAATCCCATCTCCTACTTTTCCAGGTTCAGACCCCGGAGTTCCAAGGGGAGGAAAAATAGCTCAAGGTCAGTGAATTAGTGGTTATACTGGGACAACTCAACCCTTTCCAGTGCCCAAGTAGGTATCTGTCCACACACTGCACTCCTTCTTGGCTGTGCATCTGAAAGAAGACTTCACTTTCTAAACCCTGGATTTGTATCTTTCCAAAAGACCGAAGGAGAAGTACACTAACTCACGTGCTTAGTTTGAGTTGTCCTATATTTTCTTTTGCCCATGTTTGGACAGTAGACAGCATTTTCATAAGGTTAAGAGCAACTATTCAGTCTGAGCTACTGTATAAGAAGACAGATAGCACATTTTCAACAGGGAAAGTGTTTGTATCCACATACTGGAAATTATACACACTGACTGATATGGTAGAGTTGACCTGTAAGTAATGTAGCAGGAACTGAGAGAGATTCTGGTAGATGTTCTTGCTTTGAACTCCAGACTCACACACTGTTACCAGTGTCTGCTTTTTGATCTTAGAATTGATGAGGAGCTGCAATGTCAGGTCTACAGAATGATTTGAGCACTGCACGAGGAACTGCAGTTGGCAAATGATGAAGTACCAGCCTGGGAATTGGACTACCAGGTTCCCATCTTGGTATATGAGTCCACGGATGGTGCCGTCTTGGTTCCACGACAGTTTGGTATTGTTGAGATGCTTTGACACTGGAAAGATAGAATTATTGCTCACGTGTTAGGTACATGATGGAAACCTCTTTCCCAAGGTTCCCACTTAGCATTTCTGTTTTCTAGAAGGATGCCTGCTATCCCAAATATTTAAACATCTACTGAAGTATTTTTTTCTAGAATATTCTTCCATAGCTTGCCTTTTCTATTTAGGAAGTCAAGGGAAGAAAACCATTTGTCTTTCTTTTGTTTAATGCTCAAACTACAGGGTTGGATCACACACAACACTGTACTGGAAAACAAAAGACCTTACAGGAGAGTTTTCTAATGGAAGGCAGCTCCTATAGATGGCTTTCTTTTAATTATTATCTCATATCATTTGATTCTTGTTAATATTTTTACCATTTTTTCAGCATGTATGTGTCTATGTATATATGTGTTTGTGTTAGACCTGGGCACTTGTTCAGATGCAGGTATAGATGTACCTGTCTGTGTACATGTGTGCGTTTAGCTCAGAAGACAACCTTGGGTATCAGTCTTTACACAGTACCAGTATGCACAGCACTGTTTTACCATCTACCTTGTTTCTGCTTTTTTTTAAATAAAGGTTTATTTTTATTTATTTATTTATGTATATATATATGTATCTATATATACATATATATTTATATATGTATCTATATCTATATCTATATCTATATCTATATCTATATCTATATCTATATCTATATCTATATCTATATCTAATCTATATCTATATCTATCTATCTATCTATCTATCTATCTATCTATCTATCTATATAAATGTGTGTGTGTGTGTGTGTGTGTTTGTGCCTACAGGGTCAGAAGAGGGCATCAGACACCCTGGAGATGAAACTTTAAGCAGTTTTGAGACTCTTGATGTGAATGTTGGGAAACAAATTTGGGTCTTCTGGAAGAGAAAATGCTCTTAACTGCTGAGCCATCTCTCCAGCTCCATAACTGTGTTTTTCATACAGGGATTTTCACTGTCCAGAATCTTGTCCAGTAGGCTAAGCTGGTCAGTCTACTTGTTCCAGACATCTTCCTACTTTTGCCTTAGCAGTAGTGGTATTGCAAGCATGAGGGACCATGTTTGGCTTTTAAAAAGCTCTGAGCCTCATACTGAAAAGCCAGTCACTTGACTGCCTACGCCATTTCTCTAGCCCCTTGCTTTTTTAGACCATACCCACTAGACTGTATTTTGCACAAGGTCTATGCTATTGTGGTATTTGTCAATGAATGAGCATTTAATGTTTTGATAGGCATTGTGGGTGGTGTCAGAGCTGTGGCATTCAATATTATTCAATTTCAGTATTGAGTTTCTCAGGAGAATCTCTATTAATTTTTGCATTTAAGATAAAATAAAAGTATTGTATGTGCATGCATAAAATATCAACAATGAAACTTATTATCACAGGCAATTAATATGTGCTGATAAAAAATAAGATATACCCTTTAACATGGTCTGAAATTTTGAATGTCTTCTTTCTTTAAAGAGCAATCAACCATCCTTGGATGGGCCCCTCATGTGCACAGTGAGGGACGCAGCATGTAGGATTACAGAAAAGAAGAGAATTAACAGCCTAGAAGCAAAAATGTTTGTGTGAAAGCCAAGTCTCAAGTCCTAACAAATGAAAGTTAGCACTGACTGGTAAAGGTGCTTTCAGAATTGGGAAGCTGGCATGCTGGTTTTAATTAATTCAATGCTTTCTCTTCAATCCTTGTTGCAATTCAATTGAAAGGCAAGAACTAATGTAACTGAAAAATGGGATTTTTTTTTTTTAAATGAGCAAAATGGCTATTTGGAGAATCTTGGCTATTTCTTCCATGGCTCATTCTTTCACATTCTAAGTGCCTCTTTACTGTTTCATTTACAAAAGGCTCTTACCTGAAGCACATTGCAAGATGCAAACAGGCCCTGTGCCAAGGAGCTCATTAAGCTGTCAATCTGGGGACCAGGCAATTTTGTAGTTCCCTTGTGAATAACTTCATAGAGGTAGAGATGGAGCCGTTCTTTCTTTGCATTAGGGAGAAGATTGCATTTGGCCCAAACTAGTAAGTTGGTGCACGGTAGTGGGGGTAGTGGAGGAAGGAGGATGTGATACAGTCAAGGGACAAAAGGGTCTTCAAAGGACAGATAGGAAACCTAAAGGAGTGAATGAAGTGGTTCCCATCTGCCGAGGGAGCTTTTGAATATCTTTCCATCTGTACATGGTCTGCCTCTAATACGGCCCCTAATGTAGCTCCCTCAAAGCCCCTGGCTTTTATTTTTTAACTGTGCCATTTCTAACCAAACTCCTCCCCCGACCCACCCATCAAATGGAGGTTGAGAGAAGAGCCTTGTAGCTTTGGAGAATACTCTCATTTTCTTTCTCTAAGACATTGAAATTCAATTTGTAAAAAGTATGATGTAGGCTAAGAACACATTCGCATGACACTTTCAGCTACAAGACTCTAGCTGGGACCTCTGGGTTAGAAGTTGGCGTAGGACATCCTCTTCATGGGGATATATTTCTCTATTTTTGGCTACTGACCTTCGAGGTAGGCCCATGACTTCTTGGATGGAGTACCTTTCAGGGTACATAAGAGGTCCTCTGAGCAGTTTCCTAAAACAAAATCAGGTATGAGTTGTCTATTGCTTCTCTGGGGACTGTAAGCAACCACATCTTTTTCTGAGACCCACTGAGATGAAATTTACTAGTCTGTTCCTGTCTGTGTGGTTAAACACACACACACACACACACACACACACACACACACACACACCACTATCACCACCCCCACCCCCACCCCCAACAACAACAAAAGTTCCCCCCAAAACTCTTTCATTTTACTGTTAAACAGCCTAGGATTTTCACAGTTCTAAAGTTTACTTCTGCTTGGATTGTTAAAGAATACTGTAGAAGTTAAACAAATATGATCTAGTTCCCATAGTATGCTGGGCACCATTCTTGACAGTCCTCATGAAAGGTGTTATTGAACACCTCTGATAGGTTGAACGAGACTGAGAATCCCTTGTCCTTCAGCCTGAACACCAGTCTTCCCAACAGCAACATGGATGCAGTTATTGCTACCTAGTACCTTCCGCTCAGTAGATACTAGACTCTACTTTTACCAGCATCAGCTAACCTGGTTCTCAGACTAACCCAGGGCCAGCTTTTATGTCTGAAGACACTCAAGGACATACTCAGGGTTAATCGATCATGTAGGAATGTGAGGATTCTCTACATCTGCCTCGTCTAGACAGCAAAGATGAAAATATCCTACTCAATTTTAAGAGGACAAAACATTAATGACATCTTAGCAGGAAGCCTCCCATCTGGAGTTTCTTGAATAGAGACAAACACACTATTTGTGTCATTATAGCATTAGAGAAATAAAAATATTTTTAATATCATCACTGATGATGATCTCCCTTTCTTATTATAACAAGCTATTTTGTATGCAAAGAACCAAATTATACGTTTCCCGCAGTGACTCATGAATTCAATGTATTTAGAGCAAATCTCTTCTTTGGGCCTTGGTTCCCCTATCTGGAGAACTGGAAACTCTCCAGCCTAACATTGATATATTTTGATGATGTCACCAGAGATGACCACTCAGCCTATCCTTCAAAGACTAACAGCTTTAAGCTCATGCAGTAGGGGCCATGCTCCACTGAGCTTACTTACTGTCTCTGAATAGTGTGTCCTGAGTTCCAAGTTACTTTCTTTATCCCATTGTTCAGATTTGAGAAAGCCCCTGGGGCCCAAGAGTGGCTAAAAGCTGAGTGAAGGGTTCCCTCTGCTGTCTGAGCAAGCTCACTATGAGAGAACCTCCCCCCAACACCCCGCCCCCAGCAGAAGCAGGGGCTGTATTCATCTCTAGCTGCTCTTGACTCACAAAGGGCTTTCTGGCCTATCAAAGGCTGAAGGCCATCTTCCACTCTCTAGATCTTAGCCCATAATTATCATCTAAGAAGTGTTCTTTTGAGGCTTGCTGCTACCCTGCACATACCCATTGGGTATATATAATCAGACCTATGATCCTGAAGTATAATAGTCTAAGGAATTGTGACTGTTGTCTAGTGTCATCTTTAAAACTGTAGAACATCAACCAGAAGAAACCAGAGAGATGCAAATCTGACAGACTCTCTTTGCTGGCAATCACTTTCTGATTTATGTTTCCAAGAGCTCCTATGGGCTTTTGATTCCTCCCAATCTCTCTAGTCTCAGCCCATACCTTCCCTCGTCTCATTTTTTTTCTGTTTCTTAATAATAATCAATGTCACTACCACTACCACCATCATAACTAATGTTGACTACTTTTGCGATATTTTGCTGAGCATGAAATTTAATTTTTACAACCATCCCATGAGATCCAGTTTATAGTTATCTCTGTTATGTATACTAGAAGTCCTAGGTTTTAAAAGTTTAGCTGGGGAACAAAGATGGAGCAGAGACTGAAGGAATGGCCAAACAACAACTGTCCAACTTGAGACCTTGGGCAAACACCAGTCTCTGACACTATTAATGATATGTTGTACTTGCAGACAGAAACCTAGCATAACTGTTCTCTGAGATGCTCTACCCAGCAGCTGATTGAAACAGATGCAGATACCTACAGTCACACATTAGACAGAAGCCAGGGACCCTAATAGAAAAGTTGGGGGGGAAGGATTGAAGGCCCTAAATGGGATAGGAACTCCACAAGAAGAACAACAGTGTCAACTAACCTGGACCCCTGGGAGCTCTCACAGACTGAGCCAACAATCAAACAGCATACATAGGCTGGACCGAGACCCCCAGAACATATGTAGCAGAGGGCATTGGAGAGGATGTGCTTAATCTTGCAGAGACTTGATGCTCCAGGGTGGGAGGGGATACTGGGGGCTGGGGTAGGGGTTAGGGGACCATCCTCCAAGAGGAGAAGGGGATAGGAGATGGGAAGAGGGATTCTGTGAGGTAGGACCAGGAGGGGGCAGCATTTGGGATGTAAGTAAACAAATAAAAAGGTCAACTAGCTTGTCCTCAGCTACACATCTAGTTGCTGTTAGGGTGGAGATTAAAACTCAGCCAGTGTGACTCTAATGCTCAAACAGATTTTCCCCCAACTCCACTCAAGTTTGGAGGCTTGTGGTTCCAGTTCACAACCTCATGGATATGCTTCCACCTGAACACGTCTGTTTCTTGCCACATGGAATCCCTTACCTCTACCAAGCCAATTATCCTTTGAAACATACCCTGGCAGAGACTACTGTTTAGTCTCTCCTACTGATCTGCCAAGAAGATGCATTTGCTGAATGGAATAAACTAGTCCATCTCTCTTATTTCCTTCTGAAGCTCTGGCCAGACCAGTACTAAGGACATCCATGTAGTGAGAAGGGGTGCTTGACTTACTTTCTCCCCTGGCAGGAAGAAGCTTGGCCCTATGCTCACAGATTCTGTCTAAGTTAGCTGGGAAAGTAGGATTCATGCTCTGGACCAAAGCTAGAGTGTCACATCAAGGACAGGCTCTATCTCTCTGGACCAAAGGCCCTTCTGTATCATGTGGCTTGTGGTGACATTTGCAAGAGCTGAGCATCTACATACAGATGGTGGCAGAAGTACAAGCCCAGGCTTGTATCTCAAACATGCAGGCATTTTTTTTCTTCTGTTTTTCCCCTTTGGTCTTCATGTGTACAGTGGGGTGACCTCAGTTGTAATTCTGAGAAACCCAATAATGGAAAAAGTCTATCTTATTTTGAAGCATTTGCATTTCCTGAAGTCAAATGGCAGGCATACTTTAGTGTTTCTTAAAGAATTGATTAGATGGTTTCATGCTAAAGAAGAAGCACAGGCTTCTCCTTCTAAGAATGGCATTATTGGAGCTGGGTCAAGGAGGGACTGGTTATTGAGACAGTTTCACTGTTGAGCTTGAAGAAGACCCTGGAGGAGGGCGCCATATCTGTTACTTCACATTTGGAGGTGCCAGCAGAAGAAGAGTGAAAGATACTTGGTGGGGTTAGAACACCAAGAGTCTCAGTGGCTTCTGAAGGCTTAAAAAGCTCTCAGCTAACAACAGAGACCGCTCTGACCCCCTTTGTCGCATATGGTACTGGGGCAGATGTACACAAACACCCAAGTTATCACCCAAGTCACAAAGATGGGAGCTTGAATATTTGGCCAGTTAGTGCTGTTCAAGGAGTGGATTGGCCTCTTTGAGAGTCACAGGGCTCTTGCTAAGACCTAGACAATATTGTGTGATGAGACTTCAGCTGCATGTACTAGTCATGCAGCTCAAGTCTCATCAACTTGTGAGCCCATGATAAGGTAGTCTGTTGTGGATATGAAGACATGTGTAGGGTACCCCTACATGTGTTGGGATCCTGCCGTGGCTCCGGGGCTTTGTGGACTGAGCATCTAGACTGTGGACAATATCTCTGCTCTCTGTCTCCCCAGTGACTGAGTCTGGAGGGGCTTATTCTGAGAGATGGAATATGAAAACTCTCTGGAGACAGAGGCTAAGTTGATGTTTAAATGTTGGGATTCCAGACTATTCTCTTTCAGATTTTAATGTTCCAATTTAGCTGGAGAACATTGTTGACTGAGCTATAGAAATGCCTTTCTAGATTATTCTAGAGCAGTGAGGGTTAAACGAGGAAGAAATGAGTCTGTAGCCATTTCACACACCACAAATGAAGCCTCAAGACACAGCTGGAGGGTGTTGCTGGGAAAACAGCTCCAGTGAGCTTTCCTGATCCTGCAGTCTGGGAGAATGCCAGGCTCAAGTCACAGGTCGTGAAATTGGGTTTTCGAATCAGATGATATGTGACCTAAATTCTAGTCAGCTCCTTCAGAACCTCTGCTATAAGGACCAGGCAGATGGTGCTTCTCAGAGAGCATGTGGTTCTAGTGAAGGTGTTGGATCCGCCATTTCCTCTCCCAGAATTTCAGCTACTTACTGTATCAGTGAAGTAAGCACAGTAATAATCAACACAGAGGTGTAGCTAATGTGCCATATATCAAGATTACAGATGTCAAGTGACTGGCACAGCACATGGCTAGCCGTGACTCTGAAAATGTGAAGTCGCTTCTTTTCTTGTCTCTTGTTTTCTTGACATAGCTCTGTGATGCCATACAGAGAGGACTGGAAATGAGATGCTCATTAATGAGATGCTGTATTACCTGTAAGAGCAGACTTTCTCACTTCTCTACACAATTGTTTGAGGGTCTCTGATTTTTTTGGAGGAGGGGAGGATGAAAACATCTTGGAAATATCTTAATCTTTGAAGAAACAGAGAGCTCTATATTTTAGTTTCTTCTCCCTTGGAGAAGACCCAGGGAAGTCCCAACAGCGACATCTAGAGGAATCTTTATTCCCAGCAGCATTTGGGATCAAAGAATCCTTAACCCTGGTGGGCGTTGTGCACAGGGTCTCTTCACAGACATTCCTTCAAATCTAACCATTTCCTTGATGCTCCCAGGCCAAGGACATCTATGATATAGACAGAAATCTCAAGATAAGTCAAATGTAAAAGGGAGACTCTGGATTCACAACAGTTCTTGAAAAACATCCCCGATAGATAGCATGCGTGTTGTTGAACACAGGGAAAGCAATGAATACAAATGCGTTGAAATGAAATTAGGATTCACATCAATACTGTGAAGGCTTTTGGGAGCTGGAAGCCTGTCAAGTGCTGCCCTGTTGTGGCATGTAAGATAAACACATCTGGCTCTAGGGCACTTCATTGCAGTTAATGCATATTAAAGGCCGATGGACCCGACAATGTTAGAGCTGGGCGTTTAAGAAATGTCTTAAAATTCTTCTAACATTCTAAATGGCCTTTACTATGCCATGGCTTATTTGCAATGTGGAAGTACAGAAGCACTCTCAGAATGTTAGGTTTTGGCTGAGACACATGTGAGTCCAAGTCCCACCCGAGCTCCTTACTGGTTGTATGGTTTAGCACAAGTATGTGAGACTCTATGGGTTTTTATTTCTTCCTCAAAGTAAAAATAATATACACCTCAAAAGCTTGCAGGAGAATTAAATGGATAAGGTACAACACTGAGCATACTGTATACCACACAAACAACAGCAAATAGTTGGCTCCCCTTCTCTGGTCTGGGGCCTGAGCTACTTGGCTAGCAGAGAATCAAGACCACAGATATGTCTGGGGCTTGAACAGAGTATGAAAAGGAACCAGTTTGAGGTCTAGAACTATCTACCCTTCTCCCCTCTCTCCCCTTCCCTCTCCTTCCTTCACCCTCTTAAAGTGTAGGATGATAGGCACGTTGGAATATCCTCTGGAGCTAGAGACTGGGGATTGTATCTGGCAATTCTAGCACCAAATTGAAACCTTTTCACCTTCTTTGTGTTCTCTCCTCTATCCTGTACCTCATGTCTTCTCCTGCCTCCTCAGTCTTTGCGGGATGTGAAAATTAGAAGTGGTGGCTTTGGAACACTAGCTAGCCTATCCAGGACTCAATTCCACTTCATTCTGAAGGGCTCACTTCCTGGGCATTCTCAACAGAGAGATTTCTGATTCCTGTTAGCCCTGCCTTGAGCACAAGAACGTGGGTTTAAGAGCAGGTTTTATTGAGCGTGTTCAGATTGATTGGAGGAACAAATAGGTTCCTGTGGCAAGTGAAGTAAGTGACTGGCTGAAAAGCAATTTATCCCTACCAGAAAGCATCATATGATGCTACAAAGGGGAAGAAGAAAAAATGGAAACCAGGAATGACAAACTGGAGACTTGGGCATTCTGGATCCAGCCCCATCCTTCTGACAGAGTGGGACTCTACCAGCCAGTGTCCCTTAGGGGACACAGTATATCCTCCTGAGTGGAAGGGATTGTGAGGACAAGGAAGGCTGTCACTCCTTGTGCTATTTCTTTGTCATCAGCGTGGCTTCTAAACAGCACACGGTCATAGACCATTTGTGTCAGTGAAATACACAAATTACTTTTCCTGGCTGTTCAGTTTTCTCACACTCAGTATTTCTTTATCATATAGCCCACCTCACTTCTCTTCTTTTGTTGCCCAGTTTTTCCTTTTAGCTTTGGAGGGTATGAATTTCCTCAGGGCTTCAAGGACCTCTGGGTATCATGGGCCACATAGAATTTGCAGGAAAAAAGCAAACCAAACCAACCAAACAAAACAAGCAAAAAAAAAAAAAAATCCCTAAAACCAACACTTTTTTCTAATGACAGGATATGGAATTACTCCAGGTCACATGACCCCCTCAAGCCTGCCCCAAAGCACCAGTGACTCTCTCTGTCCCAGAACTTAGTGATAGAGTATGTTAGCCTTTGAGAAGTTCCTAGTGGCTGGAATAGCTCCAGCTTTACAAAACAGAGCCTCAGAGGTCTCCACCACCTGCTGGGAGGCACTGTACCATACTGCCCTGACAGCATTTTTTTAAAGTCTTACACCTTCCTGCAGATATTGCTATACAGAGACTCGAGGTTTTGTTGGGTGTGGGGCTGGAAAGCTGTGTGACCAGAGGAGCTGGTCCAGAGCAAGAGTGAGGTTGAGTTGTGTCCAAACCCTGAAAATCTTGTCCTGTGACGGGCAGGAGTAGGACCGATTCCTCCTTGCTGTGGGCCTGCATGTTCAGGCACATGTAAGCCTTACGACCCTCACCTCCTCCACCCGTGAGGTAGTCTGGCCAGATTATAGGTTAAACTTTATCTCACCCTACAAGGATATGTCCAACGAGCACCTGGGATTCCTCTTTATGCAAATGAAGCATTCCACAGCACCTCAGCCTCAGCCACTCACCCCACTCCCAAGCTCCCAACCACTTCCCAAGGGTTATATAGTCTTTGTTCTTCCCCAATAAAGAGAGATGTTTCACTGAAAACTGTCTCTGGTGAAGGCTGTTTCTCCTGATCCTACTCAGTCTGAGATTCTATCTAACCTACCGCCCCTGGCTAAGCTTCATTCCTACCAGTCCAGCTCCACGTGCAAAGGTGCCTGATGCCTGGAGGGGAAAAGCAGACCCAGGGCGGAAGTTGGAACTCCTGGGAAATCCAGGTAAAGGGGGCTGTAATTTGAGATTTGGACAAATGAGCCCAGAGCATGAACAATATTAGCGAGTCAAGATTTAGTGGAAGCAAAACATTAGAACAAGAAATGACGAGAGGATGCAGGAGCCTTAGCTCCAAGCTGTATGTGGAGGAGGTAGAGCTCTTGTTTCATGGAAGATGGAAGAGCAAAATGGACCAGATGGATGCTCTGAGTCCAGAAAAGTGGGAAAATGTAAGTGTACTTTTGGTTCCATTTCATGTTCATGGCGGCTCCCTGCAGGAGGCATGTTACCTCTGTCTGCCAGAGGAGAGAATAAAACCCAGCATGAAGCATACAGGACAGGTTTGCCTCCCATCCTTCCAGCTTGTCCATGGATCCAAATGAATGGCTAACAAGTCTCAAGCACAGTGTGCTGAGTGCAAGTCAGCAGTTGACTGGAGCCTATTTTGCCCAGGAATGACAAGTTTGTGTTAGGGCTCATTACTAACATGGGTGTGGTTTTCTGTGGTTTCACTGTAGCTAAGGATATCCTGTGCTGGGCTACTACCTCGGCATGTGTGCAGAGCCCTGCATCCCAGGCTGTGGTCAGTGCTGGTTTCCTGGTTACAACAGCTGTCATGGCAGGGGGCTCCCATCCTTGTGGCTTTTGTCCTTGTGACAAACCTCATGCCACCCCTGAAACTTCCTCCCAGCAATTCTGGAAAGTAGGTGTGCCCTGGTCTGGGATGTCCCGCAACAGTATTCTCCTATTCTCTGACTGCTTCTTTTCTTTTACAAAAGGGCAATTTGTTTCTTGAGTTGGCTTAAGATTATTAGTTTGTGGTGATAAAGGTTGTGGCTTCAGAATTTCTTCAGACAATTGTCAGGCTATTTCTTTCTGCCTTTATATATAGGACAAGAGAATTCTAGTCTCAGAAAGTGTCAAAGAACCCTGCTAGTGTGTGTGTGTGTGTGTGTGTGTGTGTGTGTGTGCACATGCACATACATATTCATATGTGTATACATGTGAAGAGGCCAGAGGTCAACACAGGGTGTTTTTCTCAATTGCTTGCTATTTTATCTCTTAAGACAAGGTTTCTTACTGAACCCAGAGCCTTCCAGTTTGGGTAGGCTCCCTGGCTGGTGAGACCCAGAGACCTCCTTGTTTCTGTGTTCTCAATGCTGGTATTATTGGTATACACAGCTTCTCCTGCTTTTTATGTGGGTGGTGGGGATGTGACTCAGGTTCTCATGCTGCACAGGAAGCATTTACCTACCTACAAGCATGACTACTACAAGCATGGTAACTGCACGACTGATTTCAGCCAAGGCATGCAGAGCCTAGAATATTTACTACCTACATCTTTATAGACAGTGTCTGTGGCCTTCTACACTTTACCTTTGTCTTTGATTGCACAAAAGATTATTTACACAAGTGAGGAAATAAGACCATATACTAGACCCTAAGTGTTTTTGGTCAATATTGAGATTGTCCATCAATCTTAAAAGGTTCAGAAGGCTGTATGTCCACCCGGGGCTTCTTCTCATACATTCTAAGTCTTCAGTAGGATGCCCTGAAGGAAAGAAACTACAAATGTATTGCTCCTGTAAGGAGCTGTGTCAGTTCTTCTGTGTCCTGTGGTCCCAAATGATGCCTAGTATCTTTACTCTGGTGTCCATGAAGGTCTACCTACCTGTCCTATCTCCTTCCCTTTCCTCTCTTAGTTCTGTGGTTAGGCAGATGTGCTTGGTACCTTGGCTCTGAAAATTGTGAGTGGAGCTAAGGTGGAGATTGACAGTTTGAATATAAAGACACTGAGTCAGAGTCAAGGACCTTTTTGTTTAGCCTGTATGATCAAAGCAGGACACTTCATCTCTCTGTCTAATTTTTCTTTCTCTGAGTCATGAAAAAATTAGTCAGATAATCTTGAGTTTAATCTTCAATGTTACCTGAACTCTGCATATATTCCTTTTGGGACCAGTAGGAGCAATATGTTAATAGCTTCTTTGGTAATGTAGAGGGAGGAAATCTGTTTTCATAGGTCTTAAACTTCATTAGGTATTTTGGCCATTACCAGTTTTTTGACCATTAGTTTATGGCTGTTGTCATGCCAAGCAGTTATGAGCTGGTCCTGATTGGCTTGTCTAGAACCACAGTGATCCATTTTTAATGGATGTGTTAATAGAGACTTCCATGTGAGACATGGTATCAAGATTTATTCACAAATTTGTTCAGTTTTAGGGCTTCCAGTTCAAAAATACAAGACTGTCTTGTGTCCCTGGCAGAGTCCTTAGCTTGCTGACAGCAATGCTGTTGCTAGTGAGAGTGTGACTGAAGGAGGAAGGTTTGTGTGGATTAGCGCAGTGATCAGGGGCTATCCAGATGAGTCAGAAGCATCAGCTTATGTAGATCAGCATCTGCTTCCATCTGTCCCACTCCTGTTGGGGACAGTCACAGCACTTCTGGTTGATAAGTAGGCATCACACCTTGTGGTATCATCTGCAGGATTTGCTACAGATTTATTCCTAAAGATCTTACCTCCTTTAAGGGGAGCCGTCTCAGTTGTTTTGGGAGTGGAGTCCTGGAAGGGAAGAGAGAAGAACAGGGTGAAGACAGGGCTGAGATAAAAGAGCTTATCCTTCTTGTCACCTTGGGAGTCCTCACAGCACTGTGCAATTTAGAACCCACCCACCCACCCTTTGACCCTTAGAGCTTGAATATTCATTCATTGATTCATTATAATGGGCTTCCTATTCGTGCCAGCCCACCTGTCCATCAGAGACACAAGATAAGGGTTACCATCCACATCTTACAAACAAGAAACAAGACAAGATGTCTTGTTCGGGGACACACAACGAGCTTGTGG
Source organism: Arvicanthis niloticus (assembly GCF_011762505.2). Taxonomy (NCBI): domain Eukaryota; kingdom Metazoa; phylum Chordata; class Mammalia; order Rodentia; family Muridae; genus Arvicanthis; species Arvicanthis niloticus. Next base: position 83,482,139 of record NC_047662.1, on the reverse strand, counting down.
AGTTCAGGACCACAGCAGGAACTTCCACCTCCCAGTCAAGAGCTTCTTCCTCTCCACACATAGTACTGTTTTCCCCCTTTAAGCCAACAGATGATCAAATGAAGTGAATAAATGTACACACTTTCTTCTTTTCATATTTGGTTCATCTAAAAGTTTTTTAAACTGGAAGATATCTTGCTACCTCGTTTGTGGTTGGAAATTGTGATGTTTTTATTAGTGTTTATATTCCAACTATTGGGATGGTATCATAAGTAATCTGGGTCTCTGACCTCATGGATTTATTATAAGCTTATGGTCGAATATAATTTGCAAATATTCATAAATATGTAGCACAAACAGAGGTGTATTTGTTTATACATTCACATAACACTACAAATGACTTATATAATAATCATAAATGTCTACATAGATTTTTATGTAAATGAGTAAGGGGTTGATGGAAACATTGTCTGCTAAGGAGGAAACTGTGCTGGGGGTCAGAGGGAATTAAAGAGAAAAGTAGTTAGCATGCTCTGTGAGGCCCACGGAGATGGAGGGGCACTTGTTCTCAACAGATTCCTCAGAGTCCCTCTTCACATGTCAGCCTCGAGAGGCATGTAAGCAGCCTTCCACAAAGGAATGGAATGCCACATTTACCTTTTGGCCCATATAAGTCAGTCACCTCTAGTGCACTTAACTGAGATAATTATAAGCACTAGAAATGGGTGAATATTTTCATAGGAAAAATAGTTTCCCAATGTCTACCAAAGCTGAAAGTTGACAGTTAACTATATCTGACTTTCTTAGTGTTCTGTGCAAGAGCTGATGACTATATGCAAGTATCATCTTAATTTACATCTCCAAGAGCTCTGTCATTCTCCTTCTGTGGATCTGCAAAATAGGTATTTTCTCTAACCCAAGAGGTGGCATTCAGGAATATAGCTCTGGAGGTCTCAGGAATTAAAGCTTTGGTGTCACAACTAATCTGAAGAAAGTTTATAACTTTGGGTCTCAGTTTTTCAGGGGGAAGAGATGTGAGGTTGATTTGAATGATACTTTCCCCTCTGCTTGTTTTCCGACTGTGTTGCCTTATTTCCCGAGAGTTCTAAGTGTGTGTAACAGTGCTTTACATCTGTGATTGCTTGATTACCCATATGATTCTTAGGAAAACCTGACATCACAAAATTCCCCTTTATGTTGCTTCTGTGAGACAACAGCCAGCACTTCGAAACTTATTAAGCAGCTGGCTTAATGCCAAGCATGACATTCGATTAGCATGATGTGCAAACACACAAAGAAAGGCATTCCCATTTAGATGAAGCCTAACAGGATTGAATGTGCCAAAGGCCCCATATCCACCTAGACACCAGAGTGACTAGCAGAAGAGCAGCACCGGCAGAGCCATCCCAGTGGCAGAAACGCTAGACTCACTCGTTCAGCCTTGGATCATCTGTGGTGTACATTGTGTCACTCATTAAAAGATATGCTATGGACCTGGTCCATTAAAACAGCCATTTGAAAACCACAAAAAATATGGATTCAGAAATATGAGTATAGCACACGCCATGAAAGGATTGCAGTGCTTAAAGGAAGAATTTCTGAAGCTTTAATGCTGAGGATCTCAGGCTGCTGCAGGTTTGGGTACAGCTTGGGTTGTCATTGTCTCTCACAAGTTCTCAGGTGATGCTGATGCTCCTGGATTCCAGAAAAACCTTTGATCATCAAGTATAGAAGAGGTGTATCTGGGAGGAGGACCTAGATGTATCGTAATGGTGTGGGGTCATGGAAGGGAAAGCCTTGTTTTTGCCTGACAAATGAGAGTTCTATCTCTTCAGTGCCAAAGCAGTGGCAGGGGATCCTGAAGCTTCATCTTTTACCTGGGTTCCAGGGAATTTAGGATAGAAGTCTGATTGTTCCTATGTTGAAGAACACAAAGTGTCTACAGCTTCCTATGGCTACCCATAGTAGATATGATTCCATAGTCAAAGCAAGAGACAAACCCAGATGTCTTACAGATCATCAAGTTGATTTTATAAGAAAGGATGCCAAGATACTAGAGAATGGGCCAATTCTGGACTAAAATTCTTCAGTGAACTTTCCACTTGGCCAAGGACAGAACTGTTCAGTATTCTCTCCTCCCTATTCTCAAGCAGCCCTTGAATTCGAGGATGGAGAAGCAAGGCCTAAGGACATGACATGATGACTGCTTACATTTATGAGACATGATGATGACTGTTAGAATTTGTTAGATTGTTTAGACCTCAGGCGCTATGCTGAGTGCTGTCTGTAAACTCTTTTAATAAACCTTGCCTGGGGAATTTGAGACCTTGGCTGCAGAAAATGAGAACTATATTGCTCAGTGACTTGGCTTTGAGTAAGGTAGGACACAGGCTTGGCCTACATGCAAACAAATGGCTTCCCCCAGGCTGTCATCTCATCTTCATAGTAGCTCTGGAAAACCAATCACCATGGTTACCAAACTCTGCTTCATTTCTGTAAGTATACTTTCTCTTTTCTTTCAGCCTCTATGGACATCTGATGGACATTTTAACAGTACTAGAGTTCTTTCTGTGTAATGGAAAAATGGCCATGCATAATCTGTTTCTCTCCAGATGAAATGATCCTCCCAAACCCAATCATTAGCCTAGAACTGTATTTTTTTCTTCTTCAATTACTATGAGTAATTGGCCAATGATTCCTACTCTGGGCTGTTGCAGTCATAACAAGATATGGCATGTAAATGACTAGCCATTGTTTGAAAACAGTAGCTATTCGAGAGGGACTGCTTTGTGCCTTATAATGTGTTTAGTTTGTCATGATTCCCCGAAAGGTCTGCTTGCTTTCAGAACAATGATGTGGAGGGTGCAGAACAAATGTGTGTAAGTTCCCATATTTGCTTTTCACACAAAGTCCTTTGGTACTAAATTATTAAGACAACTAAAGTGTGGAATATTCTATGGAGAATTCCACATCCATTTCTTTTCTGACTTTCATTGCCTTAGAAGGTAGCTCACGGCACATGGAGGTCTCTACTATCTTTAAGCTAAGACAATTAAACACCTAATTCAGCTTACTCTGGGAACCAAATCCTTTCTGGGCCTTATTGTAAGAAACAGCATTTCTCCCACTTGCAAAGATATACATATATACATACACGTACACATACACGTATACATACACATACATATACATGTGTAATACTCATGAAAATATGTATTCTGATTCAGTGGATCCAGGATAGGTTCTGAGGTGTTCTGATTGTAGTCAGTCTCCTGGCCATGTTATCATGTCTGGTCCACCAGCTACTCTTTGAGTAGCACTGGCTTCAAGATGTATTTGCAATAGACAAGTAGGTCTCATAGTCTTGGAAAATTGCTGCAGGTAGTTCTTCTTAGATGTGAGATTAAAAATTCTTCCTGCTCTAAAGATGGAGTTGGTACTTTGTCCTCTGGGCCTCCTCTGTCAATGAATGTTGTCATCTAATGTCACTTCCTGGCATTTCTTGGTCTGCTCTGGAGGCTTTTCAAACTCCAGTAACTCTCACAATCCAGTTTGTCTTTCTCTGGGCCATGCCTGAGCCTACTGTCTAGCTTGATGGGTCCTACATCTGCCTGATCCATTGTCATAATGGAGAGCTCAACTTTATAGAAGAATATAGTTAATGAGTCAAAAGAATGACAGCATCTACTAACCCTCCATCATAAATCTTCAGGGTGTTAAAGGGTTCAGATAAGGAGCATCAAGAAATTCCAGACTGCTGAGTGGAAGACACTCATGTCTTCAGAGTGTTACACAATAGATTAGATATTCATGAAAAGAAAAACTGTTGCTAGCTGTCTGCTTAATGAAGTGACTAAACATATAACTATATATAACCAGACATTTGTCCCTAGTTTCTATAATAATACCAAGCATATCTCTTTAAGGGAATTATTTATGTCCTTAAAGTCCTCTGGAAATGTCTGGCAGTTCCTTGGAAAATTGGTCATAGCATTACCTGAAGACCCAGCTATACCACTCCTGGGCATATACCCAGAAGATGCTCCAACATATAACAAGGACACATGTTCCATTATGTTCATAGCAGCCTTATTTATAATAGCCAGAAGATGAAAGAACCCAGATGTCCTTCAACAGAGGAATGGGTACAGAAAATGTGGTACATTCACACAATGGAGTACTACTCAGCTATCAAAAACGATGAATTCATGAAATTCTTAGGCAAATGGATAGAGCTAGAAAATGTCATCCTGAGTGAGGTAACCCAATCACAAAAGAACACGCATGATATGCACTCACTGATAAGTAGATATTAGCCCAAAAGGTTGAGGTACCCAAGATACAATTCATAGACCACATGAAGCTCATGAAGAAAGAAGATCAAAGTGTGGGTGCTTCGGTCCTTTTTAGAAGGAGTAATAAAATACTCATGGGAGCAAATATGGAGACAAAGTGTGGGACAGAAACTGAAGAAGGGGCTTTCCGGAGACTGCTCCACCTGGGTGTTCATCCCATGTGCAGTCACCAAAGGCAGATGCTGATGTGGATGTAGGAAGTGCATGCTGTCAGGAGCCTGATAAATAGCTGTCTCCTAAGAGGTCTGCTAGAGTCTGACATATACAGAGGCAAGTGCTCACAGCTAACCATTGAACTGATCAAGGGGTTCCCAATGGAGAAGTTAGAGAGAAGACTGAAGGAGCTGAAGGAGTTTTTGGCCCCATGAGGAGAGCAACAGTACCAACCAACCATAGCTCCCAGGGTCTAAACCACCAGCCTGGGAGCACATAGGGAGGGCCTTATGGCTTCATCAGTATATGTAGGGGAGGATGGAATTTCCAGGCATAGGTGGGAGAGGAAGTCCTTGGTCCCACGAAGGCTTGATACCCCAGTGTGAGTGAATTCAAGGGTGGGAAGGTGGGAGTGGGTGCATGGGTGGGGGCACATTCTCATAGAAGCAGGAGGAGGGGAGATGAGATAGGGGTGTTTCTTGGTGAGGAGGAAATAGGGAAAGGGGATAACATCTGAAATGTAAATAAAATATTCAATAAAAAATTAATTTAAAAAAAGAATATAAAAAAAATAATACCAAGCACAGATAACCTCAGGCAGACCCAGAATGTAGATTATTCTACTAAAGAATTGGCCTAGCTCTTAATAGCATAGTTGATACCACAAAACAACAACCAAGGGTAGGTGTAATGGTTAGCTCATGGCTTCTTCAATTTTATTATTTTTACAGATGTTCTGGGAAGATTATTAAAATGCAGGTTTGACTCCATAGCTCTGGGGTGAAGCTGGGAAGTCTTAATCTCTCTCTCTCTCTCTCTCTCTCTCTGTGTGTGTGTGTATGTGTATATATGTGTGTGTGTATCGTGTATGTGGGTATATGTGTCTATGCATGTTCATGGGTCGAAGTATGAGTTCATATATGCACATGTGGTGGTCAGAGGGCAACCTCAGATATCAGTTCTTAGCTTTTGTCTTGTCTGTCCTTTGGTTGGTCAGTTCTGTGTTCACTACCTACTAGCTGGATGAGGAGCCTCTGTGGTTTTCCTGTTCCTAACTCCTATTTTGTTCTAGGAGCAATGGGTTTACAGCTGTGCACCTGGATTCTGGGCATGCAAGTTTAGGTCCTCATGCTTGGTGGCAAGCAACTCAACCACTGAGCAATCCATCTCTCAAACCTGGGTCTACTTCTAACAAGCTCTCAAGACAATCCATGTATTGGTTTGCTTGTTTATTTTACTTTCTTGTGGTATTGAAGAGTGGACTCAAGCCTTGCCTACCAGGCAAGCACCTTAATACTGAACTATATCCCTAGTCCTTTAAACATTTTTATTTTGAGACAGTGTCTTACTAAGTTTGCCCAGGCAGGTTTTAAATTTGTAATCTTCTTGCCTTACCTTTGAGACAAGCTAGGATCACAGATACGAGACATGAAACCAGATAGGGCTACTCATTAAATTGAAAACAGTGTTTTTGATTAAAACATACATAGATATCACACAGAAAGTGGTGTATGAGCCTAGACTCCCAAGTAATGGTAAAAAAAAAAAAAAAAAAAAAAAAAAAAAACCCAGCCACAGAAGACATGGGGAAATAAAATAAAACATAAACTGTATGTGTTGTATGTTACTAGGCAACACTGTTGAGTTACAATGAACTCTCAGCTATAGTAATAGTGTTGTGGTGGATAGAGATGGATAGCAGAATATAGGCGGGTGAAGCCACACTGCCTACAACTTGATTTCATATATACACAGAGATAGTATGAATGTGACAGATTCTTATTTAATTTAGTGGAAGGTTATATGGGTTTTATCATACTATTTTTTAAAAATTTTAAGAGAGAATTTTAAAAATTTTCTCAGGTTCATCTTACATTCTAGTTACTCTCTCAGACCCTCCCTACCCTAACCAGAGGTGGCCCATTCTTATATCGGGAGCATTCTGCCTGAAGCTGTTTCCTAGGCTTCAGTTTCTCAAGTCAGGAGAGTTCCCAGACCGGGTCCCACACATGCACCTGAGTCTTTCCTTCAAAGCCCTACAGAGCACGTGTTCCTTAGGGGGAAAAAAACCCTCAGCTTTTTGGAAAAACTTAATTAATTTAATTAATTAATTAAACAAATTATTAAATATAATGAACCCCAGATGTGGGGAGTCCTTTAAGAAGAGGAAAGTGACTCAGGACATTTTAACTCACTGACTGCGTGTAAGAAACAGGGCTTCTTCCAAACAGCCTCAGTCCTACGCTATCTTTACCAACAGTTGCCCTACAAAAGAAAGTGAGAGGTAGGCTTAGCTGGTTTCTCTTTTGAGAAATGGTGTCCAATATTTGAAAATCACATAACCTGAGACCTTGCTATACCACTCTGGACTGTGTTTGTGTTCTTGGGTATGCCCATCCTTCTGACTTAGGAAGCGAAGCCAAAGCCGTGACTGTGGTTGAGGGCCCAGAGTCTTCCTTATAATGCAAACACCTCTCTGTGTACACAGTGCCTGGGAAACCAGTGTCAACCTGGATTCTTCCTTCCCAGTGGGGATAAGAGAAGCTCTATTGTGTTTTTTTTCCTTTTGCTTTGCCCTGGGTGTGGACAGTTCATCACTACTCTGCAGTCTTTCCCAAGCTATGGGAAAAGCATGTTTACGCTTGAGTTCCTCAACTTTTCTTTCTTCCCATAGCGACGTGAAGAGCTGTACCTTTGATGGTAGACTTTCCTTGTCTCAGGACTGTGCTATCTTTTTGGAGGCTGATAGACAACATTTATTCAAGTGAAAAGATGCGCATTCTATTCCCATTTCTAGGGCTTTATTTGCACATACCTGTTTGTAAACATGCTCGAAGGGCAGAACATCCCAGAGGGAAGTGTTTACAAGGCGCAGGTAAACCACAAGGCATTGGCACAATAGAATCAGATAGGACTCTACAGTGGCACAAAGCAGACTTCTCCATTTAGACATGGATGGATCTCTATAATAGAGCCGCAAGTGAATGAGATTGACTTAATAATGAAATCTGTGCGCTATGTACACTCAGATTTATGATAGAACACGGAGGGATCTGTTTATAGTGACATTCTCAGCAAAGACAGGCTGCTGCTGGGAGGAGAGGATATGAAGAGTTTCTAGTATCTTTCCCCTTATTTGTTGGTTAGTTTTGTGAAGCAATATAATCGTATTTCATAATAAATATTGTTGGTTTAAATGTAAACAGAAGTACAGCTATCTCAGGAGGCTTTAAAGACAACACTAGAAAGCTATAAAAACAATTCAAGGGCAAGGAGTGGATTTGGTTCAAAATTTTGGTTAGGGTTATGTACTCAGTATCTATAACAGTGTCCTGTAAAAAAAATAGATACTCAGTAAATTCTGAGAACGATACCTCAGTTTCCCCTTTGTCTCCACTATGGAGTTTTCACTTTGGAGTTATTTGTTCCTCTAGCCAAGTCTCAAGGATCCTGACTGACTTTCCTGACATGGTTAACTGTCCCTTTTCCATCTCTTTTCTCATCTCTGCAGCTGTCCAGGTGGGGCCTCTTTTTTCATCTCTTCTGTTCCTTGAAATTTATTCACTCTGACCAGATACTATAGTTTCCAGTGATGTTTTTCTGCAGTCTGCTGCGGAAATACTTCTTCATGGGTAGTCTTAAGGTGGTCCTACATAAGGCAGTAGAGTAAATCTCATTGGTCCCTACCTGGTTCCAGTGGTACAAGGAGGACGCCATGTGTTCATTGCCCATTCCACGTTTAATACTAGGATATGAGTCTGAGCTCCTTGGACCTTTTCTTTGGTTTCTTTGACAGATTCCTAGTGAGCCACTTCAGTTGCTAAGTTCACCTGTTTACAACAGTCCACATCTGTCTTCCTACTGGATGTACTCCCGATAACCCAGGCCCAGGGGATTCATATTTCCCTAGTTCTTGCCACAGTTAATGCCTGATAATGTACTAGAAATGATATGTGAAAAGCATTAGATTCTTAATAGCATAGCTATTAAAATGGAAAGCCCTAGCTTGTGAGCAAGTATCTGACATGTAAAAATATCACAGCATACTAGAGCTTACACACAGACTGCACCATTCTATACCCAGTCAGATCAACAGACACAAGAGGACAAATCTCTTAGAGAATGGGAATTAAGGTTCTCCATGTTTCTCCCACCACCAGGGCAAGCAAAGGCAATAGCATTCTCACAAAGCAACCAAGAGCCACTAAGCAGCCCTTACTGTACCACTTGCTCAGGGTGCTTGACTTCAAGCCCTGTCCCATGTCTGTGCTTCATTTTCTGCATCTGCAGAAACAGGGCAGTAGCCTGTCCCAATTTCACAGGAGGAATCATTTCAACAACGGATTGAAACTGCTTCTGCACAGTGCCATCATCAGCCCTTCCCATCTTGGCTTCTTTCCACAGCCAGCAGTTCTGCCTGTATCCTCTGACTGACAAATGTCTTAAGGCCACTCCAATCTATCTTATCTGGCCATTGCTGCAAAACAACACACTTCTGGTGTATGGAAAACCATAGTGACAGAAAATGGAGAATGTGTAGATAAGGTTTGCCTAAGAGTCATTCTTAGCAGATGCAAATGATCCATTAAATGATGAGTCCCATCAGCTCTGAAGGCCAAGTGTAAATAACTCCTTTCTCACACTGCCAAGGAGGAAGAAGCTTTCAAGCTTTATTTAAATTTCAATACTTGATGATACTTGTAAGGCCCTAGCTTTCTCTCAGCAACTAGTAAGCTGCAGAGCCTGTGGTCCAAGGCAACTGAAGGAAAGCCAAGAAAAAAATCTGAGTGATTATAATATGACTTGTGAGAATTATAAAATAATAAAAGGCATGTTCACACTTGGGCAGGTTGTTACACCGGTGGGTGCAATTCATACAGTATACAGTATCCAAATCACTGTGCCTGGATCTCACCTCAAGCCGTGAGTCATGTGAGTTTGACCATACAGTACTTTCCAGACAGTGTGTAAGAGTTCTCTCTCAACAATACTTTTCTAAACTAGTTTGACTTTCTCCTCCAACTCTTCTATCTTAGCCCCACTTAAAACAAACTAAATCTCTCAAGACAGTGTGGCCCTGTATATTATGTGTGCATCTCCGAGGGAGGGTACAGGTGACAAAAACATTGCTACTTTTCAACACCCTGAGCTCTTCAAAGTCAGTGGCTTGTGAGGAAGCTTTCGATTTCTTTTGTGGGTTTTAACATTGAAATACCAGAGCTCTGGGAAGCCTTGGCTTCTCTTGTTCTTTCTCTCTCGATGTTTCTCTCTCTATCTCTCTCTCCCTCTGTCTCTTGTTCTCTCTCTCTCTCTCTCTCTCTCTCTCTCTCTCTCTCTCTCTCTCAAATACCACAGTCTTTAAAAAGTAGCTTCTCACTAAAAATAAATAAGCAAACAAACAAACCAACAAACAACAGCAACAACAGACTCTTGGCAATAGAGAAGCCTCAGAAGCCCTGGCAGCATGGATTGAGGACATGACCTTAGAATTAGGATGGGTGCCTTACAGAGATGATACCCACATGTACATACTCCAGCAGGGCTCCCTAGGCTTCCTCCTTCCGTACTGTGAGGCTGTGACCCATCTGGGCCTAAATCTTAATTTCTCAAGGTCAGTAGTTCCTCTCTGCTCTTTTGGCTCAAGTATATCTGGAAAATTTTGAGCTCATGTCCAGTTACATTGCTCTTTAAAAAATTCCAAATGAGTGCAGAAAGCTCATTTCCATTTCTTTCCCCCTTTCTCTGATATAATATCTCTATGTATGCATAGTTTAATTTTGTTCATTTTTTAAATGTTTTTGCTCCCAGTTAACCTATTCATTAGCTCTCAGAGCGGTTCCTCTAGAGGATGCAAATTATAAATGAGAAAAGAAAAAGCAGAGAGAAGACGTTTACTCACCTTTTTCTGGATTACCAGGACCAGAATGATCGCCACTGCCACAACAAGGCACACCAGTGCGGTGATGCTGAGGTAGAAGTAGCTGCGGCTTGTGCTTCTCCAGGGCCTCGTGCTTCTCCAGGGGCTGGCTACCAAGTCTGGCGGCACCTGCATGGCTGTGTCAGGGGAAGGGGCCCCACAGCTGCCTGCTTGCTGCAGCCCTGGCTCCATGCTTTATATAGTCTGTCCCACATCACACCTTATCTCTCCTCATCTGATTCGATTCTGTACCCAGCTCTGTTCCAAGAAGGATTTTCCCCTGCATCCTGGATCATGTGACTTGGAAAAAAGCCTTCACCAGTTGCCGGATGGAGAAACTCTTCTCTGGGGGCGTGAGGCGAAGGGTGGCTGCAAGGGTGGGGGAGAAGTTCATTTTTCATCGCCCGGGATTAATCTGAGTGCAGAGAAATTGTAACAAGAGAGACGATGGTTGATGTCAGCGCGTGGTAGGAAGGAGAGAGTTCCGCGTGTGTGTACACCAACCACTTCTGTTTCCTTTAGGCTCAGCCACAGAACGCCTTGCCCTGGGGACCCTGCACACTGCATGATCCATGCTGGTGGCCTAGAAAGCTTCCAGATTAGTCTCTTTGCTGGGTCCCCGGAGAAACAGCAGTCCTTTGTCAGCAGCACAATAACTGTTGGGGTTGTCCAACAATCACAGCCTGCTCTAAACTGGAAATACACCCATTCTTGGGAAAGAAGAACCCGCTGTGTGGACATTTACCTACCTGGAGACAAGGTTGTGGCAGTAGGAAATTTGAGGATAGTTTCAACGACATGGTGAGAGAACAGGAATTTGGAAATAGCTTGCTTTTGAACCAAAGCTCCTGAATCTCTTGCAGTGTGATCTCAGGGGCTGTTAAATTTGCCAATGAAACTGGCTTGCCATAAAGTTCATACTAGGGGAAGAAATTAGTGAGGGGGTCAGGGAGGAGAGGCTCAGTGCTGTGGAACAAGTGTGTGAAGTGTCTGTGGGATATGTGTGTGTGGGTACAAATAGTGCTCCAGGTATTTATGGTGAGTTTGTGCACAGAGGTTACTAGAATCCAATGTTCTGGCTCAGGTACAGTCTGGGGAACTTGACCTAGAGGCTGACTTCACATTCATCACCAGCCCGAGAGGCAAGTAATAGTTCTTTACAGTATAGAAAACCCAGGCCCAGCAAGCATTAAAAAACATTCTCAATCAAATCTACCAGTGCTAATCTAATGGAAGAACTTGGTGGTATAGCCAAACCAGCCTGGCTCCAAAAGCCTGCAAGACTCTTTCCTTACAGGCTGAAAACCTCATGTTGCCTCTCAGCCTTTCCTCTTCTCAGCTTTGCTCCTTGAATAAGTCAACACAGCCCTTGCTTTAACCCCACTCTGCCTTGCAGTCATGGGGAAGATCAAACAGGATGATGTAAGAGGGCTTCCTGAATGGGAATAGGCTTGGCAGCTGTTGTTGAACAATTCCTGTTAAACAGCTCAAGTTGCCCTCTGGGCCATGTCTGGAATTTCATATAATAAATAGATCCCTGGGACACAGAGCTGGACCATATCTGTGGATATGAATGACCTTTATTACAGAATACTTCGAAAAGCACTTATCACTGCTTCATAGCTGCCTCCAGATGTGGCCTTCAGAGACCTCATTTGCTATTTCCCTTGTGATTGACAGCACCCTTCACTATAGTCTATAGCCTACCTCTGCAGGTCATGGGAGATACCAGAAGCCCCAACGAAATGCCATGTCCAAAGCCAGGCTTGAGTTATTCACCTTTCTGCTTCTGTGTAGCTCCCTCTTTGAGCATTTTGCAAGGCAGCCTGAACTTAGGAGATAGTCTAGAGGCCCTTTTTGGTGTGTTCATAAAGTGAAAATGCACAGAGGCAGGAGGGGCAGTGAGGAACGAACTGGTGAATAGCTTCCTTGCAGGCAGTGTCTCTATCTGGTTGTCAAGGAAGCCAAGTCTGGGCTCTGGAAGACAGATTTTTCAGTAGTCATTTGTCCTGCTGGTTTACATAGGGTGAGGCAAGCTAGTGTTTTGGGGGCTACACTTGTTTGACTTGGGGAGAAGGCCTTGTCCTTCGCTGGGTACGGACAGGGAGTGGGTGGCAATCTGCCTAGAGCTGCTGAGAACCAGCTGCTCCCCTGGCCCTCTCTGTTTAGCCCCTTTGATCGAAGTGGAAAACTTGTGATTGCTGAATGGAAGCTGTGGGTGTTGAAAAATAAAATGGTTTTGCTTAAAGTTCAGGTCTTCCTGAAGGCCCATGAGGCTGAGAAGGCAGTGGAAAAAAATGTTTGTCTTATACTTACAGTTTTGCATATTGTACATTGTCCTAGGAGGGAGGGCTGACAAGGGGGAAAAAATCACCCTTTGTTCTTAGAACCTTCTGAACAGTTGAGATTTTCAGATCAGTCACTAACAGTTTGTGGGCCCAACTTCACTTCTTTTGTGGTTGCATCCTCTGCTAGTGAAATTTCAGAGGCACCCTATTCCCTGTTCCCAGCGTCTTCAATTCCTCTATGCTTTTCATGTGTTGCAGGATTTGGTTCAGGCAACCTAGCAGCCAATGCCTTGTGATAACAGGTTTCTTCCTATTGCTACTTAAGCCACACAAGGTGCAAATAGAAGGATCCTACAGGCTCCTTGCTGAGTTATTTTCAAATCCTTCTTGGAAGTAAAACTGCACAGGAAATGTAAAATGAAAAAAAGAAAAACAAAGCAGAACTTGGCTAGAGCAGAGGAAGGCCAGGTAGAAAGGCTGAGCCTCGCTGGTTGTTCACTGTATAAGGCCCAGAGTCACTACATGATACATAAAATATAGAGTCTCGTGATTACCTAGCTCAAATTATTTACTTCACAAGGAAGGAAATGGAGACACATAACCTGAAAGGTCTGAGAACTCACTTGGTGATCAAGCATTAGGATCTAAGTGTGCTCTCCAAAACCCATATATAAAAGCTGGGTGCAGTGGCATGTGTTTGTAACCACAGTGTTGGGGAGACAAGGACAGATAGATTTGTTGATCAGTCAACCTAGCCAAATCAGCAAGTTTCAGAACTACTGAGAGACTCCATCTCAAAAAGCAAGGGCAGTGGATCTCGAAGGATGACACTGGAAGTCGACCTGTAGCCTCCATTCTGTACACACACACACACACACACACACACACACACACACACACACACACACACATCTTTCTCGAAATCAAAATGGAATGATTTGGTTCATAAGGGAAGGGACAGAAACAGGCTTCTTCTTCCCTCTGTCTGTTCTCCAGCTGTCTTTGCTGATGCTATGCTAAACCCAGCCAGGCTTCCTTGAATATTTCTCTCATCTTGCTATGTCTCTGTCTGTCCTTCAGATCTCTCTGAACTGTGGCCATCTGTCTCCAACTCCTTAGGTAAACCTGCCTCAGTCTAGCAGCCCCACTAACATACTCTCTAGACCCCGGGCCAGGTCACCTAATGATTTAATTAAATGTCTGGCTCTACTTACTGACAAGTGCCTGAGCACATGTGAATTTGCCTACCTTGTGAGATGCTAGAGTCTCAAAGCCACTCTGTGTGTCCATGCTCTCTTCATCTCTGCATTCTATCTGCATGATTTAGGTCTACACTCATAAATGACCAACCCTCAATCACCGATCGTCTTGACTTGGCTATGGAGCAAGAAAGTTCTAGAGGGCTGAGTATACAAAAGAATTGTGTGATGGCATTTCTGCCTCTTTTGCTTTTCCTATGTTGCCATCTTCCTTACGTATTTGTCTAGCAGCACTTCTGTTCTAGCATGTCAAAGTGAGCTTGTCCATTGGTGTCCTTTAATGTAGCGTTAGTTGCTAAGATGTGGTTCCAGTACCTGACAGTGTATTAAACCAAGCCAATCTTTCATCCTTTGATGAATAAAACCCATTTTGAAATAGCAAGGACCTTTCATTACTTCCTAATAGTATGGGCGTTGGGAGCTCCATTATACAAAGGAGGAGCTTTTAAATGGTGGTCCCTAATTCAGCACCATCAACATTAGCAGCAGTAGGAGAAGAGTGAACTTTTAAACCTCCAAAAGCTACTGAAGCAGATGCTCAGGTTGAAAAATTACTTCAGAGTATCCTGGGAGCATTTGACAAACAGTGGTAGAATAACTAAGAAAGAACATCTGAGGTATCCTTGGGCAGGAATACTACTGTTGTACTATGTGGATGTGAAAAGTGAAAAGGAATAAAATAGTTTCCAGCATCATGTGGTTGGGAAGTGCTGGTTTTCTGGTGCCTTGGCTGAGCCATCTAAGCTTAATTACGACTGTGGGATCTAAAGTTACTATTGGTTATGAGGATGCAGATCTATCTAGAATAAAAATGAAGATGATTTAGTATCTATAATTCTCTTGAGTTGCAACTGTGTAATTAAAAGTTGTTTTTTCTAATAATATGATATATTTGAGAGGGAACAAACTCACATAGGTTACGTTTTAAGCAACAAAGCAAAGAACTAAACTACCTTTTGAGGAGGAACTGTCTGTTCCCTTAACCCAAGATCCTTCAATGTTCCTGGGGTTAACTTGAAGAACTTGGACATTAGACTTCAGTCACAATGTGACATTTACTCAGAGGACACAGTAAAAGGGTAATAGGTTTGGAGTAAGGTCAATGAAATATAGCCCATGGTTAAATCTGGCAATCTCCTATTTTAGTCAATAATATTTTATTGAAATAATCGTGAACATTTGCTTATGCACTTTCTGTGGCTGTTTTCTATAAGGGTAGAGATGAGTAGCTTCAGTAGGGATATCATAGTACATGCAATCTAAACCTTTACTACATATAGAGTCTTAAATTCTTTTATTATAGAGTTTATAGTCCTTTTAGACTTTTCTGACTTAGACTTTCCATGATTTAGAATACTAAAATGATCTCAAGACAAAATAATCAAGACTTGGAATAAGAGACAAGTTGAAGCTTCCTTTAAAATAAAATCCTTGTGAATGTTTTTCTTGTTAATCAATTCCTTCACCTAAAAAGATTTTTTTTGAGCTATATGTTTGTTTTATTATGAAGGTTGACTGCTGTAAAGAATGTAGAAAATGAGCAAAAGGTTTGGTAGAAAAAAAGTTTGGAGGTACATACAAAGATGCTCTCAGTATCCCATGCATTTGTTCATAAGTTGCACATGGAAGTTTTAGGACAATTTAAAATAAATTTACAGGTAATAATGGAAATGATTAACGTAAAGCCAGAGAATTGAAGTAAGAAATAAGGTTAATGTATTGAGAAATGTATTTGAGTATGACAGATATATCTACAGATGTCCTGGTCATCATGGCAAAGAAGGAAGCATAGTAGATTACATCACCTTCTTTGCTCACATAAGCAGACGAGCTCAAAAATAGAAATACAAATACAATTTGATGGTTATAAAGACTATATATATATATATATATATATATAAGAAATATATAACATTTAGAAACTTAGTATTGTTGAAAGCATGCCATTGGAGAATTAGGATATCAGCCAACTTTAACAAGTGGAGATACTGAAACATTAAAAAACAAAAACAAAAAAACATATATAGTTTTAGCCAGACCTGACAGGGCATGCCTGCAATCCTAGCATTTGGAAGACAATGTCAGGTGGAACCTGAGTTTGTGGCTAGTCTAGCTTATCTGGTGAGAAGTTGCCTCAATAAAGAAATATACTTTAATTTTCCAGTTACACAGAAATAATGATAACAATGGGAGAACCAAAATAGAAGCAAGGGATTAAATATATATTAATGCCTCGATTTATTCCAGTGTAGGGTTGGAAAACTCAAATAGTTGAAACTGAAAGCTGTTGACGTTGCACTTGTGGCTAAGCTGAGGAAAGGGTCTTCCATGATGATAAGTCATGGTACAGGGAAAGGCACCATCATTGAGCATGGAGAGTCTATGTGCAGGACACTATCAAGGTAACACTTGGGGGGAAAGCATCATCACATCATCAAGGTAACAATGAGAGAGGCAAGCATTATCCTTTCTTGCATGGAATTTATGAACAGGCTGGTATGAAGTTCATTTAAAGAAGTAGCTGTAACAAGATGGTACGCCTAACAGTTGATTCAGAGTGCTGTGTGCACACATGGGGAACTCATGCTGATCCACCATTGTTTAGGGGTAATTTTGTGGGAAAAGATGGTATCTTTTTTGGCTTCTGTACTAGTTCAACAAGAAGGAATCCACTACCAAGTCTTAGTAAGCTACTTAGCTCCCTTCCCCTTCTGGATTGAAATCTTCCAGCATCTGATGCTTCTTGCAGTATCTTGGCTGCATCATTTGTAAGGCTTCTCTTACCTCCCTCCATGTCTCATTTTCAGCCTTTGATCCTACTGAATTCTTCCCTTACTACAGACACTTTGCTTTATTCTGAACCATATCTGCTAACCTCTTCTGACTCATCTTTTTTTTTTTTTTTTTTTTTTTTTTTGGTAAGGGTAATATCTTTCTTGCAACATCAGAGGCTCTTTCTTGCATCTCTTGCAGTTCACATCTTTTAATTTAATTTTTTTGAAGCTTTCATTCAAATAAATGGCTTCTTTAAAAAAAATTAATGTGTAAATTTTATTATTTGTGTATGTAAGTGTTTTGCCTGTACCCATGCTGTTGCACCCCATATGTAACTGGTACCCGAGGAGGTCAGAAGATGCATCAGATTAACTCAGACTGGAATTGTGGATGGTCATAAATCAACAAGTGAGTGCTTAAAATTGAAACCAGGATCTCTGCAAGAGCATCAAGTGCTCTTAAATGCTAGGAAATCTTTCCAACCCGTGGCCTTTTCCTTTGGTTGTTAAACACACACACACATGCATATATATATATATATATATATATATATATATATATATTCCTTAGTACAGAGATACAACCTGCTCAGTCCATGTAATGTTATTTGTATGTACATGTTTTAAGTTGCTGCTCAAATATTGTCCGTGTTTCTACCCTTTGCTTCCAATTAACAATAAACCTCTCTCCTTTGTTAGGTTTGTAGCATGATTCTGCCTCTGATTAGAGGAATTATTTTATGTATTCAGCAACTTATATGCATTTTGATGAACTCCAATTTTGTGTCATTCATGTGAGTATCTTTGTTCACTCTTTTGCTAATTTTACGACAACCCCCTTATTGACAGCTTCTATATATGTTTTCCAGTGTTGTTTCTCCCCGTGGCAGTCCTTCGTTTATATATAAACAAATATGCATTTCTTCTAAATAGAAAAAACAGAGACTATCACACTTCTGAGAGAATGGAATCCTGATTACTGTGAAAAGAGTTTGGATAGACCAGTGTCATTTCCAGAGAGGAGGTGGTGAGGAAGTGGTGGGGGAGGAGCTAAGTACATTTTAAAAGCCCCGAATCTGAGGATTGTTACTTGTTTATTTATGTTTAAATTTATTTATTTATATTATTTTTTAGGCAGGATTCACTTATGTACATTGTAGTTTAGGCTGGCCTCCAACTCATGATCCTACTGCCTCAGCTACCTGAGTGCTAGGATCACAGGCTTCTATAACCATACCTAGTAGAAATCTGCTTTGTTGTTGTTTTTGGTTTGGTTTGGTTTTTGTTTTAGAAAAATGGATCATTGGGCTGGAGAGATGGCTCAGCCATTAAAGGTTAGGCTCACAACCAAAAATATAAGAAAAATGGATCATTTATGAACTCACTAACACATTATTTCATGTGAACAATCTGGCCTGCATATTGTACTAGATGTGTGAAGCATTATGGGAGGTGAGAGGAGACACCCATGTCCTACAGAAATGTTTTCTAATGCAAGCAGAATCAGGAAGTGACATTTTTCTCTTTAAAGTGGGCTAAATTTTCTTCTTTCAATTTCTAGGAAATACGTAAGCTCAGCAGTCATGGCTTTGAAGTAAAAATCAATTTATCTCCAGACAGTTAGGGCAACCCAGCAAACCTTTGATTGGCTGCACCAGCTGTGCAGGGCCACATATTTTCACTTGGGAACAAACAAGCCGGGGAGAAACAGACAGAACCATAACAGATGACACCAATGAATTTTGCACAGCAATTATTTTTACTGAGAACAAAAACATCCTGGCCTAACTTTGCCTTTCTAATATTGGGCTTTCAGCTATGGAATGCAGAGTGCACTGGCAGGCTGGACGTGCTCAAGTGTACACATTTCCTTGATACCCGTGAGTCCTGGAGCTATAGATACCACTTTGTGGGGGGCTCAAAATGGAAAACTGAGGTGGAGTGCCTCACTGAGAAATTCTGCCTTAATGAGGTGACAGAAGATGGTGGGTATTTAGGGACTATAGGCCTGAGCTTGAGTCCCCCTATACTGCCCATTTAAAAGCAAACATTTGATAAGAGACTGAAGTGGGTCAGGTTCTCGTAACCTTTGAGCTGGGGAGGAATTTAGTCACTCAAACCTTGGTTTCTTTCTTTGGAATATGATGACCATTTTGACTTTTAGTATGGTTTAGATGCAGATGGATGCTCTGGACTGGAGAATCCTGGGGATACCTCCAGGTACAGAGCAGGTCCTTGACATGCATTTTGTGGAATGTTCCCAAACTTTTCTTTTGTTAATTTGAAGTGTTACACATCCTGTCAGCAAATCATCCCACCTAGACCACATATCAAAGCCAAATCTCCTCCCCTTTTCCACTTTCTCTAGTTGGATCACAAAAATGTACTTTCTTCTTTCCCTCTCTCCTCCTTCTGTGCTCCCATGTTCTTCCTTTTTTTGCTTTCTTCATCTCATTCCCTTCTGGTTCTTTTATACTGCTGTTGGCTAACTTCCAAACTGTAATTTTACCAAGTGAACTCATGACTTTTCTTTTTATTGCATTTTATCCAAAGTGTTTGTAATGGTTAGGTGTTGCTTTTTTATGAATAAGGTTATAGAAACAGCCTATAATTCCTGTACTTAGGCAAGGCTACAGATAATATCTTGGATTAGTGTCAAATTTTTTCTTTCCTGATACATGTAGTTTCCTATGTGTCATAGGAAAATCGAATGTTTCCTTGTCTGAATATCATGTACCACTTTTCATTACCTTTTTCTGGGGAATGAGACTAAACAGAAATAGATTTAAACCTTTCTCTCTAAACCTAGTACACAGTGGTTGATCCAGTCTCATACATCCTTTTTTCTTTCTCTATAAAGTCACTTTCCCAGATAGCCCTTTCATTCTTCAGCTCATAAAATGTTGGCATAGCTGATTAGTAACTGGGCAACCTACAAACCCTGGGGAAATGGGAGAGATACAGTTATGCCAGGATCGTGGTCTTACCAGTTTGGTCAAGCCCTAGATGATCATTTTGTCTTTGGATAGGCAAGGCTGGGAGAGCCATCTTGGTCTTATGCTCTCCCTGTGACTCCATCTTTGGTTTCTGTACATGTCCAAGGGAGAGTCTAGGAGAACAAAACTGGCCCAACTTTCCAGGGTCTTCTTGACTGCCTGGCTTTGCTTTTTACTCTCTCACTTCTTTTGATGTGATAGAGCTTAGTCAGCAATGTGGGGTCAAAAAATGAACCCTAAATATGACTATACCTTAAATACTAGGAACATTAGCTGTGTTGCACTGAGACTGAGAGCTAACTGATTAATTGTAGGCTAAAACAGGACTTGATTTGTTTACTGAGTCTTCTGGAGAATATTAGTAATGCTGTGATTAGGAATTAAATATGGAAACTATTAGGCTGGTCCAGAACCTTGGTCCAAGATGGAGTCACCTAAGATACCAAAGTGGATGACTTGTGTGGGTCCCAAGCTCTTTGGGAAATGGAAAGTGAGAATTCTATACTTATCAGAAGACATCTGGCCCCAGAGCTTGTCTCAGCAGAACAGCTTGACCACAGCCTCCTGTAATCCTAATGGCCAGAGGTCCCTTGGTAAAATTTTACTTACTGTAGTCCCTTTTGCCTGTGACAGTTTTTTTGTTTTGTTTTGTTTCATTTTGTTTTTCCTTAACACTCTCCTGTCACACTCCCACTCAATTAAAATCACCCTATAAAACCACAAACTTTTCTTGGTGAGGTTACAGTCCCTTCTCTTGGGGACAGTGTATACCATGGGTTAAGCTTTGCCTGTTGGCTTCAACATAGAGCTCCTGGGCTGGTTTTCATTAAACCATACAGAAACTATGAACAGTGAAAAGAGACACATTCATGGATAGCAATTCTATCTGCAAAGAGGTAAGTGCTTTAGAAGTTGGCTGGTGATCATTGTTTTGCCCTGTCTATGTGACTGCTGATTTGGCCACTGGTTTAGATGCACTCCTGATTCTCCAACTAACAGTGGTACATGAGACATGACCTGAGAGCTTCTGAGTATGCAGATCCTAATTCACACATGCTGGGTGGAGGTGACTGAATTTCTATGAAATTCCTGGGACATGCTGATGCTTCTTTTCCAAGGACCACACTTAGATGTGCAAGGAGAAAGTCAAACTTTCATGCATTGACCCTCTTCGTTTGGAAGAATAAGGCAGAGGAAACCTAGCAGGTCAATGGGATGGCACGCTGTTGCACCTGTCTTCATTTGGAGTCCTCCCATCAGTTCTCAAGCCGTTGTCCTCCTTTTCTTGGTGGCACAGGTATGGCATTGTCATGTGACCATATAAGGTGTGTCTAGGAGCTGCACTCCACTTAAAAGCTTTAAATTCCACAGGACTCAGAGTTTATTGTAACAGCTTCCAGGCCCTGCTCTGTGGTAAATCCAAATCTCTTTCTTCCTGCCAGACATTTCTAGGGTTTTTTTTTTTTTTTTTTTTTTTTTGTAGTTTACTGATTAAAGTAATTTCTCCCTTAATGATGTTGTTCTATTTGTATCAAGAAATAGCTTCTAGGGAATAGGCTACACTAGAAGACTAATCCATAGTCATTTCCCACAGGGATGAGGATGCATTGGGCTAACACTGCCTTAGAGCACACAGGCCTACCAAGACTATTAATCCCTTAACTTCTTTACAGCATGACAGGGACTTGCAACAGTTTTTGGACCATGGGTTATGCTAGGAACCTATGAGTTCAATCTGTGAAGAGCTATCTAGCTGTCTGCATGTGGAAAATGCAGTAAAGCAGTCCCAAGAAGATTATGGGGGAGAGTGGAGCTTCAAGGAGGAGGAAGGACCTGATAAGTAGAGAGAGATGTGCTAAGTGTTGTTGGATGCCGTGTGCACTGCAATGAGTTTACCTCTATAAGTTATTGTTTAAATCAGGATGCTTAAGAGACAAAGGGAGGCTTTTGTGTATTTTTTTCCAACTGAAATAGGCTCCTAACACTGAAGAAATAAACAAAACATTCCAGGCCTAGGAAGTAAATGAAACTTTCAAGGCTTGAGATGTACAGAGCCTAGAGTCCTGCTTGAACCACCTCTTCAGTGGATGATGGATGTGCATCCTTGCTCTAGTGCATTAACTGAGGCATATGTGATCACCCCAGCTCCAAATAAGGCTAAGCTTTGCAGGTTTGGGGTAGCAAGTAAGAGCCCTGTGGGCATGCATGGGTTGGGCAGGCAGCCTCTCCCTCTGTGCCTGCATTGGAGTTGCCCTTACTTGATGCTCATTCCAGCATTCTTAAGCCTCTCTTCTTTATGACTCTTGCCTCTCAGGTTAGGCCTGTGCTTCTGAAGTAGGGAGTCTCTATATTGCCACTGTTCACCTGCCTGGCCTAAGGTCTGGCCATTGTACCTCTTTTAAGGGAAACTGAGGCTTAAAGAGGGGAGGGACACTCCCAGGGTCACTCTTTTGGCTGGGCAGGTGTGATTGGAGAGGACTTGAGCAAGGCTTTTGTTCCATTTGTGTGTTGTGTGTTGGGGCCTGTGAATTTACTGGAGCATCCAGGCTGCCTGAAATGCCCCATCTCCTTGAAAGAGTGCTGAGGATCCTTGCAGGTTTGTGCTCTGAGGGCCCTACCTATGTTTGGGGAAGCCTGTGCTTGAGGCTTACAGCCCTGCCCTTCACCCTTGATGGTTATTCCTTTGGCACGTCTGTATACAAGAATAGGAGAATCAATAAAATCCTTAACTCTAAACCTCATTGGCAGTGGTTGCCACCTTTTGACTTGTTGAGAGGAAAGAGTTCAGATCTCAGAGTTTCTGCCTTTGTTGTAACTTGTCTGAGTCCATGGGCACTTCAACCTATATGTCTGAAGCTTTGCCATCAAGTACTTGAGACATACCCAGAGTCTCAACTCTGTAGTCTGCAGTTCAATTTAAGCTGCCCAAGAGGTTGGGAGATACTGAGGCCTACAAAGGTGAAGAGCTCTGCCTGAGGTCTGTCAGCTCGCTCTGTCAGTGGTGAGAGGAACATGACCCCACACATGGTCCTTTGCTTTTTTTTTTTTTTTAATAGATGGAGAAACAATTGGTTTCAGCCTTACCTGTGAGTTCCACATGAAATGAGTAGAAAGACATCTTGCTGGCCTTTGTATTGCTCAAATGTGAGCTTCCAATTATAATTTTTGAAAGAGCTTTAACACAGTGTTTTTCACCTTTGAAAGTTACTGCCTTTGTAAGAAACTTCTTTGGACAGTGTTTTTCTAAACACTCTCCATGTAATTTAAATGCCATATGAATAATTGTGCTTTGCACATAAAATGAGTAAGTTGGGTTGTTTTTTTTTTTTTTTTTTTTTTTTTTTTGCCTTCCTTGTTCATAATACATTAATAGTATGAATTAGCACAGCTCTGAGATCCTCTGTGGGCCAAACTTTCTGCTTTGGGTATGCCGATGTACAAAATAGTCTTGTCGCTGCCCAATCCAGAAGTGAGAGGGGAGGGAAAGCAAAACAAAGATATGTGACCCCTTGGGAAACTTGTTGAAGAGTCACAGTGGTTGGGGAGAAGAGGGGGATTCTTATGGGTTCCAGCGACCTGCATTTTGTGTCAGGATCTCCCAGGGACAGAGCTTTCATGAATTACCCATCACTTATGATGGCTGGGGTGGGCTTTTTGGCGAAACTGCTGCCTTTGAGTCATCAATGAATCTGTAAGTAATTTCCTATTATACGCTTGTGAATAACACCAGTGTGCTCAGTGATTCACTGCGCTAGCTAGCTAGACTTCTTTAGTCTGTTGATGGTACCCTATTTGGAGTAAGTGGATACTCATCCATATGTCTCCAAGAGAAAGCATGCAACAGAGATCTAGTGAAATCACACTGAGGACATAGGTATAAATGCAACCCATCTTAGTCAAACTGGAAAACATGTATGGTTACTTTAGGTATACCTTATTTTGCTTTCAGTGAAAATAACATGATTCACCAGTGTATATAGAGTCTTGTCTGTGTGTGGGAGGGAAGGGTGTAATAAAACATTGACTTCTGCTTTCAGATAAAGACGGAGAAAGCTGGATCATCTAGTATGATCTCTCTGTGTGTGAGTAACACAAGTGAGTAATTTAGGGCTAGAGACCCTATGACTTTTTAGTCTGACTCTATATGCCGAGGGAAAAGGTGAGTCTGAAACTTTTGTGTTTTGTTCTTTCTTTTTCTAGATTTCTAATCCATGTCTTCGGATGCATCAAGACAGTACAAACATAGACATCCACAAATTGTTAACCTTTAAGTATCAGAGACTTAAGAAAATAATTTATTTCTCATTTCTTTGCATTTACTTCTCATTTCTTGGCAGTGTAATGTGTGACATAGAGCTCTGATAGTGTCAAAAGTGGACAGCAGGCTTTAGTAAATTTCCCTTCACTGTAATCAAATGTCTGAGACAGTTGGTTTTTACAAAGTAAAGGGTTATATGCCTCATGGTTTCAGCTCATGATATGGTAGACTTCTTTTCTTTCTTTTTTATTTATTCTTTTCTCATATATTACATTACAATTGCACTTTTTCCTCCCCCGTCTCCTCTCAGTCTCCAATCCCCCCACTGCTTTCCTTCCTCAGATCCATTCCTCCTGTTTACCTTTAGAAAAGGGCAGGATTCCCAGGGATATCAACCAAACATAGTATATAAAGTTGCAAAGAGACTAGGAACATCCCCTCATCTTAAGGCTCTCTAAAGAATCTTTCATTGCAGTTTTCAATAGGAAACCATGAGTCTTTATGGGCTGCTGTTATAAGATAACCAGAGTCTAGAAGAATAAAATATCAGGCATTTATTTCTCTCCATTCTTGTACTAGGATGCTCATCTTCTGGGAACCTCTCCTCCTGCCTTAAAGACAGCTATCCTCTTACTGTACCCACAGGGTAGTGAAAAGACTCATCATAAGAACCCCCCACTCACAACATTATGCAAACTTAAGTACCTCTAAACTCTCTATCTTTGAATAATAGCACATTGGGATGAGAGTTTCAGCATATAAATTTGGAGAGGAGATAATTATTTGCTTTGTAACATATTTTCTTTCATTTTTCTGCCAATCCCAAGGATAATTCATGATTTGAAACATACATCCTTGGGCTCTGGAATTCCTGTGATTCTGAGAATTGGAACTCATGTGGCTACTTGATGCATTTGTTCCCTGAACTCCCCCAAAAGGTATTTAATCTCAGGCCCACCCTGAGAAGTTGAATATGGTTTTACACATCCATTTTCTGCCATGATGATAAATTGTTTAGAACCATGGATGGTCTCTTTTCCTCAAGATTCGCTGTGGGGAGCCCTGAAGAAGGCCTTCACCTACAGAGCCACAGCCTAGTTTCACATAGAAGGCCCCTTTGCACTCCCAGCCACAACAGACACCAAGCTTACCTCCGCCAAGCTAAGGACAATCACCTTGTAAGACAAGCCGGAGTTCCCCTTTCTTCCCTGGCACTGGACTAGATCCTGTCCCCAGCCAACGGCCCGACTCTCTTCTTGACTCTATTTTCGACTCTTCCATGACTCCTAGTGGTGCCTCAATGTCCAAGGGTCTGAGAAACACACAGCTTTGGCCTCATTGCAGGCCCTGGGACACCTGAACAAGCTCCAGCTTTCCATACCTAAGATTGTGCTTTTCCACTCCCAGGTGCCTTTTCTACAGCCCAGCACCCTCTCAGGCTTGCAGCAAGAGACAGCAGAGTCAAACTCCCAAGATGGAGCAGATGAGGGCCTACATTATGTAAATGTATTAATGTAAATGCAGTAACTATCATGGCAGAGGAAGAGAGAATTGGTTGTTCATTTCTTTCTCCAGTGTCTTCTGAGCATTAATTCGAAAACAAATTTCTAGAAACTCCATATAATGGTGAGCAATAATTGGTGCATTTGCTGAACAATCCTTATGGAATTTTCTTCCTTAGAGATCAGTATTACGTTTGTGCCTTTTGTTTAATAATGTAATCTAATTTAAATTCTGTGTAGAAAAGGAAACAAGACATATGTATGACCGTGGTAAAGGCAACTGACAAATCTAGGGGGCATAGAGACCTTATGGAGTGAGAGTAATACTTGTACAGGGACTTGGAGGGTGTGCTTATTATGCTTCTCATTGTTGTGACCAAATACCTTACAAAAGCAACTCAGAGAAAGAAGAGTTTATTGTGGCTAATGACAGGAAGGCATGGGAGCAGGAGGTAGATGCTGATGTTGTATCTATAGCCAGAGAAGAGAGATGAATGCTGGTACTTGTTTGTTTTTCTCTGCCCCTTTTATTCAGTTTAGAACTCTTGGCCCATGAGCTGGTACCACCTAAATTCAAGGCGGTTCTTCACTAGTCAATTAAAATTATGTAGAAACTCCCTCAGTGGCATTCCTGAAGTGTTGTCTCCTTGTGATTCCAACTGTACTCAATGGATACTGAGGTTAAGTCATTGCAGTTAATAATTTGAAAATAAAGAAATAATTGTTGATGGTGATAATAATAGCAATTATTGAGCTCTTACTGCATTCTGAACTCTAGACTATGTGATTTTCATGTATTGTTTAAGTAATTTCTCATAATCATCAGGGTCTAATTATTAACCTCTTTGCTTATAGACTGAGCTGGATTAAGAAGAGTATATTTTACAATGAAAAGGAGGAAGTGCAGATTTCCTGTGGTTGGAAAGATCATGATCCATGAGTCATTTCAGGAATTGAAGGGAAGTATCTGGAATCATACTGCATAAAATGCTAAATGAAAAAAATATTTGCTGCCCACTAAACAGTGACTATGTTAGGGAAGGGAGAAAAAAAGTGAGTGTGGAAGTTTGTGTTTATATGCCAAATACAACTATATAGAAATACTGGTCAACTTTTATTGCCAACTTGGTATAATCTAGAATCACCTGTAAAGAGAGTATTCATGGGAATTTCTTAGGTCAAGTTGATCTGTGGTAGATTTTCTTGATTTTTAATTGATATAGAAAAACCCAGCCCACTGTGGGTGACACCATTCCCTAGGCTAGTCTCTGAGTGAAGAAAATGAGCAAGGATTTGTTTATTTTCTTTGTGATGTGGTTGCAGCCTCAACATCTCCAAATTGATATTATATAGTCTGAAACAGTAAGCCAAAAACAATTAAAGAGTTTCCTTCCATAGTTGCTTTTGATCAGTCAGGGTATTATTATTATTATTATTATTGTCACAGAAACACAAATGAGACTAGGATGCAATATAACATGAAGTTATGGAGAATTTAATTAGAAAATTTTGTGTGTGGATTTTTCACAACATTACTATAAAGCCCCAGTAGAAATATATTTGGGGATGATACATAAAACTGTTATGGTTAGAGTTTTCTGGTACCTTTCTTGATTTGATGTTTTAGGAGTGATGATGATGTCAAAAAGGCCAGCGTTTAATGTGGAATTCTTCCACTTGACTTAAGTATGCTCTGTGGACTGGGCAAGATAATGATTTAATATAATGTGGTGAATCATGGCTCATCTAGCCTGTCGTTTTCACAGGGGAGGTTTTTCCAAATTAGACGAGAGTGGGTTAGTCCACACTGTTTGAAGTTAGAATTTAAGACTTTGTACAAGGAAGCAAGTTTCTTGCCATTGACTTGACTAAAATAAGAAATATTCCTGCATTCCTTAATTACATAGACATGGTTTATTCCTTTGAAGCTGAGATTTCTAAATGTATAATTACATATGCACTACACACCTAATGATGACACACGTCAATGCTACAGACAAATTCATTACATGGTAAATATTCAGCATCTTCAATAGGCTAGATTCTGAGAAAGCCATAATGTACTCATGAAACAAGACCTGTAGCAGTGTGCACATGAGAATCACACTTGGAAGGCTGTTGGATTATGTGGGGTCCCGCATCTGCCCCACCTCTAGGGTAGGGCTGCTTGGGGAGGCAGGATTCGGGAAGTTTGACTGCACTCACCCCATGCCAGCAACTGGTGGGAGTCTGGCTCCGTGGGTAGGAGAGCAAGGTCTGAGGTCCTGGGGACTCCAAAATTAGCTCGGGGTCTCTGGGCCTGACAGGGCTGGGGGGGGGGCATGGACCATCTGGTTCTTAGGCTCTTGGGCACCCTGGGTCCTGTAGGGATGAGAGTTTTTGGTTTGTCGCAGAGGCTGGCTTGCTTGGGTTGGTGGTCATTGTGACTGGGAATGCAGAGAGGCCTTTTGCGGGAAATTAAATGCAGCTCTTTATGTGAAGGCCTGTTCCATTGTTCCCCACAGTGGATCCCAAAGAAAAGAGGCAGTCCATGGTTCTAAGACTTTTATTGTCATGGCTGAAAGTAGATGAGTAAAAACCATACAGTTTTCTCAGAGCAGACCTGAGGTTAAATACCTTTTGCAGGGAGAAGTATCTGGGAAGGAGTGTGTATTGACTAAGTCCTCCAGGCCTTTACGTACCTCATTAACATGGAGATCTGTCTTGAGGCTACATGGCGTGTGGTCACATCCTCTACTTGTGGAGAGGCTGGGATGTTGCCCTTACGTGACTGAAGCACACAAATCTATGGAGGCCTCCTGTCAGGAGCCTGGAATCTGGGGGTGTGGTGAAATGCCTGCTATTCCTAAGGGTTACCTGGGTTTCCAGCCTGTGCTTGACCAGAAACCAGGCTGCCTTTCACGGTCCTACAGAAGGCACTTAACAGAAAATAATCCAGAAAAGCAAACATAGAAGTGGAAATTTTACTGACTACTAAGAAGAAAAAGAACTAGCTGATGGGGTTCCCTAAAGATCTCTCTGCTCTCTGCCATGAATTTGCTATCCAGATGGTGAGATATCCTTAGTAGGGCTGGATATTCCCTATCCGATCTCTACAAGATCTGCTTGAGTGAAATACTGTACTGGATGTTGCTGATTTGTTTGTTTTTGAGACAGGGTCTCACTCTCTATCTCTGTATCCCTGGATTTCACTATGTAGATCAGGCAGGCCTCAACCTCACAAAGACTAAGCATGCTTCTGCCTCCCAAGTGCTAGGATTAAAGGTGTGAGCCACTCTGCTTAGCCTGCTACTGATATTTTGAGGTGTCCTTCAATTTTCACTTTTCCTCTTCAGGTTTTTAGCTATGGTCCACTTCCTCCTGCTTCAGACCTCCTCCTGTTATCACCAGTCACAGGCAGCTGCATTGTCTCTGCCTCTTCTTGGCGTCTCTAAACCCTACCTATACTCCTGTTTATGGCCCATTATGAACATTTTACCCCATTTGTCTATAACACCTGGTTCTTGACATTACCCAGATGGATTCATACTTCAAAGGGTCTTTTGAGGATGTGGCTTTTTGTACTGTCACCTGAAATGTCAGAAATTGTAGATCATGTATTTAATGGGAGGAAGTGAGTTTTAGAAGTGAATAAAAACATGTATGGTGGTCTTAAGGCTGGATAACTTTATATGTGCGCAAACACATCAGCGAGAGATATATATGTAGGGACAGAGAGGAGGTAGTTCTGGATGAGTCTGAGAAAAGGACAGTGACAATGGAAAGAGTATGTTTTTAGTCTGAATGAAGTAAATGGTATTAAAGGAATTTAGGAAGGAGGGTGTCATGATAATATTGAATTCATCATCCAGTTAAGTGCTCACAATCACCAAAGGACACTATTCATATGCTGTGATCTATATAGAGTACCAGGGAGGGGAAGGTATCTACAAAGATATTAAAAAGCCTAGCCTTTCCATGTAGCAGATTCCTGGAACTATAGAGAGATCAACTTACACAATGCTAACAGGAGGCATGGTGCAAGCAGTGTATAACACATCCCCAGCTGGGATGAAGAGGGGGGATTTGATCATGGTGACAGCACTTGACTGAGACTTGGTCAGATAGGCTTTAGCTAGTGACAATGGAAAGAGAAAACATCTAGAGAAAGAAGAGCTTTGATACTGATTGCCAAAGAAGCTGGTGTGTGTGTGTACCAAAGACATAGCAAATATGTTTTCTTTATCAGGAAGTTTTGCCATGGTTACTTGGAATCTGTAGGAAGCTGCTAGAAGAGGCGTAAGAGAAAGAGGAGGTTGACAGACTGAACAGGTACAAAGCAGACCACATTTGTTTGGTAATTTCAGGGCAGGGTGTTAGAGCTTTATGCTGTGGGCAGTGGTAGGCCATGAAATGCTTTGGTTTAAATTTAAAAATTGTATTTGCTTATTTACTTTTGACAACTCCATGCATGAGTAGGTTATAGACATCATTCCACCTGACAACCACTTTCCTCAAGTTTTTCCTCTCTTTATACTCCCTCTCAGTTTCCTGACTCCTTCTTTAATTACTATTTTTACATATGCATATATAT
Organism: Arvicanthis niloticus; assembly: GCF_011762505.2. Lineage (NCBI taxonomy): Eukaryota > Metazoa > Chordata > Mammalia > Rodentia > Muridae > Arvicanthis > Arvicanthis niloticus. Next base: position 83,452,085 of record NC_047662.1, on the reverse strand, counting down.
ATATATATATATATATATATATATATATATATATATATATATACAGCCTACTGATTCTATTTACTGTGGATCATATAAATATATGTATTTTTATTTGTTAATTTAGGATCGGATAAACTTTCATGGGGCTCATCTCTAGAGAGAACTGATTCTCCTTCTCTTAGCAGCTATAAATTGCCTGTATCTCTTCATGTAGTGGGGATACCTTGTGAGAGTTCCCTGGTGCACTATTGGAATTTCAACTGGGATTACCATTGTTGGGTCTTATATAGTCTACTATTATATTGCTATGATTTCTTGGGTCTCACTTTCTGTCAGGTATAGAATATGTATCTTGTAGCAGATGTCCTATCTTTTGGCTCTTATCAATCTATCCATCCTTCTTCCAAGAAGTTCTTTGAGCCTTAGGTGTAGGGATTGTGTTGTAGCTATATTAGTTAGTGCTAGGTACATCACTGACAGTTAATCTGCACTTTGACAAGTTCTGAAGAAGAAAATGCAGGCATGACCTGGCAGCCAGCTTGCTTGGCATACTGTGTTTCTAAATAAGAAGCATGACATACTTTGCTCCAGGAGTCAGAACACTGAATTCTGAAGTAGTGTGAGTAGCCTGTAGCTGGTGTGTGGGTAAATCTGTACTCTCCAGGTCTACTTCAATGTGCTTCTTCCACAGAGAAGCCCTGGTGCTATGAATGCTCACTAGCTGAGGTAATGTGCTAACCAATCATATTTGATAAGCTTCCACTGCATAAGAACTTGCTAATGTGCAATGAAGCAGACACTGTTCCCTGAAACGGTCTCCAGGGTATCAGTCTCTACACCTTTCCTGATCCACAGGCATTGCTGTCCTTTGGGACGATGCTGCAGGAACAACGGTACAGTTGTGGGTTTCTGTAATGGTTCCTACTTCAAAACAAAGCTTCTTTGGTGAGTGGTGGTATAAGGGTATCTGTGGATATAAGGATAGGTATTACAAATTCTGGCTTAAGAAAGTGGCTGTAATAGGCTCTCCCCTCAGGTTCCTGACTGGACCAGCCACAGGTGGTGAAGCTAGGGTTACTGTGGCAGGCATGATATCTTTCCTTCCTGTTGAACTGGCTTTCGGTCCAAGTGTGTAGGTGTTGGTTACCCCCAAGATATAAATGTGTTTATTGCACCCTCGGGTCTTGCCATGCTGGTCTTTGTTGTGGTTTGTAGGCTTTTAAGCTGGGTAGGACTTTGAATTGCTTTTCTCCCTTCACAGGTAGCATAGCATCTTCACATAGGAGAAGAGCTAATCTTCAGGAGTAGGCGTCTAGTTCAGTTGCAGCTAGATTCCTCCAAGTCCTGTGCCTGAAGCACGGGGTGCCTTCAACAATAGGGTCTTCAAATTCCGTGATGTGAACAAGATCAGTGGCAATAGCCTATGTTGTTTCTGGAGTCGCTTGGATTTCTCTGACCAGTGACTTCAAGGGTTGCTTCCCATGGCTGACACTCAGTTTTTGTAAGTATTTGGCTCTTGTGAGATCATTATCAACACACACACACACACACACAGACAAACAAACACATATATGTATATATGAACATATATGTGTGTACATGTACATATATGTATAAATGCATATACATATGTTCACACATGTACATATATGTATGCACACATATATGCATGTACATATATGTATATATGTCTATATACATATATAGCATACACACATATATATGTACACATATATTTTTTAATATAAAATATGCTTCCCTATGCCTTTTCCAATCATTCTTAGAGTTCCTTACTCCTCCTTCCTCTTCCTCACTCCCTCTCCCTCAGTATTTCTCCCCCTCTATCAAGATTTAAGTCCCTTGTTGTTTTCTCCACCCCCCTCTTCATAGCCCCTATATCTTACTACTCATGCAGTTTCTTTCGTCTCCACTTCTGCCCCCTTTACTCCTCTTGTTTGTATTATTGCTCCAGCTTGTATATTGATATCTAAAGATTTAGAACTGTGAACAACAAATGAGAAAGGACATATATTAACTGGTATTTAATTTAAGTTCATTGAACTGTTTGTTCTTATTTTCTTAAACTTAGTGAGTTCTTTGATGAAATTTGTGATAGTTCTTTTAAGTTCTGTGTCCTTAGGCTCATCTGGTTAAATCTCACTGGAGAGCATTTCTATAGCACTGGTAGACTGCAAGTGGGGCATGATGTTTTTAGCTTTTAACATGTTTTGTGTTTTTGTGATGAGACCTAGGCATATGGATCTATTTCACTGGCTGTGTGTCGGACATGAGATTCTAGCATGCTTCTGTTGAGTGGAAGTCCTGGTTCTGTTTTTATTATTGCCCAAGTTTGTTTGATCTGCAACAGTTTGCACACTTGGTCTTGTGTGCAAGATATGCTTGAGAGTGTGAGGATGGTGTGGTTGATCAGGGGTCTGGGGCACTGTTGTAGTTTAAATGAGAAAAATCCTTATAGACTCATATGTTTGAATACTTGGTCTACAGTTAGAGGAAATATTTGGGAATGATCAGAGATGTGGCCATGTCAGGGGGGGGGGGCATGTACTGAGGACATAATTTTAGAATAAAAAGGACTTGTGCTATTCCCAGTCTCTCTCTCTCTCTCTCTCTCTCTCTCTCTCTCTCTCTCTCTCTCTCTCTCTCTCTCCCTCTCTTTTTGCCTCCAACTTTTGTATCAAGATATGTGCTTTCAGCTCTACCACTTTGGAATCTAACCCTCTGATACTCTAAACTGAAATTAAGCACTTTCTTTTTAAGTTGCCATGGTCATAGTGTTTTATCATAGCAATAAAAAAGTAAGAAAATATGTTCCCACCAGGTAAGGCGAGTCAATAATCTGTGTGATGGAGGCCAAGCCTGAGAATTGGAGAAAGCACAAGTAGGTAAGCTTCAGGGACACACCAGCCTGGGTACAAATCTGTGTTTCAGTGAGGCCAGAAGGGTAGATATGGTGCAGGCAGGCTAGGATTCAAGGGAGTCACCAAATTGGGCTAGCTGTCAGGATGTGTTGTCTGAGCTAAGACAAGATGTGAGGACCAGTACAGGCAGGACTCACCAGACTAGACCAGTGCACAGAATGTGACACCTGGGCTTAGCTTGGAGCCTGTGGAGGGTAGAAATGAGTTATGACCAGGAGGACTCACCAGACTGGATTGGAGCACAGGATGTGCAACCAGGCTAGGACTGGAGGTTGCATAAGGTATGGATGGGCTAGGGTCAGGTGGGCATACCAGACCCAGCCAGTGTACTGCATGAGTGACTTGGGCTAGGGCAAAATTTATTTATTGTATTGTGTGTTCATATGAGTGGTTTTTTTTGTGTGTGTATATGTGTACTATGGCACATGTGTTTAGGTCAGAGGATGACTTATGGGAGTGGGTAGTTTTCTTCTGTCATGTGGATTAAACTCAGGACATCAGTCTTAGCAGCATGTATATTTACCTAATGAGCAATTTCAACAGACTACTAGAATATTTGTATTTGGTGGATTTTATTTTCTTGCTTGTTTATTTGTTTGTTTGTTTGTCTATAGGCAGGATCTCCTTTAGTAATCATGGCTGGCCGGGAACTCACTATGTAGACAAGGCTTGGTCACAGATATTCATCTGCCTCTGCCTCCTGACTGCTGAAAGTAAAAATGCATGCAGTCATGCCTGGTTCTGATTTGTTTTTAAATTCTAATTTAAAAAAATTTTAAATTGAAATTTTATTATATCATTTTATCTTTTCTCCTCCTTCTAATTCATTTTATCTTGCTCTATTAAAAGTTCATGGCCTCTGATCTCTTTTTTAGTGCATGTGTGTTTGTGCATGCTTGCCTCTGTGTGTGTGTGTGTGTGTGTGTGCATGCATGCTTGCATGCTTGTGTGTGTGTGTGTGCAGGTGTGTAAGTACACACTGTAACTTATATATATGTGATTTCAGGGCTGACCACTTGGTGTGTGTGTTTTTTGTTTTTTGTTTTTTTTTTTTTTTTTTTTTTTAAGCTAACAGGACAGGACTGGATAGATTCCCAGGAGAAAAGTGGGGTCTGGTTATCAGAAAACCACTGTGGAGATACAGTTATCATGATTGTGCTTTTATTATCAACCTGTGCTTTATCTTTGAAATGCTGGCTGTGGTCTAAAATGTGCTATCATTTTCCACCACCATGCCAACTTCTGAGTATAACTTTTTATGAACAAAGCCAGGCGTTTTCATGAAATGAAGTAGAAATCTCTTGAGAACAAAAGCCATTAACCATGGCTGCTAATCTTTAACGTCCGATTTTGGAAGATGGAAACATCATCTGTTCTATAATCCTATGACTCCTGTGAATTTTCAGCACACAATTTTACTTGAGTGATGTCATAGAATTATGATACGAAACTTGGTGAGTTATCAGCACATTATTTAAGTGTACATACAGAGGCCAATATTTTTTAACCAGGGGAGGGTCTAAGGAAGATTTATATATAAGAGAGAAGGGGGATGGGTAAAAAAAAACCCCTACATTTAGGCCATGTAAAAAAAAAATTGAAAGCTCTCAAGAGCATTTGTGGGGGGTGTTAAATGGTTTACCTGGTATTACAAAATTAGTTGGGGGGGCAAAGTATATCACAAAGAAAACAAGTAAAACCTACCCTGGTCTTTGCATCTTAAACTGAGAAGAGGATCAATTGTAGGGACTGAGTCCTGATCTTGGAGGATCTGATACTCAGTCAATTATGCAATTTCACAGTTGAATTGAATTAGGGAATATCAGACCAATGTTCTCTATTACAGCAGAGCCTGCTTGGTGTGTAGCAGAAACCTTTACATATCAGGTGTGAAGTGTGAGGCATGATGGAGATTCACAGCAGGAAAGCACTAACTCTGCATGGGGTTGCTTTTTTTCTTCTGTCTTTTGAATCAGACCATAAACCGATTCCTAAACTCTTTACATTCTGAAGCCCATACCTTAGTTACTTCCACCGTCTCCCTCTTTTCAATACTAATAAATCTATCAGCACATCTCCATCTCCTATATAATGATTACTTATATTCTTAATCCTTATTTTTGGAAGTCTTTGTATATTTTTGGCACAGGTCCTCTCTCAGATGAATACTTGACAGAAATTTTCTCCCGTTCTGTCTATTCGTTGACTTTGCAGTTTCCTTTGCTGCACTGGTTGGTTTTAGCTTCTCTGATCCCATTTGTTGACTGCTGCTCGTTTCCCATGCTACCAGAATCTTATTCCTAAAGTCCTTATCTGTGCCTGCAGGCTGAGCCATGTGTCCTACCTTCTCATCTAGCCGGTTCAAGGTGTAAGATCTCACATTGAGGTTCTTGATTCATTTGAAGTTGAGTCTTGTGTAGAATGAGAAAGATCTAGGTGTTTGTTTGTTTGTTTTTGCATGTTGAAATCTAGTTTTCCTGGCACAACTTGTTGAATACACTGTCTTTTTTCCAGTGTGTGTGTTTGATATTTTAGTAAAAAAAAAATCAGGTAATTGTAGTGGTGAGGACTTAGATCTGAGTCCTGAATCCTGTCCCCTTGATCTATGTGTCTGGTTCATGCCACTCACATGCTGGTTTTTATTATTACAGCTCCTTATATCATTTGAAATAATATATAGTGATATCTCCTGCACTATTCTTTTTGTTCAAGATGGGTGAGGCTAGCCTTGGTCTTTTCTGCCTCCATATAAATTTTTTGGGTTGTTTTTGTTTGTTTGTTTGTGATCAGTGACATTGGGATTTTGATTGAGATTGGGTTGAATCTGTAGATTGCTTTTGTTAGAGTGGTCTTTCCATTTATTCATTCTTTCAATTCATAATCATGCAATGCCTTTCTATTTTTCCAGTGTCTTCCTTGATTTCTTTCATCAGTGTCTGAAAGTTTTCATTGTAGATGTCTTTAGGTTCATTCCCAGGCATTTATATATTTTGTAGATATTATGAATGTGATTGCTTACATTATTTCCTTTTTAGTCTGCACTTGGTATATAGAAATGCTACTAAATTTTGTGCACTAATTCTGTATCTTGTGGCTTTATTAAATGTATTTGTCAGCTCCATTTAGCCATTGGGGAAATGCAAATTGAAAGTACTTTAAGATTTCACCCACTCCAGTCAGAAGGGCTATCATCAAGAATACAAATAACAACTAATATTGGCTTGGATTTAGTGAAAGTGTAACATTTATTCCCTTTTGGTGAGAGTATGAACTAAATATTTTATATCAGACTGAAGGGTTACCATTTATCCCCCAAAAAAACCAAACAAAAAAACCAAAAAAACCTAAAAAACAAACCTAGACATAGAACTGCCTGATGACCCAACTCTATTATTCCTGAGAATATATCCAGTGGCTTTTATAGTGTGTGGTAGAGACACTTATTTATCCATACTCATTGCTGTTCTATTCACAATACCCCCCAAATGGAATCAGCCTATATGTCCGTTATCAGACAAATAGGGTTGGATTTCTAATGAATAAGAAAAAGTGACACAAAACCACAATGGAATAGTGCTCAGATGCAAAGGAATATGAAATCATAAAGTGTACGAATAAATGAACAGAACTGGCCAAAGTATTGACTAAGGTACTGCAGGCCCAGAGAGACAAATACCTGCTGTATGTTCTCTCCCATATGTAGATTCTAACTTCCAACTTCTAGTGTTGGGAATACAAATGAAAGGCAGGAAAGTAGAAAGAGGTCTTGGGGGTGGGGAATGTGAAGAGAAGCTGGATAGAAGATCATATGTAAAATGAATGTAGCAAGGTGGGATCCTGGGAAGGCAAAGGCTTAAGCAGTGGGGAGTGATGTGGGAATGTGGGGTAGCTTAGGAGGTGGAGGGGAGGGGTAACTCAAAGGAGTGGTGGTGTATAAAGCCATATTCTGTCTGACAGAGAGTAGAACACATGCAAGGAGACAGGAAGAGGGGATCCAGGGTTAAAGGATTAAGTAGGAATGAGGCAGGAGAATTGGGCTAGAGGAAGACATTGTGGGTGGATTAATCAAACCCTGGGATGTGTGAAAAGGCTTTATGGAAACCCACTATTTAGAAAACTAATTTCTAAATGCAACTTTAGAATAAAGAGTTTGAAAGCCAACACAAAGATGTCCTGGTATCTGATGGGGACTGTGAATCAGCCATGAGTGCACCATAAGACATTGATTTTGAAGTGTGTCTATATACTTTTTGGTGAGGAAAAAAAAATCTAAAACCATGCTGCTGGTGTCTACTGGGGATAAACTGCACAATTCTATTCCCCAAATTTATATTTTAATAAGCAGCCTTTCTGTTTTATTGACTTCTTTATTCTTAATTTATGTGTATAGGTGTTCTTCCTGCATGCGTGTCTGTGCAGTATGTATGTACAGTGGCTGCAGAGGTCAGAAGAGAGCATCAGATGCCCTGGCACTGGAGAGATAAATGATGGTAAGCCATCATATGGGTGCTGAAGAATCGAACCCTAGTCCTCTGGAAGAGCAGTCAGGAAAATATCACTCAGTTGGCAAAGTGCTTTGGGCATAAGCAGGAGGATCAGCATTCAATCACTAGAACCCACATTTTAAAAATAAAGGCCAGTTGACATCTGTTTTCTGGGAAATCTCTCAGGCTTGCTAGCCAGCCAGTCTGGCTGGATCAGTGAGCTCTGGGTTCACCACAAGACTTGTCTTGAGAGATAAGGTGACCAATGAGCCCACCCGATGTTGACTTCCATCTGCCACATACACTAGTGTGCAGTGGAACTGAGATATTGTAGGGCCATAAAGGGATGCTTTGGTCTCCCCAGTGCTCTACGCACTGGGTTTGAGATAGCTGGAGACTCAACAGGTGACCATGGCCTGTGAGGGACATAGCCTGTGAGGGACAGCAAGTATCTCCCCACGCTCCAGGATTCCAGACACCTTCATGTGGTCTACATCCCCATTAACCTGCGCCTTGCAGACACGTTTAGCTCAGTAGCTACTCCCAGAGAGGTTTTGCAACACCATCTACAGCTACAGGTAGAGGGAGTGACTAACAGGCCTCAGCCTCGAGATTTCCATATTCATGAGTTACCTAAAGGGAGGGCGTAGCTAAATTAAGTTATTCCTCCCCAGTTCCTCCTCTTTCCCCCTCCCTATTTAAGCCAGCCTCCCTCTGGCTTTTACAGGGTGTGCGCACACCATTTACATTCGCCGTGAGCAATAAAGCTTTGGAACGGGGGACTTTCTCGTGTTATTGGGACCTGCTATCGCGTGACCAGCGTGAAGGACTTCCCAGCGACCCAGCTGCAGGTCTACCTCCGCTGCGGTTTGTCCCACAAGATATGTTAATGGATGATGGCTCCAATCGATATCCTCACAGTGAACATTAAAACAAAAGGTTTCAATAAGTGAATTTTGCCATATTGTTGTAATTAAATGCGTGGCTCTCAGAATGTAGTCCAGGAATCCCTGTATTAGTCACTTTCCTAGATACTGTGAACAAGTATCTGACAAAAGCAACTGAAGGGAGGAAGGGGCTCCTGGCTTGGGGTGACACATAAAGGGGAAGTTGTAGAGCCAGGCAGTTCTATGGTGGCTAGAGCTTACAGCTGCGACTCCTTACCTTCTCATATCTTGGGAAACAGGAAACAGGAGAGATAGAAGTTAGATTGGGCTAGAAACACTGAGGTCTGCCAGTCAACCATGCACTTCCTCATCCAGAGTCCACTTTCCAAGGGGCCACAACCTTTGGAAACAGCGCCGCCATCTGGAGGCTAAGTGTTAAAACACATGAGCCTGTGGGGGATGTTCTAAACCACAGCCATCAATAAAAATGCTTTCATTGTACCAGTGAAGTCAAACTACTTTCATAACAACATCAACCTGCTCTGCGCTTTTTCCCATCTCCTTTTCTTATGGGTGTAAATAGAATTGTTCATGGCAACGTGATGTGTGCCATAGACTAAACGAAGGCACAGACTATGAAAATCCCGCTGTCTCTTATTACCAGTAATTAGCACATATATTTGTATACTTGTAAAACCAATGCCACTCTTCTTAGTGATTTTAGAAATAGCATTTTTTCAATTGTGACATCATTAATCTTAATATGTGATGGGCTTACTATTGCTATGTCAAAAACGATTTACAAAAATTTAAAAAGTTTCTTGGTGTGACGTAGCTAAGGTCACATATACACAAGGTTTTGGGGACCTTTGTTTTTATAAGGTATTTTCAGACCAAAACAACTGAGGACCACTGCTTACATTAGTGGGTAGGGCACATTATTAATCCAGTGCTGTCTAGTCCCAATACAATAAGAAAATACTTTCTAATTAATCGTTATTAATTCCAACAAGAAAAAGCCAGTGGTGGTGATGCAGGAGCTTCCTGCTACTTTTGTAGGAAATAAGAATCAATAAGCAGAGACTAAATTGCTGTTTCACAAAAAGTAATTACACCTTGGTGCACTTTAACCAAAGGGCATGGGTTGTAAATGTAATTAGAACATGATTTATCAAATATTAATTTCTATTTCTTTAATGGAGCAAAAAACCATTCATTCATTCATAGCAGAAAATAAAGAGGAGAACCACCTGCTGGGAATTTACAGTCAGGCTCTGTTGTAGCTGTGCCACACACTTGGCTTCTATTTGGCCTTCTAGAAGAGATACTTCACAGCCCAAAGTAACATACGTTGAATGGGATCCTGATTCTGCTATTGCCTGGTGGTGTGGTGTTGACAGGGGAAATCACTCCTTCCATTTAACTCTTGTTTTGTTATGGAGTTAGGGAGAGAATAGCATTTGGTTCCTTCTATAGCTATCCAAGTCTAAAGTGGATTAAGCAAGGTGTGAGAACAGAACATGGCATCTAAGGAGCCAATGAAGTGATGATCGACTTCTGCTTGCTCAAACAGATGCTGATATGAACCTAGGAAAGATTACAGGGGATCTTGTATGCAAAATTCCACGAGGGGTTAAGGGGCATGAATAGGCTGGGCACTCACTTGGCAAGCCAGCTCCAAAGGGAGCTTCCACTCACAGATGATAGCAGGCACTCCATGGGGAGTAAGTTGCCACTCCAGAGTCAGCAGAGACGTGGAGAGGATCCTTCACCAGCTGTGGGTGAATTTGATATACTTCCTTAAGGGAAGGAAAGATAGACAGGCAAGTTTCCCACAGGCTGGTTGGTAACTTCTCTTGTTAGGGTATGGATTTGATTGTTTACACATGAAAATGATGAGTTATGGTTGATATCATCAATTTGACAGGATCTAGAATTACCTAGGAAACAAGTGACTGGATATGCCTGTGCGGGATTATCTTGAGTAGGTTAACTGAGGTAAAAGTGGATGGCACCATTCCCTGGCCTTGGATTCTGGCCTGCTTATTATGAAAAAAGGTGCAATATTCCCAGCTGCCTCAAACTCCTGCTTCCAGAACTGCCTTACCATGAGGAACTCTACCCTCAGACTGTGAGTCAAAAATAAATTCATTCTCCCTCACATTTTATTTATTAGCATATATTTACAAAGCATCAGGTAAGTAAATCACGATAGCATGAAAGGAAGAAGCTATCAATGCTGTTCTCCACCTGCAAGCTTACATAGTCATGGGGAGATCCGGACTTGCCTTTGGATTGAGAACCTGTCCTTCCGGGCGTGCTTATGGTCTTTCTCCTGCTGCCTTTGCTACATTGTTCTCAAAGACTTCCACTCTCATGCTTTCCTCTTCAGCTGTCAATCACTCCAAGCCTCTTGAATCAGAGTGATGCTCTGTTTCATAACCGCATTCGTTTGTCCCTCTATCTACCTGGACTCTTCTGTCCTCAACATGGCCAGCTAGACTTCATAGTCTCGTTTTCTTAGGGCCATCTTCTTTGCAGGTGGAAGTGAGTTTGTAGCTTCTTTACTGTGGTGGTTTGAAAGAGAAATGTCCCCTACAGTTTCAAATATTTGAAACTTGGTCTTCACCTGTTGGTGGGGTTTAGAGAGCTTTAGGAGATGTGACCTATGGAGGAAATGAGTGAGTGGGAGTCGAAAAGCCTTGTACCACTCCCAGTTTGCTTTCTGTACTTGATTCTTGCTGTTGAGGGTGTGTGCTCTGAGTTTCCTGCTCTGGCCATCTCTTGCCTTACTGTCATGCTTGCGTACCATGGTAGACTCTTATCCCTCTGCAACCAGAAACTTACAAACCAAACCAAACAACCAAACAAACTCACTCTTTGTTTTATACTTTGCTTTTGGTCATGGCGTTTTATCCCAGTGATAGAAGAGTATTGGATACATCTATCATCATTATTCTTTCCCTCATAGAAGTTAGTTTGGGGAACTCGTACCACTTATTATACTTTGTGATTTTTTTTTTTAGATTCTATTTTTGAAAGTTAATTAGCACTTCATCAAATAATATGTATATATAGTTAAGATGTTAAAATATTTATCACAGAAACAATACCAATTCTCAACTTACTTGGTCCCGCTAACTAGATAAATAACCTCTTACTATTTTAAGCTATATCTCCTGGCTAGGAAAGATTAAAAATCGACCTTTATGCATTGTTTTATTCTCCTCTTACATAAATATTTATTTCACAAATTTTGGGTAAATCAGAGTCAGTATTTATGGTTTGATGATAATATAAATATTGCTCACCCAATCAACCTTGTAGAGGAGTATGCCTAATTTTTGTATAGTTATTTCTTAAGCTAAAAATTTCTTTATTCAAATATACTGTTTTATTTTCTTACATTTCTTCTTATTTTTAAAAACACAGTTAATATTGTATTTTCTTTTAAATAAGAGGTTGACATTTTTTTTTGTAAAGGATCACACTGTCCATAGAAGTAGGTAGCAGCCAAAAGCACAGCTCCACCAGTAAGAGCTGAGATCTCTACTCTGGGTCAAGCCAGGACCTCTCATTTTCTTGCAGAAAATAATTTTTGTAAAAGTTGTAATTTATCTAGAAAAGATTCCACATATTTGAACACAGGGTTTATAGAGAGTGAATCATTTAGAAAATGGAGCCCATAGAGTCAAGAGTGTGGGATGGGTTTCTTTGTAATAGCCATGGCTAGGGAGCTTCTGAAGTTACATCTTAAATGGTTGCTAAATGTGATTATAGAGTGCTTCTTCACTGAACAGATTACAGTTGACAAGGTGAATCCCAAGTGTTTCATAAGGAATTAAAATACATTTTACTATAAAAAAAGTATGATCTCGGTTGTGAAATTTCCTGATAGTTGCAGGTTTACAAGTGAAAAAAGAGTAAGACCATTCTGAATGGCCATATATGCCCAGGTCCTAAGCATGGATTGCTGTTATTTTATGGAAATACCTTATGTAAAAGGAATATTCTTTCTATTTTGTTAACTATGCTTGAATACTTAACTTTTAGTTGACAAGAGAGTTCAATTAGATTCCAGGGCAAGAGATGTCTTGCCCTTTGAAGGTCCCTTTAATTTTTTCTTTCTACCCCACCTCAAGTATTTCTAGGATTATTTTAGTCCAGACAGTCTGTTGCAGCTATGTTAAATACACTGTTGGGGTGAGGAAAAGATAATATGTAATTGAACTGTAAACTAGAAAGAAAAGAGTATGACTGTGTCTCAATAAAACTTTATTTAAAGATATATTCTACAAACTGTGGGCAAGGTTTAGCCTGTAGACTCCAGTTTCCCCACCCTGTTATAAATGATAACTCAAAATTAATCTTGGCAATTTTGTTTCTATTTCTTTTCTCTTGGCCTTTACTGGAGCTCTACGCTCAGCTGGTCTGACTGTGTTTGTCATTCTCTATGCATCCTGCCTTGCTGGCTGGCATCCGGCAGCTTTACTGCTGTCCTGCCTTGGGACTTGTTGCTTCTCAGCCTCCGAATCTTCCTCTTTCTAGATTTGCTTCTTTGTTTAGCTGAAGGATTTTTTTTTAAAGTAACTTCCTGAAGATGAGGGCGTGTCTAGGAGATAAACTATCTCAAAATGTTTAAATGTTACCCTGATATTTGTAGATAGTTCAGATCAGAGATGGGTTCTAGATTAACTACTTCCTTAAGTAGTTCAAGTTCAAGTTCAAGTTCAAGGCTTCCTCCAGCTTTTCTGTAACTTGAAGCATTTCTGGTGATTGCCATTTCAATTGTATTTGCACACTGTCCTAACTATTCTTTCTCCATCCTCACTTCACGGTTCTGAGATTCCCGAGGACACCCTAGCAGCATGGTAGTTTTCATCCTCATGTGTCTCCTGTGTCCTCTGTGTCTGACACATGAGTCTGGAGTTTCTAATTCCTCTGCATCCTCCTTCTGGGTGGCTCCTGGACTTTCTGAGGCCTAAGAAAAAAATAGAGCTATGGGCTTCAGCTTTCCTGTGCTCATGTCTTGCTCCTTGCTTCTGTGTGGCATAGGGTCTTGGGGAACCTTGGATACATCGAGTAATACTGGTTAGTGTGTCCCTCTGGGCCCTTTAAGTTAACTTTTCTTTACTGTCAACCATTATCTATGCATCTATTTATCCCATCTTCTATAATCTAATTAAACATGACCATTCATTTATGCTTTAAAACAGTTTCTCAGGGGATTTAATGTTTCTCAGGTGAACAAATAGTCAAGTGCTCATGTTTAAGCTGTCACATTTAACAAGAAGTTAAACTCATGTACATGAGTTTCCTTCCCTAAAACCTGTCTTCTTCCCCCTATAATGATCCTGTGTCTGTCTGTTCACCCACGATACCCTTCATACCAACTCAAGGAAGCATGCTATAACTTTGTGCGGTGTGAATGGGAGAGTGGGTGGGAATTGAACCTAGGCCTTCATGTGTGTAGACAGATGCCCTACAGTTGAGCCACAGCTGTGTGTTGACTAAAGAAACAAACACCAGGTGAAATGGTTTGACAGGAGATGGTCTGGGAGAAGATGACTGACGAGAAAGCTGAACTCAGATGATGATGGGTACCAGGCTGAGCACAGTGAGTTTGTCTCTATTAAAAGTTGATATGTGTTCTCTCATCATTGGTGTAGGTGACAGTGTAGTTAATTTTGGCTAAAATGAGTCAGAAAGAACTTTTTTCATGTCTGTGGTATGAAGGCTGTTTTCAAGGAATATCACGTGGTGGGATACGATGGTGTGAACTGGAGAGCAGAGAGTTGTCAAAGGAACAATCAACAGCACCTAAGGCAGGGGCCAGTATGGAGACTTAGAGATGGCAGGAGCCAGTATGGAGACTTAGAGATAGCAGGGGCCAGTATAGAGACTTAGAGATGGCAGGGGCCAGTATGGAGACTTAGAGATAGCAGGGGCCAGTATGGAGACTTAGAGATAGCAGGGGCCAGTATGGAGACTTAGAGATAGCAGGGGCCAGTATGGAGACTTAGAGATGTTTCTCAGTAACTGCTGGTTCCCCAGACACAGAAAAGACCCACAAAAAAAGACTTGAGGAGTATGGAGCATGAGTGGGGTTTTATTTTTCTATTTGGAGCAATAAGGAAACATCCAGGTAGAACTGATTAGCAAACATCTAGTGGAACATGGCTATATAGGAAGAGATTTTGGAGGACAGAATACCATGGAGAGATGTAGTTGCTTTCTCAAGTTGATGTAGCTGGCAACAGGCTGACTCAGAATCCCAGAAGTCAGGTCTGCATAAGCCCACAACTCATAGTCAACTACAAGTATGCACAGACTGTAAAGCTTTGTCATCTCAAGGCCAGAGCAAGTTTGGGGTTAGCTTTAGGGAAAACCCACATTTACCAAGGCAAGTGTATATCCAAGACTAATGGTGCAAATACTGTAGAAAGCAAATAAGGTATGGGTGAAGACTATTGATGTGCTCACTTGTCAGGATCTGGTCCACAGGTAGAGCCTGGGCCAGGTAGCCTTCCTGGCTAAGGCTGTCACCCCTCCTGCTTTCACTCGGATGATTTCTCCAACAGCACTGGCTACACTTTCTACTGTTACACTTTCTACCGTGCCCGCTGCGATGGTTCAAGTCAGAAAAACCTGTAGCCAAGCAGAAATTCTCAGAATACAACTAGGGCTTACATCCTGCCTGCTTTTCTCCTCACTCTTGCTCAACAGCTCAGCCTGAGAGGACCACAAAGAAGCTTAGCCTGCAGTTTTCTAACATGCCCTGGACAGGGAAGGGCACTGAGCTCTGGGCTCTGGGTTCTGGCTTTTTTCTGCGTGCCCTTCACATGGTTTAGCATACTGTTGGGTTCAGGGCTTGGGCTAAGGGAGGAAGAGGAAGCAGACACCTCGGGAGTGGAGGCGTGGAGTGTGTAGGTTGTGAAACACTATGTGAGAAGCCTCTAGAACCAGCAAAGAAAGTTTTGTTTCTGGAATTCATAATTCATGGTTTTCACACTCAACATTTCTGTTACTTGAAATTATGATAAAAATCTATGTCATCCTATGGACTTGCACATGTATTTTATATGAAAAAGAAATTGCAAGCTTGTTATGGTTTCCTCTTCTTAAGCATGGTTTAATTTTGTGAAGAGCGATAGAATGGCAGGGCTGAATCATAGGAAATGTGGGCCTGCCTGTTCTATACCACGATTATAATACCCTGGCAAGTAGTCTTGAACTCTCTCTGAAAAAAGAGTCCTCCTTAATCTTGGGTACTGTTTTCTTTCTTTAAAGAGTCTCTTTAATTTTATCTGTCAGAAAAAAGCATGAGTCCTATGTTTGAATCTCTCTCTTTTTTTTTCTTACTGGCTTGTAACATTGGGACAATTACTTGCCCTCTTTAAACTCTCATTCTCTCATTCTATATGTAGATAGAAAGATTATCTTCATACATGCACATGCACAGAAAGATTATCTTCATACATGCACATGCACATGCGCGTGCGCGCGCGCGCGCGCACACACACACACACACACACACACACACACACACACAGATAGAGGCAGACAAAGCCAGAGACAGGGATAGAGACAGAGAGAATAGGAAGGGGAGAGGAAGAGGTAAAAGGAGAGGGAGAAAGATTATACTTAGTAGGTACTGATGTCATGTTAACTGTTGAACTGTTTGGATAGTTTTCCCTTTTCTATTGATGGTTGCACACACACACACACACACACACACACACACACACACACACACACACACACAATCCATCAACAATTTACTGTACATTGAAAATTCAAAGGAGAAAACTGTAGGTGTTTATGTTTTGAATTTTATTTTTAAACATTACAAAGATGTTCCATTCATGGGATTTTGACGTGAAGAATGAGGAAACATTATTTATATCTGAGTCAGTATGAAAACATTACACATATGATTTCAGTTCTGTTGTATACATATTTAAAATAAAATATATTAGGAGAGGGGGTGGAGGGGGAGGACATGAGACAGTAGGAAACACAAATATGGATGAGTTATCAAAAACTTGGCAATGCTGAGAGACAATGGACTTTAACATGCCAGTGTTTGCAGGTCAATGGCTTTAGCTTTACTAAATTGATATTTGATTTATGAGTACTCAGGTCATGAATTGCTGTTGCTTCCATTTGAAACTTATCCAAGTATCTTCTTCTTTTTCCCTTTCCTCCACACATCCATCTCTCTCTCTCTCTCTCTCTCTCTCTCTCTCTCTCTCTCTCTCTCCTTCCTTCCTTCCTTCTTTCTTTCTTATCTTGCCTTTTTCCTTCCTCCAAAATATTCACCTCACACATATACTCACCTACCCACTCATTCCATCCTTTCACCCATACATACATCCTTCCATCCACTCATGCTTCCAACCCATCTATTCACCTATCAACCTATGCATGCACCCCATTTACCCACCATCCATTTACCTACGTATCCAGTGACCCCACTCATCCATCTATCCATCCTTTAACCCAACTATTCATTAGTTTCTCTTCTGAGTTAATAAACTACTTAATAAACCCGATCTATTTGGTCCTATCC
Source organism: Arvicanthis niloticus (assembly GCF_011762505.2). Lineage (NCBI taxonomy): Eukaryota > Metazoa > Chordata > Mammalia > Rodentia > Muridae > Arvicanthis > Arvicanthis niloticus. Next base: position 83,435,221 of record NC_047662.1, on the reverse strand, counting down.
TAGGCACTAGTGACACAAGTGCTCAAGGCAATGCAGCCTTTCAAGAGATCATGGCTTATAGAAGAGACAGTCAATTAAATAAACAGCAACAGTGACAAATAATGAGTGGCTAACACAGACATGGAATGGTAGACAGCTTCATAAATGGTAGACAGCTCCTGAGATGGGTCTCAGAGAAAATGGAGTAGTTTGTTAGGAAATCAAGATTTCTAGGTTGTGGAGCGATTAAGAATGTATTATAAGCAGAGTAAATTCTGAATAACTGTTGGAGAGACATGTTGCTCAGTGAACAGGAAGCCAGTTTGTCTGAAACTGTTCCCTATATTTATGAAGCCAGTATAGTAGATAGTTAAGGTTCTGACTGTTGGAGACAGATCTATTTGAGCTCAAGTTTGATTGACTAACATGACCTTGGTAAAACTATTTAACCTCTATAGGCTCTACCTACTTTATACTTAACAGAAGGCTAGAAGTCAAGAGTCATGAGCTAAAGTGCATTGAGAGAACACATGTAGTATCTTTGTGCATAGTTCTGCACAGAGGAGACCCTTAAATTGGACCCAGTTTAACCAATGTATTGGATATTTGGTCTAGCAGAGGCTTGCGGCACAGGGCACAAGTCAGATGATGGGGAAGAAGATGCCTCTGTGAATAGAGTAAATATGACTTATGATCTTCCAACTTTTTTGCTGAACCTTTAGGAAACTTCTCTGAATCATAGCAACACATTTAGTGATGTGGAAACTGTCCTTTGTGTTCACCTCCCTCTATTTGTTTTGGCTGGTGAGGAGTCAAACAGAGGACATTTACCGTCTCTCTTGCTGACTGACACTTGTGAGAAATGCTAAAGCACAGACTTGTGAGAACAAAGCTCAGAGCTTTGTTAAGCACACGAGCAGCACAGAATGCTGAGTGGAAAGGACACTGTAGATCCATCTCTGGTTGGTGGAACAGACCCTCATGTCCAGATTATAGAAAGCAAATAAACGAGTTAGGGATATAGCTCAGTGGTAGGAAACTTACCTAGTACACACAAGGTTCTAGGTTCAATCCCTAACACCAGGGGGAGAAGAGGACATAGAGACATTTTAAAAACAAGACAATCTGCAGTCGGCTGTTTCCTCTCATGGAAACACTATTAGTAGGAGAGCTGGGCAGCAATTCATACCTACAAAATAGTTCTCTAATTCATAATTACTTCTTGTTGCTCTTAGTCTTTAGTGTGTATACATAACAGTCTTCCCGGGAGAACACAGAGCCCTGTCTCCTACCTTTGACTTTCTGACATAGTACATCTGTGATGGGGCTCAAGAAGCATCATTTTCTTAACTTCCCAGGTGGTACTAATGCTATTCTTCCAGAGAGGCCATACTGAGAACCACTGGCTCAGGAAGAGGGGACCAAACAATCTTAGCATTCTCCCAAGGTACCCACCTTCCACAGACACTTTCCTTTTGTGTGCTTTCTAAGTAAACTTTCTATGGTACACGAAGACTTAATCTGTATGAATCCTAGAGGGATGGTTGTCTAAAGTCTGGGGAAGAGGGCAATTGAAGTGGTGGAGGGACACTAAGGTGTTCTCTGATGTCTAAACAAGTACAGGAAGGCTTTCCTAAGGTCCAAATGCTTCCTTCAGCTAACAATGTAACTTACTACATGGGGAAGTTGGTAGATTTTGATAAATTAAGATGGTGAGTTGAACACTTCTAGTTTCTCCTTAAATAAAAAAGTGAAATGATTTTAGCCTTAGCTGGGAGTTACATAAAATGTCTAAAACAAGAGCAAAGGGATAATAAGAAGATTGGAAGTTAGAAAGGGGTTAGATCCAGCTGTCTTTAAGAACCGCAAGGATGCTGGTCTGTAAGGTGACAAAAGATGGAGAGCAAGATTCTTACCCAGCTTCTCTGGATTCTGGAGCTTCTGAAAGACTCAAGCTAAACCTTAAAAAAGAAATACTTGTCAAAGATATGGGCTTGGAGCCTGGGAATGTATAATTCTGTTCTTTCTTACTATCTTAAATGGTACCTCTTCCTATGCCCTGGTATAGAGTTGGTGTGCTAATCTCTGAAGGCAGCCATTCAGAAAGGTTTAGGACCAGTAACAGTGGGAACAGTTGGATGAAGTGATCATAAGAGGAGACAGGAAGGGGCTTAAATGAAAGAAAGCATGGCCTCAATGATCCTGGTGTTTGCCCTAAGTATGTATGCTTGAACAATTTTACCCTGCAAATTGTGTTCAATAACCTGTAGACACAAAGAAAGCTTGAGAGAAGGTTAGTTATGAGGATGACACAGGACAGGCCTGTTGAAGGGGTCCTCTTGAATTTGATGTCAACACTGTTTGCTGAGCCAATACTCTACAACAAAAGCAAGACATATGGATGATTGCAAAGCAAGTAAGATTCAGTGTGTCTGTTCCTCAGTGACTTAGACAGAAGAGACTGGGGAGGAAATGGTATTACACAGGCAGGCAGTAGAGCTGAGCTTGTAGAATGGCAAGCAGTTTAGAGATGCTAGCACATAAAATAGTTGTGCAAAGAATGTGGGAGAAGTTGGGGTGAAAGGCCTTTATCTCTGCCACTTCTTTTCTTTGCCTGTGTTCTATCATAACATAGAAGTTTTCTATGCATATATCTGGAACCTATAAATCCATAGTCTATTCTGTGTTTTTCTTCATCAGGTGAGATATTTTAAAAACCCCTTGACAAACAATAATCAAGGCAATTTTTGAGCTTCTGTTTCATACTTTATGGTCTTTTAAAGTGTATAGACATTTACTTTTACCTACAAGTTAACCTAGGCTAGATAGGAAAATTAATTTTCTCTCACTCCTTCCTTTCTAACCTGTACTACTTCCTCTCTTTTCACTGTCCCATTGCTCCGTAAAAGAAATTCAAGGAAAAAATCCCCAAGAATATTCCCTGATGAACCTTTGTTATCATTTCTTGTGTTGCACACCTGGAGAAAGATTGCTGGATATATGCACTTGTAATGGCATCTTTCCCTCCAGCGTAGACTACCAGGGGACCTGATAGTGGCCACTGTGTTTCAACATCTCTGTTATTCTATCTATTCCCCGCCACACACACACACACACACACACACACACACACACACACACACACAGTTCCATTTTATCAATTGTAAATGTTCATACTTTTCCTGAGCCCTCAATGTCATTTATTGATTTGGTGAGTCTGAGAAACATTTTAGAACTTGTTTTTTGAAACTTTCCTCTTCAGAAATTCACTGCCAGGGGCTGCCTGCTTCATCTTGATGCATAGCTGTAGATTTCTTAACTTTTGATTTTCTTCAATGAATGAGTGGTATTTTTCACAGTTGAATTAACCTCTCAGAAAGGTCTGTATATTCAAAATATAAGATTTTCCAACTCTAGGTGTTGAGGCGAGACTTTCCTAACATTTTAGTCTTTTAACGAAAAGTTGTGCTTTTTCAGTTAGATGTTAAACTAACTTGGAGTCCACCTTTTCTATCTGATATCAGAAGATCCAGTTCTTTTTATCTGCATATTAAATCACACAAATCATGCCTACCTATTATCATGATTGCTATTTCTAGTGTTTACAGTATGCAAAATTTAATGCAGGGAATTGCTGCACAGGTGATATAGCATGTGAAGCTAAGAGCTGGTGAAGTGACTTGGCATTAGCAATTATAGAGAACTAATGAAACTCCATAAAGTTGATTTTTAAGTTCTCACAAATTATAGACTTTAAACATTTTTTATTCAATTTTATTTCTCTTTTATTTGTGTGTATGCATGCATGTATGTGGCCTGTGCATGCCTGTGTGCACGTGTGCATGTGTGTGCATGGTGTGTGTGTGTGTGTGTGTGTGTGTGTATGAGTATATTTGTGTGTACATGTGAATACGAATGTATGAAGGATGTACATGTTTAGGTCAGAAGACCTTGTTTATTTGCTAATTCCTCCTCCTTGTAGCCATAGAGTCTCAGAGTAGAAGAATGATCTTGATCCTAAGAATACAGTAAAACTTGATGATAACCTTCTGCGATATATATTTGCTTGTGGACTGGAATTATCTTGTCATTGAATCTAGTATTTGATGTCATTCACAAGTTTTACTGTTCATTTACTTCCTTCACCTGAATATCTTCTGTCGTCATCATCATCATCATCATATCATCATTTTGGTAGATGAATAAGAAATACACCAGTATTTAAGCATTAGAAAATATTCAAGGTGAAAACAACATTATTAAAAGCTGCCCCCAAATCTATCACCTAAAAATTATTACACAGCAAAAATGAAGTGCAATGTCTAAGTACCAGCATTATAACAAATGGACTTCTTGTCTGTGGTTGGGATCCATTGAGCTAGTAACATGGATTGAATTATCCCAATTGATTTCCATAAATGATTTCTCTGGAAGTAATGATGGATGGAATCAAGGTTGAGTACTTTTGTTTTTCCTTCACAGGCTGGAAAGGGGAACCAGTACCATCTACCTACCAAACTCCAGACCACTAACCTACATTCTAGCTCTCTGATACATGGGTTTAAAAGAACAGAACTAAGCTTTACCAGTAAAGGAATAGGGCTAAAGATGTCATTATGGTGTTTAACCTGCTCCTCTTCACACTCTAGCATAAGCATAACCAGCTTCAAGTTAGAAATAACTGGAAGCTCAGCCAGGGTAAGCAATGTTCTCAAAGATGAGTAGGCGCCTTAGAGGGGGGAAATTCAAATATGCACAACCAACTAGTTCCTTTTTAGACAAAATCAAAGAGGATGGTTTGAAAGCTTCTTTAGCAATCTAGGTGGGCTCTGTGCCTATTCAAAGATGAGGAGTTAAAGAGCCTAGGAAACTCCATACAGTGTTGGCTGGTGGCTGTCCTTAGGGGTTTTTCCTGTGAGTCATATATGGCAGGGGAATCCTAGGAAGCTCAACTTTTACTTCTTAAATTTTAGAGTCTTGCTAGACTCAGTGTTGATTGCAGACAGAGATATGAATCTTTGACAACATGCAGATGAAAGCAGGGACTTTGGGTAAGTCCCTTTCTCTCTGGACCTCGATTTCCTTAATGGTAGCAAGGAATGATCTCATCTCTAAAACTTCTTTTCATCAGACTACTTGGGGACAATGCTGAGTGCCTATTATAATGCTGGGTTTTAGGCAGAGATTAAGTAATGGCACTACCTTTTGTAGAAACCAAGTAAAGAAACAAAGTTAGGTACAGTGTCGGGTGAAATGGCTTAGAATAAAGAGCAAGAGATACATACTGTTAATTCAACTTTTATTTATGTACTAATTGATGAGAGTCATTTAATCTTACATTGCCATTTCATCTTACATCTCAGATGATCAAAGTGCCTATATACATGCACCAGCAGTTCTTCTGACAGAAACAGTAAACCATGCAAGAAGGCCATTTATCCCCCTGTAAATTTTCTTTAGTTTTTCCTCAATAATGCAGCATCTAAAATTATCTGGATACAGTACGGTAATTCAGGAAAAAACTCATTTTTTTCCAGTCTTATTTGCAGCTACATATGATGATATCATTAAATTAGGGCCAATGGGATGTAAATGAAATAAGTAGTAACTTTTTTTCCATTAAAACACTTTGTATTTTATTTTCATGACCAAAGAAACACAAAGTGCACAGAGATTGGGACCATATGTAAAGACCTAGAGAATATCGTGTTAGTAGTCCCTGTTATATCTGCATCCGTTCATCAGAATACCCCTTACAAAAGCCAAACTTTGGTGAAAGTAGCCTCACTGCTCAGACTGTGAACTCAAAACCTTTGCAATGCTAGGGATAGGTAGGAGAAATTGCACAGGGTAGGGGTTAATGTCAGGGAATAGTGCATCCATATTTGCGGTAGAGAAGTCTAGTGGAGAAGCACCTGTCTTCTACCTGATATTCTGGGTAAAGAAGGGACACTTTACCATGAGCTAAGTGACCTACTATCATGAACTAGAAGCTTGATTTTTATTAAACTTTAGCCATAAGGTAGATGAGTGCTCAAATGATCCAATGTGATCCAGAAGTAAAATTTTGTGAGGTAGGTATAGATCTGAGGAGAAGATGTGACAAGTAAACCCCACAAATGGGTGGATCAGATCTACGTGCTGCCCCTCTGTACTGACTAGCACCTCCCCAGCCTGGCTTACACCAAAAATGCATAAAATGAGTGGGAGGTTGGAAGGAAATCTTTATGACTGTTTCATAGATAGAGGAAGAACTATTTGCTATGTTGATGTGTTAGTACCTGAATCTGAGCTGGAATGGAAAACACCTGCAAAAATGGCCTTAGAAGACAGGAGGAAAGGAAAGTTCACATGCTCAGAGGTATGAGTACCTGCCATTTGTCAACACTGCATAGAAAAATTAGTGACTCGAAGTTAGAATATATTGCAAACATATGGGAGGTGGGATGGCTTGGATATTTGGTGAGGGGCCAGGAAGGAGAAACATTGGAAGATAAAAAGCATGAGGTTGGAAGCAAGAGACTAAAACACAGGGGGTGGGCAGAAAATGAGAATCTTGGCATCACATGTAAAATAAAGTAGATGAAATGACAGAGCAACCTGATGGCAACGACCTGTCACCAGCCATCTTGATGGCAGTAGCTTGTTACCAGTCACCTCAGTACTGGCACCGTGGGTCATGAAAAAAGTCCCAGTGACAGTGAGGACAGAAGCTCCACAAAAGCTTACCCGTGGGGCCTGCTATTCATGGAGATTAGGGAAGCTATTATCTGCTGCTCCAGGGTTGCACCTATGGACAGTAGGGAAAGATGCTGAGTCTCTGATAAAGTACCATTTTTCCATGATATCTGTCCCAACGTTGATGGTATACATCACATTCCTCTCACCTTGAAGGGGAAAAAGTTCATTTCAACCAGAATGAGATGTGGGTTGTTTTTCCTTTTCACAGGGACTCACGTGGTATTACTACCTGGAGATTGCCTTACTGGGACTGGTTCCCATACGGTATTTTCTGACTAGGGAACCCTTACTACAGCAGAATAGGCACAGGCAATTCTCTCATGCCATTACACTCTATGTCACCCAAAGAAAGTTATAAAATGGCTGTTAGGGACATAGCTTAGGTGCTGATGGTAAGGATTGTGTGGCTTTCCTAGAATGTATACTCTAAAGCAGTGATATTTAATGTGTTACTCTATTCTCAGCATCTCATCTTAGTGATCCATTGCTTCAACTTAACAGTAAAGACACATTAGTTCAATAGTCACAGCTTAAGATATACCCACTGACCATGGCCTTAAACTACAAAAACAAGAAGCTGGTTCATGCTGTCAGATTAGGCAACAAATCTAGTAGAAATATAGTAGCTTATAATGAAGAGAATCTGGAATCCATGGAACAAGACATGAGTAAAAACTAAGGCTCCAAGAGAACCTGCAGTATGGTAAGGGTTGTTCTCCCATCCCAGCAGTCTGAAGGAATGCACCCAGATATTTTATATTTAAATGCTGTCCAGTGTCTTTCCATGACTAAGAAAAGTATTTCCTCAGAACTTTAGAATATTGTCACACTTTCTTTCAGTATCAGAGTGCACCCATTGCCAATGGCTAAAATAAGAATCTGAAAGCCTGGCCCCTCATGCCATGTATTTAAATCTCTCTGAAACATCAACTCAATGTTAGAGCTTCCATTGGGTATTGCTGAGCATGCAAGGCAGCCCAATCTCTCCTGCTGCTCAGGCTTGAGTCCCTCCCCTCTGCAAATGCTCATCTCAGGATCTCCTCCTAGCATATGTCTTTTATGCTAATTTCTCTCTCCCAGAATCCTTTTGATGGTGAAGCAAGTCATATCAACTTTTAAGATCAGTCCCTGGCTGTGCTAATTTCATGATGCGAGTCTATTGTAGATGCTTATGGTGGAATAAACTCTCCCTGGAAGGTTACATCATCTAGAGGCTTGGCAGTTTCTTCTCAGCCAATCACTTTCAATATAAATTTGCTAAGTGCATCAAGCATACCTGGAGTTACAGCAGGAAGATACCAAGTTCAAAGTCAACATGTGATATATAAAAATACTCTATTTTCAAAAGAAAATAAAACAAACAAACCAAAAGAAGAGAGAAGAAGAAAGAAAGACCAAAGGAATAAATAATGAGTGGTAGAGATCCAGATGAATATATTCTATGCATTGTAAGGTACATATTATAAAATAATGTGACTAATAATTTTAATATCTAGGTTTGGTATTGGGTTACACTTCTGATTGTATGGGCATCTTGTTATTGAGCATTACCAAACTTGTAAAGCCTTTGATTAACATTAAAAAATGTATAAAAGCAAAAAGGAAAAGGGGGCACGGGATAGGGGTTTTCTAGGGAGGGGAAATGGGGAAAGGGGATGGTGTCTGAAATGTAAATAAAATAGCCAATAAAAAATAAATTAAAAAAATGCACTGTGAAAAACACACCTAATTTTTAGAGCATACAGAAAAGCATGAAGTAAAACTTTCAGAAAATAAAATGTAGCAGAAGACTGAATGTAACAAAAGAGAGGCTTGATGATCTATGTTAGGGCACAGGAAAAATGATCAAGACATTAAGGCAAACAGCTAAAAAGTGGAAATACTGCAAAGTGTAGACATGATGAGTATGTGATGTTGGAGAGAAACAGAAAAGAATGGGTCAGAAGCAGCACTTAAAGAGAAGATGGACAAGAATTTTCCAAAACTGGGGAAAGAACGTCATTTGTAGATTCAAGAAGTATAAAAAGATGCTCAGTTCTTTTTTATCAAAGCTTAATTCATTTTATTTTTTTATTATTTTCCAAAATTCATTAGAATATATATATATATATATATATATATATATATATATATATATATCCAATCATTGATGAAACATATCATAAACATACTAACATACAAATGTCATTAAATATATAATCAGTTCATTTGTTGTACAGAATGCATACTCTGGCTTTTAGCTTTGCTATTTTGTGCTAGATTAAATACTGTAAATTTTATGGGTCAAACTCTAACAGAGATCTTTTTCTGAGCAAAATTAGCTATGTACCAAAGTAAGCAGGTGGACACATCTACCCTTGTAACAGTAATCTACACTTTGAAGATTTCTGTTGTTAGTGTTGCAAATCAAGAAATTCACCATTACTTATTTAGGAAATTGTTCTAAGAATTTAAATTTAAATTTTCAAATCAATCTAACTTTTTTAAAAGTAGTGCCCTAAATACTTTATTTTTTTAATTGGACATTCTACTTATTTACATTTCAGATGTTATCCCCTTTCTCCACCCCCTCAGGAACTCTCTATCTGGTCCCCCCTCCCACTATGAGGGTGTGCCCCCACCCATTCACCACTCCCCACTACCTGCCCTTGAATTCCCCCACGCTGGGGCATCCCGCCTTCATGGGACCAAGGACCTCCTCTCCAACCAATGTCTGACAAGGCCATCCTCCACTGCATATACAGCTGGAGCCATGGGTCCCTCCATGCCTGTTCCAAGACTGGCTGTTTAGACCCTGGGAGCTCTGGTTGGTTGGTATTGTCGCTCCTCCCATGAGGCTGCAAGCTTCTTCAGCTCCTTCAGTCTTCTCTCTACCTCCTCCACTGGGGACCCCATGATCAGTTCAGGGGTTAGCTGCGAGCATCTGCCTCTGTATATATCAGATTATGGCAGAGTCTCTCAGGAGACAGGTATATCAGTCTCCTGTCAGCATGTACTTCCTGGCATCCACAACAGTGTGTACATTTGTTGATTGCACATGGGATGAATCCCCAGGTAATGGCAACCAACAGATTGGGAAAAGATCTTTACCAATTCTACATCTGATAGAGGGCTCATATCCACTATATACAAAGAACTCAAGAAATTAGACTCCAATCAAATAATCCTATTAATAATGGGTACAGCGCTAAACAAAGAATTATCATCTGGGGAAAATCAAATGATTGAAAAGCACCCAAAGAAATGTTCAACATCCTTAGTCATCAGGGAAATGCAAATCAAAACAACTCTGAGATTCCACCTCACACCAGTCAGAATAGCTAAATCAAAAATTCAGGGGATAGCAGATGCTGGTGAGGATATGGAGAAAGAGGAATGGTGCTCCATTGTTGGTGGGATTGCAAGCTTGTACAACCACTCTGGAAATCAGTCTGGCAGTTTCTCAGAAAATTGGACATAGTACTACCTGAGGACCAAGTTATGCCACTCCTGGGCATATACCCAAAAGATGCCCCAACATATAACAAGGACACATGTTCCACTATGTTCATAGCAGCCTTATTTATAATAGCCAGAAGCTGGAAAGAACCCAGATGCCCTTCAACAGAGGAATGGATACAGAAAATGTGGTACATTTACACAGTGAAGTACTACTCAGCTATTAAAAACAATGACTTCATGAAATTCTTAGGCAAATGGATAGAACTAGAAAATATCATCCTGAGTGAGGTAACCCAATCACAAAAGAACACTCATGGTATGCACTCGCTGATAAGTGGATATTAGCCCCAAAGCTCAGAATACCCAAGATACAACTCACAGACCACATGAAGCTCAAGAAGAAGGAAGACAGAAGTATGGGTGCTTTGGTCCTTTTTAGGAGTAACAAAACACTCATGGGAACAAATGCAGAGACAAAATGTGGAGCAGAGGTTGGAGCAGAGGCCTTTTGGAGATGCTCAGTTCTTTAGAGCACTTGTTCTTTTCAGAGAACTAGAGTTCACAATGGGTGTCTTGTAACCCCCTTGACTGTAGGCTCAGGAGATCTGATGCCCTCTTCTGGCTTCGATGAGCACCTGCATGCATATGCACACATACAGGGACACATGGAATTTAAAGATAAAATAAATGTTTTGAAAAAGGTAACATTGTGAGACTCCAGCCAGGGAAGTAGAGCAGTAGCTTGCTCAGTCACCATCAGAGAAGCTTCCTCCATCAGAAGATAGAAGCAAATATGAAGATCTACAAACAAACATTAGGCAGAGAGTGAGAGACCTTGGAACACTCAGTCCTAAAAAAGATACCTATATCAAAGCAAGAATTGGGGAACTCAATGGAAGAGGAAGCAGAAAGATTATAAGAGCCAGAGAAGAGAGAGAGCAAACCAAAAAACAAGATGCTCTACATCAACTGAGCACAGCTCTTGTGATCTGACACAGACTGAGGCAGCACATGCAGGGCCCACGCAGATATTCACCAGGTCCTCTGAATATATATCATGGTTTCTAGCTGATTATTTTTATGGCATTTCTGAGTGTGCGAATGAGTGGGTCTCTGATTCTTTTGCCTTTTGGGGGCTCTTTTCCTTCTGTTTGTTTTGTTTCTCTTATTAGATTTTAATTTACTATTATCCCTTAGAAGTCCATTTGTTTTCTAATGAGAGACAGAAAGAGAGTGGATCCGGATGGGAGGGGTGTGGGAAGAGCTGAAAGGAGTAGAGAGAGGAAGTGGAAACCACAACCAGGATTTATTATGTGAAAAAAAATCTATTTTTAATGAAAGGGAGAAAGGAAAGTACTGTGAGATTCATCAAAATAAATGTAAAATAAAATTTTATTTTATTTTATAAATATTATAAAAATGCTGAAAGTAGCAGAGAAGTATCCTGCAGTATGATGTAAAATGTCTTGCATGTGTCTCACTCTTGACTATTTAACACATTTATATGAGAAACTTTCATTAGCAAATATAATACGGGACAAAATATACTTTGGCTTAGGTTTTTTGCTAAAGATTGAGTAAGTCTTATTATAAATAATCTTCTCACATCTTAATTTCTTGGCTGACTTCTTTTCCAGTAGAGTTTTTAATTTTATGATTGTTAAAAAAAAAGCCTGGTGCTCTAAGTAGGAAAATGTTATTACTTGTGTTTGAAGTATTGATGTAACATCGACCTACTTTTTAAAACCTGAAATGTTGGAACTTTTAAAGGTCTTAACCACTGTAAGATTCATTTCCTTAAAACTAGACTTTAACTTTCACAAATCACTCTAATTTGATATAATAAAACTCTGTATGTTTTAGTAACCGGAAAGGGTGGAGCAACGATGCTGTGCCCTCAGTTTTGCGGAGCTCCTGCATCTCTTTGGATACTTCATGTTCTTTTCTTTCTGTTTTTTAAAACAATATGATTCTTGTTTGTTATTAGTGTGTGTGTGTGTGTGTGTGTGTGTGTGTGTGTGTGTACATGGCATACCTGGAAGCCAGAGAACAACTTTCAGGACTAGGTTTTTGCCTTTTACTATGTGGATCCTGAAGACTGAATTCAGGTTTACAGGCTTGGTGACAAACACCTTTGCCTCCCGTGCCATCTTGGACATCTTTATATTTTCTTCTGAAGACTTCTTGCTGTTTAAAATGTGATGTATTTCACAATAGCCTGTTAAATGCTTAAATGCTTTGTGAAAGAAAAGGTCGGAGGCTCCTGACGTAGAGTAATGGTAGGAACATGGGTATGTGCTCTTAGTACACTCTTCCACTGCACCGTCACACTGTACCTCATAAACATATGCAAGTGTTATGTGGCATACATGTTTAAAAAATGTCAAGGGAACCAGAAATGTAAAAACTTCAATTTGTTCATGAAACGTTGTATACTTATATGAAAATACCTCACTGTATCCCACAAACATGGGCAATTAATAAAGCAGTAGCAGCAATAATAAAAACTACCTGGTTATCTTTAAAAATGAATATGATGTGAGTATCAACAGAAACTCTATAAGAACCTAAAATCTTGGCACTATCTCAATAATAGTGAATAATAATTTTCATTTTAATAAGAACGCAAGATGACTTATATGTACAATAAGTGTTAAGATGCAGCATTCTAAACAACACACCATCATCAGGCATGAGGACTTAGTGAAGTTGCTGAAACATTAAGACTTGCAAAGCATATATATATATATATATATATATATATATATATATATATATATATATGAATGTTGCGTATTAGTCAGGTTTCTATTACTGTAACAAAGTTCTTGAGGTAATCAACTTAAAAAGATAAAACCATGGATTTATGGTTTCAATTCATGGTTGCTTGGTTCTGTATGTCATGGGGGAAGGCTGGGGGCTGCCTCACCTCACTGTGGCAAGGAAACAAAGAGGGAGAAGAAAGCTCTACAGTCCCAGACTTCTTTTCAAGGTCATGCCTTTTGTGACTAAGTTCCTTCCACCTGGGCCCTGCCTCTCAAAAGTTTTACCACCTCCCGTTGGCAACACAAGCTGGCAGTCTAGCCTTTGGGAGATGCTCATAATTTAAACAATATATATTAGGTGGGGCAGTTTAGATGTGTCAGTGGTTGCTATAAATATAACTGTGTTTCTCAGCCTCTTTGTAGATATTTATAGTTATACATTTTAATCCTGGCTAGGAGAACTGAGCAGAAGAGATATGTAAGGTAAGTTAGATACGGACTTAGTTTGTGAGAGCTGGGCAATATGTGGCTTTATCTGTAAGATGGAGACTGCAAACCATGATGGAAAGTATCTGACTTCGTGATGATGACAAAGGCACCTTATTAGCCTTGGAGAGATACATGACATGGAAATTTAAGCTATTGCTAATTTGGGCCTCTGCCACAACAGCCACACCTATACTCCATTTAGTATAGTTTCATATTGGGAAACATAATTACTTATATTTTGTAATTGGGATTGCCTATAGGAAGCAAGACTATGGTTTGTCCATTATGATCCAACTGCTACCCAGGTAGCTGTTATTTTTTCTAGATCATAAGGCCCCATTCTATGGTTGTGGTCTAGTACTTTGGTAGATATAACTTGTAGAGAAGAGGTTGGGAAGGCTGAAGAGGTGGCCCAAGGGGTAAATTGCTTGCTGAAGAAGCATGAGGACTTGGGTTTGGATTAACATGACTCACGTTAAAAGCCAGACTTGATGTGCATGCCTGAAATCACAGTGCTAGAAAGTGGGACTAGAGATTGGAGGATCCTTGGGGCTCAATGGCCAACCAGTCTGTCCAAACAACAAGCTTCAGGTTCAGTGAGGGACCTTGTCTCAAAGTAATTGATTATTAAATTATTGACTATTTAAAATCTAATTATGAATTAATTAATGGTAGTGCACAATAGACCAAGATACCCAAAGTGCATAGGTAAGCGCACGCACACACACACACACACACACACACACACACACACACATACACACATACACACACACACACACACAAATACAATAACCACCATCATCAATGATTCTTTTAGAAAGTTTGACTTTATCTATCTCTCAACCAATATATTCAGAATTGTATTTCTGTGTGTGTGCATGTGCGTGTGTGTGTGTGTGTATTTTATTCAAAACTTTTTATATCATTAAATGTCTGTGGGAAATTAGAGCTTTTGTATATACCACCTCATGGCAAATAGAGAAATGGTAAGCCAGATAATGAGGAGATTCTAGGGGATGCCTGTGTTCCAGATACTCACCTGTCCTCCAAACAACCTGGGTAGAAAGAGGTTTATCTTGGCATTAAGTCACATCAGTCAATCAATTTCTTCACCTGTAATGTGGGATATATATTCAGAAAATACACAAACGACCTTCCAGTTTGCTTAGAGGACTTTAGTGAATTGCTGAGAATTACAGAGATCGCAATGGATATAGATCATTGAACCTAAGTCTTTTTAAGATGAAAAGATGATTAAAGTGACAGAACATGCTGGTGAGGATGTGGAGAAAGAGGAACACTCCTCCATTGATGGTGGGACTGCAAACTGGTAAAACCAGTCTGGAAATCAGTCTGGCTGTTCCTCAAAAAATTTAACATAGTTCTACCTGAAGACCCAGCTATACCACTCCTGGGCATATTCCCAAAAGATGCTCCAGCATATAACAAGGACACATGCTTCACTCTGTTTCTAGTAGCCTTATTTGTGATGGCTAGAAGCTGGAAACAACTCAGATGTCCCTTGACTGAAGAATGGCTACAGAAAATGTGGTTTACTTACACTATGGAATACTATTCAGCTATTTAAAATGATAACATCATGGATTTTGCAGGCAAACAGATGGAACTAGAAAATATCATCCTGGGCAAAGTAACCCAGTTCCAAAAGGACATGTATGATATGTACTCACTGGTAAGTGAATATTGGCCAAGAAGTACAGAATATCCTTGATACAACTCATAGACTTTATAAAGTTTAAAAAGAAGGAAGGCCCAAGTATGGATACTTCAATCCCACTTAGAAGGGGGAACAAAATAGTCATGAGAAGCAGAAGGATGGAGGGGACTTGGGTGGGAGAGGGGAGGGGAAGGAGAGAGGGGAAGCAAGATAAGGTATAGGTATGGGGAGGGGCAGACAGGAGAGAAGCCCAGATGGCCAGGAGATTGAATGGAAATATGCGCCTATGGGAGGTGGGGGGGGCAGGGGGACACTCTAGAAAGTCACAGAGACCTAAGATGTGACAGGCTCTCAAGACCCAATGGGGGTGACCTTAGCTGAAATGTCCAACAGTGGGGAGATGGAACCTGAGGAGACCACCTCCTGTAGTTAGACAGGACCCCCAGTAGAGGGATAGGGACACCAACCCACCTTCAAAATTTTTGACCCAGAATTGTTCCTACACAATGGAGTACTATTCAACTACTAAAAACAATGAATTTATTAAATTCTTAGGCAAATGGATGGAACTAGAAAATGTTATCCTGAGTGAGGTAACCCAATTACAAAAGAACACACGTAGTATGAACTCACTAATAAGTGGATATTAGCCCCAAAGCTCAGAATACTGAAGATACAACTCACAGACCACATGAAGCTCAAGAAGAAAGACCAAAGTATGAGTGCTTTGGTCCTTCTTAGGAGTAACAAAATACTCAAGGAAGCAAATACAGAGACAAAGTGTAGAGCAGAGGCTGGAGGAGGGGCCTTTTGGGGACTGTCCTACCTGGGGATTCATCCCATGTGCAGTCAACAAATTCACACAATGTTGTGGATGCTGGGAAGTGCATGCTGACAGGAGACTGATATACCTGTCTCTTGAGAGGCTCTGCCAGAATCTGACATATACAGAGGCGGATGCTCACAGCTAACCACTGAACTGATCATGGGGTCCCCAATGGATGAGGTAGAGAGAAGACTGAAGGAGCTGAAAAGACTTTCGGCCCCATGGGAAGAATGACAATACCAACCAACCAGAGCTCCCAGGGTCTAAACAGCCAGTCTTGGAACAGGCATGGAGGGACCCATGGCTCCAGCTGTATATGCAGTGGAGGATGGATTTGTTCGGCATTGGTGGGGGAGAAGGTTCTTGGTTCCGTAAAAGCAGGATGCTCCAGTGTGGGGGAATTCAAGGGCTAGGAGAGGGGAGTGGGTGGATGGGTGAGGGCACACTCTCATAGAAGCAGGCAGAGGGGGACCAGATAGAGAGTTCCTGAGGGGGTGGAGAAAGGGGATAACATCTGAAATGTAAATAAGTAGAATATCCAATAAAAAAATTAAAGGAAATGCAGGAACAAAAATGGAGCAGAGACTGAAGGAAAGGCCACCCAATGACCAGCTCAACTTGGAATCTGTCCCATGGGCAGACACCAAATCCTGACACTATTAATGATAGCATTCTGTGCTTGCAGACAGGAGCCTAGCATGGCTCTCCTCTAAGAGGCTCTATTAGCAGCTGACTGAGATTGATGGAGATACTCACAGGCAAGCACTGGACTGAGGTTGGGGACCCCTATGGAAGAGTTCTGGAAATGACTGAAGGAGCTGAAGGGGATGGCAACTCCATAAGAAGACCAACAGTATCAACTAACCTGAAGTCCTCAGAGCTCCCAGAGACTAAGCTACCAACCGAAAAGCATACATAGGTTGTACTGTGGCCCCTAGCACATTTGTAGCAGAGGACTCCCTTGTCTGGCCTCAGTGGTAGGGAAAGGGGATGCTAGGGAGGGTGGGTAGGTGGGAGCAACCTCTCAGAGGCAAAGGGAAAGGGGATGGGGTGAAGAACTCTGGGAAGGGGGATTGGGAAGTAAGACAACATTTGGAATTAAATAAATAAAATAATTTAATAATAATAAAAAAGATGATCAAAGATTAGAAAGGCTACTGTTTTCATGTGTTCAAGAGTAGCTATGGAGAAGAGAGGATACATAAAAGCTACTTCAAACCAATGTACATTATGGACTACAACCTAGCTCTGGTGCTGAGAGTGGGAGAACCAGAAGATGCTTATCTTCCATGTAGTGAGAAACAGGGTTTACAAAATCGTTCAATGTGGTCTGATTTCACACTACACTAAAGCGACACAGAACAATCTCCAGGATAATGAAAGGTGAGTGGCCCACTTTGTCTGCACTTGGGGTAATGGATTTTAAGACTTCACAGAATTTTTCCAGATTAAAGGTGACTAAAGGATTTTCAGCAGAAACAGAAACATACAGGAATCAAGGTCATGAAAAATAGGTTGTGAAGGGCAGAGAGGAGATAGAAAGGCTGGAGGTTCAGATAGCCTCTAAAGTGTTAAGTTCTATGGTAACACATTTAAAGCATTTGTGTTCATGCTGTGGAAGCATTAGCTGGTATTAGCCCTTTTCATATCTTATTATGGAATTACAACAAAAAACAATGGACATGGGTCAGAACTGCCATGGAGAGTGTGTCCATCACAGAGACTTTCTTGCCCTTTGCTTGGGACAGACCCAAGGGAGACAGCTGGTCTGCAGAACATGTATTAGCATGTTTTGATTATTCCCAAACTCAAGTCGCAGTCTCAGACTCTATCCTACAGGGAGTGTTGAAAGTATTTCTTTCCATGAAAGAAACAGTGTAGAGTTACTATAGAATTTTGAGGTCTAAGTTTTAACCCCTTTTCATTAATAAAATGTGTTCACAGACCATTTTGCCCATGGACCCAATACATGCTAACCACTCTTGCCTCCACTTCTCTACACCCTTGTGCACCCCACTTCCTTTCCATCACATCTCTCTCAAGTTCATGTCTACTATTTTGTGACACACTGATATTATTAGCCAGGGCCAACTGTGTGCTCATGGACTTGGTTAATTGTGTACCCTCTGAAACCTGGTGCATACTTAACTATAGACAGTAATTCCCCTCTCCAGATTCTATTGATAGCCAATAGTTCAGAGGTAAAAGCATGGCCCCAGGAGCCTCCACCTTTCTCTACTGATTGTTGAGAGGGCCAGTCTTGTGTGGTCCCAACACAGTTATCTACAGCTGTTGTGAGTTAGTCATAGCAACGGTTGTATCCAGTAAGAGAATGGTGCATTACATTCCTGCCTTCCTGATCTTGTATTACCTGCTCCCCCTTCTAAAACTTTTCCTGAGCTTTAAAATATGGTAGAAGGGGCAATGACGTTCTTTGGGATCGGTTTTATTAGGGCACTAATTCTACTCAGGACATCTCTCCTCTTATGACCTAATCATTCCTGAGGGGCCGCCCCTCCAAATGCCACTCCACCAAGGAATGTGATTTTAACATATGCATTTGCAAGCAAACTGAGTCTAGAGCACAAAGAATCCTATTGATTTAGAATTATCTATCAAACCTCTAGGATTAGGTGAGGCTTCAAGGGAGTATGACAGGGACTCCAGCCAGAGAAAAACTGTATTGGAAGCAGTTCAGTCCCAGAGCATAGGGACCTCCTATCAGTAAAAGAGGGAGAGAGCAAGGGTCCTCACAAGGAGGAGGACCAGGCAGATGGCTACGGCTTCCTGAGGGGGAAAGCTGAAGTCATCATGTTGCCTCTTCTCAAACTGGATGGCTGAGGGGACTGGTTGAGACTGAAAAAAAAGCATTCCCCGGGTCTTCCAACACTTTGAGAAGAGCTGCTGTGATTAGTAATAACTCTGATAATAGGGTGGTGGTTATAAATTGCCTGCCCTTCCCCAGTCTCCCACACAGTGTATGTATTGAAAATGCCAATTTCCACGTGATGGCATTTGGTCAAGAATTTTCAGAAAGTAACTGAAGGTAACCTTCAGAAGGAGAAACCAGATATTTTTCTTCCCATTGTGTGAAGATGAAAGACTAAGGCTTGCCTGAACACTAAGAAGAGCTACCTTCAGCAGACACCAGATCTTCTGGGGTTTTAGTTTCAGATTCCTAGTTTCCAGAACTGTGAGGAAATGAATATTGCTTAAGAAGCTCAGTCTTAATAGCTTAAGACTGACTACATAGTGACACACAGAAAGGTTCACACAGGGTGCACACATCCAGTTTGAAGTCGTGATAATTATTCCTTTTCTAGATCTTCAGAAATGGTACACGGTACTGCTTAGTCACCCATGTGGGATGCCTGTATGTGAGTGCAGGAGTTGAGGAAGGGCTGGGCTTCCTGTCTCAATTGTACCAGGTTGGAATCAGTTTGTGAAACCATTAGGTTCCCTATCTCCTAGGGAGACTTTGGACTTCTAGAATTTGGTCTTTGAAGGAGCATAGAGTGGATGGCTTGAGCCATTCATGCTAGGTTTGAAAGTTCAGGGAGTAACACCAGAATGACATTCTATTGTTTGTTTGTGTGCCTCCAACAAGATGCCACCGACAAGCTTATTTTATTGGTGAGGAAACTGATTTTTGCACCAGGGAGCAGTTATATAAGACATGGCTTTAAGAGAGCACTTAGGACAGCAATTACACAAGCAAACTGAGATTCTTATCTCTGGAATTCAGAGGGGAATAGTTTATTTACACCCTTATCATCTGGAATGTATTTTTATACACTATAAATTAGATAAGCTAACTGAGTGTCATGCATGGTATGGATGGAGAAATATGTGCTCTGGGTTTAAGACCCAGCTCTCATGCTAAGTTGCTGTCTGAATTTGGTTGCTTCCTAATCCTTTTTGATGCTGTTGCTTAATGTAAGCCTGTTAAACAGGAATGAGAACAGTCACAGAACATTTTCCCAGTATGTGTGAGTTTGATCCCTAGAGCCACATAAAAGG
This sequence comes from Arvicanthis niloticus, assembly GCF_011762505.2. Lineage (NCBI taxonomy): Eukaryota > Metazoa > Chordata > Mammalia > Rodentia > Muridae > Arvicanthis > Arvicanthis niloticus. The sequence goes on along the minus strand of NC_047662.1, from coordinate 83,415,279 downwards.
GTGGGTGTATTAGACAGAGATGGCTTCCAGCATCTAAAGTGATTAAGGCTAACTTAGGTCCATGCAACGGTGACTTACACAGGATAGAGTTGTCTTTTCTTGTGTGGAGCTCCAGGAAGGCAACCAGTGTCTCTACTCTAAAAGACTTAGGAGCCTTCCATAATTTTTCAAAAGACAGAAAGGCACAAAGAGCCAAGAAAAGCATACCATCCCTAGTAGTTAAATATGCAGCCTACGCAGCCCTTCATTTACAATCCATTAGCCAGAGCTGTCACATCACCTCCTCTAAGCAGCAATTGGGAAATAAGGCCATTGTTCTCAGCTGCTAAATTGCAGGGCTGAAACTAGAGTTCCACCACCCCTACATGGGTAGGGGCATTTTGATGATGGAGAGGCCTGCAACAGGGGTCTTCCTATAGACAGGTAATCCTGGATCTAGGCAGGGTTGGTAGTTTGGAGGAACAGCTGGGAAATTATTCTCACTCTGTAAACTCCTGTCCATTGAGGGATGGCCAGGATGCCTCAAACAAAGAGTTAGAAAGTATTCCAGCCCAACACGATCTGAGGAAAGCACACTTTGACCCACATAAAAATGTAAAATTGTCCAATTGCCAGAGTAAAGGCAGCAAAGAACAAGCATGTAAAATCAGGCGTTTCCTACTAATTCATTCACTTTACTGAGCTCAATCGTATCATCAGTGTAAAAATTTATTAATAAGATATTTTATAAAGTAAGTACTTGAAGCTGACACTCATGGTACATCTCAGCTTGAATTAGCTGTGCCCCCCCCCCCAGCGTTTAACAGCTGTGAGTGGCTTGTGACTATCCCATGGGACATTAGTGCTTTTGACTGGGTCTGCTGGAGTATCAGTGTTTTTTGTATCTATCATAAACTATTTTTAAAGGGCCCCTGACTAACTTAGATTGAGCTAATATAAAAGATAATGTTATTTTTCCCTCTCTGGGGCTTTCTATGAATAAGCAATCTAAGACTGTTAATTTTCTGGCTCGTCAAAGATTAAATGCTCCTAATGACCAGCCAAGTCACATAGACCTGTTGGCACCAGCTCTGCAACTTCTCTTTCTGCGTCCAATTTCCTTGTCTCTAGAAAGATCACATGTTCAATTTGTTCTCTGATCTTTATTTTGTCAGCTAACATGGTGCAGGTTAAAGAGTTTGGAGCCTAGCTTCAACGTTCTCCAGATTCCTTGAGGAAAACCTTATGGCATCCTCTTTGACTGTCACTTTTCCCATTTTAACCGGTGAGGGTGGAAGAGCACATGCACCAATTCCTCCTTGAGCACAAAGTAAGACTAAACAACCATATTTTAAATGACTTCTTTAAAAAGACTTATTCATTTCATGTACATGAGTACACTGTAGCTCTCTTTAGACACACCAGAAGAGGGACTTGGATCCCATTACAAATGATTGTAAGCCACCAAGTGATTTCTGAGAATTGATTGAACTCAGGACCTCTGGAAGAGCAGTCAGTGCTCTTAACTGCTGAGCCATCTCTCCAGCCCAAAGCAGCCACATTTTAAGGCATCACTGGAGACACAATTACTTTCTTGGCTTCCAGCTTTGTCCGATATCTTCATTACGAGGTGGTCTGGAATATGGAAAGATGGGATACCCAGGGTGGCAGAATGTTTCTGAACCAACACCACCTTTGGAAGAAGGGTGGGAGGGATGATGAGGGAGACAATTTCTTGAGCTTTTGGACTTATTCTATTAAGTTTGATCTCTTCATCTTTGCTGGTGGAAGTGTATATTGAGGAATCTTTCTGGAATCCCATTTGACAACATATTCCAAACAACTTACAATATGCACATCCTGTCTCTTATTGGGCTGTTTCATGTCTGAAAATTTAAGTGAACAATCTGGTGTTCATACAGTTCTAGTTTTAGAAGTGTTTATTTTTTTTTAATTGCTGATGACATGATTCTGCCTGTGGAAAAAATATGGAATTAGTCAAAAAATAGGGGGTATCAAACAGAAATCCAAATCTATGTCTATCAGACATACTTAATGTTGCAGGCAAATGTTTCGCCTTATTGCCAAATCATTGAGATTAGGACTAACATGCACAGTATGGCTGGTTTCTAGAGCTCAATATCAGGTCGGTTGAATACCTTCTGTCTTCCTGTCTCTCCTCTTCCTTCTCAAGTATATCTCAGTGTGTGGATTTTCATTTTCTTATACATCAGAAGTTTTTAGTTCAGTACTACTGATACTTAGGACTGCCAGGAGAGTGGAGACTGCCTCAAACTTTGTCAGATTTTGAGCATCATCTTAACTCTACCTACTAGATGCTAGTAGCACCATCTTCCAGTTGAGACCACCCAAAATACCAGCAAGTATTGACAAATGTCTCCTTGGGGGCTGTCAAGCTCCCCTCTTCCAGTCTGATGATCATCAAGTTTGGTGGCCATTGTGTGTGTGTGTGTGTGTGTGTGTGTGTGTCCCCTGTAGAAGTAGGGTATGAGAGTACCGCCTGTCTTCTTGTCTCCACCTCTCTCCTTTCTTTTTCACTCTCTCTCACAAACACATCTTCACAAAGACCCTCACACTGCCATATTAGTGAAAATGATACGCCTCTAATACATCTTGATCTACATGTACAGTGGTCATTTCCCTCCCAGGAAGATGCATAGATCTCTGTTCTTCATAGGGATGACTCTTTAGTATGCAGAGAAATCATCTGTCTTTGGGTTCTTGTTCTGGATCCAGCTTGAATGATAACACTTTTCATGTTCAGTGATCAGGATTAGAAACTGAGGCCCACTGTGACTTTAGCATATATATATATATATATGCGCATGTGTGTATATATATATGTGTGTGTGTATATGTGTGTGTATATGTGTGTGTATATATATGTATATATACACACACATACATACATATATATATATATATATATATATATATATATATATGCAAAATAATTGTTAACCTAAAACACTTCATAAAAGCCTATTTACTTTGCTTAGGGAGATTGGATACTCAGCTCGGTATGTATCATTCTTCTTAAGAGAGTGGATTGCTCAGCAGAGAACCCTTCTTCTTTATCAAATATATATTAACTGAACAATTCCTTAGACTCTAGTATCATGGTGTCTCTAGCAGACCTAAAATATTAGAGCACAGAGACTTGCCCAAAACACTTAAATCTAGACCACCAACCCTATAAACACTGTTGTAACCTCACCTTTCTTACATATACTAAGAGTCAAGGAGTTGTTTTATCTGTCTGTTTAAACTGGATTTCCCCTATATGCAGAGGGTTTTTTGTGCTGTTGGTAGCCCACAGGCCCTGTCTACCTTAAAAAGAGGTCACCATCATGAAGTCATGTACCCACTGAGGCTCACATAAAGAACAGGAAAAAAAATTGAAATATCAGGTTTATTTTTAGTACAAATAAAATTCCCAGACACCATCCCCTCATACATCACTGTCTAAGGAGAAAGGGTTTACCATCAACCTAGCCAGGGAATGTGAGTGTGAGCAGTCAGTAGATTTTGTACCAGTCTCACAAGCACAGAAAAATAGAAATCACAGGATTACACACACCTACATGGATACAAATGTATAAATGAACACACACACACATACCTGTACCTATACTTACATGTATAAACATATAGACTGTGGTATTATGGATAATTCCACTTTATACTTTGGCATGTTTAAATTATTTTCTCTCAATGTTTATTAACATCAGCAGGTGAAATCATATGTTTGTATAATATAATGTTGTATAATATAATAGGATACACCAGGAGATCTAGAGGGATAACTTAATAAAAGAGGGTTAACTTAATAAAAGAGAGTTAACTTAATAAAAGAATTTCCAGAGAAGTGAAAGACAGTCCCAGGAAGCTTCTACTTTCTGCACAGTTCACACAAGCTCTAGGAAAGGTCCTGCAGAATTGGGTGCACATGCTTTGTACTGAGTATTGATTGGAAATGTGACTGGAAATACAAATTACATTTATCCCTTTTATAAGGTCAAATTTTCTTCCATAATCTCATCATTATCAACATATAACTCAGGAATAAGATGAGATGGGTGAAGCACCATACCATGGCTCAGTACACATGACATGAAGCAATATCTAGGCACTAAAATAAGTTGTGCAGTTGGATACTCTGCTACTGGAAGAATATCTGAGCTGACCGCCCTTGATTCAGTAGGCTAACTGCATGATGAGCCTTCTGGACTTGGCTTCTACTCCAGGTACTGATTTCCATGATCATGAATAAAATGCTTCCCCTCTTAATTGATGTTTCGTCACCTGGGAAGGTGAGGCACTTGCCACTAAACAGTAAACCTCATGTATTTGTTCTAAGAACAAAAGGGATAATAGCTATATGCATGCTTGGAAAAGAGCTGGAACGCTAAGTATCATGGGAGCAGAAGAATATTAACATAAATTAGGAGGACTAACCCACATCCAAGACAGGCTGTTAGACTCTTTGGGATTGGACTGCTTGAGGTGGGGACATTGGTATTTGGGGATCTCCATCTTGTGTTGGCCTGGCCTAACACCAGGCACCTACCTGGAGGCTCTCAACTTGCTTATAGTGCCTCCCAGGCCTGTGTGGGTGGGAAGATGTGCTTCCCGAGCACATAGCTAAGAGAAACGTTTAGGAGAGATTGCCACAGCTGCCCACTATCCCTAGCATGTAATCCTCATGAGAGGAGTCAACAGACAAACACATCCTTGGCCTTTGCATCAAGCATCTGTTCGTTTATGTTATGAACACCATTTCTAGTGAGCTCACATACAACTCAGACCAGCAGTGGTGTAAATCAGCTACATCCATTCACAGGCCCCGTGAGCTAAGAGCGTTTGACCCAGGGCCTGGAGTTCAGTAGCAGAGCGAGAATTGACACTCCCTGCACAAGTTCCCTTTTGCCTCACTGTGTGGGTTTACAGATTTATCTCAGAGGGACAGAAAAGCACTGGTGTGCGATTTCCCACTGTTCTTGCAGATGGCAGAGGGCTGGGGAACGAGAAGGGAAGAAGGCAAGCACAGAAGAGACAAGAATGACATGGTATTTGCTGAAAAATGGGTGCAGCTGTTTACTATCTTGTTAAAGCAAACAAGTCAGACTCACAAAGACAAATATATGCTTAGTCCCAGTTATCTTATCCCATATATCATAAATATATCACATATATGAAATAAGACATGAAAGTAGAAGGGAGACTTGAGGGGAGGAGAAGGGGTCCACCAGGACATTGCAAGAACAAGTGAGGGTACATATGTATGATGAGATAGGTCAAAGTACATGGTAGCTTTGCTTGGATGAAAATGTAATTAAGCTCATTATTTTATACGAGACGATACATTAACAAGGAGCAAGCAAGCAAAAATAAAAATTATAATATAATTTCTGTGAAAAAAGGAAAGTATGGGTACTTTAACCTTTTATCTGTTTCCCATGAGATCCCATTTATGCTCAACCACACAGGATGCTTAACTATATGGCAGTACGTGGAAGTGAGTGACTTGTGTGCCAGGCAGTTTCCATGTAAATATTTTGTTTGCTCTGTACCTATCTATGTGTTAATGCCCCAGAGTTGCCATCATCCAGTGCTAACTTAATGATTTAATTCTTGATGCGTGAAAATTTACCTAAATAAACAAATAAACCTTTTATTCCATATTTAAAGTAGGCCTTCTCTTGGGGAACTGCTTTGTAGACCATCAGTTTCTGGAATGCTGGTCTGAATCCAATAATGTAAGACTCTGTTTCTGGTTCCCGTAGTTCTACCAAAGCCATAATCTGTTTATGTAATGCAAGGAGCTCACTGGAATGTATGGTACAGGTGATATAATTTTCCAAGTCAAAATAGAATGCTGCCTGGCATGTAATTTAGGTCCACCCCCTCAACAAACCTGGTGTCTTCACAAGTGTCTTATTGGCAATATTGCTATATGACATGAAAGCTTGGTGTTTGCAATCAGAGAAACTTGGACTTTACAACCCAGCTACCATTCATGTGTAGGGACCAGTTTTATCTTCACCCAGACTCTCTCATCTTATTTCTGCTCCACCTATCCAACTTGTGCACTGCAGCCCAAGTAATTGGTCTACGGCATAACTAGCCTTTCCAAACCAATTCCTTTATTTTGTCAGTTCTAAGTTTTCTGTGTTCATCATGTATTGCTTTTCCACTCTAGAAAAAACGTTAAAGTGCAGTGATGAATAAATAAAACATGACAGCATTCTTTACAGCAGTGAGTAAGAATGAACTGCATCCACCTGTATAGGTGGCAATGAAGCTAAATCTGTAGCCCATCCCCATGAGAAAGATGAGCATGGTGCAGATATTTTGTTGTTGTTGTTGTTGTTGTTGTTGTTTGAGACAGGGTTTCTCTGTATAGCCCTGGCTGTCCTGGAACTCACTCTGTAGACCAGGCTGGCCTCGAACTTAGAGATCTGTCTGCCTCTGCCTCCCAAGTGCTGGGATTAAAGGTGTGCGCCACCACTGCCCGGCGCATGGTGCAGATATGTACCAATGCCTCTACTCATGCTCACTCTGGGGACTAGAGAGAGGAAAATAAGTTGAGATTTATTTATTAAGATGAGGCTTTACTATGGAGCCCAAGATGGACTAACCTCCAGATCCTCTTGTCGCAGAGTTCCAAGTGCTGGAATTACAGTACATGCCACCACGCCCAACAGTAGGCTGTGATTGAGGGGTCTAGTAGATATCAATATCCTCTGTTCAAGTTAGAAATCACCACACTCCAGAGACACAATATGTGTCCTTCCTGAGGGTCTTTATATAGACAGAATTGAGGAAATGGCAATCTTCTCACTACCCAGTAAAAGTGAGAAGGGAGTAAACCAAGCCAAACCAGCCAACCAACCAACCAACCAACCAACCAAACAAACAAAAAATCAAAATGCCCTTCCAAACCAAACAACAAACAAACAAACAAACAAACACCAAGTACCAGATGAAAACTCTGTCTCTAATTCTGTCTTTGGGAAGCCCTTGTGTCTTTTCCCTTTTCCTTCTTTGGAGGAATGACCTGGAAGACTTACTAAGTTGGTGGGTGGTTACTGAGGCTATGCTGGCCCACTGTTCCTTAGACTTGCCTAGGGTCCTATGCTTTAGAATATATGGATTGAAAACATATATTTAGAATATATGTTTTGCTCATGGTTTTGGGTGTGGTTCTCCACAAACTCACAAGTAGGAAGTGAAGCTGTAAGGTTTTCACATAGCAGGACCCAAGGGTTTCAACCAGCAGTTAGGGCCACTTGCCCTTTATGTAGCTCTTCTGGGTCCAGTGCTTGCAGGGCCAGGCTCCTAGATTTTAGAGTTTCATTCCAAGTTGACATTGTCTTCTAAATAATTTTTTTCCAAAAATGTCCCTGACAAGTCAAACCTGTCATAGGACTGGTTTTCCTGAATCATGCTCTTTGTCTCTCAGCACTGAGATCTTTTTTTCCTTTTTTTTTCTTTCCCTCCACAAACTCCCTATCCCATCCCCCCTCGCCCTGCCTCCATGAGGGTGCTCCCCTACATACCCTCCCACCCACTCCTGCCTCACCACCCTATTATTTCCCTACACTGGGTCATCCAGCCTCCACAGGACCAAGGGCCTCTCCTTCCATTGATGCCAGATAAGCCCATCCTCTGCTATGTATCCAGCTGGAGCCACGGGTCTCTCCATGTGTACTCTTTGGTTGATGGTTTAGTCCATGGAAGCTCTAGGAGGGTCTGGTTGGTTGATACTGTTGTTCTTCTATGGGGTTGCAATCTCCTTCAGTTTTCCCCCTAACTCCTCCATTAGCTTCCCCACTCTCAGTCCTATGGTTGGCTGCATGTATCCACATCTGTATTGGTCAGGCTCTGGAAAAGCCTCTCAGGGGACAACTATACCAGACTCCTGTTGCCAAGAGCTTCTTGGCATTGGCAATAGCAGCACTGAGATCTTGATCACCTTTGTGTATGATGCCATTTCTTCCTCTAGTGAACATCTGAAGACCAGAATGCCATAGCTGATTGCCACTGTACCTTGTTCATCCCGCTCACTGGCTTCCTTTTTAAGCACCTCCAACCCATTTCCTACTCTACCAGAAAATGGATGGAGCTGAGCAAATGTCTCTTCTCACTGAGTGGGAAGATAGCAAGGGAAACTTTTGTTCTTTTCATTCTGTTTTGGTACAAGGATAACATCAAAGTATTCCACTGTTCTGTAAGCACCCATGAGCTTCAGGAACTATAACCCTTCTCCCTTCTTTCTGAGTTGCTTCCACTCGGAGGCTTTGTATTCTGCAGGGATTCAAGAAAAGAGTCTACACTAGTATTCTAGAAAGGGTACAGTGAAAAGCATCACATAGCTGATGTTTCCATGTTTGCCCTCTTGGATTCCTGGACCACAGATGGGAAAGCAACTTCCTCTAGTTAACTCTTCATCTTTGCCTCTCAACCACAGACCTGTCACTCATAGCTCTAGATGTATAAGTATCTGTGGCTACTTAATTACTGTGTCTTTTTCTTAACTCAAACCATTTGCCTTCCTCCGTCCCTGTTTCTATCTCTCTACTCTGTCCTTCCTCAAATGTGCGTGATAAACCAAGAGTTTACAGTAAAAGCACAGGAAGAACCAAGTGATGCATTATCTTTAGGAAAGTACCTGGTCCCCCTGGGGAGCAGGAGGCAGCACTAGGAGCCTCTTCCTCCTCTCCTGAGCTGTGGCTCCTGAAGACTTTCAGTACAGACCTAGCAACCCACCCTCAGTCTTTGATGTGGCTTAGTGAACACTTGATGCACAGTGGCCCAAATTTTGAGCCATGAAAACTCTTTCTACTTCCTGCAGGGGACCCTGGGACTCACAGAGCTTTGTCTACAACTCAACATTCTCCAGAACTGGCTCTCAGGACTGTTCCTAGTTACAAGAACCTCAACTTGTGGTAAGACTGTAGGCATTTAGTTAGAGAAGGCTGGGAGGTTAACTGCTATCTGCTTGGACTATAGCTGAAGGCCCATTTCCTTCATATTTCCTTTTCTTTCCCATTTCATCCTATTTTTCCCTTCTCTTTTGGCTACCTGCCTAAATTTTCCTTTTGGAAGGAAGCTTGCTTCCAGTGGAACTTCCTGGTACCTGACATTTCCAAGATTAAAGGATGGACTTTCAGGAATATTCTGAGCAGAAGTAAGAGTAGGCAAGACAGTCAGTAGAGGATAGTTATTCTACAGCTTGGTCTAAATGATGCCAGAGGTGCCTAGATTCAATGTTTTATTTTGGTTTGGGTTTTGAGCTTTCTTTCAAATCCCTAGACTCAAAGCATCTGTTTCCTTTCTCCCAGATTTCACTGGCAGAAGTGCCCTCTTTCCCTGAGGACTAAGCTCTTTGTTCAAAGCTCATCCTAGAATAGAGGTCAGTTGTCTTTTTTTCTTTTATATAGCCTTTTTCTTCCCTCTCCTATAACCCATCCTGAGGTAATACACACAGCACTAATTTATGTCCAGGTCTCTGAGAGCACTTGGTAAGGTGGTAGCAATGGGTTTCTCAGTATCTGCTTACTATTGTTGGTTTTAGTAGGCTCAGTGTAGGACAGATGAGGAAGCAGACAAGAGTCTTGTCTTGGAAGAACTCTCTGACCATGTCTCCATTTGTCTGAGTGCTTTGGGTGGATGTGGTGACCTCTTAGTCTTCAGTAAACCCCAATTCCCAGGGTCATCCTCCTCTTTGTAGCACAACTAATGCCGTTCCTTTCTGAAGCTTTCTTCTCCTTTGCCAGTACCATCTCCTCTTTCTTCCTCCACCTGTCTTCTTTGTCTTCGTGTTCCTCCTTTTCCTGTCCCCCTTCTCCCTTTCTTCCTCCTTTGTGGTCATATCGCCATTGTGTCATCCTCATGTTCATCTCTTCCTTTATCCCTGCCATAGTTCAGTTTCACAGAACAGAGCACGAACTACATTCTTTGCTATTCTAAGCACCATCTAAGAGGATCAACCTCAGGATTGTAGTTAACTCCTGTCAGGATTAGACTTAAATCAGTTTGACCTCAAAACAACGTTGGTGACTCATCCCTTTCCCAACACTGTGGAGCATGAAGATCTGCTCAGGTTACATGCACAGTGGTAGAGCTTACAACAGTGCCTGCTGAGTCTTCTATCAGCTCAATAAAAGTAAAGATCACATGTGTTTGGGGAGTATGGGATAATCCTCATAGGATGGTGTTTGTCCCTGCCTAGACCGGGTACTACTTCTTTACATCATCCTACTCCTGTGTCCCACCCTATGAGGATCCTAAGATTCTAGGCAGCCACAGGCTTGACCTTCTCCACCAAGCTTTCAGGGAACAGCTCATCTTCAGCAATAGGCATGCTGGGAATGACATAATAGGATGTTTCTCTTTTCATCTTGTCAGCAAAGAAACTTCTTACCTTCATAGTCATTTCCTGGCCTTCAATAACTCCGTCTCCTCTGTGTCTGCTGGATAGCACTATAGATACGAATATCTGGCCTGTCAAAGATAGAAACTCTCAATACTACTTGGTATTGGTTTAATTGGCAAGTCAAATAAGGTTTATTATTGTCCAGAGTGGGTAGGGGGCAAATGTACACTCACACGCAGGAGGAAAACAGCCTGGTTCTAGTTATGGAGATGTGTGTTTTCACTGGAACTCTGTGCCTCTGACCCCATCTATACAATGTAAATTCCATCTATACAATGGGTCAGCATGACTCAGTCACTAGGAGTCTCTGCCCTAGGGTCTGTGAATCAGTTTCAGGAGAGTCTTTTAGGTTTCCAGTGATTTAGGGTGTGGGTGACCTGAGATGCTTGTAGAGGGAAGAAGGCTAAGAGAGTGGTAATCTCCCAGGGGAGGCCACTGGGAATTCAGTACTTGGGACTTCGAAGACACCCGAGTCAGCTTTCCATACTTTCTGAAAAGCAAACAATTATCATTATCGAGCACCTACTATTTGACCCTTGAAAGTCTCCTGGGAAGTTTATACTTGCATTTATATTTCATATGGATAAATAGTTGTGTTACTCATATGTTCCATAACAGGAAGGCGTTTTTACTTGTCCAAATAGCCAGTTTTGTTTTGTTTTCATTTTAAAAATAACATTTCTTCCCTAAACCTTTGGTCTCTTCTCTCTATCCTAACAATGTATATATTTTAATCAATGTGCATGGTCCACAGATAAGCTTTATATTTACCTAGATTACTAGATAACGAATTGATGTATACTACATTTATTTTCTTATTCCCTCACCCAACGTCCTACGTTCACATTCTAACTGCTGCCTAACCTGCCTCTGGGTGAAGCCATCTTACCCTATTCTCACCTCCTCCAAGGGGTGCTCTGTGCATTTTCTCCCACTCTCTGCCACTGGAAACAGTGATCAGCGAATTTCCTGTGAATGTTCTCCATTGACCTTTTCCCATGGTTTAAAATAAGCCACTTTCCATGGACACAGAAGGTTCAGTGTGCTTCACAGGCATTGCTGCTAGTATCCTGCAGTTATTTAGTGCCTGGAACCACATGCTCTCTCAGCTTGTTATTCATAAACCACCATAACCTGTTTTGCTAGCTGAATTCTCTTTTGCATTAGATAAGAATGGGGCTCTGGAACTATTTGCAGGCACCACACTCTAGCTAAAGTTTAATTATGCTGAAAATTCAATTAAAATATAATTTAACCAAAGGTATTTATTTAAATGATGCCTTCTATTATTAATAAGCAAAGCTAGTTTTTTCCTTTTAAAAAAATGCCATTCCATATTTAATAGAATCTAAAATGTCACTGATTACAAAAACATCATGATTACATATTCCATTAAGAAAGATAAATAATTATACTTAATTAAGTCATCACACACCATTGATTGTAAGAAGCACGCTGCTATTAAAGATGTTAAGATAAGAAGACATGTTTATTTTTGCCTGTTCCCTTCAACAAATGTGAAGAAAAGAACTGATTTAATGGGAGGGGAATAAGAAAGCGACAGTTCTTCTTCTTTAAGTGAAATCGGCAGAATTGATGAAACTGGCATCATCATGACCAGGATAAGGAAACAGAGCGGTGGTGTGTATGGTCCTTACATCAGCCTTGCATGGAAGCCCTGCTTATCATGTAAATGTAGCTTTAGACAAGGAGTAGCTCTCAGGCCAGGGCAGAATTCCTCAAGTCTAGTCTTCAGAAGTCCACAGAGCTTATGACTTGCTTCAGGGTGCCTTGTCCTAAGCTTCTAATCCAGAGCCCTTCACAGGGGCGGTTTGCTTCCTCAGCAGCAGCTCTACTGCTTTTCACACAGTAGCCATGTGAATGAAGTCAAATGACGATTGTACCTCTCAGCTTTGGAGACATTTGCTAAGGGACTGGGGACTGAAGGCACTAGAGAATTAGTTATAGGAATAGTTGGGTTTCCTTGTTAAGATTGCATCATTTTTATTTTTCTTGGCTTCTGGTATAACTATGGGAATAGGGGTATTCCTATTTTACAGTTGAGAACTGACCATGTTAACACACCTCCAGGTTGACTATTAATTGGTAGAGCCAACAGAATCAGCTATGCAAGGGTCATAGGGGCTCACAAATTAGTGCTGCAGCACTAATCACAGAGCCTGCATGGGTCTGCACTGGGACCTCTGCATACATGCTGTAGTTGTTTAGGTTGGTGTCCTGTGTTCTTGTGGGACTTCTAACAGTGGGCGTGGGGATGTCTTTAAGTCTTTTGCCTACTCCTTTTACTAGGTTGCCTAGTCTGGACCTGATATGAGGGTTTGTGCCTTGCCTTCTTGTATCTTATCATGTAGTGTTTAGTTGATAAACCTATGGAGGCCTGTTCTCTTTTGAATGGAAATGGAGGCACAGTGGATCTGGAGAATAAGGGGAGGCAAGGTGGGAGACTGGAAGGAGAGGAGGGAAGGGAGGATGTAGTTGAGATGTATTGTATGAGGGGAAAAAAGAAGGAAAAAGAAAAAAACAATAGGAGGAGCTGTACATAGTCAAAATATACTACTTGTCTTTCTGTCAAAACTAACACTTGTTAACTTGTTTGTTTATGTGTAGCGGGGAGGCATGGGTGGACCATGGAGGTCAGATAAGAGCTTTCACTGGTGTATTCTTTTCTTTAACCATGTGGATTCTGGGGAGGGAACTTGTATCATCATTCTTGGGGGCAAGGACTACTTTCTGAGCCATGTCACAAGCTCCCAAACTTTTATTTTGACATAGTTGTAGATTTGTATGCTTTTGGAAATAATGCATGTGATCTGGTGCATTTGGAAATTTTCAGCTTTTTAGCATATTATGAAGTTATGAGGCCTAGGCACTGACACTCAAGGTGCAGGACCTTGCTGTAGTTCTGTTTTCTTTGTTGTCTATGATGGTCACACTCACATCTTTCTCCCATAGTCTTTGGCAAGTCTGTGAGTTTGGCAAGCACTTATCCACTTTCTATAATTTTGCTGTACACAAATGTGATTCTCCATTTCTATCTCAGCTTAATTTCTTAGGTAAGCATGCAGTGGTAATCTCTTACATTTACACATTTCTGTAACATTCTATGATATTGGCACGTCTCCACATGCAACCATTTCTATAAAAACATGTGAGTATTTCTGGTTTGGGGTTGCTGTGGTTCACATGCACAGTCTTCCATAAACTCATGAGTCTAAGTTCTTGGTCCCCAGCTGCAGGTACTGTTTGGAAAGTTATGGATATTCTAGTGCAAAAGTGCCTGGTGAGGTTGGCTTTAAAAGCAGCATCCCCTTTCCCATCTGCCAAGATATGAGGGGTTCCCACTGCATGCTTTAGAGTTTGCCATGCCTTCCCAATCATGATTGGCTGAAATCACAAGCCCAAACAAATGTATCTTCCCTTAAGTTGCTTTTGTCAGTTGTTCTTAAGTTGCTTAGTCACTGTGTTAAGGAAAACGACTCATTCCTGGGAATAAGGCTTCTCTGAACAATAGCAGAAAGGTTCCTGTGTGACCAGAAGCATGGAATTCTCAGGGACCAGTACCAAAGAGAAGAATTGCTACATTAGGTGGCAGTTGTATATTTTGACTTTTTCAAAAATATTCTGATAACCATCCTGCAGGGTAGCTGGACCATTTTCTATCTTTGCCAGAAATGTGCAGGTGATCCTGCTTTTCTGTGTCCTACCACCATTTGCCTTTCTGTTTTTTCATTAACTTTTACTTTAGCTGTTTTGATTGATGTGTAATTATACTTTACTTCTGATAAGCTTGATTTCCTATGGCTAATGATGCTGAACGTATTTTCATGTGCTTAGAGTCATTGGTGTATCTTCTTTGGTGAAAAATGATTTAGTTCCCCCCACACACACTCCCTTCTACTTCAAGTGTTTTAAAATAATGTTATAATTCAAATTAAAGTCTTTATTGAGATTATTTTAGGCTCACATATAATTATAGAAAATAATAGATATTAATCAAAAGATGGATAATACAAGTAAAAAGTGGACAAAGCTTATTTGGATATTTCTCCCACAAAATTAAAAAAAAAAATCCATAAGCAGAAGAAAAGGTGTTCTACTCCATCAGCCACGTGGGAACTGCGCATTAAAATCACTTGGCATTCACTCAAATGGTTATAATAAAAAGGCAGATAAAATTAACTGTTGATGACGATGTGAAGAAATAAAAATATACTACTGTTGGGGCATAAAATAGTGAAGATGTTTGGAAAACAATGGCACCTTTCAAGGGTTAAGCAGTTATTATCAAGAACTCATAAGTTCTACTCCCAAGAGAATAGGAACACCTCTCTCTCTCTCTCTCTCTCTCTCTCTCTCTCTCTCTCTCTCTCTCTCCCTCCCTCCCTCTCCCTCCTTCTCTCTCAAACACACACACACACACACACACACACACACACACACACACACACACACACACAGTTTACGACTATCCATAATGGCATAATTTATCTTATACCCCAAAGAGAAAAACTTGAACAGATGAACAAAATATGTTTTATTTGTACAACAAACAACTGCATAGTAATGTATAGAAATGAAGTATTTGATGTACTCTATCATGGAGATTAGGTAAAAGAAGACAGTCATAAAGGACTGTACATTTAATGATCCCACTTGTATGACTGTATGAAATTTTCAACGTGGGTATAACTGTAGAGACAGAAAATTTGATTAATAGTTGTGTAAGGCTTACGGGCTAAGGAGACTGGGCTGTAATGGCTACGGGGCATGAGCATTCTTAGGAGCTGATGTTTGCTTATGGATGGTGATGGGTGTATGGCTCACTGAATATGCTAATAGCCATTGGATAGGTGATTGTATGGCATGTGAATAACTAATCAATAAACTGTTTTTACAAAATAGAACTAACAGGGTGAATTGAGTACCCTTTGCCTAGTTCCTCACATGGTGCTGTTTTAGCAGTAGTTTCATTGAGGCCAGGATGATGAAAGGGATGCTATTCATTGTTTAGACTTACCTGATTTTGTCCTTCCTCATCTTTATGTTTTTCATGTGCACACTTTCATGCCCAAAACCAAAGAGCTCACGGTGTGCTTTAAAGCTCTGCAACCACTTAACTTTCTGTAAAACACAACACCAGACAGCTTTTCTCTTCCTCCCGTCCCCTGATTAGAGACAAGCTCCTTCCCTCCTCCACTCCTCCATGACTGTCCTCTTTCTTGTCAAAGAGCACAAATCATGGAGAAACAAGACTCCCGGGCCCACTAAGTGAGAGAAGAAGTGATGGAATTGTAGGTTCAGCTCATCCAAGCTTAAGAACTACCCACACTTCTGAAGAGTAAGACATTTCTCACCAAAGGCAGGGGCAAGAATCCTGGGTTTCCACACTCCAATTTCTCCTTTCCCCAATTTCAGAAGCAATTTCTAGAACAGTTGTCAGCATTTTTTGAGCTGGTATTTATTGCGTTGCCACTAGCGAAGGCTCTCAGGAGAGGACTAGCAATGATTCATCTGTGCGAATCCCTGTTTTCATCGACTTGCGTCTGTGCAAGGGGACAGCCCCACACAGCCTTCCACATCATCATCACTTTGGTTTCTCTCAAAATATTTGCTCAGAAAAAGCCCAGTGTTTGGCTTCTGTTCAGTTTGGGCTTCCAGGGGAATTTCCCATCCTCCTCAGAGTCCAAGGGCGAAGTTGCTTTACAGTTCGTTCACTTCTTACACAGCAGAGCTGACAGTGAGGCTGGCTCCAGAAAGACCCTTATTGGATCAGAGACAAACTTAAGTGGAATCACTACATTTAGGACACCAGATGGACGAAGGAGTGGTGGTTATTATTTTGTATCTTATTGTGACCTCTATGAACCCAAATACCTGTTCTTTGCTAGAGAACTGCAAGTTAATTCCAAACCCACCCCTACTTAGCTCTTAAGACTCACCTGAGATCTGTCCACTTGAAATTTATCTTGTACATGTAGATTCCATAGGATCCTAACTATGGCTACTGAACTTGCACTTCATCAACCCAGCACCCAACACTTGTGGTTACAATTAAATTTGACATTTTGATTGTTGTATGGCAAAAGCTCCAAGTGCTAATAATTCTCCCAGTAATTAACTCAGTATTCACTATGCATCAGGCAGTCCTTTGCATCCATAGTTCACTAAATTCTCCTGATTCATATAGCCCAGAGATATGAAAAGACTGTCTGAGATCACACATATAACCATGATACCAATTTATGGTAAATATACACATTTCCACTTCAGTCATGATTTCCCAGAGTTCTCTCTCAAGTTCACTATCTCAAGTTGAGGTATTTGACCTCTGACATAGTTTCTGTGATCGAAGACAAAAGCAACAAGGTGGGGAAAGGGATTTTTGTTTATCTGTTTGTACGTTGTTTTAGCTCACCGTTCAAGGCTCGTCGTGATGGAGACATTAAAGCAACAGGAGCTTGAGGCAGCTGGTTACCCACATCCACAATCAGAAAACAGAAATGGGCAGGGTGTGTTAGTGCTTTGCTTCCCCCTCATTTTATATTGTTCAGGATCTGCTGCCTACAACTAAGATGGCTTTTCCCATCTCACTTAATATAATCAAGGTTATCATCCACAGGCATGCTCAGGGTACTGTGTTTAAGGCAATTCAAGATTTATCAAATAGATTTATCAAATTAGTAGTTATCACTAACCATCAAAATCTCCTTAGGAAGAGGAAAGCCTTGAAAACTGGATCATATAGAGCAGGGTTGATAAGGGGCACTAATATTTTTATGGTCCATTTATCACGTTGAAAGCTTGGGAACATACCTCTGTACAAAAACATAAAACTGGCCCAAATTATATTAGTAGGGGTTCTCCAGAGACACAGAACCATCAGTTGTTAAACAGAACCAATTGAAATATGGGCTGGGGAGACGGCTAAGTTGGTAAAGTGCCCACCTCACAACATGAGGACCCAAATTCTGCTCCCCATCATCCATATAAAAGTTGAGAACAGTGGTATTTGTCTTTAACCGTCAGTGATGAGGCAGAGGCAAGAGAATGCCCAGAGTTTGTTGGACATTCAGTGCCAGCCAGTTAGTGAGCCCCTGATTGAGTGAGGTACCCTGTTTCAAACAATGTGACGAGTGAGAAAGGAAGATTCCTAATGTTGATATCTGGCCTCCTCATGTACACACACACACACACACACACACACACACACACACACACTAAATAAATAAACATACAGAAAAATAAACGAGTAAGATACTTTGTGTAAAAGGGGGGATATAGAAAGAAAGGAAGAAAGAAAGAAAGAAAGAAAGATAGATAGATAGATAGATAGATAGATAGATAGATAGACAGACTGAACAATCTTAGAGGGAGAGTGAGGAGGCTGCCAGGCTCTAAGACTGCAGAATAAGCTGGCAGACTGGAAGGCCTCCGAAGAATTAATGGAGCACTTCAGGCATAAAATCCCGGCAGAATTCCTTCTGCTGTGGAGAGGGTCAGTCTTCTCGTTAGTGCCTTGAACTTTCACGAGGTCACCCATTCTATGATGGCTAGCGTGCTTTATTCAGTTAACAGGCTTACATGTCAACCCATGCTGAAGATTTACATCTTCCAATCAACATCCAGATAGGGTTTAACTAAGTGCCTTTGGGTACTATGATTTAGTCAAGTTGATGAACTGGTAGGAATGAACCATACTACCAGTGCAGTGGTTTTTGGAAAGGAGACAGCAATGCTGAATAGGAAGGATAGAAAACTGAGCCATCCCCACTTTAAGTTCCTTAATACCTGGGCATTTGACCAAGAAAGGGAGCTTTAGATAAACAAAGGAGGCACTCAAAATAGGTGGTGGTTCTTGTTTGCCACGGTACAGCAGTACAGATGCTTTACAAACATCAGCATCACTTCCAAGCTAACATCACAGTCAACGGCCTAGAGGTTCTTCAGTCTCAACGTGCCTTCTCAAACCTGCGCACTGTGTCGAGCTGGGAGCTGGGAGCTGGGAGCTGGGAGCTGGGAGCTGGGAGCTGGGAGCTGGGAGCTGGGAGCTGGGAGCTGGGAGCTGGGAGCTGGGAGCTGGGAGCTGGGAGCTGGGAGCTGGGAGCTGGGAGCTGGGAGCTGGGAGCTGGGAGCTGGGAGCTGGGAGCTGGGAGCTGGGAGCTGGGAGCTGGGAGCTGGGAGCTGGGAGCTGGGAGCTGGGAGCTGGGAGCTGGGAGCTGGGAGCTGGGAGCTGGGAGCTGGGAGCTGGGAGCTGGGAGCTGGGAGCTGGGAGCTGGGAGCTGGGAGCTGGGAGCTGGGAGCTGGGAGCTGGGAGCTGGGGCAGGGGTGTAACCTGAATGTCTCTCTAGAGAATTCTGCAAAGACTTCAGGTCCTCAGCCACACCTGCAATGGGTCTAGAACAGTGGGGTAGAGTTAGGCAGGGAGTTGGCTTTGTCAGATGACAGAGAGAAAGAGTGCAAGGCAGAGGATGTCAAGTTTCACCTGTCACCAGCTTCACTTACAAACACCAGCAGGGAAGTCTGCAATGAAGCAGATCAAGGTTACCAGTACCCAGCAGGCTTTGTGCTCCAGTGTCCTGATGTGTCCAGAATATCAGATGTCACTGTGGGGAAGGAGTTAGGGGTGGATTTGTAGAATCAGAGTTTTAGTTTGGTTTTCACCATCTTCTTGCTCCTCCTCTTCATCAATTATATAGAATTCTAGTTTTTTTTTTTTTAAATCAGTTAACTCAGATAAGTGCTGGGTTGATGACACAAACAGTAGAAACATCAGAGGTGAAGTGCAATTGCATTTGTGAATTTTTTTCCCCCATAAGTATATGGTGAAGTCAGGAGTTTGAAACAGGTGTCTCCATGGCTTCGCAACAAACACTGGTGCTGCCTCCTATACCTTGTCAACCCAATCACCATGGTCCCATTACCTCCTCCATTCTGGTTAGTTCCCTTAGCTTTGTCCTACCCTACAACCAGGCTTAGAAAGTCTTCCCTGGCCAACCTGGGCTAATAAACAAAGGGCACCTTCCATCAATTCTTGGGACAAGCCACTGCCCCACTTCTGTCGCTTTAAGTGTGGGAATGCTAAAAAGCACAGGAAAGTGGGAACAATGGTGCCACAGGTCCTGCCACCATTCAGACCAACAGGGGTTGGTCCCATTCCCTATTAGCCTCTGTCAGCCTCAGTTGAACTCTGTAGATAACATTCCTCTTCTCTTTGTCCAAAACCTCTGAACCTATTTTTCTCCTCTCAGAATCTGCGGGTTCATGAACCTAACTTGGAGTTTTCTAGCCCACAAAAATCTCTTTGTGTGTTCAAATGCATACATCCAAGTAAAACTCAAGTAATCCAAGTTGGGATACCTAATTGTACATATGTATCTGATTGCTGAATGTCCCCCATAGTCTTAGCTCTAAGACTACATATGAGTAACATTAGATAGTCAAATACTGTATTTCATTTATTCCGTTATAGATCTTTTTTTTATTTTTAAAATTTATTCAGAAGTGCAGGAGGTATCCTTGTGTTTGTTTTCATAGATGGCTGTGTGTATCTCCTAATGCTTCTAGGATGGAAGAGCTGAGCTGTTTGTCTGGGGAGGATATCACACTAGGGGATGAGTAAGTTGTGTGTATGCAGGTCTCTAAACTTAGATACCTAGTTCCTGGAGGTTAAAGGCTGCATTTTATTCATCTCTGTATAGTCAGTGACTGGCACATGATGCTGAGATAAATCAATAAAGGAGACGGTGCTGTCTCTCACCTTGATTTTCCCAACAAGCTTCATTCCTCAGTCTAACCTGATAAGAATCAAGGGAATCCCCTGCGTGACTCTGTGACTCTGTGACTCTGCCATTCGTGTCACTTATGGCTTCTCTGTCACTTACTGTGCATTTGTCTTACAAGTGCTATCACTGAGGTCCTTCCATCACACAGCCAGGTGCCATTTGAAAACAGCTGTGTTTAAATCCTGAGCCTGGAGCCTCATCTTCTGTTTGGCCAGTGCTCGGTCAGTGCCTTCTGACCCACGGAGCTGGGCTGATTTTTACCTAAATGGACATGCCATGAGCCCCGGCACTCTTGCCCCTCCAGCAAGCCATTTTCCCCATCTGAATCTGGGGAAATCACCTTTGTTGACGATCCCACAGCCTTGGTGGCTTGACGCACATCCTCTGTCTTGTACTCTGTGCCTACCTGTCAGAGTTCTAAAACGCTAGCCAGGATGCTTTGATGCTAGTGAGGCCAAACTCTTAAGTTTAGAGATGGCGCCGAGGAAATGTTCGAAGAATGATGTCATGTAAGAGAAAACCATGCTAAAGGTCAGTTACAGGTCTCCTGTCAGACACTGGGTTTTCTGATAGGGGCAACTTCTTTAGTCGGAAAGAAAACTGGGCTGTGTCTGTCCTGTTATCCTTTGATCTTAGGAGTAAGGAAGAAACACATTAGGCAAAGACTGGGAATTGGAATCATACAGAAAGCAAAGAACACGCTGACGATTAAGTCTTGCTTAGAAAGTGCCAGGTGGAAGCCCAAATGATGGTGAATTTTCTTGACCAGAAGAGCAGACTGGATATAGAAGGACTGTACTAGACAGAGTAGGTTAGCTATTGAAACCAACAGATCTGTACACCCAGTGATGTGGTGCCTTGACTCCACAGACACTGCTCCTTCATGTCATAGCCCTGCACTGCTGCTGGGTTCGACCTCTGCTTTGGGCATTGGTCAGAGAGACAGGCTTCCTTCCTTCCCTTCCTGTGCAAATTCAGTATTTTAGGAAGAACAGGGGCCCAAGGTGAGTCAAGATGGATCAACACAGTAGCAGAATACCATTGAAATGCATTTCCAGTGGCCATTATTTCTACCACTTGGTTTAGACTCTCAACATCCCTGGTCCTCAGTTTTGCAACACTGGGAAATGGGAATCTCACAGACTGCTCTGCTCCCTCCCTGGATCATGAATTGAGGCACTAGAATATGTTTTGTGAATGAGTGTGTGTCCATGAACAGAAGGATAGTGTAACTTCTATTCTATATTACTGGAAGCTGAGCATCCAGCTTCCTCTTGTGAAAGTAGGTGACAGATGAAAAAAACCTGAGAAATATTCCTTGTGAACAGAAGGACAACTGTAAACTGGCTGATCAGCAGTCACCTGCTATGAGACTCTCCTCTACAGTGAAGACACTAAGATCCACATTGTATCTTAACACCAAGAATCAGCTCCTGCTTCTCCCAGGCCCTCCTCTCTTATTACTGTCATGCTTACAATTTAAGTCAATCCTTGACCCTAAATCGGGGCCACAAGCTTCAGATTCTGCCAGGTCACTGATGATCAGAGGATGACACTTGGAATCCAGTAACTCTTGTTTCTAACACTTCCCGGCCTCAGCTTTTCCATCCATAAAATGGGGAGAATAACACATATGGCTGTTTCGAGGTCTACATGAGCTCATTGTGAAAACTGCTTAGTATGCTGACTGTAAGCAGGCAGCACTCAGGAAAGCTGCGGTTATTCTCATAGCAATCCAATGCACTAGAAACGAGTTTTGAGTTTTGGGCACTTGCATAACAACTGAGTCAGACCTCCATCCTGTGGCTTCCCTGCTGGCCCTGTTTCTATAAGTAGCTTCCAGCTCAGTGTCTTATCCATGCTGGTCCCAATTCTTTCCCTGAACCTCTATCAGCTTACCTGAGGTCTAAACTCCATCTAGCCCCACTGGTGCAGGCAAATTCTGTTTCTTCCTCTTCCTCCTTTTCCTCCTCCCCCTACTTTCTTGCCACCATTCCACCTAAAGTCCTGTCTGCTGAGTCCATGGAAGACTCTTCCATGGCGACCACCCAAACGCTGAGGTCTGAAGTCTGAAGTCTGAAGTTGAAGCTTTTCCAGGGGCTGCTTACCATTGAGCCCTTAATGGCCTCTCTGCTTTGATCTTGAGTCTCATATGTTCCGACCACAGTATGCTTCCTTCTGAGCTCATTAGGCTTCAGGGCAGAGCCTGAGACCAGGGCATGGGAGATGGTCCCAAGATCAGGCTGAGGGAGTAGGTAGAGTGAGACAGAGAAGGAAACAGGCTGACATGGGTTACATTATCAACTGCCTCCTATTCTGAGTAGCCTTGACTCTGTCCCCCCAAGGGCAGGTTGAAAATGCCTCCAAATTGTCTTGCTACATGACAGAAACCTGTGACACCACTCCACTGTTCCTCCTCCGAATTGGATTAGAGTCCCCATTAATTTATACTTCGAAAATGACTCCGGCTTAGATCTCAGTGGACTCCCCGGCTCTTGAGACAGCCCCAAGGCAGAGAAGTGGAGAGACAGTTGCTTGGAGGGAGAACATGCTCACATGTGATATGGAACAAATGTGAAATCACGTCTGTAGATGCTAGCTTGTTGCCAAGCTGTTCCCCACTTCAGGCCTCTCGCAGGAACTGTGCCTTCAGTTACACATGTTTAGATTCAAATGTCCCGGTTTTAGAGTTAGCCCTATTGACACTCTGTCTGAAGGAGGCTACCGTGGTTCCTCTACCCAATGCCAGTTTTTCCTCCATGACCCTTTTCTAGTATCTGGGTCAGAGTGGTTTGAAACCTACCAGCTCACAGTATGTCCAGGTCATGGCAGAGGATCAAGCAAGACTGATGCCAAACTTGACTTGGGTAATTATATGAAGAGAGAGGTCAGATCCTGGGTAAGAAGCAGGAGAAATAAGACGTGCTGTGTCTCAGATGATTATTATGTGTGGGGTGGAGGACATCAAGAGGCAAGGCTAAGGGATTCTACAGAGGGATTCTAACATAGAAAGCATAGAGACCAGCTAGCAGAGATTCAGAGGGAGGCAAGAATAGGTGGTCACTCAGAGACAGGACAGGCCCAGGCTTATATTGCACAGGCAGAGGTGGGCTGGCATGAAGGATTTTAGCGCAGACTAATGGTGTTTCTTTGCATCTGGCTCCCCTTCTTTAGTGCAGCCAGGTGCATGATGTCATTGGAATCTGGAGAAAGCGGTTATTTCCTTATAGCCTTAAAGCAGATTCCTGTCTATGTGGTTACAGTCTGTTCTCCAAACCTAAGCATAACGGGAATTCAGGACCAGAAACAAGGCTTTTTGAGTCTCATCTTTACAGCCTCTGTAGACAAACGTATGCAGCCTGAAATTGTCCCTGGTGTTCTGGAGAGTCTGGAATGGAGAGCTACGTGAAAGCATCTTCTACCAGCACGGACTCGCTAGGCTGCAGGTAGACAGCCATGCCCCTACAGCTCGACCAGCTTCTCTGAATACAGTGTCTCACGTTCCCGGTGCTGAGGATGTAGGTTCCACTCAATAGTGACCTCATGATCTTGTCTCAATTCTTGGCGAGGAAGCATCTCTCCTCCACGGGGGAGGCTACAGAGTGCTGTGTCCACGCTGCAGGCAGAGAAATCATTAAGGCATCTGCCTTTTTGCCTTAAGGATTTTTTTCTCTTCCAAGTAGACTTACAACAAGTAACCCCTTGGTTTCCATCATTGCCACATTTAGAGTCTGTACCTCCTCATGGTAGAGGAGGTGTTAGTAGTCACAGGAAAGGGGTCTGGTCCTCTTATCCTCTCAGATGTGCAGGCTAAGGCTGTTTCCGCCTTTGGAGGTATGTCAATCATGTTCACAGCCATTGGCACTACTTGGGTAGTAAGGTTCTAAGTCAGTGTGTTTCATTTTTATTCTGATTGCATGAAGCAGATGACTGCCTCAGTGACACTGGCCTAACCTGCCTCAGTTTCCAGCTCTGTGGAGCGGAGACTACAGGGTGGTGTTGAAGTTTAAATGAGCTTTGACACGGAAAGCAGCTGTATCAGCAACTGCTGTCAATCAATCAGGCCTTGTTTTACTTTTAGCTCCATCTTTCGTGTCAGGATGGAGAACCTAAACAAGAAACACCAAGGAGCTTTTACAAAATGAGAATCTGTACAACTTCACATCTTAAGTGTTCTTCCGTGTTTGTGGAAGAATTTTTAGTGGCTGATGGATAAAACGGAGATCAAATTGCATCATTGGCATGAAAAGGAGAAGAGAGTAAATTGCATCATTGGCATGAAAAGGTGAAGAGAGACCGGTGGAAAGAACTAGAACAAACAGACACAGTACAGGCCTGAGCCATGATGACTGAAGGCACAGCCAGTGACTCGGTCCTTGCTTTCATGTAGCAAAGGAATCTGGGAACTGTCGGCTGATAGACAGTTGACATCCTGGGCAGCTCCCAGTGTGTATTTATCTGCAGGAATATATTTGTGAAGGGGCAGATGTAGGATCCGGATGCTGTAGGATTATCTCTCGTGACTCCCTTAAAGACATGTACCTTTGAGGATAGTTTTTCATTATCTGCTTTATTATGACCAGCCATTAGAGGTAGACATCTTATGTGTGACTCTCTGGAAAATATGGGCCTTTGCCTCATGAGACTAGGATACTAAACCAGAAGTCACAATGGAACTGAAATATAAGTGTGGCTGCTTCTCACACTCAACTGGGTATATTTAGAGTCAATATTTGCTTTTTCTTTGCCTGTTTCATGCTCCTGTGTAAAGCAGCTAAAAGGCACGAGGTACTTGACCTGGCCTGTTCAGGCTTCTGCTTAAATTAACTGAAAACATTCACATTAGCTCCACCTATTGACCAGCCAGTCAAATGGGCATTGATCATTGCGTCTGTGTGAAGGATGGTTGCAGGAGTATAGCCAGATACTCTTTGTCATCTACTACGGCTCAACTCTATGGACAGGAGTGCCTGGGATATGTAGGTATAATGCTGCCTTTATTGTAGTTATATGAGATAGTTATTATTTCTGTTTAATAAAAGAAAATATTTGAGATCCCCAAGAATTATGTAGCAAGACCAAATGTATGTGGCTAGTTCTGTTGTAGAACCAGGATTTGAAACAAACAGATGGTCCATTCACTTCCGACCAACGCCACTTTTCTGACCAGTGATGGCTGCCGCAAAGACTCTTTAAGACATCACTCCTGATTTCAGCACACTCACTGTCTGGCAGGCGAGGCAGCTTCCTGACTCCATGGATCTGACTTTACCCAGACTCTAGTCTTAGCATTGAAAGCCTCTGTTATAAGACGCACATCAAGAGACTTATGTTCCACTTGAATACTCTGTGGATTAGTTGGTGAAAAAAGGATTGTGTGGTGTCTGAGGCAGGGAAGAGAGGGATAAGATCTCTTTATGGTAAAGATCTCCTTTATAGACACAAGCCTCTGACTTTGTTCTAAGTTTCTTGCAGCTTCCAAGGTGAGGTTTAGAAAGGTTCACGTTAACAGAGAAATTTGCCCAAGAATAATTTCTTGTAGATGTGATTCCAACCCAGGAGGCAGAGACATTTGTCACTATCTGGGTATTTTTTTTTCTTTCAGTAAGAAGCGTATTTGTGGGAACATGGATTGAATCCAGTAGTGTTGGGGTTTATCACTGGGTAAGGGTAGCTCGTGTGGATACGGTCCCTGAGGGACGTCCTCTTTCAGACTTCCTTTGTTCTCCAAAGAAAAGTGTTTGCATTTTCCAGTGTCTCAAATCTTCATGTTTGTCTCTCAGTCCATTGCACTTGGAATGCAGGTTGGAGACTGAAAACCTGGAGAGGAAACATTTTCAATACCTTGTAAGCAAGAAGGAGCCAAGTCAAAGGCCTAGAAGGGGTATACTGTGGGGCTGGGGGTGAGGGGGGTTGCAGTGCACCTGCTCTGCACTCTGAGTCACCACCAGTACCTAAGACCCTTGCAGTGCCAGATCAAGGGCATGCTGCTGCTATGAGAATCTTTTTCCTGGGATGACTTTGGTCTTTCCAAGTCTTCCTCACTTAGCATAGCTTGTTTTATTATGAAATTCATTATTAGATTCTGTTCCTCCCTGTCACTCAGCAGATAAGTCTGCTCTGTCTAGGACAGGGGTTGTTTTAAAACAAACATCATATCTCTGTCCTGTCTCACTGATCTCTTTCTCAAGAGGTAGTTTCTAGTCTCCCCACTCTCCAGGAGGTCTACATATTTTAAATACCTTATTTTAGGATGGCAAATAGAATGTCACATCTGTCAAATGAGTGAAAACCTCTTTTTCACAAGGCTTGATGTTACCTTTGAATTCTTCCAAGTACCCTCCAGGCAGTTGTTGCAAATTGATTTATTAATGAAGAGTTTGTAATGGGATGTCTGGTACACTTATCTGTAGATGCAGCATTGAGAATTCGGTACCCAAGTGGGGGTGCTACAGTGGTGGGTACGGATATTTGAGAGCCAGCAATGGAGAAGTGCTGGTCCTGTAGACGTGACATGATGCAGTGTTCATCTCTATCAAAGCACAGCAATGGACATACCCAGGAATCTGCAGTCTGCTCTGAGGTCTCATCAGTCACACTGAGTGGAAGGTGCCTAATACACTTCACTTGGGCTTTTATATTGACATATCTGTCCACACCTGGATCTCCCGCTCATCTGAAAGGCACCCAGTGGAGCATGGTCCTTGGCCTCTTTGAAATTGGCTCTACTCTCTCTTTCTGACTCTGAGGCTTTTTTCCTACACTGAGGGCCTCTTCTTCCTCTCCTCTGCTAGCTACCTATAAAGACCTTAGTGAGAAGGAAATCTACAGAGCAAAGATGAATGCCTCTGGGGACAACCAAAGCCTCCTTTGGTCCTTTTGAGCAACTCTTGAGCACACAACAGAGGGAAACCATACTGGCGCTGCCCCCACCATGCCTGGGAATTTCCTCTCTCCTTTCCCTCATGTGATATGGACCTTTAGCATCAGTGATGCCTTGAGAGGTCAGTGAATGTGCCTTCTCTCCCTCTGATTCTTGAGAAATGTTCCTTCTCTTCTCTGAAACTGGGAGGGTTCTCCTGAGGGACCATGTGGATGGAAAGTCCTGGGAGAAGTACCTTTACTTTGGTTAGGCTTGTAATGTAATCTGTCTTCAAAAACACTGAAATTCACAGTATTCTCCACACCACCCCCAGTTTTCTGCTAAGTCCATAGGAGGACAATCTAGTTCTCTGCAGGAAAGGCTATTTCCACATGCTCTCATAGAGCAGTTCTGGGACTGTTTCTCTAAACCACACACTTCCATTCTCCTTCCATTCTCCTTCATGGCAAGGGCAAGCATGATCTGACTTCAGATCCATGCTGGTTACAGGTGGCATCAAGATCACTTTTTGTTTGTTTTAGGTGTACAACAATGAACAGAAGGTACAGGGTACAGTTGGCACTCTGTGAGGAACCCTGGGCACTCCTAATAGAGATGACTGATGCTGTTGGAGTTTGTGCAAGTGGAACTAATGGAACTGCTGAGCCCTCCTCCCTGGTCTGCTCGTGTGCTCAGTGAACAAGTAAGTAACGGCTAGGAAATGCTAGGACGGCTCTGTTCTTGGTGCTAGAGACAGGGAAACGTGGTCAGGAACTGATTTCCAGAGATAATACACACAAATAAGCAAAAGGGTAGAAGTACATGCTATGGAAGAAAAGGAGTGTTGGGGATGGTGTGTGTGTGTGTGTGTGTGTGTGTGTGTGTGTGTGTGTGTGTGAGAGAGAGAGAGAGAGAGACAGAGAGAGAGAGACAGAGAGACAGAGACAGAGACAGAGACAGAGACAGAGATGGAGAGAGGTGGGGGAGGATCCTGGGGGAAAATATCTCATCTCAGTGAGATAATGACACTGGAATATGACTCAAAGATGAAATAAGCCGTACCTGTGCCAAGGGAAGCACATTTTTGATGGGGGGTGGGGGGGCGTGAGACAGGGTTTCTCTATGTAGCCCCGTCTGTCTTGAAACTAGCTTTGTAGTCTCAAAATCACAGAAATCCACCTGTCTCAGCCTTCCAAGAGCTGGGATTAAAGATCTGTGCCATTACTTTCTGTCTGTGAAAAGCATTCTTGATCAAGGGCTTCCAGTGGCTGTGCCTGCTGAGTAGCTTAGTGGGAGGCCAGTATCTCAGAGCACCACGGGATAGAGAAGTAGGTGTCTTCAAGGCCATTGTTACGCTGTGGCTGTGAGTTTTTCTTTGAACCAGAAGACAAGCATCAGAGGATTTGAGGCACAAAGCAGCACAGTATGACCGAAGAAACACTTTACAGTGCTTTAGGAAGCAGGTGCTAAGGACCTGGGGTTCTTGACTTTATGCTGATCACTGCTCGTCTCACTCAAGATGATGTGCAGGAACCAACACCTGAACAGGGTTTTATAGACAGAAAGACAACAGCAGTAGGCATAGCGAGAGCCATGGGGAGACGTCCGACCCACGTTTCCCCACCTGTCTCCATGCTGGAAATCAACGAGAGTGAAGAGGGCTCGAAGTATCACTGGTAAGAGGTTAGAGACAGACCAGGACAGCGGGAGATATTACAGGTTGTCTTTATAACCAGTAAGAGGGGACTAGCGAACAGAAGGAAACAGGCTTAGGGTATGAAGGAGTCAGTTGCTCAGCAAGTTGTAATGGGTGGTGATTATTACCAGGGTTCTTGTCAAATCAGAATGATAACTGGTCACTGGGACAGAAATATCTCCTTGCTTGTAATGCTCCTGTCTCCACCCTAGGATGCATGTTAGTTGAAAAAGCAGGTAAGGAATTAGGAAAGAATTGGTGGTCAGTCAGGCTTCTTATATGTCGCTGGTAAGTACTGGAGACTCCTGTGGGGAAGGTTAATGCGAAGGGGAAGAAATTGTTTGCCCAGAGGTGTCTGCAAATAGCCAGCCTCGTCCCTTTGCCACGAACTCCAATAACATCAATCATCTCTATTAGGAACACCCAGGGTCATTGCCCTTCTAAGATGGGAGGAGGCTGCCACCTGCTGGTTACCTTAAGTACTTACCCAAGACGACTGCCTCGTCTTTCAATTTGAGTGAGGGAAAGAAAACTACGTGGTGAATTTTCTCTATGTCTTTCACTCTTCATCACCCCAAGTCCCCACCATTAAGATAGACATTCTTAATTCTCATTTTATAAGATAGTCAGAAATATTAATAGGCATTCCAAAATGACTTGGTATCAGGAGAGCCAGGATTAGCAGCGCTTTACAGGGGGCGCCATAACACCAGCTATTGCTGTTTTTGCAACCTGTGACCTGAGATGAGGGAATAGGTACATGGCAGGTGATCTGAGTATTCAGAAGAGTAGAGTGGATAAAGGTAAAGATATACAGGCATTCTTCAAGGTACCCAAGCCAAAGGGGTCTGTAAGCATTTATGGACTCTGGCACTTAGGCCCTAGGTGAACTTGGGGGAAGTCATTTCGCTGTTGAGAAACTCATCTTTCCAACCTATAGTTGCAAATATGGCGTGTGCCTAGAAGAGCTACTTACTTTGGCGTCCCCCACCCTACCCGTGAGCGTTTATTGTGAGTTACTAAGCTTTCCTTTCTGGTCCCGGTGGGATTGGGGGGCAAATTCTAAATGAGCCTCGCTTGGCTTCCTTTGTAGAGACTGAATTCATCTGTGGGCTTCTTGGGGAGGTAGGAGGACCAGAAAAGTGAGCCCTCTGCTGGATGCTGGTATCAGACACCGACACAAACCCTGGCACACACTGGCATTCCCAGTGCTCCTGAGCCTGAGCCGGAAGTGGGTGGGACTCTCACCTTTCTAGTGAACAACTGCACTTCTTAGAGGGTAAGGCTAACAGTGCCAGGCCTGGGCTCAATACCTTCAGTAACTCTCAGCCATAGTCTGTGGATATTAAGTCTTTTAGTCAAGGTTCTACCAACACCTTCACCTCTGTTCCTCACCACCATCACCCCTGTCATGTAGCACAGGCTTCACCGTGACCTCATTACTAGGCCTCATGCTAAGCACAGTCACCAAGAGAGGGTTTCTTACCTACCCTAGAAACAAAGAT
Organism: Arvicanthis niloticus; assembly: GCF_011762505.2. NCBI lineage: Eukaryota > Metazoa > Chordata > Mammalia > Rodentia > Muridae > Arvicanthis > Arvicanthis niloticus. The sequence continues at coordinate 83,384,972 of NC_047662.1, read as the reverse complement.
TCTGGCACTTCAGGACCCTCCTGTTACCCTGTCCCCAAATGAATGAAGTCTCTACTCAGCTTCTCACATCCATTATTGGGCTGTCCTAATAGAAACTAGAGTTCAGAAAAATAAAGCCCTGATAATTATTATAAGCAGCTCGGAATAGGGGTGAGGTATGGAGAAGCTCTCTGTGGTCCCAAACCTATGAGTGTTGCCTGCACACCTCTCAGAACCCCATGCTGAATCTGCACACTCAGCCAGAGCTTACTCTCCTTCACCTGGGCCCTCAAAGCAGCCTGTATGCTCTCCTCTGTTGTATCTTCAGCCCACTCCCAAGCAGCACCACAACATGGTTTTAAGGAAAAAAGTTTGAACATGATACTCCTCTGACAGCAATTCTACGTTGAAGTCAGGAAACCAGATTTTACAAATCCGTTTTCTGGACCAGTGAGGGCTGTGTGGTGGGTCTTGTTGCTTCATGCAGCCTCATCTGCTCTGTGTCTATGACTGCTCATTTCCACTGGCAGCTTGGTTGGGTTAAGAAAGCCATCAGGGATTAATGAGGCACACCCCTAGATGTGTCTGTACCGGTGTTTCCAGACAGGAGCAACAGAAGGAGTGAAAGGTATCCTGACAGTATACAGCTCCACCCCATGGGCTGGGATCCTGGACTGGATCAAGTCAAAACAAGGAGAAAACAAACTGAGCACCAAACCTTTGTGTCTGCCCGCTCTCTTGTGCAGATACGCTGTGATCTGCTGGTTTCTAGCTACGGTTGCCCCCAGTACCATAGCTTCCCCTGCCATTGTGGAGGACCATAATCCCAGTCTGTGAGCCAAAATAACTCTCCTTTTCCTCACTCTTTTATCGGGTATTTTGTCAAAGCCATGCAAAGGTAGCTAACATCGTGCCTCATCTTGCACTGACAATCCCTCTCTGCAGCCGGGCAGCCACGGGTCTGCAGGTGCGCTCCACTCTTCCTAATGCTCTTTTCAGTTGATGAGCTCCTACTAATTTAGGTCTCCGATCATTAGTTTCTTCTTTAGGTGTGTTCTCCACTGTAACGAAACCTGAAAGAAACATTTCACGGGTGGAAAGATATTTAGGCTCACTGCTTTAGAGACCTCCATTTGTAATAGTTTCCCTTTTTTATAGTTGCAACAACATGCCTGACAAGCAGCAATTTCAGACAAGAAAGGTTTATATTTTTGCTTACAGTTTCAGGGGACACATTGCATCATGACGGGAAAGGAAGGCTTGGTGACAAGAGAAGGAGGCCATCTGGCCACATTGTATCTGTAGTCACTAACCAGAGTGTCATTAATCACAGTGGGATGTGCTATGAACCCACGAGGCCTGCCCTCCAGTGAACTGCTGCCTCCAGTGAGATTTTACTTCCCAGGGTTCCCTAGCCTTCTCTAACAGTGCAACTAACTGAGGACCAAGTGTTCAAACTTACAAGCCTATGGAGAACTTATTCAAGCACCATCCGTGGTTGGCTGGACCCATCGTTTCAGGGTCTGTGTGTAGGGATACTGTTTTTGTGAACCATATAAAGGTTATCCTTGTGTTATTCAAATGCTGACCTCTCTGCCCTCATATCTTGATTCAATCCAAACATGGCATTGTAATGCTTATGGCAAGGATCTCCTGTCCCAAGTTATAAACAATTCTTACCATTTATTCTCTGCCTTGTCAATGAATACTCATCACCCAATGGCTGTGCAGAAGAGAGGAGAGGGCAGAAGCTTGCACCAGCCAGGAGGAGGAGAGAGAGGACAAGGGAAGGTTCAGAAAGATCACCATGAGGAGATAGTCTGAGAAGACACCATAAGAAAAAAACATCTGAAGCCCAAAGAGCCAGATTAACAATAATATACAAGTATCATGAGTTCCTGGCTGGGAGGGAGACAGATTAGTTTAGAAGTTAAGGGAGACCATTTAACTGCTCAGGTGTGGAGGTGTGGCCTGAAATGAACTTTGGCTTCCCTGAGTGGCTATTGGGGATTAGCAAAAGTAAAGGAATACAGCTGCTGGATTAATTCATTATTTACATTTATATTAAAATAATTCACTTTACATCTGTGGTAAGGAAGAACATCATGGTGGACGTGAAGGAGAAAGGACCTGGGCTAAGATAGATCCTTACGCATACGCAGTGGCTGAACTTTCCCAGCCACATCTCACCTTCCTCTGTTGTACTATCTCATTATAGTCTGTTCAAAGTCTGAATATACCAATGGATCGAATTATTGATGACTTAGGACCCTTGGTATCTAGTCTTCTATAAAATGTCTTTGGAAATTTATACCTTATGCCTTACTTATTTTCTAGGCTTTGTTAACCCAGTCATGCTTGTCAGGGCTGAGTATAGAGAGGATCAAGGGAGTTTTCTCCTTCAGGTCTTCCAAAGCACTGCTTCAGAGTGTACAAAGTCATACAGGGCCCTGTCTGCTCCAAGGTATGGTGTCTACCCTCCATATGTAAGAAACTGTTAGGCCTCAGCTTCAACTCAGTAAACTAGACTAGTCATTTGTGACCCTTCCAGTGCAATAGCCAGCCATGGATGATGGTCACAGACACCCCTCAGCTAAACACTACGGGGAAGCCAATCTCAGAAGCCCTTTGATTTATTAATATACTCCTTGGTCAATGAATAATAATAATAATAATAATAATAATAATAATAATAATAAATTGACAATCGGGAGAAGAAAGAAGTGTTTTTCTCCTGGTCTTCATGGGACTATAGGGTCCTTATCTACTGAAAAGTCTTCTAGATATAGATAGGAATTTGGATGCTAGGAATTCATTAAATGACTAATGGTCACTAGAGTAACGGAAAAGAGATAAGAATGAGAACGTAGAGGAGAAACTTAGGTTTAATAATGGCACCAAGAATCCAGGCAATCCCAATAGTGAAGCCAGCTGTCAGGGTCTCTGAGGAGTCTGAGCAAGGGACTATCTCCAAAGGTGCCTGCCACTTGGGGAGCAGAGCCATGGGACCAGCCCAGCTCCCCAAGTCTATGGCAGTGGGGCAGCAACCCTGTAGGCCTGAGGGCTGGATGTGAAGGTGAGCTATCTGAACCTCAAGGAGAAAAGAGATACGTACTGTCAGCTGGCTACTGCCGAACCTTAGGAGATAGGATGTCATCCCAATCCTACCGTTATGGCAAAGAGATGGAATTGAAAGATAGGTTCCTTGGCTCACCCCAACCCTCCATCTCTCTTCAGTGTACTGCTGGTACCTCCCATTTATCACACTGCCAGACGCTGGGAGGCATTGGTATAATTTACAAGAATAACCTTGGAGTGGGCCACAGAACAGGGAGAAAGGAGAAGAGTGAATGACCAAAGGATCTTAGAGGCCACTGAACACCTTGGATGTTAATCTCAGGGGTGATTTTGTTTGGTTCATGTCAGTGGACAAACCTGTGTGTGGAGTACAGTTCTAAGAGACTTTCTCAGTTGCAGGCAACTGCTTGAAAAAGCTACAGGATCAGAGACTGAAGGGTGTGTTGAGCTTTGAACATTGTAGTCTCAGACCCCTTTGTTACCCCATCTCCATTTAAGGCAGTGGTTCTCAACTGTCCTAATGCAATGACCCTTTAATACAGTTCCTCATGTCGTGGTACCTCCCAAACATTAAATTATTTCACAGCTGTAATTTTGTTACTGTTACGAATCATAATGTAAATAACTGATATGCGACTTCCAAAGGAGTCATGACCCATGGGTTAAGAACCACTGCTTTAAGGGTGTCTAGACTCTTCTCAAGGCTCTAATAAGGGACTCTTGTCTGATATAGCCCCTTTTCTAATGAGGACTTGACTCTTGTATGGGTTCTAGGAGGCGTCTTAGCAGCTAGGCCTATTTAGAGCGCTGAAGAGAGAAGGGATTTGGACTCAGGAACTTCCAAGTCAGTGGCCAGTGGAGAGTTAAGCCTCGCTCTTGAGGCCTGGTTGTTACAGGGAGCCATTTGTTTGGGTTTGTGCAGCCAGGAAAGCGTTGCTATGGCTGAGTCGCAGGTTATGGGTCTTATGATCTGGAATAGCAAATTGTGTATATAACGTGACAGCATTTATTAAAACAAGATAAACTCAGCAGCAGAGGATCTGGCTGGAGCCATGAATTCTTCTTGTCCTGGCATCTTAACCACTACATTCCATTTGAACGAGGTCCTAGAGGCCCAAACACTTTCATTAAATAAGTCAATTTACTGAGAATCTTTAAGACTATGAGTGAGGGATTGCCCTGTGATTAGTTTGAAGGGAAATGCTGCAGCCCATAATTCTGACTCACTGCATTGCTGAACAGGCTCAGACCTGCTGGCTGGGTAGGGAGCACATGGTACCATTAAGTGTCTAGGCTGAGTTTGGAGCTCTCTTCTGTATAGGTCCTTTGATGTAGGGAGAGAAGGAGACAATTCGGGCATATTTTCTAGATTTAATAGTTCAAGAGTGTCCCATACACTAGAAAGTTGAATTTCCCGAACTCTCTAATTTGCAACTAGAACCCTGTCACTGTGGCACATCAAAAAAACCAAAAGGGAGAGATTTTCATGAGGGGCTGGCTAGAGAGGAAACGGAGACATTGGGGCCACAGGCACAGGTTTAAACAGCCCTGTTTACTAACTGGTTAAGTAGCCATAGCCAAGTCATCCCATAGGAAGTGACAGTAGAGACAGCTAAACTCAATGCCGTCATGTATGTCAAGCACAGGGCTGGAGTCCTCTCCTGGCTGCGAAGTTTACTCTTCATGGAAATACTACAAATAAGAAGTGGGTATTTCCTTTACAGAATAGGGAATTGAAGCTCATAGAAGTTAGGCAATTTGGTTGAATTTGGGAAGTCTTCCTATGTTACCAATCTTTTTTCCCATCATAGAACTTTCAGGCTGCACTAGAAAAGAGACACCTTTTCAAAGAAAACATCTTTGAAACATAAACCATAAAGAAAGAAAAATAGCAATCATTAAAATGACAAGCAGGAGGCTCGGTCTTACGGTGTAAGTTCTTTCAACCTTGTAAGGCTTCTAGTTTATTTCCCTCTCTGCCTCCTGTCTCCTCTCTCTTCTTCCCTGGAGTTGAGCCCTGGGACCCCTCCCCTCTCCTTTCCAACAGCCTCCCTTTGTTCTGATATACTGGTTTTGGCGAAATTCAGACTTGACAATAAAAATCAAAATGACAGACGAGCTGAAAAGTACTGTGCTTTTATTAAAAAACAAAAAACAAAATCAAAATACAATCAGGTACTGTCCAGATGCATCTGGGAAGGGAATGTCTCTTTAAAAGTCCTCAGTTTTCACCATCACCATCACCATCATTATATTAATAATATTAATGTCCTTGAAATTTAAACAATATCACTTTTCTGGCTTCAGTTGTAGGAAATGTACAAAACATCAGTGGTAGCGGGGGAAGGGGTAACTTCCAATGACACACGTGTTATTTCTGTGACCCCAATCAATAACAACTGTACAGCTTTGTGTAAGATACAGCTGGCTCTGAAAATGACCATGTCCACTGGATAGCCAGCTTGCCCCTCTCTCATTCCCAGAACTACCCAAGAGAAGTAAAAATCATGGTGTTGCTGTTGCTAGGAGACTTTGCTCAATCAAACAAGAAAGCAGAAACTGTTTGCAGACTGTTGTCTTTGGTGTAAAGGAAATAATTGCAGAGGGGCCTACGTCAGTGCCTTTATGATCCACGGTCTGCTTGGACGCCCACCAAATGCCCAAGGATAGCTTCACCATTGGACTAGTTGTGTTGATGCTTTGGTAAAAATCCTTTCTTTTCTCTGGGCCCCATTCCTCTCTCACCAAATTGTCCCTGGAATTTATGCCCGCTTACGCCTGCCTTCCAGATTTCGGAAGTTGCTGGGTCTCAATTTCATCTCAGCAAACTGGATTGAATACTCGTGGCCCTTCCAATGGAACCAGTTAACACCCTGTGGAAAAAAAAACAAAAACCAAAAACCATGGCCCTCTGAGTTAGCTCCATTTGGACACATGTTCATGGACCATCACCGTTCAGTCATCAAAACACAAAGGGGTTTGTTTCAACTTATAACCACTTGGCGTTTCCCAGGCAGCTGTGTCTTGACTCTGTCTCTGCTGGCCTGTGTTGTGAAAACTTTCAAATGGGCCACCTGAATCTAAACTAACTCTTTACCCATCATTAAGAGTCATCACAGTTTGCACAGTACCTTGGAAAGCCATCTTGAAATAAAATGGTGACCAACATTAACTTCCTTTTCTAAGAAAAAGGGTGTAAGAATTCAAGTCATGATGAGGTTATAGAATTGAGCAGCTGAGTGCAGTGTGTGTGTGTGTGTGTGTGTGTGCGTGCGCGCGCGCGTGCACGCGTACGCGCGTGTGTTTGTGTGTGTTTTAATTCACATTAATTCACAGGATTCCCATGGGGGCATTTTCCTAAGGTTTGGCGTAGAATAGCAAAAAAAAAAAAAAAAAAAAAAAAAAAAAAAAAAAAAAGAAGAAGAAGAAGAACTTCAGTAGAACACATGCTTTGCTTTGCAACCTGATGTGCAGGGTTAGGATTGCGTATCAGCACTTCCATGTGAGGGCTGAAGAGATGGCTCAGCAAGTAAAGGAGTTTGCTTCTCAAGTCTGGAGACCTGAGTTACATCCTGAGATCCCATTGAAAAGGCGAGAGAAGGGATCAGACTTCATAGCTGTCTATGTGTGTGTCCCTATACATATACCATGTATACACACATACACAAACATACACACACAAATGTATGTGTGTGCACTTATGCAAGAGATAAAGGGTCTTGAACAGCCATAAGTCCTGTGGGCCCCAATTTTACTCCATTTAAATTTTATTTTATTGAACTCAGAAATCTGCTATGGTGTGAGTTGTATGAGACTTGTATGGGGTTCATGGAAAAAGTAGGGGGGTGGGTTAGGTTAGGCATATGAAGGTTTACACATGCTTCCAAAATCACTCTGGGACCTCTCTGGCTCTCACAGGGTGTGAGTATCTTTGCAAAATAAAGGGGATTTGAAGTTCATGCCATCTGCCTAGGTCCTTCTTGGAGCTGTGAAGATGCTTGTGGACCTGTGCCCTGCCAGGGGTTTTAGCATCCCTGTGTCCCTTGAACAGCATCCACTTTGACCAGCTTTACAGAGTTCTCAGTAATTTTATCTGTGTGGAAAATTCTAAATTTGTGACCTATTTGGACAGTGGTTCCCTTGGGTTCTCTAAGAGTTAATATGTACTGTTTTTTTATCTTAGCTCACTCTTCCACCATGTCACTGAGATTCCTCACTGTGTTGGAAGATAACACATTTTCTAATTGAAGTGTCCTTCCCTCACCCACATCTTGCTTTCCCAGACTTGCTGGACTACTCACCTGACTGTGGTTATTGTCTCCATATCTGCCCATCAGGTTGACACGATGACAGTTCTTATACCAGAAAGCTCCTTTGTAGGACAGGGCACAGTTGGTGATGGCCGAGTCTGTGTCCTTGTCATAGGTGGAGAAAGATCTACCATTGTGATAGTTCATGGAGTCACCTGATTGAGAATAAAAGAGAGAAAGAGAAGAGAGAATAAAGACTCCCCCACAAATCAAAGTCTCCTAAGGTTGTCAAGGGCAGAATCAAAGGCAAGAACTGAAAGATCCGTGGGTATGTTGGCACTGAACCTCAGGCTGGACTGAGGATCAAAGCAGGGACATGAATGCCACCCCAAGACTTATCTCTGACAGAAGCACTGTTATATGTTAAGAAAGAAGGCTGTAGGTGGTTCTGGAAAGTTCCATTCAAGTCCACCTCTTTGCCTTTCTCATTGTGACCTGGCACAGGCTGAGCTTCCTCTAAACGTTCATTTTCTCATCTAGAAAATACAGACATCCAGTGGATTCTGTCTACCTCATAGCACTTTTCTAATACCAGATATGATTTTTTTTTCTTGGCAGGGAGAAGTGGCATATAAAGGGCTAGGGTTGTTGTTTATGATTTGTCTCTATTTGCTTTGCATAAAAGACCTACGAGGATAAGGCGAGAAATTTGCATTTAATCACGATGTGTGAGTCAGGTATGGTGGTGAACATCTGTAATCTCAGCATGTGGTGGATGGGCTAAGGCAGGGAGTGCACACGTTTGAGGCCAACATAGGCTTTATGATGAGACCCTGTAAAGTTCCAAACAAAATAAAAATGTAACAGTGGGCATGTCCCTCATATACAAAAGTGTCTGGCTATAGCCATAATTAAGATCTTCAGTCATTAAATAGTGTCAGATAATAGTGTCAGGTAGCCTGGGTATCACATAATCATTTTAAAAGAGTGTTTACCAGGCTGGTGTTATCTGACTCTTACCTAAGAATTTCATTTTCATATAGTGCTACTTAGGAATATTGTCTGGGTCCTTCTTACTCCCAAGCCACAGGGCTGTGTGCAAACATTCTAAGATATTCAGGTATTTGATGCTGAGATATTGAGGCAAGCTGTCAAAGGTCCTTTGCAGTCTTTTTAACTAATCATGATACTCATACAGGAGAACAGGCAGATATTGACGAAGCTTTCCTGTGAGGCACTATCACCAAAGCATGCAGGAAGCTACAACCTGAAAACGTTCTTCTGAGTGAAGGGAAAGACCACAGTGTTCTCTTCCACCAGATATATAAAGTGAACATAAGCCACATTCTTGTTGGTTGGTAGATTTTCTTGTCAAGTAACAAGATCCTTCCTTCTTGATATGATTTCAGCTAAAGAGGTATTTTTTTTTTTTTTTTTTTTTGAGGCACGTAAGTGCTAAAATAATTTCCACCCCTGGCTCTCTCTCTTCCATCATACCAAATTGCCTCTCAAAGGAGCTTTGTGTCCTTTTCACTGCAACCTGGCTTTGGCACCTATTAGTCAAAGGTGAAGACTTTTTCCTTTCTGGAGGGATTCCCAGAGGGGTCACAAACCTGTCTCCTGTTTAAATAATCATAAAATAAGACCACCCAAAGAGGCCCTGGCTTTTATGAGGTGGTCTGCATTCTTGACCTAGCCCTTTCTTGTTTCCACTGTTCTCTAGGCATGCACGCCCAGGAGTGTGCATGCATGCGTGCGTGTGCGTGTGCGTGTGCGTGTGAGTGTGCGTGTGCGTGTGCATGTGCACACACACACACACACTCATGCTCCTTATGTGAGCTGAAATTTCCTGAACCTTCTCAAGCCACTTTTCTCATCTTTATATCATTTTCCTAAAAGATGTTTGTGAGGGTTCAATAGTCCAAAATACCTATATAGAAAGATGCCACCTCGTAGCCTTGCTAAGAATGGCTTCGCTATTAGTTTCTCCTTTAATGTGGAGCCAGAAAGCTGCAAAAGGCCACTTTAAGTCAATGACAAAAACCTCTATCCCCTCCCAAATAGTATAAGTAGGCATGTCCCTCATATACAAAGGTATCTGGCTACAGTCATAAGTAAGACCTCCAGTCACTAAATATTGTCAGATAACTTGGGTATTACATAATCATAACCTAGCACACTAGGGTTATAATTTAGGTGAAGAGCAAAAGATCACTTGACAGTCAAAAGGTTAACTACGCATCACTAGAGAACTTAAAAGAAACACATCTCAACCTCTTCCCATGACATCCTAATATATCAGAATTCACATGTTAGCAGATTCTACGAGACATCATATGCCCATTACAAGGAAGCATCTGGTGAAGATGGAGGCCTTTGAAAGACCACTTTCCTACCACCACTCTATAGCTATTACCTACCAAAGAACAAAATACACATTTTTTAAATGAGTTATTATAATTCAACCATAGCTGACATGATTCTTGACCTACTCTACATTTCAGAGACCAGATGTTGCAGATGTTGGTCCAGACCTTTTTAATGACAGCTCTTTGGATTAGCATCCAGAAGACATTCAAATATCTGTTGATTCAGAAACAGTAGTGGTGAATGAGAGAATCCATAGGAAGTTCATGACTCCAGACTCACAGTGTAGCTACTCCATACCTGCTGTACCACTGTATCCTTCTACCTTCAGCTTGTAGCGACTCTTGGCATCTCCAACACTGAACCTATCATATACAGCATAGGCCGACTCCCCATGGTCTTGTAGGTCCACCCGGAGCTCGTACTGTCCTTGGGCTGTGATTTTGCTCAGGTTATCCAGTCCTGTGGATGACAAGCAATGTCTGGTAAGTAATCACAGGTGACTGAGGCAGCAGGGGAACACTCAACAGTGGGACGTTTTATGCAAACTTGGGCTTGAAACCTTCTCTGCTGGTATGATGGCAGGCAAAACAAATCTTCGGTTTCTGAGCCTCAGAAGAAAACAGTTCAACACCTTTGTTTATCAACTTCCTATTGTATTGTGAAGCTCAAAGGTGATAAGCCCAGGTATATGACCTGTACACTCTAAAATTCCTACCAATGTGAAGTAATGAATAGCTTTGGGATGAGATGTCTCAGGTTCAGGTAGTGGTGCAGAGAACAATGCTCTGTCCATGTGGCTTGGTGCAAAGTATCCGTGATAGATGATGGCCTTGTAATACTAATTTGGGAAATTTGGATGACTGTGTATTTGTCCATTGGCTAGATTGCTATAGATAAACCAACCATAGGGCATCCTTGAGGGACTGTTTTCTCACAAGTAGGATGGGAGTTCTACTCTTTGCAGGGATGTTCTGGGTGAAAGGTTATAATCATGAAACACATCTCAGGGTTTAGTGCTCAAGAGGAAAGCAGTCTATGACAGCACTCAGGTTGGTTCCATAATTGGTTCAGTGTCTGACTTAATGCAGGGTTGGTCCTCAGGCCTGGCTTGATAATGCCTTATTTTTTATGACCTGGAACATTTAATTATTCCAACATTCTGTAGCTCCTACCAAACTTCTTTCTTTCTAATCCTTTCCTCTCTCCATCTCTCCATCGCTCCCTAGAGGAGAGCAAGTGACCAGAAGGACAGGAGTAGGCATATCTGTCATAAACTTTCAAAGCTGCATTACCAAGCCAGAATTCTTCTCTGCGGTCTCCAAATCCAGCGGCATAGGCCTTCCAGTTTCTATAGAAGTCCTCACGTCCATTTTTGCGTCTCAGGAAAACCTACAATAACATGGGTACTTAAGAGATAGAAGGAAAGAGAAGATGTCTTTCTGGAAGGAGGAACATCAGACTGAGGGAAGAACATCCATCCATCTCCAGCTTTCTCTATTGCTTATTTATTTGCTTTGTGACTTTGGGCACTTCATGTTCCTCCCCTCCCCAAGTCTAGGTGTTCTGAAAACTAGGGAAGAACAATGCTTTTATTTCCGGTGACATTGATGTATCTCATCAGTCTTCATGACCCATCACACTGAAGCTGATAGTAGAAAAGAGGTTGGGGGGGTGACCTACAAACAAATTTTATTAATAAAAAAATTCCTGTACAGCCAATATGGTCAAGTGATTGGATTAAGTCCTGAAATTCTTAACACATGCCTGGTAAAGAATAACTTCTCAGCCAGTGTTGGTTACTATACCTAGAAGGTTTGACTGTCACTGCCATTCATATCAGAGTTCCTCCCTCTCCCTCATTCTGTTATCCCAGAATGGCTCAAAAGTGATATTTTAGGATGACCTTGAACTTCTGATCCTTCTGCCTCCACCTTCTGAGTGCAAACAGACATACCAACTTTATTCTTGGTTTTCTGCAGTACTAGGGATTGAACTCAAAACCTTGTACATTCTAAGCAAGTGCTCTACTAACTGAGCTACATCTCCAGTCCTTGCTTTCTTCTTTCTATTTAAATAGACAACTGTGAAGGGCTTCCATGTGACAAGGATTACCTTGCAAAGTCTTATGTGCATGTATTTGAGAGTGCACATTTCCCCTCATCCAAGCCCCCATCCTAGAGCTCTAAAATCCACTGTAGTACTCACAATCCATCCACCTCCGTCAGAGGTCATATCACAGTAGACTTCCAGTGCTTGGGTCTTGTCACCATTTATATAGATGGTGTAGAGGCCAGAGGTGGTGTCACCATTCAACATTGCTTGAGAGCAGTCCCTGGGGAATGGGTACAGGAGTCCAACTGCAGGGTGAAGAGAAAGAATGTCTCTGAGAGTGGAGGGAGGAGGTAGGTACTGTAAGAACATCTGTGAAGTGGTTCATCTGTGAAGTGGCTAGGTTCCTACAGGCAAACAATCCCTGCTTCCCTAAGTCTGTGCTCCTCATGATTGAGCGTATATTAAACTTAACAGTATAAGAGCCACGAACAAGCTAGGAATTCAAATATGACACCTCAGCTTCTCACATGAGATACTTGTGAAGGAGGGGTGTCTTTTTTTTTTTTTTTTTTTTAAATCACATTGTAAAGATGAAGAAACTAAGGCTCATGGAGCATAGATGACGTCTAAGCTGTATCCAGTATGACATGGGGGTGGGAATTGGATCGAGATGAGCTCTCATGAGTCCTCCATCCCCTTTACTAGGATGCGTAAACCCACATCCCCAGGCTTCTAAGCACTAATAGGGAATTGATATGTTTGAGAGACTTTTTGTTTGTTTGTTTAAAAAATGTAAACTAGAAGTTGAAGGGGAAGTGGAAGGTTGATTCGCTGTCATAAGGTCAGATCTTAAAACAGTGTTCCCCCCCTGCACCCCTTACTTGTAGTGAAGATGGTTTGGATCAACTTGCTCCTCAGGGACCCACTCAATGCCTGGATCCTTGCTGTGTAGTGGGTGGATGGGCTCAGGTCTGCCAGGCTGTAGGAGGTGGTGTCTGGCCCCACAATGACTTCCTGTGGGCAGGAGAAAGAATCAGTTTGGTCCAGATAGTCTCACAGAAGAGATGCTCCCTTTCACTAGCTCATGCAATCATTTATTCACTTAACAAAATCCCACCCAGTAGCTACTGCATGCCGGACTCCAAGTATAGATCTGGAACGTCTGAGATAGCAAGAGTGCTGCCTGTGTAAAAGTTCTGGGATCATAAAGGCAGAGGAAGTTTAACTAACACAGAACACTAACACTTCTTTACATCGGCTCTAATTAGTGTTAGGTGGGGGTGGGTAATGGAAATGGGCAAAGAAGGGTTACAAAACACCTTTAATGGGATGTTATGCAGTTTGACGTTTATCAACAACAGAAAGTTGGGAGGTCTGAGAGGTTTTGAACAGGCTTAAGCTCGTGAGGCTTAAGAAGCTTAAGCTGATGGTAAGGTGAATTGCACAAGGGGCAAGAGACATTGAGACCATTTATGTCAGCAGTTCTGAAAGAGAGCTTAGCCTTTATCACAGCACTTAAAATAGTCTGATAATCATGGTCACAGTGTAGACTAACTGAATTATCACACGGTAGGCAGGCAGACTCATAGCTAGAGAAACTAGGACTCAGGCTGAGGAACTCTTGAGTCAAAAGATGATGTTAATAGCCCAGTAGGTAAGGCAGGATAAAGGCTTGAGCTGACCCAGGAGGGACAGATGTGTGGTCCATACTAACTATGCTCATGGCTGGTCCCTGGGTTGCTGTCTAGACTGGTGTTTGGACTCAGATCCTAGAAGATCCACTTTGTCTCAGACCCTCACTGGGTTACAATCATATTAGGAGATGACCTTGGTGTTTGATATTAGAATTCTACCTCCATCATGGCAGCCCAAACACAATACTGATCTCTGCAACTCATCAGGCAGAGTTGATTTGGTTTAGTTGATAATAGGTCAGTGTGGAGAAGACTGGACGGTTCTTTCACTTTCTAGGGACTTCCTGGAGTGAGGGTATGCTATGTATATTTTTACAGTGTGGGAATTGAATTTCCCAGAAGCTGAGCTACTTGCTCCCAATCCATAATTTGTTGATGGCAGAGGATGGTATCACATCCTCCTAGTCTCCCACCACCTTATCCATGATTTATGTGTGTTCACTCAATGCCAGTGACCTAGTGACCTTTGTGTGGCCATCAGCTCTGGTTGCTGGGGAAGGATCAACTCTCAGGGAACAAAGCAAGTTTTATTGAATTGCCTGAGCATAGACTTGCATTCAGCTCTATGCTTCTGTATTCAGTTTAAGCTTGAATAGCCTGAAAGGGTGTGAGGCTCATGATCTAGGGAAGCACAATCCTAGAACCCCAAACCTGCAGAAGACTTTAGAGGTCTAGAAGTGCAATGCACTTATCTTATAGGTATGGATAATGACACCATGAAGATAAAGGACCAGTTTCAGTTCATACTGTGAATTCATTCATTGCATCTCAACTCCAGAAAGGCTAGAAATGTGTCTACTTGTGTTTTAAAATGGCAGATCAGAAATACAAGTATGCCTCTATGTGTTTTTCATAACTTATAACATAAAAGTCAAGTATAAGGAATGAAACTACAAAAGTGAACTGAAGGGAGGAAGAGATAGGAACAGATAAATCTCTGCACCTTGCTTGGCAGAAGGTGGACAACACAGGAAGCAATTCCTGAAGTGCCAGAGCAGAGAGTACTAGGAACTAACTGGAGTGGGCACAACCACCCCAGGCCAGCTGACATATAGGGAAGCATCAGGAAGTTCCTGATGCACGTGTACAACAGCATAGCTGCCTTTGAAGGCAATGTAGGGCATGACTCAAGAGAGGTTCAGTTAGTTTAGAAGCTTTGCAGGAGGAATAGCTTGATTCCCCGTCCTCCTTGTCCCTTCCAAGAACAGATGCAGGGGTGACGTTCACTGTCTAGAACATCTGAGTTAGAGTGGAGGCTCTGGATTCACATCCACCAGGGTCAGCTGGTGAGAAGGTCAAGGTACACACAAGGTAAGAGCAGGCAAAACTTGCATACAGTAAGAGCCTAAGCTCTATGAGGTGCCTCCACAAATTGCCAGGCACACAGCATGTGATCTCTACACTGAACCCCCAGCATTGACAAACTCTTATGTGCTGCTGAACTTCTAATCAGATTCTTTGTTCTTGGCTTAAGTATGACAGGATAAGCCAGGACCGAGAGACACTGGGAAGAAGTTTCTAGTGTGAACAAGGGAGGCCAGACTGAACCACAGGAACAAAACTAATAAATTCTAGAAGAAACATAACCTGAGCTATAGACTACAATATCAGGGACGTGTATTTCTCAGCTAAAGTGAAGCAGATACACTGAGTATAGGGGAGATGCTGCAGAAAACTAAGTACTAAGAGAATAAGCAAGCTAGCTTAGAAATACAGAAAAGTTCATGGAGGGGAGAACACAGGAAATATTAACAATAGATGTAGCTGGTCTTAACAGTGACACTGCAAGGATGAGGTGAGACACATCACAGTAGGTCAGGTGGTGACACTGTACGTGGCAAAGATACAGAAGAGACTGTTGGTACTTCTCAATGAAACATTGGACGACCATGAGCCCAGCTCCTAAAATGTCAACTCATAAAAACACTGCTATTGAACTTGGCCGTCTCTCAGATAGCTTGGGCCTGGTTAAAGGGAGAAAGGCAAGAATGTGGTGCATGACTCACCAGGTCTGGCACTACATCCAGTCTCTACTAGTTTTTTTGTTTTTTTTTTTGTTTTTTGTTTTTTTGGTTTTTTTTTTGTTTTTTTTTTTTTTGTCTTTAGTTGTATTGGAGTGAAGAAACAATATCATCTAATCCTTTCCTACTTTGATGATTATGCAGATGTTTTGCACAGAAAAATGTGATTTACAGATACCTTGACTGTACCATCCACAGATTCATAGACCAGGAGGTATCCAGTGACCGATGCCCGGGGTGGTCTCCAGGTGAGGAGGGCAGTTTCTGACTGAACCTCAGTGGCAGTCAATTCTCTTGGGGAATCCAGTTCTGGAGAAGACAGTGTATAGCAAGTGAGCTAGTACGTGTAGAACAGACAGCAAGAAGAGAACTGGCCTCAAGTCTGTTCCCTAACATTGAACATGGCCTTGGACAAGAATCCCTCCTGACTATAGATGAGGAACTTGAACCATTGACCTTCAAGGTCAAAGTTCACTTCAAGGGTCCGAAAGTCCCACAGATTCCTGGGTGGTTTCAGTTACATTTGAGGAGAAAACAGAGCTGTGAAGATTATTCTGGCCCATTGTTTCTCACTGAGAGGGCTGAGGAGTGCTAATATTGGCCCTCATTCCAACAGAAGGGACAATCCTTTACTTCCCCAAATGTTGAACTTTGTAAAAAGATCTCAATACATCTGAAAAATTCTTAAAAAACTATTTCCCAGCTTGGAGCATGGATCATTAAATGCTGGCTTTAGAGCCAGTAGGATGTGTTTTTCTACTTAACAAAACCTTCCTTTAAATATCCTTTTCTCAGCCATCGGGTCATTTCAGTTCAAGGGGAAATGGTATGCTTCTTTGGGTCTTGATTGAGTGGGCACTGGTGAATTGAACTCATACTGATGTCATTACATTGCAAGGACCTGACTTAGGGAGGAAGAGCAGGGGAGGGGATGTGGTTTAAGATGTAGGCTGTGGGTGGGCAATTCAGAAAGGAGGACTTCCACTCTGGGTAACTTGGTACCTGTGGTGAACTTAGTAGTGATGATAGAGCTCTTCTGCTCTCCTTTCTCTGCAAAGATACTCAGTATGTACTCTGTGGCAGGCTCCAGGTCATGTAGCTCGTACTCCACCGTATTCCCAGACACTGTGCGTGTAACTTCTGGCACTAAGTATGAAACACACATATGTGGCAGTTACCCCTTGGCAAACAGCACATATACCTCCTTCTAGGACACAACCTTTTGGTGACCCCACAGCAAAGAAGCTTTGATTTCTGAGGTGACTCACAGACTTTTCTCTCTCTTGAGCACTCATGTGATAAAAGGTGGATCATACAGAGACTAAATTTTTTTTTTTTTTTTTTTTTTT
This sequence comes from Arvicanthis niloticus, assembly GCF_011762505.2. Taxonomy (NCBI): domain Eukaryota; kingdom Metazoa; phylum Chordata; class Mammalia; order Rodentia; family Muridae; genus Arvicanthis; species Arvicanthis niloticus. The sequence continues at coordinate 83,368,179 of NC_047662.1, read as the reverse complement.
TTTTGCAACAGATTGGAAAGTCAGGGAGATGTTTTCCCATGCAGTAGGGTAAACTGGCTGTAAAAGTGTTGTGAGTATTGTGCTTGAGGCACTGGAAAGAGCTCCAGGAGAGTTGCAGGTAGCATCTCCAAAGCCTTGGGACTCAGGCTCAAATTCAGTTTGTGCCACTTCTAGCCCCACTCCTTTTTCTCTGTGCATCATTCCTCTTACAAAGTACCAAATGCTGCTCAGTCAAGGATTTCCAAATCACGGAGTCTGAGGGGTGGCAGTGATGGGCAACGGAGTCCAACAATGGCTTTCAGGTCTATTAGATCCTTTGCCTTGGCAAAAATATCCATCTCAATGCCATAGGAGACTCCCATTCTGCTTTGTTAAGACTGGTATTTCACAGGCAGAGAACTTTGCATGTAAAAACCAGGGGAGTCCCCGGCAAACTGTACAAGTTGGGTCAGTTTGTTTCATTCTCAACAAGCTTGGTCCTCTTTAGCCAGGTCTTGATTAGTCCAGATCTAAATTTTCCACCATTTCCTCCAACCATAAGCTGATGCTCAGGAGGAGATGATACCATCCTCCCTCTCTCAGAAGAATTTTCTTACAGGGAATAACAGAGAGGAGTGTGGATAAGCTGAATTTTCTCCTCCTGCCTCACCTAGTCTCTTTTCTCATAAAACTCAGGCTTTTGCCAGAGCTAAACTAAGATTTTCAGGTCTCCCCTGCCATGGGATATAGTGTCGTGTAATATTGTCAGTGAAAGCCAAGCAGACTTGAGCCATAAAATAGGAAACTTCGAAAATGCAATAACAGAATCCTTTCTAGACTAGCTCATTATAAACGTATGAATGGGATTAGAGAAAGGAGCTGTTTTTCTTCATTTGATTTGCATTTGATTGCATCTGATTTACTTCCTGGTGGTTGTGTTTGGTTGATGGTCTCAGCAAGAGTTTAATTTGCCCTCTGGGTAAGTTGGTACAGATGGTTGCAGATGGGAAAAGCAGATTCTTTCAATCAAGTTTGTTTCAGTTAGGCCCTCCCACAGCCTCTGAGAAGGTTAGGCACCCCAGGACCTCCCGATGCCATTTGGTTAAGACATGAGATTCTGGAAACCTTCTTTGTAAAGAATAAGAGTTACTTCCTTGAGAAACTGTCCTTCCCTGATGTGCTTTGAATATGAAATGTTCCCCCAGGCTCATGTGTTTGAAAACTTTGTTCCTCCTTGGTAGCCTTGTTTGTTTGAGAAGGTTTTGGTTTAGTGAGGAGGTGGACACTGCTTAAGGAAGTGAGCCACCTGAGGTAGGCCTTAAGGTTTTATTGCTGGCCCCATTTCCTGCTTCCTGACTGTGGATCTGTGGATACCTTGTGACCAGCAGCTTCTTGTTACTACTGCCAGCACTTTCTTGACATGCGGGAGTTACCTTCTTGAATTAGAATCCAGAGTAAACCTGTTACCCCTTAAGTTGGTTGTCAGGTATTTGGTCAGAGCAATGAGATAAGGAACTCAGAAGTCTAGCATAAGAGGTGGGACAGGTCAGCAAAATGTGCAAAGCTCCAAATGTGCCTGAATTTTCCTTTTCTTTTCACTTGAATGGCTTACTCAAGTCTCTTGAGGATACAATGGAGATAGGCAAAGACATTACTGGCCCTTACAGTGTACCACTGGGTTTTGTCATCCCGTGGCATGTTGAAGGGGGAATGGGAGGAGTCTGCAGCAAGACAAACCCTCATCAGAGTGTAGAGAAGATGGGGCAGGACCTTACCTCTCTCCCCTGTGTAGGAGATGACATAACTGTCCACAGTGGCAATGGCTGGCTGCCACATAGCCAAGGCTTCCGAGTCTGTGATGTTGGCTGTCAGAAGGCCAGATGGACCATCCAGAGCTGGAAAGAAGTATGGGATAATGGTTCATCATGTTAGAAGATTACATCAGAAGATACCTTCTTGTATGGTCTCAGAGTCAGGCTCATGGAACAGGCTAACCTGGCTTATATCATGACTCCTTTCCTGTTGTGTTATTTTTGGGCTTTATTTCCTCACATGTAAAATGGGCATGATAATACTGGCTGGCCTTTTCTTTTTGACTTGTACATGATATTGTGGATAGGCAGTTCCTGAACAGTATTTAGTATGTGATAAGGGGTACCGTCAGGATTCATGTTCCTTTTTTCCAGGAAAGGAACATAAATAAACATACACAGAGGAGACTTGTATGGTCACTACTGCCTGAGGCTTTTCTGGGCTTTGGGTGATATTTTTATTTAGGGGATCTTATAGGTAATAATCTGGAGGTCTCTAGGCTCAGATTCTATTGTGGCTTCTTTTCCTGTGCCTGCACATCTTCAGAAAGGCCACTTCTCTGAAGAATGTCTGTGAAACATGGTAGGGGGAGCTCTCAGCATTTGTTATTAATGATATACTTAGAAAAGTTTTTAGCCTGTTATTTCAATCCTTGAGATGATGAGGCAGGAGGATCATGAGCTGATGACCTTCCAGAGCCACATAGTAAGAGTGTCTCAGACAACAATGACAAATGTGTAAAACAACAGATATGGATGTATCTGTATGGGCTGTGTGCATGTAAGTGCAGCTGTTCAAGGATTCTAGGAATTAAATTTGAGGCCGCAAATAAGGGCATTATACACTCTTAAAAGATAAGCCACTGCTCTGGCCCTTGGGGGTTATTTTCAAATGACCTGTATTGTCAAAGATATTCCAGGAATATTAATCTCTGACTTCTTTTAAGGAAGCCTGGTCCTTGTTCAGTTTCTTCCTTGAAAGTTGACCTGAAGGTGGGATCTCTCTTACATTTTCTTTTCTTTTTCTTTTTCTTTTCTTTTCTTTTTTTTTTTTTTTTTTTTTTTTGGTTTTTCGAGACAGGGTTTCTCTGTGTAGTCCTGGCTGTCCTGGAACTCACTCTGTAGACCAGGCTAGCTTCGAACTCAGAAATCCACCTGCCTCTGCCTCCCAAGTGCTGGGATTAAAGGCATGTGCCACCACTGCCTGGCTCTCTTACTTTTTCTAACAATAACTTAATTACTCTCGAAACAGCCTAGGAGACAGGGCAGCCATCAGCAGCAGCTCAGCTCACAGACTGGTACCTGAGCCTCAGGGAGCTAGCTGAAGAGTCAGGAAGTGAGAAACCAGTGTCAAGGAGTCAATATAATTCCTTTCACAGTGTCTTCCTGATTCTCTCATGTGTGTACAGACCCTTCTTTAACTGGTAGTGACAATGAGGCCTTGGGAGGAGACACACCCAGCTTTTGTGTCTGTTGCTATGGAGAATCATCAATGTAAGACTTCTTAGGGAAAACAGAAGCCCAAGTGGAGAGTAGACAGGACTTTGAGTCCAGATAGGATGTTTTAATTGTATGTTACCAACTCTTGTATGGAAGTAGTATATTTTTGAAATTTCCTGGGGGGTCTATTCAGTTCATCACTGAATGAACTGGGCTGGACAATTTGTCATATCTCAAAGGATAAATTGTTTAGAGACAGAGACTTCTGAAGGGAGATTTTTTTCCACTTCATTCTCCTACAATAGCATCCATTATTCTTAAATTAGATTTTTAACAAGAAAACAACCTTTATTTTAAATGGTCGAAAGGGTTGGTCTGAGTGACCCTTGTTTTCTTCCACATTTCCAGTCCTGTTTCTTTGTAATCACCTCATGTGACTCAGGTGCCTCTTCTACAAGCTGGGAATGACTACAGCAGTGAGGAGACACTGTATCAGGTCTGTCAACAGTGCCTTTACTGCAGCAGCTGCCAAACAGAGGACAGAGCAACCGCAGTTCTCACCATCCCACATCTGGGAAATCACAATTTCTGGGGGGTGTTCACAATGGTTCCAGGCAACAGGGAGAAGGGGTGAGGTAACAGGTGAAGTTGTCTTTATGTTTACTGACTCCTTGTAACACTGATGAGGGAGGCAGAATCATACCCATTTTATAGAGAAGTTCATCAGACCTCAGAGAAATTAACCGACAGCTCATGTGGCTAACACATGGGAGATTTAGGGTCTCAGCTCAGCATGGTTCTTGTATTTCACTCCTTTCCACAGTAGCAGAGGAAATGGAGGCCAGAGGACATTCAGGATGTCTCTGGGGCAACCCAGTTTATTAGAGGCTAAGGATAAGCCAAAGGGAGGTGCTGGATGCTCTAACTCCAGCCCACTTTCCACTGGGACTGCAGAAGCAAGCCTTTTGCAGTTCTCAGTCATGAGTCATCATGCTGAGGGCAAGGATGAAACACTGATAGGGGTACACACCTGTAGTTAAAGACCCTGAGACCGGATCGCTTTCTTCGAATCCCTTCATGGCAATCACACTGACGTGGTACTCCACCCCAGGGGTGAGCTTCACCAGTCGGGTCTCAGTATCCGTTCCATCTACAGTCACCATGGACGGGGCACCTGGAGATTAGAGAAAGCAGGATCAGGGGAGCCTCGTCCACACTTCCTTGTCATGGCCTCCAAACTGGGTGTACCCAACTTGGAAATAAAATTATATCTTTATTCAATTTCATTCTCTTGAGTTCCTCTCCTTTCATCCCACCCTCTGGCATGAGGGAAAAGACCTTACTTTTTGTATAATGTTTTTTCCATTGGTGCAGACGCCAAAAACCCAGTCAGGAAAGGAAAAAATCATGAAGTCACAGCATACTAAAAATGGCAAGTTTCCTTTCGGGAAGGAGTTGGCATGTTGCACAGATTTTATTTTCTTTATTCTTTTCCCTCCATGCACTATATGGGAAGCTCACACTGTAGCCTAGATCCAAGATACTTAATTCATTGGGTTCACTTAAGATGCTACAGACCCCATTACTTGGAGAGATTTTAGTCATGATAAAAAAAGATGGTCCCAGTTAATGTGTGCTTAAATTTATTAGGAAGTCTGGAATTTATATTTTTTAGAATTTCAGGACTGGTGAAGAGTTTGCAATCCAGCTGGCCAAACACCCAGTGGAGATACTACAGTGTCACTGTTACCAACCAGTCTGTCTTTACAAACCTCCAACAAGAGGCAGCTCACTACTCTGCTAGGCTGTGTTTGGACTATGCTTCCCTAAGGTCTTCATTAAAGTCTGTGTGTTCCAAGTTCTAACACTGCTGAGACTCAGTTCTCCATCCTATAGTGAGACAGGATATGGCCCCTGAGGGCAAAACCTCACACATATCTCAGATGAGCTTTCCAGATGACTGTGATCAAAGGGAAAAGGATTATTTATATAAATTCCCTTGTTCTTGTGTTAAAAAAATGATACCAGGGAACCATTTCCTCAATTTTTTTTTTTTTTTTTTTTTATAATTTCAAGGCCACAAAGTGATTTAAGGTGACTTTTCTCAAGATAGTTTTTTCCATAATTTCTTTACAAAGGGCATCTTTCTAGATGATCTCAGAAAGAGGGAAGTGGTTTTCATTAGCCATGATGTTTGGAGAAGTTGTGATAAGAGCACCCAGGGTCTCATTTGCCATTTAACCCCAATTTTTCATGTTCTTCCCACCCACTTTAATCTCTAGGTCCCCTACCTCCTGTCACAGGCACATAAGTAATCCGGAAACTCTCCACTTGAGCAGTAGGTGGCTTCCAGCGGACTGTGGCTGCATTTTCAGTGATATCTGAGAACATGATCTCCTTTGGAGAACCCATAGCTGTCAAGGAGAAAACAAAGCAGAAACCCTGAAACATTACCTATGTTGTCTATCAGTAGGTTTTTTCCTGGATTCCTTGCCCAGGAGCCTTTAGTATCTAGAGTTGATGACTGAACCAAGCCTCAGGAATAGAGAATGCATGATACATGGTTACACTGTGACACGGGAAAAAAAAAAAAAAAAAAAAAAAAAAAACCATCACAGCAGATACAGTGACCATATAGACCAGGTGACTATGGGCTTTATGGTCATTTGGCTTCACCCGAGATGGATGTTAGCATATTGGCCAGTTTCCACAGAGGAGAGTGTGACTTCACAGATCTGAATAACTTACTTCGATTTCATTTTTGGCATTCTTTCAGATCTTTTCTGTTTCTTTTTAATGGTAAGATGTAACGTGTATGGTTCTTTACAGATTATAAGGCTTATTCCTTATACAGACACCCATGAGATGAAAATTCGGTTGTGGCCATTATACAAAGGACCAAAGTAAGTCTCCCTTCTCTAACTAACATTCTTCTGATGGGACCTTTCTGGATCACCACACTGGGCGGCCTGGCATCTGGAAATTAAGCTCATTTGAAAATTAATTTTGACAGCCCACTCTGTATCTTCAAGGAGATCCAAAGCCAAGAAGTAAGGTCATGTCATAACTAAACTTACTGGTTTCCTTTGGCTTCTGTGTGTGGGGGTGGGTTTTTGTTGTTGTTGTTTTGTTTTGTTTTGTTTTTGGTTTAGCACTCTGCCTGCTTCAGCTGACACTGCTGCCTCAGGAAACAATTTCCAGGCTCTAGGAAGCCTGCTTCTTCCTTACTTCCCTGCTTCAGCTTGTGTTGGTCATTAAGCTTGGAAACACATAGAGTTTTTTGAAGAGATTTTTTTCTATATCCATCTCTGTTTTTTGTTTGTTTGTCTTTTTTTTTTCTCATCTAAGACATCTGCTCCTATGGCTTTTTTCCCTGTGACCTAGAAACTACCTTGATCTCTGTCTCTATCTCTCCTTTTCTTATTCTCCCAGTCCATGGCAAATCTTTTCTGTTGTAAGCCACAGAGTCTAAGGAACCTACAAGATCTTAATTGTTCAAATACCATTGAGAGGCTGGGCAGCCTGGGACAAGTCTCTTCCCTTCAGTGAGCTTCAGTTGCTACATCCCTCCAATGGGAAAGTGGTACCCACAGGAATGTTTTGAGGATTAGTGAAGATAATGGATGTAAAACCCTTAGTATAGACTCTGGCATGCAGAGAATTTGGTATATGCAATTGCAATTGTCCTCTCTATTTTCTTCCTCCTGTGACCTTTTCCTACACAGGCACCTCCCAAGAAAGATCTAGATGAGTCTAGCTGAGAGTGGACCCTTCTGATGTACATAAACGCTGCCTTGAGAGATTTTCCTCTGCTTAATCAATTCACTGACTTGTTCTAACTGGAAACCTTGCTGGCTGATGTAGGTTATGCTACATTTTAGAATCTGTGTCTTATAAACAAAGCTTTCTTCTTTAGATCCCAGTTTTCTCATCTCGACAATGGCAATAATGTGAATGCTGTCTTATATGCTGTAAGAATCAGTGACCTCATCTGTTACTTACTCAGGGGCATGTGTTTGGTAAGGGGTAGTAGGAAAGTCATCAGGCATCATCTGTAGCAATGTCACAATATTGGTGGAATTCCAGGAGCAGTGGGCATGACATTTTTATACTAAAGAGCTTCCTAGGTGTTTGTTACTTCATTGGGCAACTTTCTGCTATGGGATCCTCAAGTCCGTAGCCCTACAACAGATATCTAAGCACAGAACACCAGTCATACCTATTAAAAGTTGGAGAGGGGCTGGGGATATGGCATAACACTAAATGTCTAACTGTACAAATATGAGGGTCTGAGCTTAGATGTCCAGTATCCACATACAAGCTGGGTAGACACAATGACCTGTTTGTAACCCCAGTTCTCAGGAAGCAGAGGAACGAGGACTCTTCCCTTCCTATGCGCTTCAGATAGCTAGACCCACTGAATTGGCAAGGTCTGGGTTTTAGTGTGAGATCTTGCCTCAATATATAAGATGTAGTGTGATAGAGGAAGACATACAATCTTTGCCTCTATAAGCACGAACACACATGCACCTGCATCTTTCAGACATCTATAATGCGACAGGTGTGAATGCACAGGCATGTCATGCACACACAGGCACACACACACACACACACACACACACACACACACACATATGCAAGAGTTAGACCTATGTAATAATGCTGTCTTTACAATTAGACTCAATAATTTAAAAAAGAACTTCCAGTAGCTAAATGCACAGATTTGATTAAAAAAAAAAAAAAAAAAAAAAACCCTTAGTGATTTTGCTTGCTCTCCATATAAAATCTTGCCTCTCGAAATCTATAATCAATGCTTTTTGTTATTGGCAATTGTCAACCATCTAAAACTTAGTCTTCTTTCTACAAATTTGCATTGGTCGTTTAATATGCATTAGGTGTATGCTCAATTAGGAGATAGTTGGTAGGTTTATGTGCAAGAAGTTTGGAGTAGAAATAACCTTGGTAAGAGTTCCACCTTGGGTATACCTCTTACAAACACCTTAGTACACTAGGGCTTGGTATTTACATCTGTGAAATGGAGCCGAATATGGTTCTCCTTTGGTCTGCCGGCGTACTGAACATTTAGTGAAGTGCCTGGCTGTGTGTGGCATATATCATGTGCTTCTCAGTTGATGGCTTCCATCCTTATGTTTCCTGAAAAAGGTGTGATTCTGGATCAGAGGTGTTGAACATGAAGAGCCTGTGTCATGTGGAAGGGAGATTTGCTGAGTAGATATCCCCGCACAAAGCTGACCAGCTTCCAGAAACAATGAAATTGCAACTGTGTGGTGAGGCTCCAAGTCTGTCTTGATCGAAATGGGGCTGAGAAGTTTAGAGGGTGCCTGACTGGGAAGTGTGGGCAGGTTAGAGTGGAGACTGTTCTGGAGTTTGAGAAAAGAGGCGTCAACTATACTTTAGGACTCATGATTGGAAGAGAGCCCTGGGAACATGACTGTATTGACAGAGACTGGGACAGACCAAGGAAATACTTTCAGGCCCTTACTCTGAACACCTTTGGTGGGCTGCAAGGGTCTCTGGAAGAGAACGACAGTCACAATAATGGGACTGCTTGCTATTTTGAAGAAACCTTTATGACTGCACAGAGACCTGAAAGTATTTATCTTCCTAGAGGAGGAAGAAGCTTCTGCTCAAAGAATCCAACACATGTTAAATTTTCTCTATTTATATGTTTCTAGACAGACAAGAAAGTGATATTATGTATTACCTCTAGATAGAACCACTGTGCAGCTACATGGTCAGAGTCCACTGTTATATGTTCCTTGTAACATTTGGTTTTTGTTGTTCATTAAAAATAAAACTTACACCTTGCCAAGCATATAATAGCTAGCACTGTAGCAACAGGCATGGGAAGAGCTAAACACTCACTATTCGTGTCCTGTTTAAATCTTATGGTGACCTTTGAGCTAAATTTTGTTTTCTAGATGAGGGTCTTGAGAGTTGCTCAAGGTCAAGGTCACACAGCTGCTAACTGGGAGAAACATGGCTAGGTTCTGAGAGTTCGCCCAGAGACCACTGGCTAACCATTAGCTTGCACTGCATTCCTTGCTGCTCTGGATACTCAAGGGTGGGCAGCTGATAGCCAGACAGAAATACGTTACAAGGAAGAATCACAGCAGACCATAATTAGGAGGTAAGAGGGACAAGTTGCCTTTAAGGAGGACTCATGGTGGTCTGAGGGAAGAGAGAGAAGAGGAGGTGGTTGAACAGATAAAAGGGACACTTGAAGTTGTAGACTGAAGGTGAGGTTAGGCATGTCCTTGCTGTGCTTACATCATGTCTTCTGGTCTCCCCTGGTCCTGGAGCATAGGTGTTCAGGCATACATGGACACATTGCTTACATACGGTGCACATACACATAGGCACTTTTCTCTTTGGCTGTGAACTTAAGATCTCACAGAGAGGAGCCCAAGAGGGGGTCTTCCTAACAAAGCGGGCTCTGGTTTTTCTTTTGTTCTTAAAAAAGCAAATCAACTCATGATTATTCTCTTTGTTTCTGCTTTAGAACTACAGGGATTATAGAAGAAAAAAAAATCAGCAAAACAAAATCAGTGATTGAAACTTTGAAGAGCAGTGTTTATAAACCAAGATCAGTCCCTGCTTCTGATCTGGAGCCATTCTTTGGCAGCCACAGGGGGATGGAGATCAACGTTGGGGTGAGACACTCTGGAGCACAGCTATGTTAACCACTGTGCAACCAGTGTATGAACTGAGGGAGCTGTACACAGAAAGAGCAGTGCCTTTCCTCTTGATACGTTAATGCAGTGTCTCCATGTCTATAAGCACTGGCTGTAGTTTCTGTGGGTAGATTCTTGCGGGTTCTTGCATCCTGTCTCTTGTCACAATACTATATCTTGTCATGCTGCTGAGATGATAGTTCAGTCAGCAGCATGCTTACTGCATAAGCATGCTGATCTGAATACAACCCCAGTAGCCATGCAAAATACTAGACAAGGTGTCACACTTGTAATCTAATCATTGGGGAGACAGTGACAGGATCCCTGGGACCTGCTGGGCTGTCAGTCTAGCTGGATTGGTAAGCCCTAGGTCTCAGTCAGAGGTACAGTATAGAAAAGTGAGGTGTGCTGGGGAGATGGCTCAGTGGGAAGTGTGAGGTGCTGGGTGGAAGCCTCTTGCTCCTATATAAGAAGCCAGGCACAGCAGCCATGTGTGTAGAACTCCAGTGCTATGTGCATGTATGTGTGGGGGAAATCCCTAGAGCTTGCTGGCCAAAAGCCCAGCTCCAGGGTCAGTGAAGATACCTTGTCTCAATAGAACAAGGTAGATCGTGATAGAGGAGGGCACCCTGCGTTCTCCTCTGGCCTCTGTGCACATGTAGGCATGAGCATCTGCATACTCAGACTTTTTGTAATACATATATATATATATATATATATGTCACACATGCACATACACACATACAGAAGAGAGAGAGGGAGAGAAAGAAAGAGAGAGAGAGGGAGGGAGGGAGGGGGCAAGAGAGGGAGAGGGAGAGGGAGAGGGAGAGGGAGAGGGAGAGGGAGAGGGAGAGGGAGAGAGAGAGAGAGAGAGAGAGAGAGAGAGAGAGAGAGAGAGAGAGAAGTAGATGGCTTCTGAGAATGATACCTAAGGTTGACTTCTGGCTTCTACATGTAAGTGAGCACACACACAAACAGATACACAAACATACAGACAGCTAGGCACACACACATACATACACACACACACACACACACACACACACACACACCACTAAACCATCTCCTATATACCCATACAACAAAACATGTCTTAACATAGGGAGTTGGGACTAATATTCCCTGTATGTCAGACATAGCCGTTTTATATGTTCACTGGTTATCTGCCATCTGGTTTGAATATTAAAATAATTACAGTCACACTGTCACAATAAGCTCATTATAGCAGCCTAACCGTAGGAAGGCACAGCACTTCAGCTTTCTGGGCCGCAGAGTCTTGATTTATCAATAGAAGAAGTGAAGACCTCTTATGTGCAGCTCACCATTTCTCAGTGCCTACCCTTTCCTTGGGATTTTCTGATTCCTTCCTCAGATTCCTTTGACGGGTTGTCTCTATGCAATGCCATCTTGATGATTCCCTCAGTTTTGTTTTGTTTTTTTTTTTTTAAAGTACCACATTTTCAGGTCTTTGTTTTTCCCTCTAAAGAGTCACATAAGGTTTATGACCGTAGTAATGATGTGGTATCTTTTCCTTTTTCCTTAGCATAACTGATAAGAAAAAGGGTCTTATTTTCCCTGTGGAGGGTTCTTACATGCAGTGTCTGCTCATATTCGACGGTCCTGCTAGTCTTACTGGCTCCATCCTTCAGTTTGCTACACAGTATTGATGGCTCAAATGGGACATTTTATAACTTGTTATAATCCTTTCAGGTCTTGGTTCCATGTCTCTACCGTCCTTCACTCATCTAGAGCAACTGGAACATCTCACTAAAGAATAAAGGATTGTATTCTTGGATACATACTATGAGCTAGAAGGAAGTTTTTGGAGTTTAAAATGTCCAATAGTTGTCAAGATAATGATATAGGAGAGACACTATGATGCCCTTGCTACATCCTAGGTTCCATGTTGTGGGTTTTACATGAATTAATTCACTGACTCCTCACCATTCTGCTAAGTAACTAGAATCATACTCATTTTTTTGGTGCAGAGATTTGTCCACACAGTCTACGGAGAACACAGTCTAGGCTTCAAGGAACCAGGATCTGAACACAAACCTGTCTGCACCCCAGAGCTCTTGTGATTATTCCGCCCTATAGGAAGAAGAATCTCAGTCTTGAATTTCCTCTTTCTTCTCCTGTTTGTGTATAGATCCCACTGTTGCTATGGGACCTGTTTGTTTACAGTACCTGTTGTTGCTATGGCACTGACAGGCTGGGATCGCCTTCCACGACTTATTCCATAGAGTTCAATTTCGTACTGAGTGGCCTCTCTGAGACCTGTTATGTCCCTGGTACGATCGGAGGAAGGGAGGGTTATTTCTTGTGGTTCAGATTGCTTTTTGGTATCTCTGATCCTGATAACAAAACTGTCGAATATCCCTTCATCAGCAGTCCAGGATAGACGGAAACCGTCTGGAGTGGCATCTGAAACTAGAAGGTTGTCAACTTCCGGTTCAGCTTCTAGAGGGAGAGAAGACGGTGGAAGAAGGAGGAGATAGAGCATTAATAAGTCATCCATGCAGTCTTCCTTCTGGTGGAGTATCAGAATGCAGTGCTGCCTCGGTTTTCAGAGACAGAGTGTCCTGAGATACCGGGAAAGAAAATCATTCCACATTAAAAAGTCTAGTGGGGGAGGGGGGGGAAGGAGAAGGTAAACACGGAGTTGACACATTCAATACAAGCCAAGCAAACACTTGCATCTGTGAGTTTTGTCTAAAAGTAACTGTATCAGTCCACATCTGGACTCAGCACTGGCCCCTCCCCTGCATTATTAAACAAGTTCAAAGCCATAACTTGTTTACATTTGCTCCTTGTCTTCCAGTGGCTGAGTGGCCATCTGCTGTGAGCTCCGTCTCTTTTCCTTTAGAAAAGACAAACAAGCCAACTTTAATGATCTGTGGAGCTGCCCGTGACGATTCTGATGATTGTATTTCCCTCGAGTCTGAGCAAAATGACTTAAAATGTTATGGTCTTTTGTCTTCATTCTTGGGAGCTGCTATCCGGAAGAAGGCTCCTATGAGTTTCCGTTTAATTTTATTTCCTTGCTAGTTTACCATTTAGATGGTAGCACGAGGCTTGGAACCTCTTGAGACACAATTATATATACTTTGTACCCAGAGTTCCATTTTGGTAACTAGACAAAACTCGATGTCAAAATAAATCTGAAGCTGAGTTTCCCAAAGTGTGCTCAGAGCAAACTACTCCTGTTTTATCTCCATCCGTTACAAAGCATTCCTTGTCAAACAAGTTAGGGAAATACTGCCCTCTGCGAGATATACAAAAAGAGATTCTGAGAAGCCTGTGTGGTCAAAGAGCCTATTTCCAAACTTAACTGAACACGAAATGTTATCAATGAGATCTTTAAACAGTCATTAGAGCATGTTTTCTCTAGAAATACTTTGGGAAACACAGTTTTTTTTTTGACTGTTAAAATTATTAATGTGAAATTCTGTAGTAAGTATTAGTCTTGGGAACATTATGGATTTAGTCTGTGTTGAAGAATATCTCTGATATTAGTTTTTTTTTAAAGGCCAGTACAATGAATTTCAATTAGTTCCCAATGATCAGACCACTGGGTAAGTTGGTTAAGATCACAGGTTGAGACTTTGAGGTAGTAAAGACTGTAAAATACTTTTTCAAAATATACTCATTGGTATATTTCTTCTGAGAAGGCTGAAATGTAGCTGGGAACCAGCCAGGATGAACACAAATGAAGGTAATTGTAGTAAGATAGGAGAGCTATGGGCAAGACATGGACTAAAGGATCCCGAACACTGAAGAGAAACATTTCGACCTTCTCCTTTCTAAGATGGGTATGTGTGTGAGTACTCAATAGATTTTGAAAACAAGGAGAACATGAGAGAACAAGCTACATCTGTGGATTAAGTGGAGAATACAAACAGTGTTAACATCACAGGGATCTGTAGACAGACTACACAGAAAGGGACCAAGAAGAGGAGTGGATGGCTCTCTTGAATTGAAATACCTGTAATAGTCTCAGCCCTCAAGGGCTTTGTTTGGTGCCCTTGGGTGAAGCCAGAGACCAGGACCTCATAGCCAATGCCAGTTATGAGGCCTCTAAGCTCCAGCTTCCTCTGGGTTCCTGAAAGTGTGAATTCCTGGGGGTCCAGCAGCTTCCCAGAATCCACCACGGTTACTAGAAAGCTGTCAAAGGCATTCTTCGATGCCGTCCAGGAAACTGTGAACCCGTAGGGATTAGTGTCGGAAATAGTTAAATTTTCCAGAAGGGGCAAGGCCTCTGAAAGAAGGGAGGAGTGAAAATGACTCAGGTTAACAGCACTGATTTGGCTAGGGCAGTGTGCAGCCCCAAGAACACAGACAGATTCCCAGTCAACCATCCCATAAGTTAAATGCTCATGACTCCAAGAACACAGACAGATTCCCTGTCAATCACTCCATGAGTTAAGTGCTCATGACTCCAAGAACACAGATAGATTCCCAGTCATTTGCCCCATAAGTTAAATGCTCAGAAAAGGAACATTTAGTAATAATGTCTTGAGTGCCTGATATTGTTATGTAGAGTAACCTTCTCAATAAGACCTGTGCAGTAACTATCATTCCCAATCATAGGTCAAAAGAAAAGTTTCTAAATGGTTGTCTGATTTGGCTCAAGTCTCACCTTAGCAAGGTGTGATAGAGTAGGGCCCTCAGTTGAGCCTAACTTGGGCCATCTGTGTCTCACTATACAAATAGGACACCTTGTGTCACTTTGAAACATTTATCTTGCTGTTTCTTATTTTGAAGCAAATCAGATTTAAAAAAAAAAAAAAACTGTTGTTGCAAGTATACTTTTTTCGTATATTTCATATCTTAATCTGCTTCATATTTTGAATACAATCATTTGGGCCAACTAACGAGTGATACAGTTTCATAAACGGCAGTCACAGGAGCAATAAGGTTTGTTGTGTCATTATTTATCCAAATTAACGACTCAAGTTCATAAACCAGGAAATGATTCTCAAGTTTGGCAATTCTTATGTTGTTTGTTTTTTTCTGGGTTAAGTTAGGAAGCAAGAACATATTTTTGTTATCCTGGTATCATGCTTTGTCCATCCATTCACTAAACATCTGTGTCCCAGACTCAGTTATTCCCTAGTTGCCAAGGGGTCTTTTCATACACTTGAGTTTTCTAAAGAGTGACCTTATGGTAGCCAAGCTTCTGAAAACAAGTCCCAGTTGAGGAGGCTACAGATCATTGATCCAGTCCACCACAAGGATGCTGTAAGGTAACTGTTGCTCTGTCTGCTGGCCTCCAGGATATCAATGGGAACAAAAAGTCTCTGACTTTTCCAAGGCCTTCTTGCTCCAAGTTTGGTATGCTTTGCACATCCCAAGTAAATGCTATCAAGTGCTCTAACACAGTGGGGACATAGTTCTAATGGAAAAGGTGATAGAAGACCAGTGCATCCTCACCTAGCACTTAGCCACGCTGAATGTACTTACTTTATATCAAACGGGAGAGGGGTGGAAATTCCATGCCCAAGTCTGCTTTAGCAGCATGTAATTTAGAATCTTTCTTTCTTCTCTTTCTTTGTTTCTTTCTTTGTTTCTTTCTTTCTTTCTTTTTCCTCTCTCTCTCTCTCTCTCTCTCTCTCTCTCTCTCTCTCTCTCTCTCTCTCTCTCTCTTTAATGTTGCTGTTGCAGCTGAGAAGTTTCAAAGTGATAGATGACCTTGCACTAATGCTTATGGTCAAATCCCACTAGGATATAAAGACAATGTTTAAAAAGAAGCAATTGACATATGAATAAGTGAATGAATGCCTTCATCCATAAGCAGAGACCTAACTTTGCTGTGGCTTGGACTTCCTGTGCTGATTTTGTAATAGTTGATGTTTATTTTGAGAGGCTTTTTTTTCCTCATAAGATTTCCCAAGAGCTGTAACTCTATCAAAGCAAATATGAAATTGTTTTTACCATGCAATCAGTCTTAGTTTGTAAAGCAAGGATCTCAAATGTTGGTTTTGTTTAGAGAAGTGGTGTCCTTCTTTGATAGCTGGCCTCTGTAACTCCATGCCATCAAAGCAGTGAATTCCAGTGGAAACAGGTATTTTCAGGCTAATCAAGTGCTTGTTTTTTTTTTCTCCCACAGTCTTTCCTATTCATTTTCATTTCTTTTTTTGGTATGCTTCTTTCAAAAAGCAGAGTCTTTTACATTATGGATTAGCAGAAACAATGCTGTAACTGGATCTATGTTTCTTTCCTGAGGGCGGCTCTTTCAGCCTCCCTGGCTTCTCTCTGTTCTGTGGGAGGTCTTTCAGAATGTGACATGTAAGGGCCTGGTGAGTAGGAAGAGACTTCCTCTCACTCTATTCTTTCTGCTGTACTTTAAAAACAAAAAACAGCTTAAATTCATATTTGATAATTGAAAAGAAAAAAATATACTTAAAATCTTATGCTAAAACATATCCAATATCCTAATAAGAGGAAGTTGTAAGGCATGTTTCTATTGTTTCATCTGGGTTTTTTGGTTCATTTAGCTATTTATGTACAGGGATGGGGAACAAACCTAAAGTCTTACTCATGGTGGGCAAGTGAATTAACTTTGATCTACACACCAGCCTTGTTTACTTTTAAGAAGCCCACTCTCCTCATACTCTTGGGAAGCAACATGGGGACATAACACTGGTAGAGGATCCAGTGGAGGCTAGGCAGTTTCTTTTCACTGTGTCTGCTAGATTCCTAATATAGATGGCCAACAGCCTTAGTGGACACCCTCTTTCCTAACATAAGGACATCAGGGTCCAAACAAATTTGCACCTGCCAGGGCTATGTGTAGGTAAGATGGTGTGGGATAGGTGTAGAAATCAACCAGACTTGATCTCAGCTACCACAATTAGTTAGCTGTACTGATTAACATAGCTCATTTATAGGAATTTAGACTCTGAGAGGGACTAGCTTAGTTTAAGGGTCACACGACTATGTCTATCTCCTGAGAGTTTAGTAGAAGAGAATTTCTAAGCATTTTCTTTCAGAGGTTTGTCAAGCTGGAGATTTATGAAACCACATACAGCCTTTACCAGCAACTTAAGGTAAGATCAGGACAGAAAATAGGCAGCGTCTCTTTATATGATCTATAGAAAGATCACAGTTTAAATTTAATAAGTGTATAAAATTTAGCATTTATCTATCTTCCTGGGTTGAACTTGTCAGTTTATGTGCTTGACTATTTTAAGAGTAAGTTTTTTGTTTTGTTTTGGCTTTTTTTTTTTTTTTTTTGACAAATTATAGGATGTAGGGGACCTCTAGGACACTAGGTACTTTACATCTTACATACCAAAATTTACGGACACAATTCCTGCTCCAGATCTTCGCTAATTTAGATTTCACTCTTTCTTCAGACTTTCTGCACCACTGATAAAGCAGTCTATAAAATGGGCCAAAAGCTCCCGGAAGCTCTCTACAAGTGTGAAGAGCTTCCTAGAGAGGCTGGAACGGCCCTCCTCTCCTCAGGAGTGCCATTGCTCTTAGTGGTTAGAAATTTACATTTGGTATTTTTGCTATTGCGAATAACATTGCATGGCAATCCATTTCCATCAGTGGCTACATTAGTAAGAACATTTGGTAAGCACACAGAGGAGAATACTATATAGCCATAAAAGAAGGGAATTCTACTATTCTTGATGTCACAGTTAAGCCTGGAGAACATTAAGTGAAATAAGCCAAGAATGGGAAGAGACGCCACTTTACAGTTTCCCTTTTATGGAGAATCTTGACAAACTGGGCTGATAGATGTATAAGGGAGAATGCTAGTCTCCAGAGGTTGGGTTGGCCACTTGTCATTGGTCAAAAGGCACAAAGTTCAGCTGGCCAGTGGGAATAAGCTTCACTGAGGCACAGAATAAGCTAACTGAGGCACAGAATAGCTGCCCCAGTTAATAATAATAACAGATGTTCCAAACTGCTGAAAGATTAGATTTTAAATATTATCACAAAAGGTAGATGGCATGATTGATATATTAATTGATTTAATTTGGTAATTCTTCCATAAATGCATATGTTAAAATATCACTTTGTACCATATATTCTAATGAATACATATGTATATATGATATATATATGACATGAATACATATATATTCATTTCCTGTAGGTTGAAAGTAAAGACCTTTACATTTGGAGTCAAGACTATGTTTGGGATTGAATTTTTCTTTAGAATGCCTATCTCCTTTTTTTTTTTTTTTTTCCCAGAATCCTAAACTGATGGAGAGAACCTTTGAATACCTGTAATGACAAAGGCAGTGAGGGGTCCTCTGGGGTCACCAGCCCAGGTGGTCTCTGTTACACTGACATCATAGGCAGTGTTCTCTACCAAGCCTGTGCTGTGAGCTTGCTGTGTGTCTCCTGGGACTGTGAGCTGCTGAGACTTGTGCAGTGATTGAGCACCACTCACATTGATAACAATCTTTGCAAAAAGCCCAGCTTGTGTGGTCTATGACTCGTTGAAGCTGTCAGGAGTAATATTGCTAAAGATTAGCATGCCCAACTGTGGTTCTGGCTCCAAAGGGAAGGAACATGGGCAGAAACAAGAGAGAGATTGTCAGAATTTTTCCGTAAAATTTGAGTGTCTGTATTTAACTGAATACTTGCAGAAAAAAGTTAAATGTTAAGCAATATCTATACCTACATTTACTATATGACAAAGAAGTTACTGATTTTTCTGCAGGCATGTATTTGTGTTTTTGTGTTCTTCTAAAGTGTAAAAGTGTTTGGAGCCATTTGTAAAGGAAAGTTAACCAGCCACCAAAAGTACAGCTAGAACTCATATAAAAGATATTACGGCTACATTTGCCAAAATCTTGGAGGTCAAGATGTCCCAGGGAAGACAGCTTCATGTTGAAGCATTCATCATAAACAGCGATCATTTTTGTTTACTAATAAGATTCACAGGGCACACTCCCCTTCAAAGGCTTTGAAAAGCTTGTTCTGTAAATAAATCTATGCGGTCTTGTTCATCCCAGCATTGCTAAGATATAGATCCCTTATCTTAGGAATGTTTCTAAATGCCCCAGTGAGATGGTATCCCACTGAGCATTCTTTAGAAAGTGCTTTTTGGGTTTTTTTTTTTTTTTCATTTGACCTATATAGAAGCACAAATTAAAGGTTAACATCCACATCTATGTGGGATTCCTTCAAGGACATTGGAAACTTAAATGTGTGCATAATAGGAAAATCTATACCTCACCCCAAATGCTATATAAGTGAAAATGGATTACATTAATGAATGTCTAGTAGATGCAAAAGCTGTAGAAAAACTTGAAGTTAAACACCAAATTCCTTGATTAGGGAATTTGCTTAATGGAACTTTTGTAAAGAGAAAAAAAAATCTGTTGAAGTAAATTTTTTCTTCTTTCTTAAATAGTAATATGAGAAACTCATTTAACATAATAGGCTTTCATAGCTAGTGTCAACTGAGTTGTATGTAGGGCCAGACTCCTAGTCATTTATTAAGTAATAAGAATGTGTAGTAAGTCAAACCAGGTTGATTTGAAAGAGAACCAGTAGCCCTAGAAGGCTGAACTATTGATAGGATTTAGGGTTGGAGAGAGGCAAACTATTTTTCCAACCTGGGAGCTGTTTTGTTTCAGCTCCAACGTTTAGAGATAAGAATGAGCTCATTTGAGTAAAATTTAACTGCAAAACTCCATGGCATATAGATGCTCTGAAGTCTCTAAGGATCCAACCAATTTGGCTCAGAAACAGCTTACAGTTGTAGCACTGGCATGCTTTTTCTTTCCTGTCATTCTGAGGTGCTGATAAGGCTGTAGTTTTTGCTTCTACTTTGGCAGTTGATTTTACAACCACACAGAGGATAAAGTCCTCTAGACAGAACTCAGCTCTTCACTGTCTTCTGCTGTAGAAGCCATCTTTTGAATTAAAGATGCAGTCTATAATTCTTTTCATGCTACAATAAGAAGACTGGCAGTGCCACACATTTATCATGCGGATGAAGGGAGGAAAGCCTTGGTTCCTGAGGTTAGCATTTCCTTCAGTCAACTCTCAGAGGATGCAACCATGGTGAATTGTGAGATATAAGACAAATCCCAGAAAGAGAATGCTAGTTAGAGTTTGGTCAGTGTTCCATGCAGGTAAGGGACATTTTTCTCTCTTATGAACACTTCTTGGACATACTGTCTGCTTCCAAGAAAGATAGACATGTTTAAAGAATTAATGCTCTGAGTATTCACCACATGCATTGCAATTATGACAAGATGATGGATGGGAAGAAAGTTCTGGTGCTTTGAAACAGACAACAATGGGTGACAGTGCATGCTTGATGACAGAGTAGATGTCAAAAGAGAGCAGCCTATCTGTCAAGAATCCAGACAAATGAAAATCTCAAGAACAAAATGGGTACCACTGGGTCTTCTCATGAGGTTTTTTTTTGTTGTTGTTGTTGTTGCAATTCAGAGTACCTTCTTAGCATTCTTGGGGCAGCAATCAATATATAAAATCCAGGCAAATGAAAAGAGACTATAGATTGTGTTTGACTTAAAAAAGCATGCAGACATTCCTTTGAATGGGACACAGGCAAGGTTTGATTAGAAGGACCACAGGCAGGTGAGAATGGGTGTTATAAGCAAAGATTGTTGAAGAGTGGAGGAAAAGATGGTTTAGGAATTCAAACAAAGCAAGTCATGTTAACTCAACACAAACAGAGCAACTCCAGACTGAAATGGGCACACAGGAAGAACATTTAGACTATGAAGGTCCTTTATTTGGGAAGAAGTGTGCTTTAGAGCTTTGATTAGATGGCTACATCAAATTGAGAGGGATCTGGTAGAAGTAAGAGAATGAAAGATGGGCAGTAGCTGATTTTTAAAATGTTGTTCAAAGGGGGGGAGACTGAAGAAACCCTAATGGGAAGTACTTATGGTTGCATAGACCATCAGGATCTGAGCATGCTGTCTGCCTGTCAGCCTGGGCAGGTAAGTGCTGTAATTAGAAGATACCTTGTTTGTGCTGTAATTAGGAGATGGCAGAGTTTCAGGATGACTGAGGATAGAGTATACCACTATTGTTTGGTGATGATCAAAACAACAAACTTCTATAAGAAAGCTATTTAGGGCAAACTCCTGAGGTCATATTTGAGGCAGAGATGTGGCTAAGAAGAGAGCTGTCTGTCAGCAATAAGATTACATATGAAAGTAAGTTCATCAAATTCGCCATTAGAATCAAAACTAAAACACAGAAGACTAAGTCCATAAGGTTTCAGACTCTGCCTTTTAGGCAAGAAACTATTCTTTGTTGAAAAGCAATTCAAGCCAAGCACACATGGTCAACTTCTTTTTGTCCCCTCTGTGTTATTATATTTTTAACATGAATGGACTAGCAACCAAGAATCCCTGGCTCCTTTTTTTTTTTTTTTTTCTAGAGACTACCCTGACAATGGTCTAAAACAGCATATAAGTTGGGTCTCCATCAACCATTGGTGATCTAAGCAGAAGGTAATTTTGATGCCATAATACCAATCCTTTTCTTGTGTTCTCCAGAACATGGATCTTCTTTTGTGAACTATTAAGAAAAACTGCAATCCTTACATATTTTTTCTAGTCTGGATCATGCTAATTTATTTGTAAAGTGAAGGTATTGCCTCAAATGTGTGAAAAATGTTGCCTGAGTGGACAATGCTCTCCTCCCTAGAGTCCATCTCAAGACACAACAGAAATTATCTGGCACAGAACACATGCCACAGGACTACATATGCAGAGTAATAACAGTTTGCTTCCTTTGGAGCCATGTTTCTTATCTGAGAAAAGACTATTATCTCCTTTTTGCCATGTGTCTCTCAGCATGCTAGATAGAAGACATCTTTTCTTCTACAGCTGGTGTTGAGGTTGAGGTAATGTGCATGGTGTGGGTACCTCTTGCTTATCTGATGAGTTATCTATCATTGCTCTTTCTTTTCATTTTCCCAGACGGAGAAAGAAATAAAAGCAAAACAGGGCACTGTTGACAATTTTCTTAAATCAATAGGATCTTTGGGTATGAGGATGTCCAAGACTTTACAGAGAGACAAATATTAGGATAATCAAAAAACATAAATTTGATTGGAAGACACATCTTTGCAAGCCAATGACAATTATCATGATGATTTTGAAGTTACCAAAGGAGGGAGTTCCTTTCTCCAAATTATTTATGGCAACCCTGGACAAAATTTCATGTGATACTTAGAATAGTCTGCTTATGATAGCCAGAGATATGGATTCATGCAAATGTACCATTTAGGTGTCTGTCAGAAGAAAATTTTGTTAGACAATGCTGCAGCCCAGCAACCTAGGAAAGATAATATTCAATGGCTTATACCTCATTGGCCAATGGAATCAAGTGGCTTCATCCTGCTGAGAGAGACTGTGGAGAGAGAGAATGTCAGAAACGAGAGAGAACACTCATGTACCTGTGGTGGCTGTGGTACTGACGGTTTTGGAACGGATGCTGGGAGCAATTCCAGAGAGGTAGACAATGAAATCAGTCCTAGGTGGAAGCCCTGAGATGTGGGCACTTCGCTCAGCACCAGATATATTATGTTCTGCTGTCTGCACCAACCTATTAGAATCAATAATTTCAATAGTAAACATGTCGAAGATCCTGTCGGTAGCTGTCCAGGAAAGATTGAAGCTCTCAGGAGTTACGTCAGAAACATTTAAGTTTCCAATTTCGGGTTCTTTGGCTGAAAGATGAGAGGGAAGGAGAGAAAAAGAAAAACAAATCAAATTATTTAGTTATTTGGCTGTGTTTCAAGGTGCAGGTGGTTAGCAGAACCATGTGTGGGGGAGCAGGATCTGATAGTTCAGGGTTACAAGTGAGACAAAGCCAGGCTGCCACTACTAATCAGTGCCAAGGAAGGAGAAAATGGTTTTGTGAAGAGAAAAATGAACAAAGGAAGGTATGGCTGTTAAATTTTTCTGCCCTGCATTTGCCACTCATGATCAGGCCTGGCAAGATACCTCAGGAGAGAAGATGGGCTGGCTGGACTGAGTGGAATTAGCTTCGTCTTAGCCGGACCTGTCTCCGAAAGCCCTGCCTCAGGTCATTGGCAATCAGTCAAAAGATATGAAGGCTGACAGCTTTCAGACTCTTGAGCTGCACCCAGGGACCAAGATTATATGGATTCCTGCATTAGCTTTGAGAGAGCCCTTTGCTTTGAGAGAGTGCCCATCGATCTAAATGAGTGTTAAATAATTCTGACAGCATGGGCCTCTCTGGGTGGGACCTTGAGGCTTCTGATTTTGTCACTTGAAAGGATCCACCCATCTCTCAGGGTTACTCTTGATTATTTTTTTTTTCCATACTTTAGATAAGGAACAGCCAGCTGTTCTCATCATCTGTTAAAATAGCCTGTTCTCTTTTACTTAGGTCTATGTAGGCCAAGGAGGCCAGTCCTGCATTAGCAGCCAAGACAGCTAAGCCAAACAGTTCAGACAACCCTTTTTAGCTAAGAAATAATATTTTGCTGGAGAGATGTCCTGAGAGTGCTTTTGCTTTTCTGAGAAGTAGTGATATAGCATGCAGGGTGTGCACATGGGAGGGAGCTGTGGAGCAAGTACAATCTATGTAGCCAGGAGAAAGACCCCTAATCCCAGATTCACAGATGAATTATAGCCCTTCCCCCTCCATGGGCCAACTTGTCAATGACAAGAATGTTGCTACCATAAAAAATAAAAATACAGATGGCATCCAAACCACGAGATCTGCAGGAAAGATCAGAAGTGGTGGGTGATAGATTGCTCTGCCTTCTGGGCCGAAATAGTTTGTGGATGTCAGATAAGAACCCTGGGGAAAAATTAGGAGATCTTCAACTGTATTCTCTGAGGTTACTGTCCACACTGTGGTTACCTATGTTTTATGCGTGTATCAGTGACAGTTCCCATAATAAGTGAGGCAAAATTGCAGAGTTGTCCTTTTGAATCAACAAAGATGTATTGGTTTGCTATGAGAGTCTAGTCACGGTGACTATGTAAAAGGGAGGCAGTCTCAGGAGAAACAACTCATCAGGGCACACTGTAAAGACGAGACACAGAAAACAGGATTCACTTGGGCAGATTTCTATTGAATGCTTTATAACTGCAATAGTGTAACAAGTAAATCAGAATGCATCCCTGGTGTCAGGACTGAGAGCTTGCTTCAGGGAATAACTCTTGATTCACAGAGCAAAAGAGCAGGCATCAACTCTGTTACATTTACAGCCTTGGATACTTCTTGCTCTGACGGCTGCTGAGTGTCCTGCTAGAGAGCAACACTGTCTTTGGTATACTATCCATTCAGAATTATATGATGTTCCCTCTCTTTGACAGACAATTTGATAGTTCGATGTTCTTACAATGACTCTGCATCCGAGAGAATTGCCTACAGGAGGGTAATTCAGTTCTCCTGTTGTGCTCACTTCATTTTAAAAAAATTCACTGGTTAAGTGTAGGCACCATAGGACACATCTTCACAAGAAATTTTGAAATAGTGCAGCATCATTTTCAAACAACAAAAGAGTCTCTAAAATAAATGGTCTGTGCTCCATCAAACCTCACATGTAGGGAAGGATGGGCTTTTGATTCTCTGCCAGGCTTACAGATGAGAGTTCAAACCAATAGGCTGGTTCTCCAAACAGAAGCAACCACGCAAAGATGTCATTGCGGGATTGACTAGGTGAATCAAGAGAGTGGATGTTGGAGGCCAGAAGTAAGTGTCAGTATCTTACATGGCTCATCATTGCTGTGGCAAAGGCATTGGAATGATGGAACAGCTCACAGAGAGGGCTCTCAGCATGTGTCATGCATAGAAAGGGACCAGCCACTAAGAAAAGCTAATTCCCTTAGACAGAGAGAGAGACAGAGAGAGAGAGAGAGAGAGAGAGAGAGAGAGAGAGAGAGAGAGAGGAGAACCATGAGGACAGGACTAAGCATGGGCAGTGGAGATGATACCTGTGGAGACATCAGCAGAGAGCATTGGTGTTCTAGAGCCCTGGATCACCCCATAGATGGAGACTCTATAAAGGGTATCAGCCTTGAGGCCTGGGATATCCACAGCTCTGAGGCTGCCGGGCACCGTGAGGTTCTGAGCAGCCTCCACATTGTTGGCTTCCTGCACCTGAATGACAAAGTGCTTATAGGCCAGGTCATCTGTGGTCCAGTTGAGTGCAAGGCTGTCCCAGCTGACCTCAGTCACGGACAAGCCTCCCAGCTGAGGGAGATCCTCTGAGGAAGGCAGAGAATTTTCTGTTAGTGCTGCAAACCAAGCAAGACAGCCAAATGTTCCACAACCCTACTCCAGAAAAGCAAAGGGGGAGAGAAAGAATGTTTTGGTTTGGTTTTGGTAGCTCCTGATCTCTGGGTATTATTGTATTCAGATTTTTGTTACTCTGGTTATAGCTTTGCTGAAGAGTTGAAACAGTCAGAAAAGGAAAATTTGCATCAGGCCTCCTTGAAAGTCAGAAGCATAGAAATCTCTGGGAATGTTCAGCCAGTAGCTAAAGGCTACCAGGAATATGTGGAATTGTAGAGGGAGCAAGAAAGTAGGAGTCGTCAAAAGCACAGGATTTGGAGGTCCTCAGACCTGGGTTAGAATTCTGACACAGATATTTGCAAGCTGTATTATCTTGGGCATCGTGCTTCCTCTGGAGCCTCAGTTTTAAGTAGAACTGACTGTACCATCTTGTTAGGTTCTGTGATTACTTGATATTTATTAAGATCTTCATATCATACACAAGGCACAGAAACTGTCTGATAAATGGCAAGATAAAAAGATGAGCCTGCTGATGTGTTTTGGAACATCCTAGTCATGTGGGAAGTCATGCCTCATTTTATAACTTGAGGATAAGGATCATCTTGTGGCTGGCTACCTGCTCTGGATTTGGGCTTCTGAAGAATTCATGTTCCCAAGTTCTGACAGGTGGTCTGGTTTATCTCTGAGCTTTTCTTAACTTTCAAGGACTTGATGTTACACAATAGATCCCTGGTTTGGCTTACACTCTCCAACCGTCTTAACTCTTGGCATGAAGCATGGCTGCATCATAAAGCAAGGCTGTGTGGAATCAGCATGCTTATTTTTAATTAAGAGTGATTCTGTGTTGCTCAGTACATGTGCAAAGCGGGGCCTACTATTTTGTTTTTTTTACTGTGTAAGAAGGTTCTTTAGTTATTGCTGATTAAGAAAGGCTGACTTTAGGGTATGGAAAAATTTACTGTTTGGGATTCAGTACAATCTTGGCTCTAATTTGTATGTGTGTGTGTGTGTGTGTGTGTGTGTGTGTGTGTGAGAGAGAGAGAGAGAGAGAGAGAGAGAGAGAGAGAGAGAGAGAGAGAGAGTTTATATGTATGTGGTTGTGTGCAGGAGGCCAGAGGTTAGCATCAAATATCTTTCCTCAATCATTCCCAAACTTAGATTCAGACAAGGTCTCTCACTGAATCTGGAACACACCAATTCAGCCAGATTGGCTCTTCAGGAATCATCAAAAACCCTCTTGTCCCCACTTCCTCAGTTGATATTATAAGTATACCTCTGTACCCTTATGAGGGATCGAACTCTGGTCCTCAAGCATGGGAAACAAGCCCTATACACACTGAAGTACACCTTTATCCATCTTCTTAAGGCGGAAGTGGCTAGGAATTAGAAGTTGTAGAGAGATCTTAGCCTTTTTTAAAAAGTGTATAATTCTTGTTCTTAAGTGTCCCAGGATCTTTCAGGGGAAGATGTCCCAATGCTGACCAGGAGTTTTCTGGAAGGTCTGGGGACATAGGTGCACTTGCTGAGAACTGTTTATCTACGGCATGAAAGACTTCTAAAAAAGTGTATAATTCTTGTTCTTAAGTGTCCCAGGATCTTTCAGGGGAAGATGTCCCAATGCTGACCCGGAGTTTTCTGGAAGGTCTGGGAACATAGGTGCACTTGCTGAGAACTGTTTATCTACGGCATGAAAGACTTCACTGGAAAATTCCACTTGCTAAAGGAGCTGGGCAGCTGCAGCAAGGCGTGCAGACTGTAAATGTCATCAGCACCCCTGGCCTAGACCACACATCCCAGATCACCTTTGTTTTATCTCAACCCAGTCCAGGAATAAGGCAAAATGATAACCTGGCCAACTTAGGTAAATGATCATAATCGTCTTCCTTATATCAGGTATATGTATACTTCACAGCAATGGGCAAGTTTTATATATATATATATATATATATATATATATATATATATATATATATGCAGGAAAACTGATGGTTTGAATTAGGTAATTTGATGACATTATCAAAATACAAGTCACATGGAGAGGGACACAGCATCAAAACTTTATCACCACAAATTTTACCATTCATTTCACCCTCCTTGGAAGCTATTCTGGACCCTTTATGAACAGCATAAAGCTTTCTGTGGTAGATGGAGCAGCATATTTCAAGGGGCATTTCAAGGACTGAGATGAATTTCTTTTTCTCTTCAGCTTAAATGGAAAACATGGGACTTAAAGGTACTGTCTTTTCTTGGAAAGGTTCGTACTCTGAGTGCACTTCAGAAATGAGCTTAGATAACTTCAGAACAAGATGTCTACATCAGTTTCTAGATCTGAATAAATCCGACTAGGAATTGGGTATTACTTAATGTCTCTGAGGGCAGTATTGAAAAGATTTCTCTAGAAAGTTCTGTTCTCCTGGGCCACAAACCTGCTGCCTGTGCTTTGTCTTACCATGGTTGGGTTTATGACTGTGAAGGCTACTTTTGGTTGTCAACTTGACTAAATTTAGAATGAACTAAAACCCAAGTAGCTAGGAATGCCTATGGGGAATTTTTTTTTTTCTTAATTAAATCATTTGAAGTGGCAAGACCCACTTGTAATCCAGATCTTTTGAGACGGGAAGATACACTTTTAATTCAGCTCTTTTGAGGTAGGAAGAACCCCTTTTTAGCTGGGCCAAACCTTTTGGTATCCTTTATGAAATTGGCCCTTACAAAACACACAGAAGAATGGGGCTCCCTCTCTGTCTGCCTGGTCTCACTCCTGCTGGCAAGTCCATTCTTTTTCTGACCTGAGGGCCTGCTTATTCAGGGTTGCAGTGCATACTAAAGACTAGATGAGACACCCAGCCTCACAGACTGAACAATTACTGGATTCTTGGTCTTTCTGTTGGTAGACAGCCATTTTTTGGATTAGCTAGACTACAGCCTGTAAGCCATTTTAATAAATCACATATATATTCTCATAATAACTCCCATATGTATTCCATAATAAATCATATATATATATACATATATATATATTCATTCTATAATTTCTGTTTCTCTAGATGGTACTGAATAATACAACTACTTAGCTGTTCATCACTGGCTAGACGATGGACATTTTGTCAAGTGCTTTCATTTCTTAGTCTATCCATTGCTCATGGAAGGGTTCTAAAGCAGAGGTATTATTTTTAATTCAATGGCAAGTAAAAACCGGCTCAGAGATGCAAAGCAATACATCTAGCCCAGAAATACAGAATTCTAGTTCAGACCTGCTAAGTCACAGATTCATGTTACCTGCAAACCATCAGCTAAGACCTACCTATGAGGGATTTTTGCTATTCTAGGAACAGCCAGATGGGCATATATCACATCTCTGGTCCAGAATGGTCATGTACCTGTGATGAGCTCTACAGCAAGTGGTTTAGTGGGGAGACCCCTGACTTTGCCATGCAGGGTGACTGTGTAGTGAGTACCGGCCCTGAGACCTTGCATTTCCATGGAGCACAGCCGACCAGGAATAGTAAGGTGGTAGGTCCATTCTGCCTGGTTAGTCTACTGAATTCTAGTGATAAATTGGTCCTAAGTCCTGTCTGGTGTGGTCCAGTCCAGTTTGAGAACATCCCATCTAAGCCCAGTCACTGTGAAGTTTCCCAGACCTGGAACCTTCTCTGCATGAGAATACAGAGAGACAAAGTTGCTGTAAAAGGGAACTGCACTCTGGGATTCAGGTGAGATGGGGTTTGACTGAAGTTGGGATGAGCAATTTGGTTTGTGTTGACTACGGATGTGTGGTTTACTGCAGTATTGAGCACATTCTGATTGTTAGAATTAAAGCCAAGGATTTCTCTCAGCCTTTGAGAATGAAAGGTAGTTTTTAGAATTGCTCAACACTTCTATTCTTGATATACCACTATGTTTATGGGAAGCTCTTGAGTGTTCTTAAAAGGAGCTCAGAGTGATTTTATTTTTCATTTACAAATTTTGCTTTCAAGCTTCTTGAATATTAAAATTGAAACACACTTTTCAAGAGGAGCCACCTCTCACTTTTGAAAAAGAAGAGTAGGTGGAATTTTATATGGAACTGTCTATCAGACTAAGAGCAAGACCTGGCCAAATAAGAGATAAGAAATTTGAAAAGAAGCAGAAGTGATTTGCCAGTATTTCCCCGACATAGAAGGCTCTAAGTCCCATTTAGAGATGGGATTCCTCTTAAGCAGAGACAAGGATGAGAAAAAAGGAGTGAATGGGTCCAAAATACCTGTCAAGACCTCAACAGAGAGAGGGGCCGTGCTGAAGTCCTGGGTGACCCCTCGAAGGGTGATGTAATAGCGGGTGGCTGCTTTGAGCCCAGGCAGGTCCACTGACCTCAGTCCTCCTGGGACTGTGAGGTTCTGGACAGTCTGGGTCGTGTCAGCCTCTAGCACCTGAATGAAAAAGTTCTTATAGGCTCCTTCTGGAGCAGTCCAGTTGAGCTTGAGGGCATCCCAGCCCACCTCTGCCACAGTGACCTCTCCCAAATTGGGAGTTTTTCCTAGAGAAGGACAAAGAATGCATTTTAAAGTCATTGCAAGATACAAGAAATCTTGAACACAAGGACAGGCTTTACATCCCCCGAAAACATGACATTTGTTAGATAAACTTGCTTCCCGCAACATTTTAAACCTTGGAAAGAGCAGAAGAGGGCTGTAGGGAAATATTTGCTTTCTTAGTTTATCAATTTCAGAGAATTCAGGAATTCATTCTGTGGCTAATTTCCTTTTGACTCTAGCACATAATCAGCCCTTAATGTGGGGTCACCATCCTTGGTTTATTTGGACTGTCCTAGATGATGGATTCCATACAGCAGCAATGTGTTGTTTATGTGAAATGTTAACATGGCCTTGGAACCATGTCACGAGATGGCCTGGCTATTCATCATCAGACCCCGTGGCACTATAGCTTGTGGCTGAACAAGACCATTCTAAAATCAATGATGTGTGATTATCCTTGGTCAGTTTCCTGTTGAGAAAAACAGAAGCTTTAGATATTAAGGAAGAAAGTACCTGTGGAGGTCTCAGCAGAGAGCACTGGTGTTCTATAGCCCCGGGCTACCCCATAGATGGAGACTCTATAAGGAGTGGCAGCCTTGAGGCCTGGGATATCTGCAGTCCGGAGGTTACCAAGTACTGTGAAGTTGTGAGCAGTCTCCACCTTGTTGGCTTCCTGTACCTGAATGACAAAGTACTCATAGGCCAGGTCATCTGCAGTCCAGTTGAGTCTGAGGCCATCCCAGCCGGCCTCAGTCACCGTGAGATTTTCCAGGGAAGGCACTTCTTCTGAACAATGACAGAGACAAGGTCAGTTATACTATTCATCAAATGCTTGCCTTTTAAGAACCCAGCAAATCCATTGGCCATAGGCCATAGACTGCATACCAAGATGCTGTTGCTATATGCCCGGTGGTGCTGTCCCCCAAAATACAATAAGTAAGTTAGTATAGCATTGAGCTTGCCTTTGTACAGTTGAGTTTTCTTTTGGAAATATGTTTTCTTGTTTACAAGTATCCTAGAGAAAACTATACTCATGTTAATGAGGCTCCATGTCTCAGTTTCCAGTTGGCAAAGTTGTTTTCATTATAAGGAATTAGCCTCAGCTGGTCTTGGGTTTGCATTTTGTAGCCCCCTAGATCTGCTTAAGTTTCTTTTCTCTTTGTGCTGCCTTGGCCTCTCCTAGAAGATCATTACAATTCAATTTGGACTTTACAGTTCCTGAGTTTTAGGTCTTTTTTTTTTTTTTTTTTTTTTAACAAACCAGTTTAGTAGAGTGGGGTAAGTAAAAAGTACTGGTCAGTCTGAATTGAGACAGGTGACAAGCTTTCAAAATGCCATTCCTT
Organism: Arvicanthis niloticus; assembly: GCF_011762505.2. Lineage (NCBI taxonomy): Eukaryota > Metazoa > Chordata > Mammalia > Rodentia > Muridae > Arvicanthis > Arvicanthis niloticus. The sequence continues at coordinate 83,337,163 of NC_047662.1, read as the reverse complement.
GGGAATTAGAAAGAAGCAAATTGGAACCTAAAAGAAACAATTTATTAGGCTCTAATGGTACAGCCTCCTTTGTCTGAATCTGCCTTAAGGTGGTCCCTTTGCCTGGGCTGAGTTTAAGTGGACGCTGCATGACCTTCACAGACAAAGGATCTCTCTGGAAACTGTTTCTGAAAGTGGGAGGGCACAAACTGCCTTTGCTCCTTTGGAAAAAAAAAAGTTCATTTTTCTGTTTACTTGGGTGGTGATTTCAAATGATCCCTGTATGAACATGAAAACTGCTTTTAACTTGAAAATGCTAGCTTGCAAATGGTCCGAGCATTGCTTTTGTAAAATTTGTTTCATTCATGGATTTTTTTGTGAATCCCACATTTACAAAGTTATAATGTTTCAGCTTTTTAAAATGCATTTTGACCTAGAACATGAGTACATAAACTAGGACAAATTAGTGGGTGATGCCTGAGAGTCAGAAGGCTGATACATTTTTACATTTGGAAATCCTTGGTTTAAAAAAATAAATCTTAAGGAATGATATTTCATGATTTTTGGAAGTCAAATGAAATTCATATTTTTGTGTTAGAAATGGAGTTTTAGTGGAACCTTCTCTATTCTACATGGTTGATGGCTGCTAACTGTCACAGAGGCTAGGCCTGGCCTCCAAAGTCTAGAGGATTTATCATCTGACCTTATATAGAAAACACTTTTTGATAGCACCTGATCCCAAATATAGTCATTGATTCCTCTTTTAACCAAAATTCATGTTTTTTTTTTTTTTTTTTTTGAGCATATCTCCAAGTTCTTAACTACCCATGCACAAGGAGGGAGACTTCAAACTCAAGGTGATGTGTATAGATTTTGGAAAAGTGAAGAGGTAAGTTACCCTTAACACTGTGGGTCCTTGTGAGGCCAGAAACAGGGCCTCCAAAGATGGCTACATCATTGATGTTAGAATTTAAGAAAGCTTAGCCCTCAGCCTGTCTCCAATTTCTCAAGTATTCTAAAAGTCCTTGTGTATAAAGAGATGTGAGGCAAGTTGATATCTAAGCGAGCAAACAAGAACAAGAAAACAAAAACAAAAAACAAACAAACAAACAAACAAACAAAATTTCCTTCTCTTTCTGTTTAAAACCACCAATCAGAATCTTCGATGGCATTAGAATTTGTACCATGGTGAGGAAGAAGTAACTATCTTTCCTCTCCAGGAATTTATCTTAAGCCTCATCTCTAATCATGACATTAATCATATTGTTTCCCAGGGAAAGGACTTCAGATGTGAGGCTGCATAAAGCGCAGGGAGATCTGCCTCATGTGGAGGAGGGAGGAGGAGACTGTAGATCATCACAAGTAAAGGTGTTACAGAGAGGAGAGACAACACATTAGGCTGACGCTCTTCTCCATTTCATCTCTGCACTTCAGTTTTTGCCTGTGTACCTGATGCTGATGCTCCTATTTCATGGCCCCCACACCTCTTCCCACAGTTGAGAGAACTATCCCACAATACTGTTTCCATTGGTGATCAGCTTCCATCCTGTTTAGGTATCTATTCCTCCACCTTTCCCTCTTCCTTTTCATAGGCAGATCAAGAAAGATACAGATAGTGCTTTGTTTCATGTAAGTGGTGTGTGCTCACATCTACAATGGATGCTGTTGTAGTGCTCAGGTACTTAAAAGATGAAATTTCCACCAATAAACTTAGAAGGGTGGAGGGGTGCTCTGGATAACGACAGAGCAGGCAGTTTTTGAACTGGGGACTAGGAAGCTGTGCGTAAGAGCTGACTCTTCATTTTCAGAGTGAATGACGTACTTGTGGGCTCTCTGCATCAGCAGCCAAGGGCTCCCATTGTCTGCTTGGACCCTAGCCTTCCTACAGGCCATAATGAAAAGACTATTGTCATTCCCTCCCAGCTGTGCTTTGGAATCTACCCTCTGAGTAATGTCAGTGGGCCTAGGAAATTAGAATTTCCAAATCTCCTGTCATCTGTGCTCATGGTGGGCTGAGCAGCTGCAGGAAGGAATTTCTGGCCATGTCATCAGCCCTTCAGATTCCCACCATTGTATAGATGGTGGTTACCATTGGCTGGCAGGATGCAAGGGCTGAGGCTCTTTGTATGCTTTGTATGTGAGACAGTGATTCTCACACAGCTAGGGGAAGATTCAATATAAGTTGGAAGACTATAATGATGCTTCAAATGGTGCCAAACTCATTTTCTAGAAATAAAACACTCGAAATATTAAGTCTCGGTTGCCTTGGAGCTTTCTGGTGTTTCTTAGTAGCTACCAAGAATAGAGCTAAAACCCTGAACATCCATGCTTTGCTGTTGCTCCAGAAGGCCTAAAGCCTTAGAAATATTGTCCTTCTACTTGGACACTCAGCAGGGTTCAGCTTGTTTGATGACTACGGAACATCCCTTGAGTCTAAGCCTCTCAGATGCTGTTCCCCCCATGCTGGAAAGGACATTGCACTCTCCCCAAACTTCTCCTCCTTCTGCTCTTCGAGGCCTCATCTAGGTATCTCCTCTTCTGAGACTCCTGTGTGCTCTTTGTCCCCTTTGTCAGGTGTGTGATGAGAGTCAGCCTCTATCCTCCTGTGGCTCCTCATGTCTCTGTAAGAGCAGAACTACATCCTTTGCATGTTGCTTCCATCTTTCCCACTGCAGTCCTCAGTATCCCCCTATTCTGTCTGACTCATGGCACGGAATCACAGTACAATAAAGCAATGTACACTAAAAGGATACATATTTGAATACATTTCAGTTTGCTCAATTGAAAATCAAAATGGTGAATCAGAGAAAAAATGTTCTCTAATTTCCAAAGCTGTGGTTAGGAGCAAAATTTCATTTTTACGCCTCCCAAATCCATGAGAGCCACTATTGGGTTCTTAGGTTGCTGTGGAAATACGCCTCGTGATCCTTGGCTCCTGCCTGTTGTCTTCCTTTATGTCTTTCATTGCTCACAATGCATTCACAGCCTTGGCTTTAGGCAGAGCTTTGTCAATGGGAATGTAAAAGCGGAAAGAGAAGAGGAGGAACAGAGAAGAGAGGAGAGTATGGGAGAGTTGGGAGCAGGGGCAGAGAATGAGGGTGGTTCCTTATTCTGTGCTGGAAGGAAGCATGCCCTTTTCTCTACCCTCCCTCCCTTTTACATCTCTTCCTCTCTTCCTCTCCCTTTTTAAATCTCTCTTTTTGTCATTTGTATTACACCAACTTCAAGAATTCCCCGGGATGACTACCCTGCCCCTTACTCCTGAAGGCTGCTAAACAGCGGGGAAAGCAGAGGACAAAAAGGAGAAAACAAAATGTGGCAATGCTGGCCCCAGAGCAGCCGAATCTCTGCAGATGCTCAATGCTCACCCTGGCTTTGGATGTGTTCCAGGTACTGCAGGCAGCAGTAGACAAAGGAGATTGTCCCTACAACTGCTCACAGGTGGGAGGAGGTCAGGGACAATGAGGTGGTTACTGCCCAGTCTCAAGTCAGTAAGTAGCCAGGAAACCTTGGAGCAGCATCAGGGGTGGGCCGGTGGGGGGTGGTACTTTTCATAGCTTGCTCACAGGATGCCCTTGGTTTGAATAACACTTGAAATGAATGAGACTAGAGAGAATGATAAGTGGAAAACAGAGAGCAGAATAAGAATATAACAAAAGGAGCACAGGCCTGGTGGTGGAGGCAGGCTCGGCAAACATACGAGGGGACAACCATGTGATGGTCAAGGGTATGAGTAGTGGAAGCTAGGCCAGAGAAACCAGACTCTGAAGGCCACCCAGCCCATGGAAAGGTACTGTTATGTACAAGTTTGATTATTTTATGGAACACAGGTTAAGGTATGAAGGGTGGGAAGATTAACTATACTTTCAAAATGGTGCCACCTCATGGAGGAGGTCTGGACTTGGGCTACTACTGTGGCTGGAGCATGGGGATTGACTGGAGAAAACACACAAGGACCGTAAGTTCTCCACTTTCCCAAAACATCCACAGATAAGAAATGTTAATCTTGCAACATCTGCCTTTGACCCAAGAGATGCAGGGAGGAGTTCCCTCCTTCTGGAGCTTTGTGAAAGAGGAAAGAGTAGAAGAGAAGAGGGAGCGGAGGAGGAGCAAAGACAGAGTTCTCTTCCTTCTTACATTGATGGTTCCTTTTTTATCCCTTTGGCACATAATAATAAACTTATGTAAGGGTGGATTATTGAAGTTGGGCTATAGAAGCTAACTCCCTTTGATTCTATTTTCCTAACTTTGATTAACTTTTCCTTCCAAACATCTCTGACAGTCTCAGCATCCCACAGCTCAGTGGTGGAGCAGTCTGCACTATTCCTAGAATTAACCACTGCATTCATTTCAGACTTGATTAGAGACTGTCCTTTTGTCTCGCAAATTTCTCTTTTTTCCTTAAAAATGCCTGTGATTTTACAGTGGCATGTTCTGATAGGAGACTACCCTTTTCATGTTAAGAAAGAACAGCCAGTGAGATGTAGAGAGAAATGATTGGTAAAAATCTCTAGAAAGAGCCACGGTTTGGAGCTTTGACACTACCTTTATTCTACTGCCTAGAACATGAACATGATGGTGGATTGCAGCAGCCATGCTGTGACATTGACCTTGTTTTGAGAATAGGAGCTAAACCCTGAAAAATGGTGGAATAGAAAGAGTGAAGCAGCCTGGATTCTCAACAATTTGAAACAATTATGCTTTCTCTTGTACTACCTAGTGGCAGATCAATTTAACAAAGGAGGTTGACATTTGAAAATTCAGTTGTAGTTAGCTGAAGATGTTAATAGATAACTCGGGCCCTGTAAGACATTTCTAAATTGCCTTATTGTCATTCTCTTTCAGATTACTGAGCGTCAGCTGGGCGACATCTGTGTTATGTGACCAGCGCTAGTGACCCCTGAGAATCCTGATCTCTGATATTCCCAGCTTCTAGTTTTCTCCAAAGACTCTGAGAAGGAATGTGGGAGTCAATCAGGCTATGATGATCATGTGACACACTTTTTTTCAAACACCAGCACAGTGTAGTATATGCAATAGCTGCATACATGCATGCTAATGAAGTCAGAATCTAAGACTATCACTTGGGAAAACTCAAACGATCTTGAAAACTTCATGGCTAAAGTTGAATGTGTCATTTTTTCATATAGGAAGAACCATTTTTATCCCCAGATTCTCTCTTCAGTTCAGTCCCTGAATTAAAATAACAGGAAAAAATAATCAGTAGGTGAGCAGGGTAATAGGAATGGAAGGTCCTGGGATCAACCAGGGAGACCCAGGAGACTCTTCATGACTAGAAATAAAGGAAAGTGAGAAGGCACTGAGGCAGGCTCCAGACCAAGTACAGTTCTTCTGGGCTATGCTGAGCAAGGCAAGAGAGCTGCAGTAAAAGCACTCCTAGGAAGATGTTCAAACAATGTCATCCAACATCCTGGGCATCTTTAAAACAATGAAAAGTAAAACTGCCATTAGATTAAAAAAGAGAAGTAAGAAATTTATAGAATAGCATGGAGCACAAATTAAACCGCAACAAGCAACAGGACAGACAAACAGAGCTCCCGATTTATGTTCTCCTAGTTAGCCTTGCTTACTAGTCAGCATTTGTCCATGAGGGAACCTGTTTCAATCAGTTGACTAACAGGAGAAAACATCAATCTTCATGAAGATGCCGAAGCTGCCATTTCAGTGTGGCAGAGAGAAGAGAAAAGGGAGCATGTTTCTCCTCTGGGCATCACATTCCTGACAAGCCTCGCTGACTCAAAGCTGCTATCCAGAATTAGTAGAGGGTTTGGGGAAGCTCAGGGTGACCTACTTGTGGATGCCTTCACACGCGCAGGCTTGCTCTTGTGTCTACCCTTCTCGGCAGTGAGGAGGACAGTATATTCTTGCCCTGGCTCCAGGTCTGTCAGGACATGGGAGGTGGCATCCTTTGGCAGCTGGACCTCCATTGATTGGCCTGTAGGGAGGCTGTAGTTGAGTCGGTAACGATCAAACTTGGCCAGGGGTGTCTTCCAGAGTAAAGTCAGACTGTCTTGTGTGGTTTCAGAGACCTGTAAGTCCTTGGGTGCATCAATTTCTGGAGAGAGAATGATGAGACATCTTCTTTAGGCTGCTAGGCACAAGGACTCCTGGAGCTGAGTGTGCCCTGAGGAGTGTTGTACCTGTAAGGCAGTCACCTGACTGATCTCATCTTTTATAGACAGGTGATACAACATATTAGCTTTTGTGATTTGGGGCAAATTAAAAACAATGTATACTGATTTACCATAACTATGAAATGCTACTTAACAAAGCACTTTCAAGAGACTGTTGACTTTCAAACCATGATATACTATTTTGCTATGGACTGTATACTGTGTTCCCTTAAAACCAATATATTGAATCCTAATGCCCAAAAGGATGCTGTTCAGATGTGAGGATTACCAGTAGGCCCTGTGGTTAGGTTCAGTGCCTGACAACAGAGACCCCAGAAAGACCCCAGTCCCTTCTGTCACCTGAAGACACAGCAAAGACAGACATTTCAATGAACAATATAGTGTCCTCAATAGTTTATTTTCTAGCCCTTTAAACCATGTTCTCAGCCCTAAGTCTGTAAGATATTCTTTTTCTTTCATAAAGTTACCTGACATAAGGCATTTTGTTGCAGCAGCTGAAATTGACTGATACATCCTACTTAGTTAAGGTCTGTAAAATGGGAAATTTACAGTGTGATAAAGGATGCTAAATGTCCAGGGTTCTACATAAAGGGCAAGGCCATTGTGAGATATTCCAACATGGGTACTCAGGATGCAGTGCAATGATTCTGAGTCTCTGCTATCCATGCTTTTACAAACCTACATGTGATGAAATGCCTAGAACACACACACACACACACACACACACACACACACACACACACACATCAACACACACATACATCAACACATACATACATAGACATATACAGCCACATACACACACAAAGACATATACACAGACCATATACATTCCCATACAGAGACATATATACAGACACATACATACACACAAATATATACACAGAGACATATACACAGACACACATACACATGCACACACACAAATATATACACAGAGATATATACACATACACACACAGGCACACATACACATGCACACACGCATACACTATGTGCAACACTGCTGAAATCTAAGGCTGTGAGATTGTATGCAGTAGTGAGTTACCTACATTTATGTAATCTGTCACTTGGAGGGAAACGAAGTGAAAGCATTGCCTCTGACTGATCTCTCATTAACTGCAAGCAAATCTACACTTATCTCAAAATCACAGTGTGTGACTTTGCATCCCAAGGAAACTCAATAAAGTCTGACCTATGTCTCACACACACTTTGCCTCTCCTCTCTTCAGTGTCTGAAGTGATCCAGGGGAAGCTGCTGGGAAGCACAGGGGACGTTTTCTTTGTGACATATGGATTTTTCAGAAAAACACTTTAGGAAGAAAGCAACAGTCTCAAACCTTAGCCCTAGATAGTCTTCACCCAAAGCTGGCACTACGGGATGCTGTGGGAACCATGGGGCTGCAGTATCTATATAATTATTTAACTATCTGCTCTATGGAGCTATTTTCTCAAGTGCTAAGGGGAAGCCTTCGTATATGTACCAATTAAACAGGCTTATTTTAAAAGAATAGGTTGACAAAATAAAAATGGGCATACTATAGAGTCTGCTTCCAATTTTTCTTTCAAATTCTTGTATTCTCTTTCCTCTGTAGAGTCTTGTGCTAGGGTAGGTAGCTTATGCTTTCTGATTTGTTCTTTTAAATGTAGACATCTGGATCTCAGGGTTCTAGAGGCCCATTTCTCCTCTGGTCTCATACTTTTAATTTGTAAGTAAACTTTTCTCATTAGTCCTGTCTTTCCTGTTCAGTCTACTTCAGCAATGGTAGGATTGCCATGCACCTCACCTGTGGCCGCATTGATGGTGGCTGGATCACTTTCCTTGTCTCCCTTAACAGCAGAAACACCAATCCCATATTCAGTACCCGGCCTCAGACCTGAAAGAGAATGTGCAGGTTGGGATCAGTAGAAGGAAGGCTCTCAGAAGACTTTAAAAGTGACCCCAGGCTGGCCCATGACCACTGTGAATTTTGTATGCCTATCCCCTGCTACCAACTTGATACAGTTACAGTGAGAGGAATGGGTGGAAGCTGGGCTTATTTCATTCTCTCTGCGGGCTTGCAAAATGGGGACATGTGTCAGCAGGCTCCTGTCCTTTTGAGGGCCCCTGTGGTACAGCACTGCCAGATCATGGCTCACCTGTGAGTGTGGTTTTGGTTGTGGCTTGCTGGCTCTTTGGGACATCTATCTCAGCGTGGTCACCTCCAGAGATAGGTGCGTACTTAATCCTGTAACTGTCGATGTCTGCCTTGACATTCCTCCACTCCAAGGTGATGCTGCTGTCTGTCTGTGAGACACGGCGGAGATTCCTGGGAGCATCTAGGCCTGTTTAGGAGGAAAAGGGAAGATTGGCATTATGCCAGGTTTGAGGAGTGAGCGTAGGCGAACTTGACATTTCAATCAGAGATTCAAAAGGCACCTGCCACTGGACAGGAATGTCAGAATTCCCCCTGAAGCCCCTACACAAATTTAAAGAGCACAAGCCTGGCTCCTTTCTTGACAGCTGATAACTCGCATTTCAATTGGCTGCATTTATTTCATTTTATGGGACTAAAGAACAATACAACACCCCTCCCCTCAAAAAATAGACTGTGGATATGAAAACTGTTTTGTTGGCTCAATGTATTTTTAATAACTTAGTGCTGATTACCTGGTGCTTACCAAACTCCTGTAAAGTGTGCACGGGATGCATAATTGACGTTTGGACACCTTTGAGGTAATGCCATTTGCTAAGGTGTCAGGCAAATGCCTTTACCCATTGAGCCATTAAATTTTAACCAGAAATTTTGTTTGAGAATATCAGACCAGCTCCTCCATTTTCTCTTCTTTCTCTTTTCCTCTCTCTCTCTCTCTCTCTCTCTCTCTCCCCTCCCTCCCTCTCTCTCTCTCCCCTCCCTCCCTCTCTCTCTCTCTCTCCCTCCCTCCCTCCCTCTCTCTCTCTCTCTTTCTCTTACATGCATACATACATGCACATATGCACACATGTATGTGTGTGCCTGAGTATGTTTTGAAAGGTTATTTAGACCTCTTTTCTTTGAAAAAGTCACCAATTTCTATCTAAAATGGATGCACAGAGATGAAAAAGCCCTAGTGTTACATGATCCTGGAGGACTTGGAGATGGAGTGAGGCAGAATTTGTACTCTGTCTTTTTCTCACCTGTGATGAAGGTCTCCTTGGCAGGGTTGCTTGCCATGTCCACCCTTCGGGAGATGAGGGACACCTCATACTCTGTGTCAGGTCTTAGGTTCCCAATGGAGTACTGGTTGTCTTCGTGTGTGAGGTCGATGGTGGTACGGTCTCCAGGCACATCCTTGATGCCATAGGAGAGCTCAATGCTATCAATTTCAGCCAAGGGCTTGGACCAGGTGATTAATGCTGTGGTGTCTGTGATATCTCTCACCTCAATATGGCTGGGGGCATCCAGGCCTGTGACGAACAAAGAGAGCAGCAAAGGGTCAAGGCCAAAAGAAGCGGCTGATCGAAGCAGACTACAGTAGACATTTGATTCATAATGACCTTTTACTTTCTTTTGCCGTTGGGAGCCTCAGTTTCTGTCTGGCAAGCTAAAAGGAGGGACTGTGATATCGACCTGGAGGGGTTTTGTCCTCATTTTTCCAATAGTAAAACAGAAAGCTCGTAAAGCATCTGGAATGGAACCTAGCATACAGCAGATGCATGATAAAAGCCTTTCCTTTCCTGGTGTGTGTGTGTGTGTGTGTGTGTGTGTGTGTGTGTGTATGTGTATGTATGTGTATGTATGTGTGTGTGTATATGTGTGTGTCTGTCAGTTTGTCTATGTGTCTGTATATGTGTGCCTATGTGTACATGTCTCTCTGTGTATATTTTTGTGTGTGTCTGTGTGAGTATGCCTCACTCTCCCATCATGTTTTTATAGTTTGGTTGAGAAGGCTAGGCTGACTGCATGACAGACTTCAAATTGGCGGTTAAGCTGACTAGGCCTAAGAACTGGGCAAGCCCAGGCAAGCCAATTACTAAGAGGAAAAAAAAAATACCCAAGCTTCACCCCCCTACAATGGTTCCTGAATGCCTGGAGATAGAGTGCCTAGACATAGAATAAGATAAAGCTCATCTCCCCTGCAATTCCAACGTGCTTTAAATTGAGCCTGCGAGCTCACTTGGTTGTCTCTGTATTTTGGTAATGGGAGACCCCAGCATGCTGCACTTCTGCAGAATAAAACACTCTTTCCATACTATTTGAGTCTGGGGTGCCATTTTTAGGCAAATCATTGACCTTTACAGGTTACATTTAGACTGGGTCATTCATTCATTCCTTCATTCATTCAGAAAATAGATGTTTGGCCTTCAAGATCTTCAGGTCATTCTGGGAATTTAGTGTGTGTTTTATCTTTAAAAACAGTTTAGTCTATGCTTTCAGCATCCATCCAGTAAGTGCTTTTAAATGGAAGTAGCTGGGATTTATGCAGAGTATGGGAAAAGGACCAATTTTTTGATAGAGTGTGAAGATGCTGTATGGTCCATTTTTGAAGTCTAAGTGGTTATGTATCAGGTACTGTGTAATGAATCCACAAAATACATCATGAAAACTATGGGTTCCTTGAATAGTGAAGACTGACATTACTCTCTGCTGACCACATTCTATGGTGTTGTGCCATCTGTGCCTCATGCTTAAGATGATTTGATGAGAAAGATGCTATGAACCCAATTTTCCAAACATTGGATCCAAGGCTTAAAGAAGTAGGATTTTCCAAAGGGATAGAAAATGGCAAAGAAGGAATTTAAACTCAGGACCACCACACCCTTTCACCATCATAGAATGATGGATCTTCTCAGCGTTTACGTGTCTAGAATGATCATCATAAACCTTGATGAGGTGCCAGAGAGAAGGAATCAAACATGTTTTGCACCAAAAATTAAGGTCCTTTAATTCTGCAAAATTCTCAGAAATAGTCACAAAAGGAACAGCAAAGTGCGTGTCCATCAATGTTGGTATTTACACATTCTGGAACCTCAAAGGCTGGGTGTTTGTCCCTTAATAAGCAGAATACAAAGCAGTCAAGCCTCAACTAATTTGGATTAAAGAGCAAAGGGCAGGTAAAAGAAATGTCATTTGTCTCTTCAGTGTACTTTCCCTACAGTGGATAAGTACTTCCTTGATCTTTTCTCTGCCTTACTTACTGGTGATCTAATGATTTTTTCCTGTCAGTACCTGCCTCATACCTACCACAGAGAGCTGTTGTCAGGATGATGGAAAACATTTGTTTATGAAGGAGACAGTCCTACGTACTGGCCCTAAGCTATGCAAAATGTGCAAGCATCTAAGTGCAAGATGTTCCTTTTTGTCATGTGTCAACAGATTTAACTTTCCCAGAAACCCCCTGCCAACAAGAGTTGATTTCTTAAAGAGTTGGCACATCTGTTCTCTTGAAGAAAATAAGCTATTTTCCTACTAAATGCCAATGTAGAATCTCTTTTTCCATTTCTCCTGTGTCTTGTTTTTTAAAAACCGTTTTCTGTTAGAACAGTCCTTAATCCAGTTATATCCCACAGAAGTCTCTAGTTTATTAAATCCTATCCCACCCCCAAGAATTTCTAAGGACATTTCTAAGGACCCCAAGAATATCTAAGTGTCAAGTGAAAGATGTATGTGTATATGTGTTTGAAAGTATCTGTGAGACTGTATTTGAATGTGTGTAGATTTTTGAAAGTTGTGTGTTTGTGAGTCTGTGTGACTATGACTGCATGTGTATGATTGTGAGCATGTGTTTATATGTGAGTATACATGTTTATGTGTCCGTGTTTGAGAGTGTATGTTTGGATATGTGTGTGTGTGTGTGTGTGTGTGTGTGAAAGATTGTATGTGATATGTGTGTATGTGCATGTACTTGTAGGCCAGAGGTCAACCTTAGGCATCATTCCTTGGACTGTCCACCTTACTTCTTGAGCCAGGGTCTCTGAATTTTGAGCCTACTCAACAGCCATGCCATCAGGCCCAGGCTAACCGGATGATGAAGCCCACAGATAGAAAACTGCCTTCTCATTATGCTTTGCTTTTGTTTTATTGAAACAATGCATCCTTTCATAGCTTATATTGTCCTAGAACTCACCACGGTGTCCAGGATGGCCTTGACTCATGCTAAGACTCCTGTTTCAGTTTCCAGAGTACAAGGATTACAGATAACTTTCTTGACTGGGGCCATTCTAGACCAAGCAGTCTCAGTACACAAAAGATGCACAAATGATCCAAGTCAAGGAGAAGCATCACACAGCTGAGCCCAAGTCCAAATCACAAACCTGCAGGATTATCACTTAAGGTGCTCCATATGGACTTTGTATTAGTAAGCAAGCTCTCACTAACGCAGATACTGTGTCAGAGGGCATGCTATAAGCCAGAAGGTGCAAAGAGACACAATCAGCTCTATCACAGGTCTTGGCTGGTACTCACGGGTTGTGGTTACTTTCTTCAAGCCAGGGCCTCGGGTGTTGTTTTTCACAATGTGCAGAGATATTTCATATTCTTGGCCAGGAGCAAGGCCAGTTTGGCGGTAGGAGGTCTCTGGCCTCCTCAGGCTTTTCGTGATCTCTCCCTCATCTTCTTTGTTCTGTAAGATGAAAACACAAGGCTAAGATTCAGAGGACAGCCATGCATCTTCATGCTTTATTTGTTTTTTTTTTTTTTCCTTCTTGTTTAATTTATTCATTAGGTACCTCCTCTGTAGCAAGGCAGATTGGGAAGTTAGACGCTGAGAAAACAGAGTTCATTTGTTCCTCCTGTACACACCAGCACTTACCCTGTCCCTGTCAATTGGCATCATGTGAGAGCCACAACTCAATCCTTCCTTCTGTAAGTCAGCAGTTGACATCAAAGAAGTTGGTGGATTGTCCCATGCTCTCACAGATAATTAGGAACAGGGCCTGGGTTATAACTAGAAAACTAATTTACCTAATCTTTGTGTCCTAGGAAGATCCACTCATATTTGAGATGTGCCAAGAAATACTGTATAGGACAGACAGGTTCTGTTTCTGTTATCCCAAATAGAGATTTGCAAGTTGGTACCTATAGGTGATTTAACTTGTGTTTGTCTGGGCTCTCATCTCTAAATGCTATACTTTTCTATTTAGTAACAGCAGGGAAGAAATCAACATCACTTAAATACATAAGTGATCACACAAAGTGATAGTGCCCAGTCTTCCACCCTAAGCTAAGGAAACCAAGTAACATAGCAGGAACTTTTGACCACCTTGTGAATCTCCTATATCAAAGATTTCCTCCAGGGAGCCTCTTACCATATTTCGGAAAATGATCTCCCATGTTTCGAAAGCAATGTCTAGAGGATCCCACTCTACTTCCACAGATGTCTCCTTGATAGACTTGAACTTTAGGCCTTCAGGTGCAGGCAAGTCTGTAAGGAACAGCACAAATACAATGCAAGGCAGGGCAAGATCCTGGGTAGCCACACAGCTAGGGACTTACTAACCCTGTGATGGACAGCTGTCTTTGAGGCTAGTAACCAAGTTTGGGGTCTACTTAAAAGCTCTTCTGGTATGCAGTCTACTGTGAGAAAATATGAATGCCCTGATTATGACCAATCATAGGACTGCTTGTTTACAATTTCATATGGTTGAACTAGCAAAGCATCCGTAGGATTTGGAATCAGAAGTACCTGGATCAGCACCTAACCCACCACCAATAACGCTGACTTTGGGCAAGGTTTACACAGAGCCCTCAGATCATTTCTTTTCCTGGGAGAAGGTGGTAACTGTGTCTGCCCTTGGGAACGCACCAAGGACTGAGTGATACATTCTGTGAAATCTGCTGGCCTAGCTCTTGGCACAGTGCACAGTAAGTAAGGAGAAGCCAGTGTTGTTATTATTAAGCAAGTAAGGGCCGGTTTCTAGCCACAGCTTGCTTTTTAGGCATGAAGGTAATTATACTGACACTTAAAGGAACAACCTGAAATAGACCATGAATTCAATAGACTAGAATTCCATACAATGGTGGTAAAATGGTTAAGATCTAATCTCTTAAGACTTCCCAGGTCAAAGCCCAAATCCATCATTGTTAGCTGTGGGGATCTAGAGGAGATGATGAACTATCTGGTCTCAGTTTCCTCATCTATACATTGGGTTAACAGTTGCTTCTGTCTCATTGGGCGAAGTGCGTTAGTATACATTGGACACTTAAAGTGTGTAGAGTGCTACACAGCTGGGCCAAGGCTAGGTGAGTCTACACAGAATCCTCTTCGTACTCACAGGTGGCAACCCTGGCACTGACAGGGATGCTCCTCTTGTTCTCCAAAATGGCGAACACACGAATGAAGTACTCCACTCCTGGCTCCAGCTCCCGGATGGTGGTGGATGTCTGGTCCCCAGGCACACGGAACTGCATCTCCAGGCCATCAGCATGGGTGGGTGTGTACATAATGAGGTATTCAGTGACCTGCATCTCATTGTCCCATGCCAGATTTACAGTCTCCTCTGTTACTTCTGTCACAATAAGGTCCTTGGGAGGGGACACTGAGAGGAATAAGGAAGGATATTGTAGGTCAAGTGTGGACCTGTAGTACCCTCTTAACTTCCTTGACAACTCTCTTTTATTATTAACAATAGAGATCTGAAGCCGTCTGTTCTTAAAACACATTGTTCCTAACCTTCTGGATTCAGCCAGAGCCCTACTGTGATTCATGTTTTCTTTTTTTGTGATGTTTGAACCTAGGGTCCTGTGCATACTCGGTAAAAGTTCTGTCAGTCAAGGGGCTAGAGAGGTTGATTACTCAGTGGTTAAGAGCACTTTCGCTCTTGAAGGGGACCAGAGTTCCATTCCCAGTATCCAAATGGTGACTCACAACCACGGTAACTCCAGTTCCAGCACTCTGGCGCCCTCTTTTAACATCTGCATGTACAGGCTCACAGGTGGTTCATATACAAAAATTCAAGGTAAACTCTAATACACATAAAACAAAATAAATAAGTCTAAAAGGTATTTAAAAGAGGTCTGTCACTTTCCCTATAACAAAATTTCCCTCCTCTATTTCTTTTTACTTTAAAAATATTTTCATTAATCCACTCACAAGGCCATACAATCTATTTTGATCAACTAGGCTAGGCTGGTCTTGAATTGATGTTCCCTGTGGCGCAAGCGAGCATTGAACTTGAGATCTTCTTGCCTCAGCTTCTGTAGGAGCCGGGTTTATAGACCTTTACTACCAGAAGTAGCTCTGTAACCCATTAGTCCATTGCTTTCATGTTGAAGTCCCTGGCCAATAGTGTTGCTTTTGACACTGTGTGTGACGCTTTTCCACTATTTGGGTCCCAGCTCAGAGTTATACTAGGGTACAGAAAAGTGTCACCTCACCTTTGATCCCTGTGAGTTAGTCTTATAGGGTTTGTCTAACCAGACTCTCTGGTTCCTTAGATGTAAGTGAGGGAAAGAAGTTTTCCTGTGGTTGCCTATATCAGGTTTAGAACCTATGTCTCTTTGTACTAACCACTAGGATTATTTATTTGTTCCTGTATGCCTTTGGAAAATGTTCCTTATCATGATATGAGGGTGAAAAAAATAAAGAGAAGATGGTCATTGAACATGGATATTTTTGCTCTTTGCTGTGTGTTTTCATTTAGTCAATGTTTCTGGAACACGTACTCTATGCTTCTGATAACTACTGGAAACAGTGTTCTTCTGGGAGAGGCTCACAGTCCTTGGATAAAGCTAGCACCAAAAGAGAACTTAAGGGACAGGTCTAGTTCTCAAGTAACCAGAAACTATTCATTAGTTGACTGCATTAATAAGTTCATCTTATTTAATAGAAATATCTGTTCAGCCCAGGGGGATTATCCCTGCCATTCAAATGGAAGCTGATACTTAGTAAAGGACAATGGGTGGCTGATTCAATAGAGCTGAGGTAGATAATATTTAAGGATCAGCTCTGAGTCTTTCGGACAACAATATCTCTTCTCTGAGCCTTTGAATCTAAGTTGCCCTGTGCCAAGAGATGGAGTATAACCTCCTCATAGTGACAAAGAAAGAGTGTGCGTTTAACAGGAATACACTAATAGAACTCATGAAATGAATTGGTATGTTAATAAATACAAATATTCTCTGATAGGCATTGGGTATATATGTACACACCATCAGGACCACTTGCATGCCAGCTTGCTGATACTTACCCTCAGAGCAGTCTACCCCTGTGTAGCCTTCATTGCAGATGCAGCGGCCTGACACACATTGTCCCTGGTTGCTGCAGTCATTGAGGCAGGAACGTTGCCCACAGTCCAGGCCTGTGAAGCCCTCGTGGCAGATACACTGGCCATCCTCACAGCGGCCTTGGCCGTGGCAGTCACTGGGGCACCTTTGCTCTTTGCAGTCTTTGCCAGTGAAGCCCTCATGGCAGATGCATTGGCCATTAACACAGCGTCCATGGCCGTGGCAGTCACTGGGGCAGGAGAGCTCAGCACAGTCGGGGCCAGTGAAGCCATCCTCACAAATGCACTGTCCGTCTACACAACGCCCCCGCTGGCTGCAGTCCCTGGGACAGCGCCAGTCTCTGCAGTCTTCCCCGGTGTAGTCATCATCACAGATGCACATGCCATTCACACAGCGGCCATGCTGGTGGCAGTCATTTGGACAGCTCATCTCACTACAGTCAAAGCCCTTGAAGCCTTGCTCACATATGCACTTGCCCTGTACACAGAGACCCCGGTTGTGGCAGTCATTGGGACATCGCCGCTGGCTGCAGTCTTCTCCAGTGTAGCCCTCGTCACACACGCACTGCCCATTGACACAGCGGCCATGCCCACTGCAGCCATTGGGACACTGGAGATCCCCACAGTCAGCCCCTGTGTACCCAACATCACATTCACACTGCCCGTTGAGGCAGCGGCCACGGTGGTGACAATCAGCAGGACACCGCTTTTCACTGCAGTCTGCCCCTGCAAAGCCCTCGTTGCAAACACACTGTCCCTCCTCACACTGGCCATGCCCCTGACAGTTGTTGGGGCAGGTGAGCTCACCACAGTCTTCGCCTGTAAAACCTTCTTCACAGTAGCAGGTGCCATTGATGCAGCGACCGCGGTCGAAGCAGTCGTTGGGGCAAATGAGCTCACTGCAGTCCTCGCCAGTGAAACCCTCATCGCAGACACACTCGTTCTCTACACATCGCCCACGATTGTAGCAGTTGTTTAAGCAAAGGGGCTCGTTGCAGTCCTCACCAGCAAAGCCATCTTTGCATACACATCTACCATCCACACACATCCCGTGTTCCTCGCTGCAGGGCACTGGACAGACTTCCAGGCCACAGTCAAGGCCGGCATAGCCTTCGAAGCACACACAGACTCCGTTCACACACCTGCCCTGGTCATTGCAGTCATTGGGACAGGCCAGCTGGCTGCAGTCTTCCCCAGTGAAACCCTCGTCACAGATACACTGCCCATCAAGGCACTGGCCTCTGAGATTACAATTCCCAGGACATTCGGGCTCAGAGCAGTTGGGGCCTTTCCAGCCTGGTTCACAGACACAGCCACAGCCTTCAGCACTGAAGTTGCCCCGGCCACTGCAGAAGGGCCTGGAGTCTAGACGACCTGCAGTAAAGACAACAGGTATTTAGCTGAGTTCATCAAAGCGGGTGTTTGGTACTCACATGAGAAAGCCCTGACCCAAATTCAGCTGCATCCTTAGGTATCAACTGAGTGGAGAGCAGGGGCTTGGTGGAGAAAACCAGATGGAATTCAGTTACATTCAAGCCGCACTGACATTAAACCCACCATGTCTTCTCACCCCGTTTCCTCAAGGGAAGTTGACAGAGAGAAAAGGAATTGATTTATTAATAAAGATAAACTTCAAAAAATTGCCTTAGAAGCCTAGCGTCCCACAGTACTCCCTGCATACGGTGGTCAGGTCCACTGTTAAAATCATTGTCGGTGCCCTCTCTGGAAATACTTTCTAAGTGGAAACAGATACTCATTTCTGACTTGAAGTAAATGCTTCTGTAGTTCTATGGGACTCAGGGAGTGGAGATAAGGACTCCTAAGCAGCAGGGCTCCTGGGATAGATGTGCAAGGGTCCAGGGTGTCTTCCAGAGAGAGTGAAGTACCCGGGCATATCCAAGTCTATGTGTATTCTTCTTTACCATTGAATCATCCTATGACATTTGGCCCACTTTTTAAAAATCTCAGTTTTTAGATTTACAGAGAGATGTTAAACCTTACTTTAAAGGGTTGTTTGGAGGATCATACAAGACAGTTACTGCATCTAGGACATATGGGTGGCTGTATGGACAGCCCTGACCCGACCACCTTCCCACTATCACACTGTTTCATCACATTAGAACACTCTCTTTCTGATCCCACAGACTCAGTACCACCCAGGCAGAAATGTGCTGTTGTAAGAACACAAGACTGTGGAAGACTGTGTTAACACCTAACTCAGCAGGACCTGGAGAACCTCACTCCCCTCTGGGCCTTGCTTTCCCTATTTGTACAGTGAATTTATAGGACGGCACAGCAGTCTCTTTGAGAGATGCCTTTGGGAGAAGGGACACTGGTTTATTCTCAGATATTTCAAGGTAACTACAAATTATATTTCAACAATCCAAACATCTTTGGTTAGCCAAACATCTTTGGCCAAGATAAAATTAGGGACTAGAGAGATAAGGGCTCAGTAGCTAAGGGTGCTTGCTGTGTAATCATAAGGAGCAGAGTTCAAATCCCACCTCCTATGACTGAAGTTTGTATCTTCAACTCGCATGTGAGAAGTGACAGGGTAATCACTGGAGCTTGCTGGTTTCTATCTTAGCTGAGAAAATGTGAGCCCAAGGTTCAAGGAGGATGCTGCCTCAGAGGAATTGACAGGTAGCGACAGAGGACGTCCAGGCCTTCTTCTGCCCTTAGTGCACATTTAGAAGACTGTATGACTGCATACCCACACTCGTGTACACACTCACACACAAACATATATACACAAAAATAAAAAAATAAATAAATCTCAAAACACTTAGATTTATTTATTTTATTGTTTTGTAGGTATGAGTTCTTTGCCTGCATGTATGTGCATGCACCACTTGCGTGGCTGGTGTATGCTGAGGTTGAAAGAGGGTGTTGGTCTCCTGGGAGTGGAATTACAGATGTTGTGAGTGTTCATGTAGATGAGGGAATCTGTATCCTCTGGGAGAGCAAGTGCTCTTAACTGCTAATCTAACTCTTCAGACCCATAAATCCAACAGTTACAATTAAGTGAAATAGAGCTTTATGAAGCATATCTTTTAAATGCTGGAAAATTAGTATGAGAACTATTATTAGCATGACTCTTACAAAAACAGAAGAGAAATGGCTGCAATCTCTACCTTTACTTGACCTTAAAATCTTCCCCCCCCCCACCCGTTTCTTTTTTAAACGACTAGCTTGTCTGTTTAGTTTCCCAGGAAACCAGCTTTAAAAATCACTCATGGGTCCCTTTAAGCTCATCATTTTCTCATTTGTGCAGAGACAGGGGCAATGAACCCTGTTGCCTTCTGGGAAGCCTACCTTCTGCAGGTTGGAGGCAACAGCCTGTACCCATGGTGCACTGCTCCCTTAGAGAAGACACCAACAACTCCAGCTCCTCCAGCCTGCTCAGGAGCTCCTTCACATCTGGGGCTGCAGCACAGCCACAGGCCCGGCGGGGGATGTTGATGCGGTGTGTGAACACGATCTGGTTTTCCCCATCTACTGTATGTTCCTGGAAGCTTCCACTGGACTCTGGTGTGGGGGTCAGGTCTTTCTCCCCACTTGCCGACTCCAGATCCACTGAGCACTGAGAACCCACAGGCAACTTGATGTTGTAGACATGGTTGAACACCACTGGCTGATTCTCTTCTGGCAGGGTTATGTTCAGCCCACTCTCCCGCTTGTGCCTGATGACTTTCTTGAGGACCCCACCTTCAGGAGTAAGGGCAAACAAAGCTAGAAAGATGCCTGGCAATAGCCAGGTCATGGCCCCCATGGTGGAGGTTGGATTGTCTAGATGTCTCTAGATCTGTAGGGTGCCCGAACTCCCAGTAGAATTTGGTATTAAGATGTGCTCAAAAGAAAGTTGGATGTCCCCAATCTTCTTGGAAGAAGGATCTATAAATAAAGGAAAACAATAGTTATTAGGTTCAGTCACTAATGCACACTGTGGAGTAGCTAGAATTTTGAGTGATATTTTTTGCCTTCTGGCCCCTGTGTCTGAAGCTTTCTGGATATCCCTTTATTATATATGGTAGTGAGGACATAAAATGTTCTCTAGAAGAATCTTGCAATTTTGAAGAAATGACATTACTCATTCCGCTTTTGGAAATGTAAGGAGACAATAGAGAAAAGAAAGATGGCAAAACATTAGAAAAAGGTGGGCAAGGATTTGTATCACAGCTTCAGATCTAGGCACTTGGGTAAGTTACTTAACTTTCCCTCTTATTTCACTTTTTACAGAGAAAATCCTGGCCAATGGCAGGGTTAAAAGGCTGATATGGTGAGATCATTCCTTGTCTCTCAGTATTTACTAGCCACGCCTTCAAAGGGAATTTTTATGGTGCTGTGAAGTGTAGCCCCAGGAGATGTTCAATGACTCCTGACTGTAATTACTGATTCTTCAAGCTGCTGTTTCTCTGTGATGGGAGACAGAGGGGAAAGCAAAATATTCAGGGGAAAATGAGATTTCTGGTCCTATACTGGTTCTTTTGAGTCATGAGGCTCTTGCATATCATCCATTCTTTGTACTTCAGATTCCCTTCTTGATTTATCTATCCGGAACATTCCACAATCTAAGCTTTAGAAGAGCTTAACAGAGCACTTCTCAACCAGGTACCCAAAGTAAGAGTTGTCCACGAGTTTCTAGTGTCTTCTCAGATTGATCAGTAATGACAGAATTTATACTGAACGTTCTATAGCAACCAACGTTCTGTGGGTGGTAGAAATAAATATAAGATCAGGCACGGACTCTGTTGGGACTTAACAACAGAACTAGGGAGAAAATAGAACAATCTTTTTGGTATTTAGGGAGCAAAGAAAAACAAGAATGTAGATGATTTGTTTTCCGAGTATAGAGTCAACTGCTTATGGCTTTGAAAAAAATCACAGGAGTTGATCCAAGAATAGCAAGAGTATAGCTTATTGGGAAGGAAGCAATTTAGGATGTGATATAATAGTGAGGAGGATTAGATGAGACAGAATGTAGAGGAGGATGCACCTTGAAGTTCTTTTGACTGCTAAGCTGACCTATTCATCAGTCACATCGCCATTCATAGGCACAGACATTCAGGCAGGGGAGAGGAGCGGTCAAAGGTGCTTGAAGAAATTACTGAGTAAAAACATAAGTGCCTCACTAAAGTCTGGCTCATTTAAAGACTTCCAAAATAATGGCTTACATACATATGAGAGTAATAAAAACTTGATGGGAAGTTACCGATGGTTTTCTCTCATTAAGACATACACCTGAGCTGTTGGCTGAGACCCCAAAGGAAGACTTAGGATAATGTACAAAGAGGGAAGCAATTTCATCCTGTAGTTAAGAGGTCCGTAGGGACAAACAATGTTTTGAGGGTTATCTTTCACGTCAGCTCATGGTGTCTGAGGATTGCCATGGTGCTTTGGGAAAGACCATGCACATCTTCTGTGTTGTGCAACGTCTAAGTGCTTTCTGGCTCTGTAAATTGGGAAAGGTATTTATCCTTTAATCTACAACCCTGGGCTTGTTTATAAAGTAAGGGGCAGAAACCATTTCAAAGACATATCAGTAAACTGCTTGTCATGAAAGCACAAGGACTTGAGTTTGGTCCCTTGAATCCATGTGAAAGTGTGGGCATAGGAGCACATGCTTGTAGCTCTCTGAGGCTTCTGTGTAATCTGCAAGTTCCAGGCCAAGTAAGAGGGCCAGTCTCATGCCCCCCCCCCCCAAAAAAGAAAAACCCCAAACCGGCAAAACAAGGTTGATGTCTCTGGAGGAAATTGGGGAAAAACATTTAAGGTTAATTTATGACTTCTGCAACATCACACTACCACCACCACCACCACCACCACCACCACACACACACACACACACACACCAGGGGGAATTAAGAATCTGAGGTCTGTATTGGAGCTTCAGAACTTTGGTACAGTATAAGCAGTCAATCAACAGGACATGACATTGTGTTACACTCTCGGGATCACAACCAATAGCACTTTTTGCTTAAGCCAAAGAACTTGACCTCAGTTGAATCCAGTCCCAAATTCAGTGGCAACTTGGACCTGGACTAGAGAGGCTGTAGAAATCACTGGTGTATGAGAAACTAAATCTTGTAAAGATCAATTTGCTAGAAATAGAAATACGTGCTCTAGAGAGGTAGAACTGGAGAGAAATAATGACGCTAGCAATGCAAAATATTCTGCTGTATGCAGATAACTGGCTAATTTATGTCTCCTCAGAGGGCAGACTTTGGGGAAATTAGTTGAGATTGCAGCTTGAGAGATTGAGGTTAGACATGGGCAGTCAAGTTCAGATGGCTTGTGCTTTAATAATTTTAGGATGAACAATTTAATACATAAGGACCATAAAAGTACAGATAAATGATTATTGCTAAAAAAACGATATTTTATGTGTGAATGTTTTTGCCTACATGTCTATCACATGCATGGTTGCTGCCTATGTGTGTGTCTGCATGTGTACCACATGCATGCCTGCTGTCTGCGGAGGCCAGAAGAGTGAATCATACTCCGTAGAATTCAAGTTATAGATGGTTGTGAGCTGCCATGTAGGGGCTGAGAATCATACCTGGGTCTTCTAGAAGTGCAGAAAATGCTCTTAACTGTGGATTCATCTCTCCAGTGTCCCGGACTCTTATATTTATGGGAAGTGACTGGAAATAAAGGGTCTGGAGAATGTGTTATGGGAAGCTGATGACTTGTGTTCCTTCCCTTATAGCTGAGGAAGCCAACATGGAGTGTGTCAGTATTACCATATAATAATCCCAGAGAAGAAGATGTGAGGTTGTCTTCATGTACCCAAAAGAACAAGTGCTGTTGTATATGTTCTTTATGGATGTCTGGACTGGTGACAAGTTTGGACACTTCAGTACCCATAAGAAGCATGGGATATACTAAAGGTTGTCTTTAGTCATCTCTCCAGGCTGGAGGCTGTTATGAGATAAAAGAGTTATTCTTTGAATATTTTCCCTGGTCATAGCCAGAGAATAAGCAAAACATGATGTCAGCTTTAGACATGTATCAACTTTATCTGGAAAGCCTTATGTGGTTGGAGACACACTCTGAGTTAGTTACTTGTGACATTGTGATTAGTAGCTCATGGAATGTGTTTATCTTTTTGACTTAGGTACATACATGGAATATCCTGGACTTGGATAGACAACAATGATTCCATTTTTTTTTTAAATGTAGATGAACTTGTTTCCACATCATTTTGGCATTTCTAAGGTATTACGGCAAATTTTTCTTCTGGCTTACAGGAAAGAGAATTTTATTGTGCTAGGTCAGTCAAGCATGGGGCTGCTAACACAGGCCTCTAAAATGGTCTACAAATTCCTCATTCCTTGTCCCTCCCAACATCCATAAATTCCTTCCTGGAATGTGTCAGGAAGAGACAGGAGCCAGGAAACAGCCTTAAGTGTAGATTTGTTTTCCAAGGACATCTGATCCTCTCGGTTGAGTGAATCCAGGACACTCTGGGTGAAAAAAAAAATACAGAGAAAACTTAAACTGACGAGCCAAAAACCCTTCTGAGCCATGAGGGTCTGAATTTCAGCACTGGCAAGTCATTATCTGTTGGAGATAGGATTATGGACCTTTAACTAGTATCTAGTAACACATCAGTGAGACTGCTGATAGCCTCAGAGACTTGTCACTTAAAAATGACTTGTTCTTTTTTCTTTTTCCCCATTAGAGATGAGTTGAATGATGTGATTGTAAGCCTTAGGATAGATGTAGGCTCGTAGAGAGTTTCAGAGACCAGTGATGGACAGCTCTGTGTTTGTTCTAATGAGGTCATAGGTCAGTCAAGGAGGCAGTCATAGAAATAGATCTTTACTGGGAGGAATCATAAATGCTAAAGTGGATAAATGTCCTAGAAGAGACTGTGTGATGTTTGGAATCATCTACTCTAGAGGCAGTCAAATATTGTTACAGCTTGACTCTGCTCTTCCTATTAGTATGAACCACAGCAAGTTGCAAATTGTCTTTAGATAAAAAACGACCAGTGGCAGCAATTCCGCATCATTCCACCTTGTTGCTGTGGCAGTGAATGTAAAACATTGCTTGTCTGGGCCTCTGTGTTAACATCTGTATAATGACAACATCAATACCAGCTGCATGTGAGAAGAAATGAGTTAATTTATGCAAAACACTTTCTTAGCTAAAACTAAAAAGAAGTTAGATCTTATGTCTAGTAGGCATGATTGCTTGTGTCTTATTTGGAGAAGGTGGTCAGCATAAGGCTATTTTGTGACCAAAATAAATTCTTAAGGTGCTGTGGAGAAGTCCTTTTTTCTCCCAAAACCTACTCATTTTCTCCTTAAGCTCATTGTTTTGTTCCCTTTCCTCCTCTTTCTCTTCTCCCTCCTTCCTTTTTTTCTCTTAAGTTTTATTTAATTGTGCATATGGGTCTGTGCGCACGCATGTGTGCACAGGTAATGGGCCAACTTCTGGGAGCCAGTTGTCATCTTCCACCTTGTTGGAGGCAAAGTCTCTTTTGTTTCTCTGTTGTACTGAGCATAGCTTACTATACAGGCCCATGAACTTCTAGGTGATTTTGTCCCTGCTTCTCTTCCTGCTACAGGAATGTTGGGATTCCATCTGGCTATTTACATGGATCCTAGGGATCTGAACTCAGGTCACTTCATGAGCACCCTTACTTACTGCACCATCTCTCTAGTTCCCACTGTGGCTTTCTCTGTGGAAACCTACAGTCCTCCGTGTTTCAGTTAGTCTGATATCAGAGACATTCTGAAATCCTTAGGAGAATGAAAAGGCTGTGGCTCCAGATCCAGATCCAGGATTCCCTTAGCCTTGATCTAATTCAGTAGCAGGAACAAGGGAGTGAATGAGTTGGGTGGAGCTCTTTTCTGGGAGGTCAGAACTTTGGCCAAGGTTTCTCTGAGGCCGAGAGCAGCTACTGGGATGGTTGTCCATGATACCGGGCCAGCGATTTCTTCAGAACAGACTGTCTGTGGTTTAGTTTTTCAAAACTGTTCTCTTAATGGAAAACACTTGGCCCAACCTCACAGTGCTTTCCATATGCAGTCAGAAATCAGATTATAAAATCAAAATCACACTTGAGCAGGGATTACAACCAACAGTAGAGGATCACTGAGTCCAGAAGTGGTAAATCAGTGGTACCCACACACTGTGCATGTGCAGGCAAATAATGATGCAGTTCTGAGAAAGTCCTACTGTAGGGATAACACTGCATAGATTACCCCAAACAGCCATATACAATCATCAGGGCACATACCTATTTATGAGAACCATTATGGTTAAGTGGATAGATAATATTACATTGTATACTTGGAATTTACTAAGATAGTAGATATTTGTTATTTTCACACTATACAAAGTAACTATGTGTAGTGGTAGATATATTGGTTATTATCTTGAAACTGATAACCATGTCTGTCTATGTGTCTATCTAATAGTTATATTATACATCAATGCTTTACAATTCTACATCAATAAAGCTGAAAAAAATAAAACTAAGGCCAAGGAAATGTCTCTTTGCAACAGATGGCGACCACTACAAAAAACCACAAGCAATCAAAATGCAGAGTTATGGAACTCAGTCCTAATGGATATGTCTGCAATACACTCCCACACATAAGGCTCGGGGGGGAGGGTGGGGGGGATACTGTAGAAGTGGGGGTAAAAGGAGTCTAAGAACCAGAAGATTGAGGAGTCTGCTATGAATCTCTGTCTCCTAGTAATATCAGAAGCTATACTCATAAAGTCCCACCAACATGGCTAACCAAATCTGAGCTGAATAAGGGTGACACCAATGGACATGAGAAAGTGGATATGGAAAGCCCATGAGGCCTAAACCCTGCACAAAGAACTCTAGGTAACTGAAGAATGTGCTGACAATGGAAGAGGTTGTCCTCTCCAGAGAAATGGCTGTTCAGTGCTAAAATGTCAGCCCTGAAACATACATACAAGTTTATAATGATAAGGACTGGACAGGTTGTATTTAGGAATATATATGTATGTTCATATACATGTGTGCCTGCAGTAGCAATTAGGGAATAAAGAGGCCATGGATTTGAAGGATAGCAAGGAGGGGGACATGAGAAGGCTTGGAGAAAAGAAGGGGGAGGAAGAAATGTCATAATTATATTATAATCTCAAAAATAAAAGAAAAATAATCACAAAGGAAGTACATATGAAAAGTTTTCATTAGTGCTTAGCCTGAATCCATTGTAATGGTCTCCAGAGAGAAGTATAAGGGAAAGGAACTGAGAGGACTCCTGTGCTAAGAGCTTTCTAGAATTCTTGATTCTGTATGTCTTTATTCCATCCATCCATCCATCCATCCATCCATCCATCCATCCATCCATCCACTTTCCATCCATTCATCCTTATCAAATACCTACCATGTGCCAAGTCTCTAGTTAAGCATGAATGATACAACAGTAGCCAAAACAAATATATCCCCAGAATATGAAGGCTTAAAACTACCTGCTGAACAGTTTCAAATGTAACTGTTTTTCAAACCACACATCACTGGTTTAAATGGTCACGATTCTCTCAAGTGTTGCTACAAACTGGGGAATATGTTGCATGGTCCTAGCCCAACAGAAAGGGCAGGCATGCTGAGATTCTTTCCAGAGATAATTGCTTCTTACTCACTGTGGGCTTCACAGTGTGCAGGACACTGGGGAGGAGGAACTCAGTAAAGAGCTCTGTCCTTTTCTCAGAGGTCATTGTGGAAATGCATGTGGAAACTATGCATGCACAAGAGTAGTAGCAGTGCCAGCCTCAGTGAAGGAGTTACTGAAGGAAGTGCTACTCTTGGCTAAGGAGCTCACAGAGGGATTACTGAAGGAGGAAAGGCCCAGGTGAACCAAATACTGGTTGGAGAGTTCTTGGAAGTTCAAGGAGAAAGATACTGACAATGATAATGGAATTACAAAAGATACTGAGTTTTATTCATTGATTGTATTTTTTTGAGAGTTAGCGTTAAGCATTTTAAACGCAAGGCTTTAAATATTTTCCAAGTTGCAAGATAAAGTTTTTATCTTTATTTTGAAGATAAAGAAACTGGGGCATACAATTATTATGTCATATGTGCAAATTGGGATGTCACTAAGGAGTAAGAATATAAACCCAAGTCCCTCTGAGTCCATCATTGTTCACTGCCTTTTGCAGTTGGAGGTCAATGAAAGAAGTTAGTGTTTGAAAGCAGTTGCTGCTCTGTCTACCTGACCTTCAAACAGCAGGCTGAAGGGGACTCTTTCGGTTCTATATGATCAGAACCTGATGTTACTGCAGGGGAATAAAGCAAGCTGTTGGGCACCTCTGAGATGCTGCAGAATCTAACTTATTTTTTGAAGAGAGTTCTTGGTGTCTTGATAGCCCACTTGCTCCACTTGCCCCACTTGAATGGACAGACTTAATCCATCTTTCAAGTGAAACTAAAATACCATCCATTACTGGAAGTTAGTTATCTTCCTTTCTGTCTTCTGAACTGAGAACTACTTAAGGAAGATTTTGATGTTTGGAAATGTTTCAATTCTATTTTATACACATGCTAGGCTGATTTAGTTATGCATTGCACATACAGTTAGACTATATAAGGATTTGGGTTTCATGAAGTCAAGTTATATGAGGAAACCAGCTTTGTATACCCAACACCAAAGACTGTACCTAGGACACAAGGAACCCCAGTTTTAGAATGTTCTTGGTTGTAATGATCTGTGACTTGCTGCTAATTTGGCAATAGTTCTGTCAAACCCAATTTAGCCTTCCACTTAAACATGAGCAAAATGGCAAATATTAAATACAAAGGGATCCAGATATTTTATTGATTTTTTTTCCTTTCAGGTATTTGGATGAATCACTGGTGGTATTTTGTGGCTCCCTTCCTTCTCCTTGAACAGAAGTTTCATTACTAACCAAATTAAATCTCCAAATTTTAATCCATAAAATATTTCCATCTAGACACAGTCATGAGATTCATATTTGTGGTTTAGTATACCTAAGAGCAGCTCGGGTGAAAAATGACTAGGCCCATTGATAGATTCGGACCACAAGCTACCTTGCAATGGTCTGGTTTCAATTTTTGAAATAAAATTTCTGCAGAGCAGAAGTTTTCTCTCTTCTGCTCCTTGCCTAGACATAAAAGAAAATAAAGAGTAGACTTGACCAAATGGCAACACTATAGATTCCTATAAAATTCTGGAAAATCATTTCAAAAACAAATTTGAATTCATTTCTCCTGGAACAATAGCCTCTTCTATTTTTGTATTTCCACCAGAATTTTAAGAAATGCAGTTGGCCCTTTCATAGGTCTCAAATGATTGAGCCAAGGTTAAAGAATTAGAGATATTTATTCAGGAGGGACAGGTTATGGATAGAGAGCAGCACAGGAGCAGGACACTGTGAACGCATGTGCTAAATATTTGGAATTTGGGGACTAGAGTGTATGGAAACCTTTTCTTAAATAACAGTCTTGGTATTCGAATGAGTGGAATTCTGCTGGCCTGAGGTTTACGCTTAGTTGCAGCCAGATAGAGACACTGACAATTACCAAACCCAGGAGGCATCCAGTTTAGCCAGCCTTGATACACTTTGATAGGACCTGACCCCTGAAATAAAAATGAGTCTCTAAGGTTGGTTGCAAGAAACCAGACATGATGGAAAACTGAGTCCACTCCAGTAATTAATTAGTGTGCCATAAAAGGGCATGTAGACACGTAGTGTCTACTTTTCCTTTTTCAAAACGGGATCACCTAAAAGCTACAATAATAAGCAGTCCTGATTGAAAACATCTGTACTCTCTATGTCTTATATGGATTATTTCATTGGGTCTTCCCTAAGATCCCTGGCATTTCTCCCTTTATTTTCCCCTCCCCGAGGATGGGGAAACTGAGGTCACATAGCTAGAAGAGGAGAGGAGAGTTTAACTCAGGTGGTCTGACTCACCAGTTAGACGCAGCATTCTTAACCCTCAGTTATCCTCCAGAAACTTAGTGATGCCAAAGGCTGGTTTGCACAACTAAGTTTAAAGGATTAACTTCAAAAGAACCTTGAATTTGCTCCCTCCCCCCCCCAAAAAAAAACCTATTAACAGTGTAAAAAGTCGTTATGAAGTTACACGAGAACCAGAAAAATAAAGATAAGTCTAAACTCAGAATTTGGCTTAATTTAGCCATACAAATGCAGGAAGCGATTTCCTAACATGTAATCTGTGGCATGTTGAGAGGTATTAATGCTGAGCAAAGTATTTCCCAGTTAATCATGTTTGGAAAAGGTTATTTTTAAAGCCAATGTTATTTTAAGCCAAACAAATGACGTATCATTTTACTTCAGGATTTTCCAGGGTCTTTTATGTGTTTGTGGAAACCTCCGAGAAGATCATTTCTATTGTGCTTCCCAAACTTAACTTGATTCTTTTGTGTTTGAAGTACGTCATACGCTGGGTTTGATAGCACACAGGCAGCAAGTATGGGACAGGACAAACCCTTGATCCTCTCTCTATTTTCAGCCCTTACACATTAGAGATGATGCTATACCTGGCCAGGACCTGTCTGTCATAAAAGGGTGAAGCCCCAGGATGGAAGAGCTCAAGCAACTAGAACCTAAAGTGAGACAAATCAGTATTATTTATCTGGTTCTTGGCCCATTACAAATGCCTTTTCATCACCGTCCAAGCTTAGGCAATTGGAGAACACGGTTCATATTTTCCTGCTATCAAAAGCACAGGCTTGAGACAGTTCAGCAAGTTATCTAGTCAGTACAACTTGAATCTGAATGAAGGGTACTGTCTCCGTCTCATTCTGCAGTGTAGGTTCCTTTTGTTCTATTGAGTAATTTTTTTTGAAACAAGATTTATTGTTTGGTTTCAGAAATTAACATTTATGTAACAGTTAAATGCCAGGGGAGCACTCAGTTTCTTTAATGTGAACATAGTTGTTGAAGTCCTAGAGGGAGAATGACGTTGGAAAACTGGGGTGTGCACGGTGATTTTATTTACCATGTTGGACTTGAGAAGAGGGCATGAAGCCAAGTGAACTAAAGTGACTAAATCTCCTGCAGATCCCTAGAGGTGGTAGAGAACAGCCTGCTCTCCTTCATTTCGGCTCAGAGAGAATGTTAATAAGTGAGAGGATGATAAAGCAAGAAGTAGCAGACAGGGGAGTTTAAAACTCAATAGGTCCTGGAAAATTGGTCTTCATACTATGTATAGCCAAGAAGTCAGTCAGGATATGAGAACATTTCAGAGACCCTGAAACTTAAAACTTTCTTTTGGGATTTTAAGTTGGGCTTGTTAGCTTGACACAACCGAGTCACCTGGAAAGAAAATCTCCGTGATGAATTGTCTAGATGAAGTGGTTTGTGGGTTTGTTTTATTTGATTACCTTAATTGAGGCAGAAAGGCCTGCTGCTCATCATGGGGGCACCATTCCCTAGGCAGGGTATCCTGGATCATATAAGAGTAGACAAAGTGATCTGAATACAGACATCCATACCTTAATTCAACGCTCAATTCTTTTGACGTTGAGTGCAATGTAGCTACTAGCTGTTTCAAGTCCTTGTGCTATAACTGTACCAAAATAATGGATCCCAAGTTGTGAACAAAATAAACTTTTTCTCTCTTGTTTTTCTCAGAGTATTTTTATCACAGTGGCAGTGAACAGAAGTATGCAGAATTTTATGTCTGAACTAGCAGTTATTTATTTCAGCATATGGTGGGGAAATCAGAATATTTCATCTGAAGGAACAGGGTTAGGAAAGACCACAGGAGAAGGAAAGGGAGATGAAGAAGAATGGGGAGAAGGAAAAGGGAGCTGATAAGGGAGGGAGGGTAAAGAGGAGAAAGAGAATAAGAGAGTGAAAGGGTGAAAAATGGATAAAGGGAGGATGGACCACAGTAGTGTCTATCAGTCTTCTAAACTTCCTTCTAGTATAGAGTTTGGCTTTGTGTCCCTACCTGTGCTGAGAAGACTTATTAGACAAACTTTTATTTCTGTCTGTCTTATTATGTGTATAATAATACATGGCTTGCCAAGGTCACAGTGACTGGAAACTGCATGAAAATCTGGCATACTGATTGGAAGGGTCAGTCAAGATTTCTTTAAATGACCTGAGAATAAATGTGCTACCAGATCACCTCTTTCTCCTAGGGTTTGAATCTGAATCATCTCCTTTGGTTCCTCAGCTGTAGGACTAATATGGAGGCCATTTGGGAATGTGGGCCTGGTGGATAGAGGCCAGAAAGGTGGATGGTGGGCATTGTGGGTTTAGAGTCAATCTTTTTCCAGTCTAATTTTCTATGCTCCCTGCCATCCCGATAAGCAAGCCAGGGCTACATGCTTCTGACACCTCAGGTTGAGTCCTGAGCTGCCCTCCCCTGCCATCCTGGTGTAAGACTCTGAAACTCTGAACCCAAATAAACCCTGCTTCCTCTGTGTTGCTTCTGTTGGGTATTTTGGTTGCATAGACCAACTAAGTGTCTAACTTTTCTATTACAGCAGACACTGTATAGAAAATATGCAAACGAGCATGGCTATGTTCTAATACAAAATAATGTACAAAGATAGACTTCTATATCACAGTTTGCTGACCCCTGGAGGAATATAGGGATTATTACAGTTGCTGTTATAGACTCAAATAGAGCTGGATTGGCAGGAAAACCAACATTTTGTTATTTACCAGCTATAGATTTGTTTTGTGGGCCTGTGGAATAGTTCAGTGGATAAAGGCACCTGTAACCAATGATCTTATTGAACTTATGATCTGAGTTCAATCCCTGGGACCTACATGAAAGAAAGAGAGAATTGACTGTCTTAAGTTGTCTTCTGACTTCTACAAATGTGTCTGTCTGCTTGTGTGTGTGCACATGTGTTGGACCACACACACACACACACACACACACACACACACACACACACACACTCTTAAAAATATCTTGTCTTGTGCCAAACATTATTCCTCAGGTTTTTCACTGATTTTATTACTGACATAAGAAGCTAATGAGTTGAGTATTACTATGCCTGTTTGGAAGTTAAACTAAGACTCAAGGAAGCTTAAGAGCTAGGTCATGATACAGAAGCAGCTTTTGAAGCTTGCCCTGTGGTCCTCCTGTGCGACATTTCAACCACATTGTGCCACATTGGGATGGCTCCTCAAACAACTTTCTTCAGTTCTGGTAAAAGTGCAAACTTAAAATTTGAGCTGTTCAGTAAGGGAAAAGATAAGGAGTGCAGAAATGGTTCCTCCATGTTCTGCTTCTCAGATGCCATAGCAGCTAGTGGGTCTCCCCACGTAAGTCCGGAAGTATTTGACCTCTGCCTTCCTCACTGAGCTCTGGCTGGCTCTCCTACTTTGTATGTACACTTTTACTCTGGAGAGCACTGAAGCCAAGGTGCAGTTTACAAGTGGTTATTAGCTCCTGGGTACATGTTGGCAAGTTCCCTTTGGCTTAGACAGGGTTCCAGAATCTGCTGGGGTCTGGCTGTGTTCACTGGGTTCCCTAGCCAGAAAGAGTTGTTAATTGGGATGACACTCTGCATGTCTCTGCCTCTCCAGCTAGGTTTCCTGACCTGGGCATGTCTGTTTTGGCTCAAGTGGGATGTTTGCTCTTTTCACTGTCAACTTATATGTGAGGGTAAATTTACAGTTCCCTTGAGCAACTGTGGAGCCTGGTGCTCTGGTATAGTTTCCAAGATCGTGGTCCAACACATTTTAAGGCAGATTTCATATGGATAGGCATGTCAGTGGTGCCATCATATTAGGGATATGACTTCACCAGAGCTGGACAGAATTTCTCAGATTCTGAATTTGATTGCATCAAACCTTCCATTACTTTCTAATCAAACAGGGATATTGAGATTCCTAACCATTGCTTAAAAATCTCAGTTCTATATTCTAGTCTTATGTCTCCTTTGAAGATTTTAGAAGTTTGTCTGGCTCTTTTTTTTTTTTTTTTTTTTAATCACCTCTCTTTCCCCATGGCATGATCTGGATATTTGTGGATATTTCCAACACTCATATCTTGAAACCTAACACTATTATACTATTACTTGCTGGGAAGTAACTGGTCATGTGGATAGAGATCTCTATAATGGGATCAATGTCCTTCAAAATGATGCTCCATGGAACCTCCTTGTCTCTTCCAACCTGTGTAGGCACAGCTGTAAATCTTAATCTATGAACCAGGATGTGGGCACTCCCAAGACATGGAATTTACTGGTGCTTTATTCTTAAGGTCAAAGGCTCCAGGCAAGTGGATTTTTGTTCTTTCCATACTACCCAGCACACAAAATTTTGCCCTAGAATAAGATAGCTTTATAATGAATTATAGGATATTAGCTTATTGTTTCCACTACTGAGTTATCAGCCTTTGAAACTGTGGGTGAAAAGACCATATGAACTTC
Source organism: Arvicanthis niloticus (assembly GCF_011762505.2). NCBI lineage: Eukaryota > Metazoa > Chordata > Mammalia > Rodentia > Muridae > Arvicanthis > Arvicanthis niloticus. Next base: position 83,303,462 of record NC_047662.1, on the reverse strand, counting down.
AAATTTCTAAGATGTTGTCAAGTGTTTCCAGACTTACCAGTCACAGAACCCTCTCTAATGATGCTCAGTGAGAATCTGTTTCATAGGACACAATTTGAGAACTGCTTACCAAGTGGGATCTTATCACCAAGAACTGCCTCAAAAGCAGTGTCAGCATGAATGACCTTAGCCATCTGTGCCACATGCCTGTTTGTTTTGAAGCAATGCAATATACAATACTATTTAATAATCACTATGATCTTCTAAAACATGTATTGCTATATTGTGTCTTTTATATATATTTAGAAACTTAAAGTTAGAGCAGATATTTTGTCAAACTTGTATAGCAAACAAAAATATTTTGGACCCAGATCCCTCAGATAACAAAGCCACGATCTTAATCATGATTCATTTCTTTCTATGGGTTGTAATTTTCCCCATATCCAAAGACAAAGAGATCTTTATCTTCATCTCTTCCCTGAGACCATTTATTCCTCCCACTAGTTGGTGGTTGATCAGTCTTGTTACAACAACAATCTCTGACTCATTCTCAAATCCCCTGACAGATGTCCTCTGTCCTTGGTACTGGCCTTTCCCAAATTCCAAGTAATGATGGCAGTTAATTTTAGGACTGGCTTTGAAAGCAAAGATAATCCTTGAAGTCTGTGTCCTGACATGGGTTTCCTGTCCCAGTGCTGGCATGGCTTCCTGCTTTCATAAGGTGTGTTATCATCCTGCATAGTTGAGAGACCAGAGTATGAAACATGTAAATAACTTTTAACTCTAGTTTTTTCTGAGCAAGACTCATGGGAAATGGATTTTTGAGTCTTGGAAATAGAGAGTTTTATTAGGTATATAAGATTAATTTTGGGTCATGCCAGTTTTCAGGTGAACCAGGTACAAATATCCTCTTGAGAACTGCTTTGTTGGAAGGGTTGGTCTATTGAATACTAATTACAGTTTGATATAAGGGATGGTGTAAAAGGGCACAGTAGAGGAATATCTATTGTACCTGGAGAAGATGGCATCAGAATTGACAACTGAAGAAAGAAGATCATTTAGATGTAAATCAGAATGTCATTTTATGTAAGAAAGAATGACATTTGCAAGAAAAAAAAAGTATAAAAGCTGTGTGTAGAAAGCATGGTGCTAGCTGAGGCTCAGAGTCTGTTTGGAGGCCAGGGATCTGGATTACAGGAAACTTAAGGCATATTACTTCTGTCACCCAGACCCTCCTCTTGAAAATTCTTTATTACACTATAGAATCTATAGTCTCCTAAATAACACCTCCAGTTGAGAATTAAGCACTCAGAGAAAAAAAAACCTTGGGCAGCATTTTATATTCAAACCAAGTATGGTGGTTTGAATATGCTTGGCCTAGGGAGGTGTGGCCTTGTTGGAGTAGGTGTGGCCTTGTAGGTGGAATGTATCATTGTAAGGGGTGGGATTGACCAGTCTTCCCCTGCTTCCCTTTAGAACAAGATGTAGAACTCTCAGCTCCTCCTTCAGTGCCATGCCTGCCTGGACACTGTCATGCTCTCGCCTTGATGATAATGGACTGAGTCTCTGAACCTGTAAGCCAAACCCAATTAAATGTTATCCTTTATAAAAGTTGCCTTGATCATGGCGTCTCTTCATAGCAATGGAAATCCTAACTAAGAAACCATAACAGCAGTAGAGGACATACCATACTGTATATGGTATAGAAGAAAGGAAGAAAATGATATTCTAAACTTTAGCCTTATTTATATGCTAGGAGGCCTAGATTAGTGATAAGAAAAGCAGGTACTTTCAGTTTTCACCTTGACTACTTTACCTTTCAGTAAAATATATTTAGTGTGATGGCTAATCTTGTTTGTCAATTTGACAGAATCTAGAATCTAAGCTATTGGCCACTTCCGTGAAAGATTTTCTTGATCAGATTATTTAAAGCACGATGACCCATCTTAAATCTGGATAGCACCTTCTGGTGTCAGCTCACATAAAAGATCATGAAACAAGGAAACTTGTTTCTTTGCCTGCTTATCTGTGGGGAAAGCCTGCTAATTTAGGTTAAACATCTATCATGACCGGTTAAATCATAGGAACTCAGCAGAAAATGGAGGACTCCCATAACTAGCAGAGCTTCCCCTTCTCTTTGGGAGGGCCAACTTCTCATGCCTTCTACCCTGGGAAAGGTGAGTAGTCCTTGGAAGACCTACAAGTTCAACTTCCTCTCCCCAATCCCAATAAGAACCCTCCTCATAAGTACCTGGGAGTTTTGGAATGCCTTTCCACACAAATGAGGCATTCACAGAACTTTAAACTCTAGCCAATGATTTGATTTACTCTGAAAACTCCTTCCCACTTTCCAAGGTCTATATATAGCCCTGGTTCACCCTGAATAAAGTATATGCATACAAACCCAACCCAAATAAAGGTATTTGTATAAGCTAAGGTCCTTTCAGAGAGTTGTTTCATTGAAGACCATTGGAGAAGGCCTTCATCTAAAAGAGCTGTAACATTAAGACCACCCCCTACACACACACACACACACACACACACACACACACACACACACACACACAACCTGGATCCTGCAGAACCCTAGCCATTCCAAACTTTGCTCCATTCTGTAGCCTGCTGTGCAGCATCAAGGAACCAGAGCTAGACTCCAAACACATACCATACTGTATCTTCACTCTTCCTGGCATGTTCATTTACTTTGCTGCTGAGGCATTCCTTTACCAATAATAGAAGCAATTTCTTAGGGATTCCAACACGGCCTGGAGGCCAGCAGTTTTCCAGGAATCCTTCAGGCCGTCAGTACCCAATGGAGACTGCTGAGATATTCAGTCTTGTAAACTCAACATTTACTGGATTCTCAGCCTCTCCAGTATGAGACAGCCATTGTTAGACTACTCGGACCACATCCTGTGAGCCAATACAGTAAATATCTTTCTGATATTTGCTCAGTTCTGTTGCTCTTTGAGAATCTTGGCTAATATATTTGGAATTACTGTCTTATAAAATGCTGCCTTGGGGTGATATTTGAAAGAAATCAGGGTCACTCAAATTATCTATGATAACTACAGCATAAATGGGTAGAAGAGTTAAAACATAGATCACCTTAGTGGTTGCCACAATTACTTGTTACTCATTGATATGAGTGAAGGTAGAATGAGTGAATTTGTCATCTATAATATGATGCCAGGGAATGGTGACACTGGATTATTTAGCTGTAGCAAGATAACTCAAAATTGACTGTATTGATACTAGCTCTCAATAGCCCCAAGATTTCAACCTGATCAAATTGGGTCAATGGATTACTTTTGGAACCAGGTGTGGTGGTGTATGCAAGTCATCTCATCGCTAGGAAGCAGGCAGCTGGAGAAAACTCAAGGTCATTCTTGGCTACAGAGAAAGTTCAAGACCAACATCAATTACCTAGGACCTGATCTTAGAATACAGAAGGTGTAGCTAAACTGGCAGAGTGCTTGCTGGCCATACATAAAGGCCAGTGCTGCAAAAATTTTTAAAAATTAGAAAATTTAAAAAAAAAAAGGAAAGTTAGAAGAGTTAAAGAAAAACCAAAAACATATTTTGAGCAATTATTGTCAAGCAAACTTCATTTATAGAATGGTTTTCTATAAATGAATTTTTCCGTCTGTCTGTCTGTCTGTCTGTCTGTCTCTGTCTCTGTCTCTCTCTCTCTCTCTCTCTCTCTCTCTCTCTCTCTCTCTCTCTCTCTCTCTCTCTCTTTCTCCCTGTGTGTGTGTGTGATTGGCTTGGATAACATAAATGGCTTTGTTGAAATGTCCCGTTGGGAAGTTATTAACCAGCATAGAACTGAAAGCCTCAGTCTAGAAGCTCCTGAGAAATCGAGTCCAGCTAACAGGTACAGCCTAGAAGAGGGTTGATTCTCAGTTAAGCCTTTAGATATGATCCCAACCCAGGTCAATGACAACTGATTGTAGAAAGTTCAGCTTAACTTAGCTCAGCTATGCTTTGATTCTAGACATATAGAAGCCATAAGACAAGAGCTGTGATGTTTTAAATGACTACACTTTGTGGTGGGTAAGTAACTAATAGAATTGTTAGCTCAATCCACATGTGCTATATTATTTAGAGAATAAGACAGTTCAGTTTTCTTTTGTAAGAGGATATATTAACTGCAGACTTTTATGTTGTTCCTGGATTCAGGATACCCAAGATTCTGTCCTGACCTGCTGCCAGCTGGCATAACATCTTAGAAAAACATCCCTCTTCTCCATGTCTCAGTTTCACCATCTCTAAAATGAAGATGTTAAAGTTGGCTAGTGACTTGTATAAACATTTTCATCCTCATCCTCTTTCTCCTCCTCTCCCTCCTCCTGTCTTCTTCTTTTTGTGCCAGAGAAGCCTTTCAGCAAATTTTGTCTCAGGTGGAAGTTTCATGCACAAAACATAAATGGAGAAGGGCTTTAGTTGAAATGAGGTTGAATGTGACTTTTGCCTCACCCTTCTTTCCATGGCATCTCCTGAATTACCTCTGGATCTCTTTGAACCCTATCTGTAAGCTCCTGGCTTTGAGGGTGCTCATCAATCAGCCTCTTCAGCACTGACATTGTAAGTTTTAGTGAAAGCAATCGGCTTGCAAGAACACTCTCCTATAACATCTCTGCTTCCAACTATCTCTGTACGATTGTCAGTGACACAGGCTATTCATGATGCCACTACCCACTGCAGGAGCTGTCTGGCTTCCTGTTTTCCCCAGCAAGCAGACTCCTTCTGCTGTGCCAAAGCTCCTTCTGTGGTCACCTTCACCAGACTTCCACTTCCATAGGTGGCTTTATTATTAGATGTATACATTTTTAATTTGTAAGATATTTCATATACTGGTGCTTACACTCAGTGTTTGTAAGGGGCTCTGGCTGGCAGATGGTCTAATGGAACTCTGGGTTTCTTCTGGTCACAGTCTGTTGCTTCTTCAGGTGACATGCAATGGTATCATGTTGCATGGCTGCTCGGGCTCCCTTAACACTGTACTTTTATCTAATATTCCCAGACCTGTATTTGTAGCTTTAACATTTTGAATAAAACTAATGCTTTTCCCAATAGTCTTAAGTCTCTTACACTTTTTAACTTAGCAAGTGCTACCTTAACTGTCTTATATACCTACTGGGCAATACAATTTGACTTTTCCAATGCACAGAATCCACAGACTTGTCTAAAGCCCCTCATTGATAATTCATTCATCAATCTAAACATTGCCTATTTTACCTAACTACCTTTTTCAAAATGTAGATAAGAGGCTATGGAGATGGGTTATTCTGATCTTTCAGTGGGATGAGTTCAGTTCCAAGCATCTAAGTAGGAATGCACACAGAGATCTGACACTTTTCTCTGACCTCCCAGAGAAACTGTCCTTCTGCGCACCTACCCCAACAGAGACACAAATTAATATACATAATTAAAAACAAAATAAATCTTTAAAATATAAATATTTATCTAGTAATTAGCCTATCAACTCTAAGCTGGTTTTTTTTTTTTTTTTTTTTTTTTTTTTTTAAATCTAGAAACTTGGGTCAATTCTTTAGAATCCTACAGCATAGTGAGGGAAACAAACTTTGTGGTATTGATCCTGCAAAGGAACTCTGAATGCCTTTACTTTCTAATTTCTACAAGTAACAAAAGCCTCAGTTTACCTTCCTACAAAGCCTTTATATATAAATTTCCAGAGTACATCAAGGTGATGTGCATAGGACTATTTCATAAATGTACTGACTCATGAGAGTGTCATGTTGGGAAGATCTGTCCTGCACATGGGAAACTTGTTAAGTCATGAAACATGGAAGAGCTGCATAGCACACGTATAGAAGTCAAACACTGTTGTACTAAGAACAGCAGAGAACTTCATAGACATTATATTCTGAGGGTCTTGATGACTGCAGAAGGCATGAAGACTCTGGAGATAATATACTTCCCAAGACGGGATGAGCAGAAGCATAGTGCCTAGCTTGGTTTGTATCACCTAAAGGCCATTACCACCTTCTAGGGATTTGGGCCTAGGTTTGTGTTAAGGTTTCCCCTATCATCTATCTGCATGATACTGAGTAAGGTACTTACATTAATTCACCCCAGGTCCCCACCATTAAGAATGGTAATGATATCGGAAATAATACGCAATGGTAAAATGGCACACTATGGATAGAGTGGGTGACAACATTTAGTGTGCTGGTTAATGTTGATCATCGGCTTGTTAGGCTTTGAAAACGGGTCTAGAAGCAAACCTCTGGGTGTGTCTATGAGTCATTTTCTAGACTGCATTAATTGACGCGAGGAGAAGCCTCGCCTTAAGTGTGGGTGGCATCATTTTATGCACTGGGAGTTCTGGACTTCATACAAAGGAGAACGCCGACTGAGTACCAGCTCTCATCACTCTTGCTTCCTGAGCATGGATACAGTTTGACCAGCCGCCCCCAGCTCCTGCCACCATGCCTTCTCTGCCAGGATGGACTGTGTCTCTGCAAATTGTAACCTAAATAAAAGCCTTCCCTCCTAAGGTGCTTCCTAAGGTATTTTGTCTTGGTGACAATGAACAAAGTAACAAATGCAGTTACTTTCACAGTTATCCTTCGTCTACCTTCATCAAGAATAGTTTGGACACATCTTAAAGATCTGAGCAGAAGCCACTTTTCCTCTTTTAGCGGAAGAGGTGACCTCTGGCTGATTCTGAAGCAGGCTATCTGCTTTCAGGGCTTATGAAACACCTTTGTCTCTTGGCAGTCTGAGGAAGGTTAAAGGACCAGCCGAAGCTACTTGAGTTAAAGTGCCCACATTTCAGGACCTGTGAACTTCAGAAAATTTCAAACATCTGAGATGACTTGGAATGAAATAATCTTTTAAAAATTTCCACTCACAAATAGAGTGAAAGTACACATGGAAAGGATTTTCCATTCACAACCTACTTGGAGTGTGGGCATTTTGCTTTTGTTCCATGGTGGAGAACCAAGAATGGTAAGGAGGGTACTGAACTCCAGGTGGCTCTTCAAGGCTAGGAGAGTGTTTTTTTAACATGAAGGCTGTGACCTCTTTGGGAGTTGAAGGACTCTTTCACAGGAGTTGCCTAAGACCATCAGGAAACAGATATTTGCATTGTGACTCATAACTGTAGAGAATTACAGTTATGAAGTTATGAACAACAAAAATAATTTTTTTGGGGGGGTCACCACAACATGAGGAACTTCACAGCATTAGGATGGCTGAGAACCACTGCTCTAGGAAGTATATGGTGAGAAGGAAAAAAAGTACAAAGATGATTAGATTTAAGGGTATAATTGAGCAAAAGTCTGAGAGCCAGGGTTGGAATCAGGTAACTTTGTAGTGGTCTCTCCTTCACAAGAGGTCATAGGGTGTACACAGATCTCATAGAAGGCAGTGTATTTTGTGTTGGAAAGAGCTGGAGTTTGCAGGAAGCTAGTCTCACTATACATTAAGGAGGTTTTCCTTCTTGGAAAGGGGCCTTCATCTAATGTTTCCCACATGTTGAAGGTGCTTGCACTGGTCTGGGATGGAATTCAAGGGGATTCCCAGCTATCTTCACACAGTGAGAGGTGTTTGAATCATAATTTTCCTCTCTGGGGCTTTGGCAGAATCTGTAGCTTGGAGCCTATAACTGTTCCCTGACTATCATTTTTGTTTTGTTTTTGTTTTTATATTTATTTATTTATTTATTTATTTATTTATTTATTTATTTTATTTTGAGACAGGGTTTCTCTGTGTAGCCCTGGCTGTCCTGGAACTCACTCTGTAGCCTAGGCTGGCCTCAAACTCAGAAATCTACTTACCTCTGCCCCTCAAGTGCTGGGATTAAAGGCATGCACCACCACTGCCTGCCCCCTCCTCCGACTTCCTTTAGAGACTGGGGATAGCCCCATTTTTATCTCCCCAGCAGCCCCCTTAAAACCACACATTCAGCTCTCCTACACCTCAGAAGATACAGTTATGACTCTGTTTTCCATTTTGTAGCTCCCACCTGCACAGCCAGGGAAAGTGTGTGTTGATGTCATGAAAATCACTAGGAAGGACATGACTGCAACCTTGCTACTTAACCCCTGTGTGTGTGTGTGTGTGTGTGTGTGTGTGTGTGTGTGTGTATGATTTCTCTCTTTCTGCTCTCTCTGTCTTCCTCTCTGTCTCTCTTTCTCGACATCTTTCTCTATATGTCTCTGTCTCTCTCTTTGTCTCTCCTTTCTATCTTCCCCACCCTGTGTCTCAGCTGAAATTGGATTGTTTCCATTTCTAAGCAGTGGGTTGCACTACCACCCACTAACCTTTCCTGTGCACCATGAAAAATGATAGCTGCAGGGCTCCTCTGTGAAAACAAAAGGCACCAATGCCAGCTGGAGTCTTCTGTGCTCTTCTGGCCATTTCCCAAAGGACATCGTGCAGGCTTCTGCACTTGGTTAGCCAAGCCTGATGTCAGGAGGCAGCGTGACACAAGAGACAAAACGGTGGGGTTGTACTTAGAAAGTTTGGATTTGCAGCCAGTTCTGACTCTTTTGTGGGAATACCTGGGCTGAGCTACTCAGCTTCCTTGAGTCTCAGTTTCTCCTTCTATTAAATGGATCTGATAAATTTTCAGTATTAGAAAATTAAGTGAGATGCTGTAGCCAGTCTTCCCCATCATGGTATCATGTTAGCTGACTAACATGGTGACTGTTAGCTATTTTATGCCAGTGTTTGACTGCCATAGAGGAACTGCATATCAAGAACCAACTAAATATTTGTTCCTCAAGCTCTACTTTTCAAACCCAAATAGGCTCAGTATGGTCGAGCCTTTGTGCTTTGTGCAAGCTAGTTTGTAAGTTCATGGAAATGTGGGAAGAGAGACGAGAGGTGTTTTTAGTTCACTGTGAACATGAGAACGGATAGGATTCAGGGGGTATGTTTTTCATTCTGTCAGCCTGAGTTCCCTTTCCAAATTCTATTCTGGTTATATGATCAGGCTGTTGCTGTATTTATGGGTGGCCACAGTCTTCCCAGAGGGGCATATTTTGTTAGAAAGGAAGTGCTTTCCTTCTGAGAGCTATACAAGAAGCTGACACATTGAAAAGAAGCACAGCCTCCAAACAAAGACATGGGCTTAGCTTCTCGACCCATCGCTTGAGTTTCAAGACCCAATCTTTCTGCTATGTGAGTCTCTTTGTCTCATAAGTACACTCATGCTCTAGAGACATGCTGTGGCCATTTGATACCATGATGCCCAAGGAAGCATCAAGAGCCTATAGCTCATACACTGGTTAATTTTATGCCGGCTACGGTGGTTACTGGCATTGATTGAAAAAGCCAACCTTTCTTAAGCTTTTAAAATTCCTGTCTTCTGTTTCATTTGGGGAACTGTCCTTACTCCAGTAGCTGTTGGAGTTCAGAACTCTGATCTGAATAGGCAGTGCCTAGCTGTGAGACCTGGAGCTATGTGTCCTGTTGTTTGCAATCTGGTGAGCTTCTGATTAACCCCATGTTAGCCCATGCAGCCTCATGCTTATCTGTCAGAAACTCGCTTTGTTTCCCCCCCCCTTTGGTTCAGATTTATTAATAAATACTTCTACTGTTAAACTTGACAAACATTGTTTAGAACATTAATCTCGAAAATATTTGTGATCTAGTAACAAGGTAAACAGAAACACCTCTGTCTATTGAACTCTTATGGTGTGTCAAGAACCAGCCATATGGATACCAGGTGAGTGCCACAGAGCCCCAGGAGAGGTGACACCTCACCCTCTGTGTATGAGTGACAAAGCTCATGGATGGAACCCTTGTCACCTCTTGAGACAGGGTAAAGAAAAGCCAAGAGCATGGAGCTAGGCGTGTTGAACAAAAGCGGGAGTGGGTGACTGAAGAGCTTGGGTACACCTTTTCCAGCTCTGTCCGGTTCACACCAGTTCAGTATCCCAGAGAATATTCACTCACTGCACCTCCTTCTTTCCCCAGATTCGGTTACATTATTGGAATGTACAAGGCCAAGGCGCACTGCTGCCCATGCCCTGTGAAAGGCTTGGTTCATAGGACAGGAGTATTTTCCATCAGCTTATTTAGACAGAACACACCTCTCACCAGCCTGGGTGAGCTTTGTTGCATCTCAGGACAAGGCAGTGGGGTAGGGGGCAGTTTTCATTTCTAGGGTGCATATAAGAAAAGCTCTATAAAACAAAGCAAAAAGATTCCACAAAACACTTGAAAAAGAGGCATTCACTCTTAAAAAGAGAGCTCCCAGTCCAGCTCACCCTCTGATGCAAACGATCTGATTCCAAAGAACCACCAGCCACACAGCACTCCATAGCCAAGCACTTGAGCCTGTAAATGCCTGAGGACATTCTGGAGTCAGAACTCCACATTCACATCAAACCCCAGACTCCCACTTTTTCTCCTAATGGTGCCAATGCAACCCTTTGCTTGTAAAATTCATGCCAGGCTAGCAGGCACTCTCAGATCAGGCAAGATAAAAAGACAGAGACTTTGGGGGAGGGTAAGCAGACACAGTGCAAAACTGGGTTGAGCAGCGCTTTTCACTTCCAGGGTGATGGCAGCTTTGGGCCGTGACAGAGATTGCCTAGTTGCTAATTTGATTTTTTCCTTCTTCATTGGCTCCTCATTGTAAGGGGGAACTGCTCTCCCCACTTTAGAGAAGTGGAAACTAAGGTACACAGAGCACAGAGGTTACAAATTTTCCTGGCACATTTACTTTGTGGTGGCACTAGTGGGAATGCCCAAGTCACTTCTAGTGTCAAACCCCAAGTTCTTAGTCCCCCTGTAACACATATGGCACAGAGGAATCTCTTTGCTTTTTCAAAAGTTCGCCAGGGAAGGTCGCTTCTGGTGAACAGGGAAGATGTTCCTGGTGTTTCTGGGATAAAGTGTGAGGAGGGAGACTGATTTTGGAGTAATATGGGATTTAGATGTCTCCAAACCTTCTAAACACGCTCCACCTGAGGTCTGTGAATCGGGAGGTTGGCACCCTGCTTCAAGAACCCACAGACGTGCCCACTAGTCTCATTTTACAGCCTGTGGGTTGTTCATCCATGCCCAGAACTCATCTCCTTACTCTGGTATCCCAGCTCTTATCTTTCCCCAGAGTGGACACTGAGGATCAAATGGGGCGAGAGGGGAACGAAAACAGGTAAGTGCTGAGACCATATAGATGTGCAGCTGTGTTTTCCCCACTACAATACTCATTCCACCACACCACTGTGAGTGAATGCCGCTTTAAAACACGCTACTTCTCTAATGAAAAAAAAAAAAAAAAAAAAAAAAGAAGAAGAAGAAGAAAGAAAGAAAGAAAGAAAGAAAGAAAGAAAGACAAGGGAAAATCCACAGGTGAGAATCAACTAGGTCAAAGGTTAAGAGGAAAAGTAAGATTTTTTCCTTCAAGGAAAGGTAGAGAAAAAAACTTTACCAAAAGTTCTTCTGCGTGGTTACAGATCCATACCAAATACAAGATTGTAGGGGAACAAACCCTGAATAATCAGAGCGCATCTGATCACACACTTTTACCGGGCTTGGAAATAAAACAGAAGTTTTATAGTTACAAACCCACACCTTACTGAGTACCCGGAATCCCAGGAGCACACCAGAAAGACCCTGGCTGATGGGATCAACAGACTCACCTTTTCCACGTCCGGAAAATCAAGGTCTCTGGGTGCGCCAGCTCGGTGAAGGTGAAGAAGTACCTGGGCTAAGCCACAGAGAATTCCCAACCGCGCAGTTCCTAGCGTCTCCCCAGCCACAGTCTGTGCCCACCAGAGACTAGGGTGTGTGTCTGCGCGCAGGAGAGACGCGTGACAGTAGGCAGGCTGTGGCCAGAGCAGCCAGCTTTGGCAGGCTTATATAGGGAGCTCCTTCCTCTGTAATGGGACGCCTCGCCTCCAGACATCCTTTCCCACTTTTTTTTTTCAGTTGGTGAGTTAAAGGCACAGCCCTCCCAGCGGAACAGGGTTAGCTCATGAAAGAAAGACGCACTCACTCCAGGCGCTCAGCCAGCTAACGGACCATTTGCATACAATTTATAGTGAAGGAAAAAAAGGTAGGAATTCCAGCTCCCTCCGCCCCCGCAGAGTAGTTGTTAGCGAAGTGTGAGTTTTGCATTGCTCCACAAACAAGTATTCTAATTGTGAAACAGAAGCTTTGGGAGCAGGGATAAGAGGGAACTGGATCCTGGCTCTGCTCCTGGACTAGAGCAAGCTGGAAACACGACCCGGGCTCCCTTAGGCTCTGGGCAGCAGCTGCGGGGTGGCACCTCAGAGAAAGCCCGAGGTCTGAACCCAGTTCCTGGAAAGAGGAGATCGAGGAGGGCTGAGCAAGCCCAGGGCAGTTCAGGTTTCTCTTGGCCAGCTTGGAGATAACCCAAGATTAGTTCTCAGCAGGTGGGAACCATACTGGGAGCTTAGAAGAGTGAGCTTTTCTGAAGCTGGAGCCAGCAGTGCCCAGCTGCCTGGAGGAATCATCCAGATCCCAATGTCCCCTTAGGAGTCACTCTTTGACATTGTTTATGTCACATGCTAAATGCCTTTTACTTAGTAGGGTCTACTAAGTAGGGTGGCTCCTGAGCTCCCAGTGTACCTAGGTGCTGAGTGAAGACTTTTCTAAAGGTAACAACTTCATCTTTGAGGTTTTGAGGTTAAAGTCCTCCATTAGCATGTTAAAGTAGCCCCATGGCACCTGGGGCCGCAGTCATGGTACTTCTGGGCTTGTTTGGGATAGTGCTTGTACCCTGCAGTTTAGAGAAGCAGTTTAATACCATCAGGAGACTGTGCCTGAGAAGCATTTAGAGCTCATGGCTCTGTGACACATTACTGACCAGAAACAGTGAGTGATGCTTAAATAGGAGACTGTCACACATTAGTGCAGACCCAGCTGCTGTGCTGGACCATGGAAAATGCATCTGTTTATTCTGTAATTTAAAAGAGACTTCTGATGTTTTAATTAACAACTAGGATCAGAATTTCAACTATCCACTTACTGGTTGACACCATCCTTCAGCCTTTATCCTAACATTTAGTCTCAATTTCTCCGATAGAATAAAGCAAGACAAAAATTAGGCTATCCTTACTGATTCCAGGACTCTGAGACTCTCAGCTTAAATGACCCCCCACACCCCTCAGACATCAAGAACAACCATAAATAGTCATGTCATAAAAACGACTCATTTGAACTTTTAAACCATTTGGGCTGATTCAGATGTTGGTTGTTCTGGGAATTTTTTTCATTCTGCATGTAAGCCAAAGCATATTTCAGTGGCACGAACCTGTCTTTCCACCAGTAGAGAATGCTTCCGTGCCTCTAGGCTTTCTTAAGTGGACCCAGGTTACCTCTTCTGACTTAGCAGAGTGTTAAACGTGTATTTACTCCATGTGTCCTACAAGCTATGTTTATACAAATATATAATCAATTTATTTGTAACTAATTACATATATCTGAACAAGGTATTTAAATAAATTGAGAGAGTCTGCTAAAATCCTATGTGATTAATTCTTCTAAGAATGTTCCAGACCCGAGATTCCTGGTCCCCAACAATTCTTAGTGTGCTATAATCAATCTTGAATTCCTAGCTGCCACAAACTGCTTAACCTATTACTAGAAAGCAAAGCCAAATGGGAGGTCCTGAGGACAGAAACAGCCTGACATATATGAATATAACCATCAGCTGTCACAGAAGTGTGTCACATGACACCTGAGACATATCTTGTTTGTCCATTAATTTATTTATTCACTCCACATTTTAATATCCAGGCCCCCTCTCCTCCCAGTCTCCCTCCCACAGCTCCTCCCCCCATTTCCCAATCCCAGTCCTCTGAGAAGGGGGACAGCCCCCAGGTATCACCCCACCTGGCACATGAAGTCTCTGCAGGTGAATTTTCTCCTACTGAGGCCAGACAAGGTGGCCCAGTTAGAGGAATGGGACCAACAGACAAGAAACAGATTCAGGGACAACCCCTGCTCTAGTTGTGGGGACAGGGGCACATGAAGACCAAGCTACACATCTGCTACATATGTGTGAGGGGCCTAGGTCTAACCCATGCTCTCCCCCAAGAACAAACAAGAACAAGACACCCTTTCTCTACCAGCAAAAAAAGTTTTCTCCAAAAGTGCTGCAAAACATCATAATTCTAGCTATACCTGGGCCTTACAGTGAGGAAGACTGCTCAGACTAGATCTTGTTCTGTCCCCCTAGACCATTTATATTTTTGTATATAGTAATTATACTGAGTAATATGTTTATTGTGCTATTTCCATAGTGTACATAATATACTTTGAGATTCAGTCTTCTAATGCCTTTCCTACCCTTGCCCTCCATATTCCTGACGGTCTCTGATCTCTGTTTACTAGTTTCTCTCTCCTAATTTGTGCATACAAGAGAGACATCCAGTGTTTGTTTTCCTGAATGAGTTTGGCTGATTTCACTTAGCATGGTGATCTCCAGTTCCATCCTTTTTTTTTTTTTTTTCTGCAAATGGTATAGCTGTATTTTTCTTTATGGCTGAATAAAACTCTTCTGGGTGTAACTGCTGCCTTCTCCTCATCATCCTCTGTTGATGACACGTGGATGGATCGTGAATGGTTCCATAATCAATGTGGCTATTCCAGAATCACCGCAGTGAGCTGACGCTGATATTTTAGACTAAATGCCACATGGGTCATATGTCAGCCCTAGTTTCAATCTATTGAACTTTCCCAACTCAGATTTTCACTCTTATTGGATGAGTTGAATTCACATTCCCATTAGCAGCATAAGACACCCTTGCCAATAACTGTTGGGTTTTGTTTTGAGGACAGCCATTCTGACTGGGGTTAGATGGATCCTTCATGCAGTTTGGATGATTGTTTTCCTGATGGAGGGGTAGGCTAAGCAGTACCCATGTATTTATTGCTAGTTATTTATTCTTTTGGGAACTGTCTGTTTAGCTCTTTTGCCCGTATGCGATTGAATTTGTTCTTTGGGATTTTCAAAAACATTTTTATACATTGTGGATATCAATTCCTATAAAATGAATAGTCGGTAAGGATTTTCTCCCTTGCCATAGGTTGTTTACTCCCTTGGGTAACTAAAACTTCTATTTGCTCTGCAGTAGCTTTTCATGATTATCTAATGGCCATCAAATTCCTTTCGTAGCTTCTGTTCTGTGTAAATGGGTCTGTGTAGATCCAAGATCAAGACATAAGTCTTTGCTTGTGCTGAAATGTACTTATTCCCCTTATTTCCACCTCTCACAACTATTTGCCATCAGCTTCTGATCCGACTTCACTTGCAAGTTTCCTGTGTAGATTTATTTAATTAAAAATGCTTCCCAGCCAGGTGTGGTGTCTCATCTCTTTGACCCAGCACTCTGGAGGCAGATGCATGCAACCTCTGTGAGTCAGAAGCTCATCTACATAGCAAGTTCCTGGCCAGTTTGGTCTCTGTAGTAAGACCTTCCCTGTCTTAGTTACTTCTCACTTGCTTTAATAAAACACCATGGCTAATAGGAATAAAGGGTCGATTGGGTTGATTTCATTTTACAACTCTCAGGTCACGCTCTTATCACTGAGGAAAGTCAAGGCAGGAATTCAAGGTAGAAACCTGGAGGCAGGACTTGAAGCAGAGGCCATGATGAACACTGCTTACTGGTTTACTTTCCATGGCTTGCTCAGCCTGCTTTTAATTTCATTCTTACTCTTCCCTCATTTATTAATCCCCAACCACAGTTTTCCCTTCCTCCACTCCTCCTAGTCCCTCCCCCCACCTCCTATCTCTCCTAGATCCACTCCTCTGTTTCCATTCATATAAAAGAACAGGTCTCCTAGAGAGATCCACCAAACATGGCCTAATAAATTACAGTAGGACTTAAGGCACAAATTCTCCTATCAAGGCTTGACAAGGCAACTTAGAAGGAGGAAAAGGGTTCCAAGCACCGGCAAACAAGTCAGAGACACCCTCAACTCTCACTGTTGGGAGGCCAACAAGAACACCAAGCTACTCAATCATAAGGCATATGCAGACTTGTTCAGAGTCTGTGCTAGTTGCTTCAGTTCCTGTGAGCCCCTATGAATCCTGCTTAGTTGATTCTGTTCTTGTGGTATCCTCTACCCCTAAGGTTCCTACAACCCTTCCTCTCTGTACTGCTGGGTTCCTCTGGCTCTGCCTAGCATTTGGCTGTGGGTCTCTGTATCTGCTCCCATCAGTTGCTGGATGATGCCCCTCTAATATGTCCCTCAACCCAAGAATGGATAAAGAAAATGTGGTACATTGTAAAAAGCAATGACATCATAAAATTTGCAGGCAAATGGATGGAACTAAAGAATATCATCCTGAGTGGGGTAACCCAAGCCTAAAAAGAAAAACATGGTATGTATTCACTTATAAGTGGACATCAGCTCTTAAATAAATGATAATCATGCCACAATCCTCAGACCTAGGGAGGCTAAGTAACAAGAGTAGCTCAAGGGGAGACACATGGATCTCCCTGGGAAGAAGAAATAAAATAGATTTTGCAAGTAGACTGGGAATGGGTCCAGATGGGAATAAGAGGGATCAGGCTTGGGATGGGGTGGATGGATGGAAGGGATGAAGGGAGAGTACTGGAAGAGATGACTGGAATTTTGGGTCATTTTGGTGGTGATCTAATGCAGTAAAAACTCCCTGGAATCTGTGAGTATGACCCTAATGAAGTCCCCTAGTAATGGGGCATAAATAGAGTGAACTGGCCATCTTCTGTAACCATGCAAGGCTCCTAGTCTTGATCAGTGCTTAGTAGCCTGCTTTCTTTTTTTTACCCTTAATTTCTTTCTTTATTCACAGTGTACCATCCACACAGCCCCTTCCTCTATACCTCTCCCCTTCCCCTCTGAGAAGGGGGATTCCCCTCTCCATCCCATATCTACCCATCCTGACACATCAAGTCACTGCAAGACTAGGTGCATCCTCTCCCACTGAGGCCAGACAAGGCAGCCCAGTTAAGGGATCAAGATCCACAGTCAGCAGCCTGCTTTTATCTAGCACCCAGGGCACAGGAATGGCACTGCCTCCAGTGGTATGGGCCCTTCCACATCAATCATTAAAAGAATATCTCAAAGATTTGTCTACAGACCCATCTCATGGAGGCATTTTCTCAATTAAGATTCTTTCCTCCTAGATATGTGTAGGTTTATGTCAAGATGACAAAAAAAAAAACAAAAACAAAAACAAAAACAAAACAAAACAAAAAAACAATGACTGACCACTCTGAAAACAGACAAAATATAAATAACAACAAAAATGCTTTCACAAACATAGCTCAGTTATGTCAACATAGGCTTCGCTTTCACCTTGTGTAGTTCTACATGTGTATGCATAATATTCCCTCCTAGACTATAGGCTTCTTGTGTGTCTGTGACCAGGGCTGTTTCTCCCTGTGTCTAGTAAAGAGACACTATGTGTGAGGAGCCGCATTCGCCATTAAAAGATGGCGCAGGCTTCTGCTTCCTGGTTCTTCACGGAAGCTTTACTTGAGAATGCGCCTGCGCATGGCGCGAAAACTGAGTATGACAATTGGATGAAAGATTTGAGCCAATGAGGGATCTGCACGTCTCCCAAAGCTCTATTTAAGCAGCGGGCTTTCTGAGCTCGGCGTCCTTCCCCTTTTCTCCATCTTGAAGAGCTGTTCAATAAATGCTGTCAGAAAAATCCTGAGTGTGGCGTTCTCCTTATCGGCGAGGTAGCGCGATACAAGTGGTGCCGAAACCTGGGATGAAGCCGAACATCTCGGGGTTTTGACCAGTCACGAAGGACCCTGTTGGCTCGCAGAGGATTCAGAACTGACGGCGTGGAGAGTCTAGACGCTTTTCTGCAAGGGACTCCAGTAAGCAGGATACAGTGGAAGACACCCTGTGCTGGAGAACCAGTCGACTGACGGAGCTGGTTGAATTCGGAAGTGAAACAAAGGTGATTGCATAGTAACAAAAATGGGGCAAAAAATAAGCAGAAACAGATGAAAAAAGGATTTAAAGATGCAAGGAGTAAATTGCAGGCTGCTCTGAGTCAAGAGAGCCAAACAGATAAATAAAGGTTAGAGTAATGAAAATGGGGCAAGAAATAAGTGAGTAAAAACAGATGAAAAAGGCTTTAAAGACGCGAGGAATAAATAGAAGGCTGCTCTAGACAGAGAGCTAAGCAGAATGATAATGTTAATTGATTTAACTTTCAAAATGGGTGTGATTCTGAGTTATATAGTTATATTTTTCTGGATAAAAACTCAATGTAAAGGTTTTTCTGGTTACTGGCTTAAGGAAAGGCTAATTTGGAAAAAAAAGGTTTTTCTGTGAGTTTTCTGATGAGGTCATTAAGGTAGTAGTTATGTCTTCCAGAATTATATGGATCAGACATGACAGAGGTAGGCCTCCAGAACACTAGATTCCAGAGAATCAAAATAATTATCTTGATACTAAACCTTGTTTTGAGATTTGTATATTGCAGAATACACAGCTTTGGAGAATGAATCTTATCACCTGCATGTTCACTGATGCCCTGGACTTCCAGCTGGATGCAGTTAAGACAGACTTCAGATACTTTCAATTTACCCTTCCCCTCATCCCTCTTCTAATATCTCAACACCCATGTTCAGCTTGACTCGCTTGGATTTCTCCCTGACCCAGGGATTCTCCTCGTGGATCTCTTCGGTCTTTTCTTACTTTAAGGAATGGGTGGGGGTAGGGTTATTTGACTGCATGATCTTTGGGGGAGTGCTGCTTACCCTCTGGTTGCTCTGCAAATTCAAACAACAACATCAAAAGGATAAGGTGGTGATCAAGCATTGCTTGCCGTGGAGCAGGGAACATCCCCTCAAGCCTGGTTGAATCTGCTTAAACAATGAGACACCATCACTTAACAGGATATCCTGAGGGCTCGTGTTCCCATTGCACCAGGTATCCTAGTGGTGGTCCTCCACATTTCCCAGGGCTCAGGTTCCCATTGCACGGGATAAAAGGTGTGGAGGGTCTCGTACTGTTTAACTGCCTTGAACGCCTATCGGTAGAACGGTGGGCTAGATCGGCAACCTAACAGTCCTTGATTGTTGTTGCAGTTTAATAAGGAAGGGGGAGATGTGAGGAGCCGCATTTGCCATTAAAAGATGGCGCAGGCTTCTGCTTCCTGGTTCTTCACGGAAGCTTTACTTGAGACTGCGCCTGCGCATGGCGCGAAAACCGAGTATGACAATTGGATGAAAGATTTGAGCCAATGAGGGATCTGCACGTCTCCCAAAGCTCTATTTAAGCAGCGGGCTTTCTGAGCTCGGCATCCTTCCCCTTTTCTCCATCTTGAAGAGCTGTTCAATAAATGCTGTCAGAAAAATCCTGAGTGTGGCGTTCTCCTTATCGGCGAGATAGCGCGCTACAACTATGGAAGCTCAGAAAGTAGTTGTTGAATATATGATATGATGGAGGGACACATGAATATTTGACATACTGTGTTTTATAATTAACCTTTCCCTCCTTCTATCTACAGAACAAAAGTGAGTACTGGGTTATAATGAATATATTTGTTGCACATAAGAATAAAGGGGATTCAGCAAGGAGAAATGACTAGCCATAGGCTACTATGGTTGCTGTCCATAGTCATTTTAGTCAGAACCAAACCTCGAAAATCTGCCAGGCATTAAGGCAGAGGATGCTTATGGAAATTAAGAGCCACTGATCTCACTTGGCAAGGACATCATACCTTTTGGCATCTGATCTTGCATGGATATATCCTTTTCAGTATTGTGAGAATTTTTTTTTCCCGTATGAGAAGGTAGAAAGAAGGCTTGTAAACACCACCTCTGCACATCAGTTCCTGCCAAGGACTGACTTTGTTGTTGCTTGCTCTTCTCTTTCATGAGTTGCTGGTGGAGGTTGTGGTTGGAGGCCAAAGGGAGTATGGAGGATTGCCCCAGGTGAGATCACTCTCATTTTCTTAATGATCTATTACATTTTTTTCCCAGATGGACTAGACAGTGAGTAGACTATTGGCCATGACTAGCTAATAGTCTACTATTACTTTTATTATTACTATTACTCAAGTATTACAATACTTGAGGAAGTCAAGTGATCACCCTTTCTAAGGATCTTTGGCTTCCAACTCTGTTAATGTTTTCTGCTGCCCCTAGCCTCGTCCATATTCTAGACTCAAGTGGATTATACTGAATGGTTATGGAGTCTGAGTATGGTGATTTAGTATGCTAAAACTCATCTCAAAGTCTCATGTAACTTTATGGTGGCCAGAAGTCTTCTCAAACAATTGGAAAGAGCTTAGATCCAGTGCAGACTGTCAGTCATTCAATTAAAATCATTGCTTAGCATCAACTTTCCCCATCTTGTCTACACATCATCTTCATTGGTTTCTCTGTTTCACCTCTTCTCACTCTCCCACACAACAAAGGAAACCACCATCCAATTATCAGAAAAATCAAAACTCCCAATCCATCAAAGATGTTCCTGAAGGAGAAGCAAGACAGATGGGAGCTTGGCTGAAAGAACAGGGTAGGTTGGGTACACAAGTCACCAAGAAGTCAGTTGTGTGATCGGAACAGCATAAAAAGAGCTTGGTTTGGTATTGAGTTCTAGTTCCAAGGGTGTTTTATTGACCGTGGACTTTGGGAATGTTCTTTGCATCATCTAGCTCTCCTTGTCTTGGTATAAAATGGGCACTTGCTAAGGACATTAGAAGCTCAAATATTTTAAGGTAAAACTTAAATAATTTAGAAACTTGAGCACCTTTGTCCATCCAGTTTGCTAGGAGGAGCCATGTTTTACCTTATAATAAATTATATTTTCAAGATTTATTTTTAGTGTTTCTTCTGAGAATATTTCCAGAGCTCTTGCACCCAGGCAGGAGGGCTCCTCGTCTATACCCATTTACACTACCATTTTTCTTCGTTAGAACATTACATGTGTAGTCACTCCTTTGGCTCTGTGCTCTACTAGACCACAGACACCTATGGCAGGCATTGTGTCTTGATGTCTGTTTACTGACAGAGCTGTTTATAACTAGCATCTGTTTATGGCCAATGCCCTGATATTTATTAATAATTTGTTAATAATTTTGCATATCATTCATGTTTAGAATAGCACATATCATATATTTTGGAGGTGAACCACAAAACCATTGTTTAAATTATTTTCTTGATGCTTACAGTACTGAATGTTATCACTGATTTCCTTGTTCATTTTCTCAGCCATTCTGTGACAGACCCTCAAAGGCAGGCAGCGTTTTCCTACTGTACATGCCCAAACCACAGGAAGTCCATTCATGTTTCCACAAAATGACTGGCACACCAACAGGCTGGCTTCATGATGACAAATATGGCAAAGACATAAGTTTGGCACAATCAGTCTTGGGTTCCATTCAGCTTGAATATTTAGAAGGTAAATCATCTCAAGGAAAAACATGTTCCCTCTCTCAAGCACTTTCTCTCTTTCTCTCTCTCTCTCTCTCTCTCTCTCTCTCTCTCTCTCTCTCTCTCTCCTTCCCTCCCTCCCCCTCTTTCTTTTCTTTTTTTTTTTTTGAGAATCAAATAAAACCCACATCTTTAGTACCTCCCAGGGTTGGTATGAAGATCACATAAAGGTACAAGAGAGAAGATACTCTGCAGACTGATGCTCTATGATAGGTTCTTGATGTTGATGCTGAATGATGTATTTGAACCCCCACCTTCCTGTTAAAATTCAGTTGAAGCATCCTTCAGCATAGCTGTGTTGTTATGAAATTGTGACTCCATTCTTAGCTCTGCATGGATTAACAGTGGGGAGAAGGGAGTTGAAATCCATTGTACTATTTTGTTCACTATTTTGAAACAGTTTTTTTTTTTTTTTTTGTCAGAGTCTGAGGAGACAGAGAATAAGACTTTAATAGACCAGTGTTGGCAGAAGTTGTAGAGTTCTGTATTCCCTACAGAGATGGGTGGGAGGTGATTTTGGTTGTATCCATTGGTCTGAACCCAGGTTGTGGTGATGAGTACAAGTGAATCAAACCATTTTGGACTTACAACAGTTCATAGGAATGCAAAGCTTTGAAATCAATATAGATCAAAGTTCTTTGCTTGATTACCCACAGCTGGGTGAGATACATGTGAAGAAGTGTGATTTGTCATTTTTTCTTTCATATATATATATATATATATATATACATATACACACATATGTATATATATTTTTTTCATTTTTTCTTTCATATATATACACATATGTATATATACATACATATTTTTCATATATATGTATATATATACATATATGTATATATATACATATATGTATATATACATATGTATATATGTATGTATATATATACATATATATTATATATATTTTTCAATCTCTTCTGTGGAGAGCAAAAGATAATGTTGGTTAACACTTATGGAGTTGTGATTTAGGCAACCACTATGCTTGAATAGGAAGGGGACTCGAGGTGAATTATTCATTTTCCTAGATTCCTTGATTGTAAAATGTAACAAAAATGACTAATGTTTCTTGACACTATTCTCAAAGTTAAAAAACATCACTGTCAAATGTCTATGCTGTTTCTTGTGTTCTGGGGCTGTTGGCCATTAGAAACCAGGGTTTAGTCTATTCTGAGGGTTTTCTTTTTTCCTTTTCTTTTTTACTTATTTGTATTTGGAAAAGATCATCTTGAACCCACATTCTAGAAATGTGCTCATTCAAATATGAAAGGTTAATAAATAAGCAAGAAAATAAAATATACATATTTCCTCTTCAGATAGGTTACGAAGATCACTGCTTGGCCAATTTGTAGTGATCACTTTTCTTACACAGCTTTCATGAATTATCCCTCTCTCTTACTCCACATATACAACAGACACACATACACACATACACACAGACACTGACACACAGACACACAGATACATACTCACACACACATACACACACACACACACACACACACACACACACACAAGTTTTGTGTTCATGCAATTTTCCAGAGGCAAGAACATATAAAAATGAATATTTTTCTGTAGAGATGTTCAATGTTGCTCTGAAAGATTAATATCTGGGAGAAATATGAATTGCCTTTGAAAAATAAAACTCCCTTTGCCTGGCCTCTAATAGCAACAGAAATAGCAAAGATTGGAGATTGAGATCACTGCTCTTTCATTGTTTTCTAAGGAGGATGATTCCTCTATTAAAAGTCAGCTGATTTCAACTAACTTAGAAATAGAATCTTCCTCAGCAGGACCTGGGGGTTGGTGGACTAGCCTCATATATCTATAAAAATCACCCGTTTTCCCTGTAGGGAGCACCCTAGGTTGGCCCTCTGTTCTGACAAAGCATCCTTACCTGTACCTATTCCCTACATGCTATGATCTGAATATGACTTCTTCATTCCTGTCCTCTAACTCATGTTGAAATCTGATTGCACTGTGCCAGTGTTGACAGGTGTTTGAGACAGGGGGGTAAAGACTTCATAAATTGATTATTTTTTTAAATATGGGGATAGGTGATCCACTGCTGAAGGTTCAGCCAGTTTCCCCTTTCCCATGGCTGCTTGGCCTCCTGCCTTCCACCTTGTTGAAAGTATCACAATTACAAAGATCTCACAAGAAGCAAAACAAATATGGAGTTCATGGTTCTTAAACTTTTCAGCCTATGGAATCACAAGTCAAAGTAAGTACCCTTTCTAAGCTACTCAATCTCATATTTGTTATAGCAATGAAAACAGGTTAAGATGCTACCCCGTCCCCCGCCCTGGCCTTCTGCCATATGATTTGTATTACATAACATTGCCGTGATCTCAGCTTTCACCTGGGGAGTCCTCTGTGTTGTAAGTGACTTCTTCCCTAAAGTGAGAATAAGTCAACCCATTTGGTTGAAGTTGCTCAGCCTGTGGCTTAACAGGGAGTTATCTACATGAGGATTATTGGGCTCTTTGATTTCCATTGAAGAATTTGTCTATAAGGAATATAATTTTAATTAATTTTGTGGGTTTGTATATTAATTGTATGTTAAAAGTATACTTTAGTGGTTTGCCTGGGTTGTCATTTTGAGAGGACTGGGGAAGGGGTTTTCTATGTGTCGATGGGGAACTTTAGAAAGGATTAATAGCTGAGAAAGTGGTGATTATTGAGTAAAGACCAGTCCTGAACTCGTGAGGTTGGTGGGTCTGGATGGGACAAAAGTAGGAGGAAAAGAACAGTGTCTGTCTGTGTGTGTGTGTACCAATTTTTTTCTGAGCAAATGTATGTATGGCTGTCACCATTGTCCTCTGATGTTAGACTATTAAACTCCCAACTTCTTTGTCCTGTCCACATGGAACACAATACCATCAACTCTCCATGGAGCTTCCAGGTTTTCAGAACCAGAATAAGATTGTTGAGACATCCAGCTTTTGGACTGAACAGCCCCCGGATTCTCTGCTTTTTCAATGACCACTTGGGGGGGGGGAGACTTATTTTTTGTCAATCAAAAAAATTCTAGTTTTATAATATATACATTTACTCCCTTTGTTCTTTACTTCTAACATGTAATGCATTAACTGTTTGAAGCGAATCAGACTTAGATTGTTCTTACCTCTGCCTCTTAGTATTGGGTAACCCCTTTTAAGCTCCCTTATTTTGCTTCCATTTTCTCAGGGCTAATAGCATGCACAGAGGAGAAGAGATAACAGTTTTTCTCAGTGCACTTTTGTTGTGGTAATTATTTAAAATGGCGCAACGCCATGTTCTCGACTAGGCGACTAGGCGAGGCCTGAGGTCAGGAGCATGGGTGTGTTCTCCCTGCTGCAGTGGCTCAGGCTGGCGGCTCAGTCCAATGGCTTGGCCAGAAACACCAGCCCTTCCACCCAAGAGACGCCAGCATGGGAGATGGCTCTGCCAATCTTCTATGCTCTCTCCACAAGATTGGGCTGAGCCCAGACCACCCCGCCATCCATGCAGGCCGGTAGGAATGAGACTCTAAGGCTTAGATTATCCAAAGGCTTTATATGTTTGCTAATGCTCAACAACAAGATGCCCACACAATCAGAGGTGTAACCTAATACCCAACCTAGATATATCAACTACCTTTGACTACTAGAGACAGGTGCACGTCCGCTTCCATGTTCCCCTCCGTCTGGTGCTCTCTCCCTAACTCTTCCTCTTCCTTCTCCTCTTCCTCTCCTTTCTCCTCCTCTTTCTTTCCTTACTCCTCCCACCTTAGCTCCTCCCAACTTTCAGGTAAATTATCCCACTACACACCTTTGTATTGCTGTGGAGTATGCTTCCTGAGATGATAAAACATATATAGGGCTTTGACTAGGGGAAAACATCTTGCCCTGAATGTATGTGGCATCATTAAATGGACTAAGAGCCTGAATGGAAGATGGTGGATATCTGAATACTAACTCATGAGACCTGTGAGTATGACCTTGTATGACAAAAAATATTTTGTGGTTGTATAAGGGTGAGGGATCTTGAGAATTGAGGATTGCCTTGGATGTAATTGCATGTGTCCCACTAGAAGTCATTGGGGTATTGGCTACATGGGAGAAGAATGTGATATGGCCAGGATACATAAATATAGAGCATTCTGGTGACAGGCTAGGTCATACCAGTGACCACCAGAAGAGTCAAAAGAGATTCTCCATGGAGTTTCTAGAAAGACTTTAGTCCTATAGATATTTTAAAGTTCATTATTTAAACTTACTTCATGCTTGGTGATTCATAGCTGCAAAAGAATACATTTCATTGGTGCTCAGTCACTAACTTTGGGAATACTTTGATAAAACATAAATAGAAATGAATCTTAATATCTCTGAGGTATTATTTCTATATTCTTCACTGCAGGGCTTTACATTTTTTTCAAGTTTTTGGTTATATGAGATTATCTGTGAGAGACGGTATTAGTCTCCTTTGAAATTTGGAATGGCATTTCTACATTCTTTTATTGCAGCTCCTTTAAGCTAATTTCATGGGGTGGGTCAGAAGACAGAGAAGGACAGACATGTTTCCTGGGAATTGTAACCTGCACTCTCAGCTTGACAGTTTTTGCTGTGGTCTGTTGATGTGGGAGCTTTGTGGTGTTGAGTGATTTAGGCCAGAAAGGAAGATGAAATCTGGACTGACACATTTCTTCCTTATCAACCCAGGGGCAGCCTGACTCCAGAAAGTGTCAGGCTTTATCTGGATGGCTGCTCATTGGTAACTCTAAGGATTCATCCACAGTACACTTTGTCAAACTGAAAAGCTAAGACATGATTATGCTCAAGCCAGAGATAAGAAAGTGAGGCATAGAGCTTAGTCTACATGTCCCACCCACTGTGGAACAGCCTAGGCCTGCATCCATGTCTGCTTATCCTGACTCAGCATCCCACGTGGGACCTAGTCTAGATTTTCATAAGAACTATACAAACTCTGCTCATATATTGCTTCTAAACTTCTCTCACACATCTGGTTGCTTCTACGTAGACAGGGTAAACATCAAAAGGGATTTGAGGGGAGTGAATGGAGCAATGCCAGACTCCTTATTCCCTGAGTACTTCTGAAAACAGCCCACAGGTCTGATCTTTCTCTTCAGTTTCTCTCTGGTTTCCACTGAGATCAGCAATCTTGGCAGCTGTGGCTGTGGTATCTGGGGACTGGAGATCTGCTTAGGGAGACACTCAGTAAGCTTTTCAGAGGCCATGGTGTAGAGCACCCTCCATACACGGACTTTAAAGAATTTCCAGATCCTCAGGACACCTGTCTAGGCCAGGATTGGACTTGACTTATGGATAACAGTACATGGGTGTGCTCTGAAGTGGGGATAGAAAGATGACTCACTGTTTGAGACAGATGATAGAAGCTTCCCTTCGTGGAAATGCTTTATAAGGAAGTGACAGCAAAGCCTTGATAATCCCTGTGGAAAGGCAGGGATGGAGGCCAGGATGAATCAGGGAGACAGCTGCATGGTAAGAGCAACTGAAGGGGGCTTCTTTTGAAGTGCATTCCATCAGGGGCTCAGCTAAGTGGAAACGCATTATCAGACAAGACGTGTTGAGAGCCTGGTGTAAAGTGCTAGAGTCAGTAGTCAATGGCCACTTTTGATGCAACGAGAAGTACTTTGGTTCTTTTGCAAGTTGTGATCTCATTGACATCAATGTAATAAGTAGCCCATAATAAATTGCCCTTGAATAGTATATCTGACCCATAGGAACACAGTTAAACATGGGACATTCTGATCTATATTTACAAATCTGTGACAAAAATAAATTCCACTCTTGGACTTTGACTAAGTTTTAAGACTTTCTCTCTGTTTTGTCATGGAAGTCATGAAAGGGCAATGAGGTGCCCCAGCTCATACTGTTTTGATAGCCATGGCTAATTGACTGTATTCTGATGCCTGAACTGCCTGCTTAAAGCAGGAAGAACAAGAAAGGTGGCTGTTCTGGTTCAGGTAAGGGTTTACATGGCCTGTCAGTAATGGCTTGGTTCTCAGTATGGCAGTGTTAGTAGGTACTATGAATATTTAAGGCATGGAGCCTTGTTTGATTTCCTTAGGTTACTGGGGAATATGCCCTCAACAGGAATTGGGACTCTCTGGCCTCTATCTATACTTCCTGCCTAAGATGTAAGCACTCTTTCTGTCACATATTTCTACCATCTTATCCACCTTGGGTATACATCCAAACCAATGAGATTGTCTAGTCTTGGACTCAAACT
This sequence comes from Arvicanthis niloticus, assembly GCF_011762505.2. NCBI lineage: Eukaryota > Metazoa > Chordata > Mammalia > Rodentia > Muridae > Arvicanthis > Arvicanthis niloticus. The sequence goes on along the minus strand of NC_047662.1, from coordinate 83,275,839 downwards.
TCTAGAAATATAAAGCAAGATAAACAAACCTCTTTTTGTTTTATGAATAGTCTGTGTCAGGCACATCTTATTGTAATGCTACTAATATTACACGAATCAAGGAGAGTCTAAAAGATGATATGAATATTAAAGGATAGACATTGACCATAGGAAGCCAGGGCGATGAGCTTGGAGCAAGAGGAAGGAAGTGTGGTGTCCTTGGACCCAGCACTAGGAAATGTGTAGGGATAATGGCTTAAGAATGGGACTTTCACAGGGAAAAGTAGTTTTTCTTTATCATCTCTTCCTCTTTATTTTTGTTTTTGGAAAGATTTATTCATTTATTTCATGTATATGAGTACACTGTAGCTGTCTTCAGACCCACCAGAAGAGGGTATCAGATCTCATTACAGATGGTTATGAGCCACTATGTGTTCTGGGAATTGAACTCATGACCTTTGGAAGAGCAGTCAGTGCTTTTAACTGCTGAGCAATTTCCCCAGCCCCTTCTTTATCATTGTTAATTCTCTGTTTTTACTTAACATTTGTTAAGTGTTGGTTTTATCTTTAGAATTTTCTTTATACGAAACTAATTTAACCTTCATAACAAACTTACTGATAAACATTGTTATTATTTTAAATGGATGCCTGAGGAAGAGAAGTTATTTGAGCAAAAATAATAGCCATAGCTGGTGTCACAGGTGTGACTAGGACCTAAGATTCTATTAGTTTTGGTCAGGTTCTATTTCTTATGGCTTTGTAAATATTATATATGTTTTCATTTTATTAGTTATACCATACACACTCATACACATGCACACACACAAGTGAGGAGGGACACAAGGAGAGGACACAGTAATACTTTCTCTGATTCATTCTTTCACTTACTTGCTTGTTCAGTCTATACACACAGACCCTAGTAAACATTGAGAACACAGCTGCAGGCAGGACAATCTCTTTTTCTATTGTGATTGTTGTCTTCCAGGACATTTCTCATCAAGAAGTGAGTTTGATCCTCAGTGATGTTTAGTGATGCCTATGGATATTTTAGCTGTCACAATTTTGAGTTACTATTAGCATCAAGTGGACAAAAGCCAGGGACTCTGCTAAAAGTTTGTAATGTACAGGATGCTATCTCATAAAAAAGAACTATCTGGTGCAAAATGCCACTAGTTCCAAATTTGAATAATGCTGATCTAGCAAATAGAGAGATGAAGATCATGACAAATATCAGCTAACTCATATTAGATACGAGCTTCTTCTTGCAATATAGTACCATGATAGACGAAGACATTTTCTTATTCTTTTTCAGTGTGAAATGCATCCTGAGATTCCCAGGCCTTGCTGAACTCCTAGCAACAGAGCTGGGTACAAAGGGAGCAGAACTGCTTGATTCTAGATTTAAAAGACCAGACAATGAGGATTCTTGACATGGTAAGGCATGCAAGTGAATCTCAAATGTCCTAGACCATCTAAGATTCTTGGGTTCCCAAATAAACCATCAGGAAAGAGGAACAACTTACAACACAAGTGAAAGTGAATTCACTATGCATCACTTAGGAGGAAACTCAGAAAAAGGTCACGATGAGAGAAGCAAAGATCCTTCTTGTCCTTAGTGTTGGAATGAATCTGTGACAGGGATACATGCAGAACATTCCTAACTATAGCTAGGCTGGCGGTAACAATAGCTAGCTTCCCTCTTCTTTCCTGTGGAGAACAATGACAGATGAAGTAGTAGCTCTTCCTGTTTTTGGAGATGTTCCTGTTGGTGGGGAGATGATGTCCACAGGTGTACCAAACTTTCCAGCCCCTAAGCATTCTATTCTGGACTTCATTTACTGACCATTTCCTTTGTGTATCAGAGTTTCCCTTCACCAATGATGCTGAGACCAGTGGAAAAAGAATTTGTCATGGAGACTCTTGAGAGCTTTACTACTACTATCTGCCCCAAGTAATCCAATTCAAACAGTTGGGATTTCATTTTGGTAAATAAGAATATTGCTCTTATATTCCCCCTTTAAAAATCATTCTTTAAAAATGTATTTAATGTATATGGATGATTTGTCTCTTTGTATATACTTGCATTACAGGCATGTCTAGGGCATCAGCCAGAAAAGAGCATTGGATACTGTAAGGCTAGATTTACAGATAGTTGTGAGCTGTGGTGTGGGTGCCGGGAATTGAACCTGGGTCCTCTTGAAGATTAGCCACTGATCTTAACTACTGAACCATCTTTCCAGCTCCATTCTTTAAGTCTTCAAAGACCCAGGAAGCTTTAAATAGAATCTTGAACATCTCACCACTCTTAACAATCACCCTGTAGATATTTGTTGTATGTATGAGATCGAGAGTGATAAGTCTTTAAGTACTAGTTGGATATGAAAATACGGCTTATTGTTCTTTTTAAAAACATCCAATTTAATTTAATAGAGAATTATTGATTATTTGTGGGTTTTTTCAGGGATAACATACATAATTCTGTTTCCTCCCATTGGTTTCTGTTTGTCAGAAGTGGTACAGGTAGAGTTGGTAGCAGAATTTATGAGTTATGAGATATGAGAAGGATAATTTGTCTGAGATCTAACTTAGTAGACAGGTGCCCCTTAAGGCATCAATGTTTTTCATTCTACAAACACTTATTGGAGTCAAACATGTGTCATATCCTGAGTTCATATAATGAAATCAAATTATAGAGATTGACAAGTGAGCCATTTAGCTAGGAAGGAGTTTATTACCATAGAAATAGTGATTGAAAAACAATGTGATAGGCCCTGTAGCAAAAATAATTGTTAGAGACAGAGAGGAGCATAGAGCAACAGAGAATCTAATTCTTTTCTTTGTTTAAATGGTTTTCTATCTGGAAGTTCACTATATTAGGTAAGAATGCGGGAAGAGTGTGTTCAAATACTTTCTTTATATTCACTGAGCATACTTTAGCTGAACCAGGAATCACAAAAGACTTGGAACACTAAAAGGGATAGGGTTTCTCATTCATAGAACTTTGAGAGTCAGAAATGACACGACTGTGAAATACATAGATACAGAAGCACACACACACACACACACACACACACACACACACACAAGCACATACAAATAGACACATAAGCACATATGTGGTTGCAGAATGATGAATGTAATTTGAGGAGTGCTGCTACTTGAATGTAGAATATCTCACATGGGCTCACGAGTTTGAACACTTTCTTGGTCCCCAATTGGTGTTGGGCTTTGAAGTAGGGTCCAGTTGGAGGAGATGGGTCACTGGTGATGGACCCTGAAATCTTTTGCCTGGCTCTACTTTCTGTGTGCTCTCTGCTTCCTGACTGCACACACAGTGTGGTCAGCAACATCTTTCTCCTGCTGACATGCCTTCTCTTCCATGATGGGCTGCATCTATTGAACTGTGAGCCACAATATACCTTTTCAGTGTTGCTTTTGGTTAGGCATTAGTTCACAGCTGAAAGTATCTAAGAGAAAAAGACAAGACAGCATGGAATACTTTCTGTTAATTCTCATGATCTGGTTTTAGTTATTCCAATAAACCCTAAGAAGTGGGGGTTTCAATCTACAGTTTGCTGCGGAGTTAACTGAGGCTCCCCACTGTAAATTGCCTTTTCAGGTTATACAACAGGAAGACTGGTAGACTGGGGATTAGAACCCAGGGTTGTCCAAAGCCAAGTCTATACTGTCAAGCTCAAAATTCTGTGTGCTAAATTTCATGGTGCATGAACCTCCAACCTCCATGCAGGGGAAGCTGAAATTACTAGAAACACATGCTTTAAAACATGCTCTTTTATCCATCCAATATGTGTCACTCAGGGGTTAATTTTGTGCTAACTCATGTTGATTCATAAGTGTGGGTTAATCCTGTCTACACGAGAGCTTAGAAAGCCTGATTTGCATACTCAAGCCCATGTACTTCAGTTGAAGATGATATTAAATGCAAAAGTTTTTGAAAAAATACTTACTTGAATAAGCTTTGCTATTTTTATAGCATTGGTTATAGACACCAAAGTAAAAGACTAAGAGAACCCAGTGGCTCAGAATTCTGCCACCTAAATCATGAAGATCAGGTTTCATGTTTATTTGCATTTATTATCTTGTTTATTTGTGGTGTGTGTGTGTACTTGCATGCACATACATAGGCCAGAGGAGGATACTGGATGGCCTGCTCTATCAACTCTCTCTACCGTATACTCTTGAAGCAGGTTCTCATTGAACCTGGAGCTATTTTGGTGGCCAGCAAGACCGTCTCTGCCACTCACCACACTGGGGTTGCAGGTGCTTCTAGCCATGCTCAACACTTTATGTGGGTATGTGGGTGTTTGAATTCAAGTCCTCATACATGTAGAGCAAACTGTCTTACCTGAACAGCTATCTCCACAGATCCATGATTGGGGACTTATCAGCTGTATGCCCTGGACCAGAATTTCTACCAGCTGAGCCCCAGTCTTCATGTATGAAATGGAGATAAGTGTACAGTTCCTCCTTCTGTGGGCTTAGGACATGTTTGTGCTGAGGAGCTCTGTCCTGATTCCTTCCGGATTTGATCTTCTTTAACAAATGCCTTTGACCCTCAAATCAAAGTCACTCAACAAGGTCTTACTGTGTGCATTATAGACTAGCCAGGAACTTGCTATGTAAAGCAGGCTGACCTCAAACATTTTGGCAATTTTCTTGCCTCAGTTTCCCCAGGGCTGAGATTCCAGGAACTATATTGTCTACCCTACCCCTGCTCAGCTTTTCATTCATGTCTAAAACAGTGTAAAAGAATTGTAGACTCACTGAATTCTACTGTGTCCTCAGGTTTTCCCTGATCTTTAATAGGAAGATGTTCTAATTTGTTCCACTCTGGGGATTCTTAACTGGCTATGATTTTTATCCCCTTCACAAGGAGAACTCAGAGTTAACTGGAAATGTTTTAAGCTGTAACAGGTAGGAGTGAACAGAGGTGCCAGTACCAATTAGAATTGATTGATTAGAGTTGCTATTGTCTACCTACAATAGACAGAACAGCCTCGCTTTTCCAGCTGTGCCAAGATCCTGCAACCCTGGCCTCTACTCTCTGTCACAACATACATGTATATGCACTTGCATGTACAGCATGCATGTGTTGATGCATACCCTCACGAATGACCCACATATCCTCATGCACACAGGCACACTTTTAGTTCTCTGCTTCCATGAATGGAGCAGCACGTACAGAGATTAGAATATGACTGAGTGCCAGGATGATGTCATGCTGGGGAGACCCACGCCTGCTGTGGCGAGACATTCTCTGTCCAAAGATCTCGCCATTTCCGTGCAGACCCCTCACCTCGCCACCACCGCCTCCTCATATCCTGCTCAGGTCCCTCCTGGGAGCCCAGGGAAACCTCGCAGCAGATGGAGTTTCACTTAGTCACTCTCCCTACAGCCAGATCGGGTTACAAGGCCAATGACTCTGGTGCTGAGTGACTAAAGTTGACTGGTGTGATCTGGGTTGGCTTTACTTTCCAGAATGTGGATTGGCAACTGGGCAAGGCTTGTTTGTAGTTTTCTATCCTAAGGAAAGAGGCTGAGAAATACACAAAGCAAAAAGGATGCCCAGATCCTGTGTTAAGAACAGAACCTGGGGTTCATGCTTCTTCATTCTTATCCCTAGAGGTAATAAGGTTTCATTATCTTTCTAAACGAAATATACAAATGATAGAAATCTCCATGGAGTCGCATGGGATATGTGTCTTAATGCTATTTGCTACAAGAGAATACCAGGAACTTGGTAGCTTTTGGAAAAGTGAGATTTTCTTTTTAAACTTTTGGAGATCACAGAGTTCAAGATCTAAACACTGATAGAAGGTCTGATGAGGACCCCTTTCCTCCCTGTCACCTCACTTCCTGGTTCACACACAGTCATCTCTTCAGTTGCTTTCACAGTGGCCAAAGGAGCAAATACGCTCCTCGAGGCCTCAATAATAAGGGTTCTAATACCATTCACAAGAGATCTGTCCTCATGACCTAATCACCAGTCATATGCCCTGTATTCTGCTAGTGCACTGGAGATGATGTTTTCAGACATAAATTTAGAAGGGACAACAGAAATTTAATTTACTGTGGTTAGTGCAGATTAACACTGGATCTTAAAATTTTGAGCAGTTATAATACATCTAGTATTAAATCTCTTCTGTAACCCACAAGCAGCAGCTATAGATTGCTATAATTTCAGAGTTGACATCATGGAGGTCCAGAGAAATAGGCTTAATTAAGGAGGGATAGCTCTCAGTAGAAAAGCTAGCTTTCCAGCTTGAGTCTCATTCCCTTCCATCTAGTTTTTAACACTCCGTAAGATGCCTCTTACAAGGTGGTTTCCTTCTTTTCTACGGAGGAGGGAACTAATCTGTAGAAAGCATGAGTGATCCAAGAGTTCCCAGCTGTAGGGATGCCACTACCCCTCAGTGAGTTCTCTTGGCATCTAACTGTAGCACATACAAGTTAGTTTCAAAGGTGTCCCATGGCACCTAAGTATCTGTACAGTCCTACCTGATTACCTACCTGAGACTGTCACTTTTTTGTGTGTGTGGTTATAAAGCTAGGTACCAAGGACCTATACTAGTCGTAACGACTCTTCAGAATCTTGATTAAGAATGTAAAATAGGGTAGGTCTCTAATAATCCAGAAGAAGTCCTAGAGCCAGGGGAGAAAGAAGGTAAGGGTCATCCAAACTGACCCTCAGCTGTGACATGGATTGTCTGGTTTACCTCTGTAGAAGTTACGGAAATGCTCAAAGCAAAACAGTTTGATAAGGATGCTCTGGAGGGCACTCTAGAGTGTTCATAGACAGATATGGGAGAAAATTAGGAGCTGTGTTCAGAACTCAGATGACACAGGAGCTTCTGAGATTTCATAGGGAGTAACTTGCACTCATGTGGCATTTTGAACCTTCACCAAATGACAATAGAGAGCATTGCTTTGTGTAACTGCCCATAGTTGGGCCTAATGAGAAATCGTTGCTCTTTTGTAGTGATTTTGATGTCATCAGCGACATCTTTTGCCAGTATGTGAAGGAATTCCACTAGCATCTGTTTCTTAAAGTTGTACTCCACATACAATCTCTGCTACCAAGTCTAGTCTTCAGCAGCTATGATTAATGCCAAATGGACACTGAAAACTTCTCTGCCATTCTCTTGTTTGCCAAGGACTCTCCAATACAATTATGTCTTTCCTTCTTCTATCTCCAAGGAGACTGATGGCTGTCTCCAACTTGCAGAGAAGTTTGAATTGTGGCATTGTTGTTCTTTGAAGGCATGGTACCCTCTAGCTGTTAGTTTCTGTGAAAGAGAGCAATAGACAGGAAAATGATACAGAGGGCACTAGAATGGCAGTTGCTCCTTTGTAATCTCTGTTTGGCTAGGAAGCAGAGTCACATGGAAGAGATTTGATAATGTTAACAAATGACACAATAACAGTGAGTGGAGCCAGGAAGTGCTTCTTTCCACACTCCAGTGATGCACTTTAGTAGTTTACAATTCTGGGAAGAATGTCTTCTCATGCTGTTTAAAGTGCAACCTCACCTTCCGGTGCGCAACCCAAATATCACCTGCTCTTTAAATCATTCCTTAGTCTTCAACTCCACATGCTTTATTTATAGTTCTACTCCTTGATTACCCCACTTTGCCTAGATCCTATATAATAGCTTCCACATGCATCCTCTCATGTGTTTATAAAACCGAGGAGAAAAACATTCATTACAAGCTTTTATGTGTCAGGTACTGAGATAATTGTTTTATATGTTGGATTTCACAGAATCTTCTTTAGAAGACTATGAACAGATGTTAATGACCCATATTAAAAATGGGTCAATGGCAGATTATAGATTTTAAGCACCTGGAGGACTAAAAAAAAAAAATGTCTTTATCTTGTCTTATGTTTTTACCAGCTTCCCAGTTACAGTAGGAATAGGGTAACTTTCACTGAAAGTTTTTGCTTCCTTTTTTTCTGGTTCAAGTAGTACAATATCCATCCAAGTTCTGCTTTATAATAGGAAAATGTACTAGAAAAATTTAGCAATGGTGTATCCTAGGAATCAGAGATTTAAATATATCAGGTTTTTGTTCTCAGCACTTACCCCAAGATAAGAAATGTGCATTGTTCTATGTATCACTATGATAGAATTTTGCTGACATCATAGAATATTCCAGGATTATATTTGCAAAACATTGCTTCCAAGCAGCTGTGTGTCATTGTGTGGGCACATCTTGGTCATCTGGGCTATTCCATCTTTTGCCTCCATCCCTTGACCTTTAGAGAACATGATGGAGTTTTTCTTGATGACACAGCTTATAAAACACAGCCCTTCTATGTGTATATTCAATATCTCTCTCTCTCTCTCTCTCTCTCTCTCTCTCTCTCTCTCTCTCTCTCTCTCTGGTGTGTGTATGTTTGTGTGCATGCTTTGGGGGACAGAGGGAAAAATGAGAATGGTTTCCATTCTGTAGTCTTTTGTCTACACTATTGGAAGAATTCCCCTCAAAGGAAACACTATCTAGCTCTTTCTTCCACAGTTTAGAATGAAGTCCTTCATTTTGGAAAGGTATGAAAAAATTCAATTTTTTCATCTATGGTTAGGATGCCTGCTTAGATGTTTAAAATTGCAAGGGAGGATTTGTTAGTTCTTAAGACTTAGAGACATTGAGTTTTCTGCTGAATGGAATGTGATCCCACTGGTGTGGTGAAGCCATCTTTATCAGTTTTCCAGGAGAGGGGAACTGGGTGGGCCTAGTGAGTTAGTGACAATGGTTAAATATATTGAACTTTTGTTTTAACCATCCTGCAAACAAATTTTGCCTCTTTTAGAGAAGTATATAATAGTCACTCAACACTAATAATGAGATTTATATATTTACTTAATACACATCTTCCTATTATGTGCTATATGTTGAACACTGTGCTCAGAAATAAGGGACTTAGATGAATCATGGTGCCAATGGCTCAGAAGAGAGTATAGACAGGCACACATGACAGCTGTAAACCAAGGTGATAAGTATTATGACAAAGCAAACACAGTGTGTAGGAACCAGTGGTGGCTTAAATGTGGGAAAATATTGTTAGAGAAGCATAAACTTAAACATAATTTAGTGTCAAAGAGAGAAAAGCAAATAGTGTCTGAAGTCCAAGGTTCCACCATTAACAAGCCTAGAGCTGAGGACATTCTGTGTTGGAGTTATGGCCTTGGATTATAGAGGAATGTTGGAGCTTTCACTGGTTATATACACTACCCGGGCATGTTCTTCTGCTGGACCCTGGTGGCAGGGGAAGGATCATGAACTCTTTGATAGGAATGTATTAAGACACGATTCCAAGGTGTCAGCATCACGAACAAGGGTATCTTCATGTTTTAGAAAAATCATTATACCCGCAATGGATGCAGTGGAACAGAATGAGAAGTAACTGATGACGGCTACTGTAGTCTCTCATGTAAGAGAGAATGCCGGCTTGTGGCAGGGTAGAAGTTTTGAGGATGTTCTTAGTGAGGTTATCATTGTGATGCCATTCATTAAGATGAATGGTAGATAGAAAGAAAAAGTGAAGGATGCTCTAGTAGTCTCAGCTCAGAAATAGCGATAGCAATGTCCCAAGGGCTCCTCTGTGGGCCTGGCTACAGAGAAAGACCATGTTGGCACTTTATTCTTCTTTAGATATGACTTGTGGGCTCCCATACATAGTCCACTTTTACTTGAGATTGAGACACATGTAGACAAAGTTCATGCCTAGAGGCTGTCTACCCACTCTCTTGATTTGATTTGATTTAATTCTTGCAGTTCAAGAAGGATGATAGTAATCACACTAGCTACAGAGAGACAGAATTGTAGCTAAAACATGCAGTCTGGATGGCTTGGGTAAATCAATTATTAAATTTTCTTCAGGTTATTTTCTGAACTTAGGTGAACTACTCAAGCCATCTATGTTTTGCTATCTATAAACAGTAGGAATTTTAATTCTTACTTGACAAATTTCTTGGAAAACACAAATTGTATAAACTTTTATGTAAAGGAGCAGATATCTGAAAATATTGATTAAAAGTGAATATTTTGTGCCTATTTTAATTAATTTCTTCCTCTTTCAATTATATGGTCTTCATGGATGTTTTGTACTTTGTGGATTCATAGACCTATTCTTCTGAAGAGGTCAATCCATTTGTAACTAGTGCCGAGCTATGCTTTTAAAATCATGTCTTCAGTCTCACTAATTCATTAATTATCACCTTAAGGTTCTTATCTTGTTTTACGTCTTCATTTTTCTCAAAAAGTCAAATTCAAATTTAAAATGCCTAGGCAAAGGTTTTGCTATAGTCCAAATGTCGATCTGTATTCCAGATTTGAACATCATTGCCCATGTGATGGTTTTGGGAATTTGGTTCTTTGGGAGTTGATTAGGACATGAGACCCAAGGCTTCATAGATGGAATTAGTAACTCTTATAAAAGAGGATCAAGGGAGCTGCCTCTTCCCTTATGTCCCTTGTGGGGACAAAGTTAAGAGATACAATCTAAGAACTAGAAAATGGACTTCACTAGACACTGATTCAACTGATGCCTTGGTCTTGGATTTCTCAGACTCCATAATGCTGAAAAACTAATTTCTGCTGTGTAAGTCATTCAGCCTCTGGTACTTAGTAATAGATTGAATAGAGGAAGACAGTTTTCAAGATCCTTTGCAATCTATGGTCACCTTGTTTACTTAGCTGTTATTCCTGCCTTTACTTACTTTGTGCTGATTCTATTGTCTTCTTGATTCTTGATGGACCTTTTATTTATAAAAGTCTCAAATCATATATGTCTCTATGCCAGAATGTATTACTGACTTTCTTGCTTCCTAACAAAGACCCTGCTCAAGTGAACTGATCACCATTCTCTCTTATTGCTGGCACCTTTGTGTGTGTGTGTGTGTGTGTGTGTGTGTGTGTGTGTTCCAATGAGTCTTTATTTATAGACACGCAAATCTTTATTTCATAGGACTTTCGTGTATCACAAAATGTGATTTTGCAAACCACTCAGAAACATAGACCATTCTTAGCTCACAGGCCATACAAAAATAGATGGTGGGGCTGGACTTCGTAAGCACAGTCACTTCCTAACCTCTGCTCTAAATACTTCTGCCACGGATTTGCTGGCATGGACATAATGTCTACTTCCTTATTACGTGAGATCAATAATATACAATTTGCTTAAGGCTTTGTCTAAACTGCTGGTGTATAAATTTTAAGACAAAAATTTAAAATTATTTGTATGTTAAAATTAAACGCTAAAGAAACAAACTGGCCAAATTTCATTTATTTCTCGATGCAACAGCTATACAGCTCACACACGAAGCAGGATGCGCACCTTGGCTTCACGTCAGTGCACCAGGCTGCACTTCCGGTTATGATACAGCAGGAGCCGGGTGGCTGGGCAATGTACATTTATACACTTCATATAAGTTAAAGGTGGCTACACCGTGACCTAGGGTAGCAAAGGCAAGACTCGGACCCACTGTCTGGACCAGTTGTGTCTGACCTATTAAAAACGTACCCAGTCATTAAAAATGACCAGTTGGGGAATAGGCCATGTATAAAATACGTCATGTAAAATTTACCCATTCACCTTTTAAAAAAAATAATAATATTTAGACTTTAAACCACCAACTTGTCATGTGGATAAACATTACGGCAGCAAGAACATTTGCTGTACTTCAGCAACCAGGCTAATTTTTTTTTTTTTTTTTTTTTTTTTTTTGTAAACCATAACATTTTTGTTAAAACAGCCAAATTAAATCTCTTCTTTATACATCTGTTAGGTTACTTCCAAGTCACTCCCCAACCCCAACAATCAGTCTGACACTTGCTGATATGTTTAGTTCGAACCTGTATTTGTAGTTTCTTAATTGCTGATCTGCAGACCCAGTCTGGTAACAAGGTACAACCATGAAGACACAGGCTGTTTCCGCTATCCCGAGGAGGGGATCTGTTTCTAACATTCTCTAAAAATACTCATCTGACCGTCCTGTCCTCATACTTCTGAAAAGGCAGCGACATCATAAATACATTGGTGAGTGTCCACTAACTACCTGTTGTAAGCCCTTTCTTTCTTGGACTTCTCCAGGGCTTTGTCCATTGTCTTCTCACTCTCTCCACGACATTTGGGGCAGTACCACTTGCCCTTTGGTTTATGGTTGAGTCCCACGCAAGAAAAGTGGAACCACTCGATAGGGCACTTGTCATTGTCACTTATTGCTGGCACCTTGATAGATTTTTCTAATGTAGTGCTTACTTCAGAATATCTTAGTCATTTCTTCATGAGTTTTATTTGCTTTTTTTCAGTTTTAATAACCCATGAGCAGAACTCTAAGGTAGGGCCTATGTTTTCTTGGCCTTGGTAGCTTCCAATCCTAGCCTCAAACTTAACATGGGGCCAGTGGTCAGAAAAGGGTTGCAGAATGAATAAACACACAAGTAAATCCTCCTTAAAACTGGAGGAATACCAGATAGATGATAGTTTTGTTTCTTTTTCTTTTTTTGCCTTCCATCATTTTTTGTCTTCATAGCTATTCAGCAATCTATCTGGAATGTTTCAGAAAATGATCAAAGAAGAAAAGGATCTCTTTCGAAACTGGGCAACTCTCTGTTGTATTTTCCAGAAAAACTGCCATAGATTCCAATATATATATGGCGTGCGTGTGTGTGTGTGTGTGTGTGTGTGTGTGTGTTTGTATCTGAATGGGATCTTTGTATGTATATACTCACATGCAAACATGTCTGTGGTGGAGGCCAGAGAACAACCTCAAGAGCCATTCCTCTAGAGCACCTCCTACCATTTAAAAACAAATTTCAGAAACAGGATCTCTCACTGAATTCTTACTCACCAAGATGGCTAAGCTGGCTTCCCCAGGGACTGTCATCTGCACCGTCTCCACCTCTTAGCACATGCTATCATACGTTATCACTTTCTCATGAAAATTATGGTGATCAATCTCAATCCTTTCTGCTTGCATGATTTATTTGAAAATAAATAAATAAAAAGAAATATATGAATACATCTCCCTTAACAATTAAAAATGTTTAGCTTATTTTTTCCTCTTAAGCATGTTTTCATCCCATTATGTCCATACGAGCTTGTGCTAATACAGCACACACTCATGTCTGATGTTCTTTCACTGTTCACTTTATTGTATTCTTCTGAAACAAAACATGTTTATACGTCAATATCAATGCATCTGTAATGGTTTGTAAGTATTACATTCAAATAGAAAATAATTTCTTCTAGATTGAGTCATCACAAGAATTACTAATTGTACCCAATTGGCTAATCTATTGAGCATTTATTAAATTTTTGGTAAATATGCAATGAAACATAAATTTATTTTGGTAATTCTTCTCTGAATGAAGTGTTTGGGTTTTTAAAGTGTAGACAATACACTAGAACTGGAATATAGTGACTGCTGTTGTTTTATGGTAATTGAATTCTAGTCCTACTTTTTGGTTTTCGTTTGGAAGCACTGAAAAACAAAATTTATCTACAAAAAATAAGTCAATGGGAAAAAAGAGTCTTTTTTATAACAAGCATGTGCTGAAAATCAGAAGAGATAGATTTTATAAAAACCATCTTCTGCCCATCTTAAAAATTAAGTAGAAATATATATATATATATATATATAATTAATTTTCAAGAAACATGTTTTATGTCAATTTCTATTTTAAAATATTTTAAATTAATACATAGTTAAACACATTGATGAGGTCTGGGACAATAACTTGGTACATGTAAATCTGTGATAATTAAATTATGGTAACCTGGTATTTCTCTCAAATAGTTATCATTTCTCTGTATTGAGAACCTTCCGAGACTTAATGGGTACCTGAATGCAGTTACATGGAAAAGTTCTGCATCACAGCAGGCTGGCTGTATTCTACAACAATTGTTGTATATTTCACAACACATCCTCATGATTTCTCCACTAATATTTTAATTAGTTTTCAGGTCATTTTCATAGTAACAAAAGCTTGGCAGTCATCTGACTTGCAAAATAATCTGTTCCCAGATCATATAACATTTATTCTCTTTCTCAAAATTTTAACAGAAGTTTAAAATCTATCTTTGTTTTATTTTTTTCACCCCAAGGCAACTCAAGATAAATGAAAGACTTGGCTTTATTTTGTCAGGGAAGAGAAGCATTTATGAAAATGTGTTCTAGCCTTAGAGAGTGTAAATATAAATGAAAATTCCCATAAAGTTCTTCTCTCGACTAGGCCCATATTTGAGAGTACATTTAGCATAGAACCATACTTTGAAATTGTCTATAATTAAATTACTTGTCCCAGATAGACAATATGTTAAAATGGACTTATGTAGACCAGTCTCTAAACTTCAGAAGCAGGATACTACATTCTGTATTTTAATGATCTAGATAGTCTTTATAAATAAGCTACAATTCAGTTGAGTTGAATTCTTGGAATACCAAAAAATGAACTTCAGATCTCACCTAATCTGGAGAATGAAATTAAGTACTGTTTTTTTTTGTTTTGTTTTTTTTTTTTTTGTTTTGTTTTTTTTTTTTTTTATGTCAACTTGAATTGTTAGTGACTGCTTAGTGTTCTATGTCATGAAGGATTTAGAGGACTCATCTTAGACTGTTTGGAAATGCAGTGATCAATTAGTTATGCCTATTATGGGAAGCTGAAAAGAATGGGTCTTAGTGCTCTGCATTTGTTATCCCTAAGCTGCCTGAAGGACATGTAGTCCTTATTATCTGGACTGCTGGGGAAACATTTCCAGTGTGAGCAGAAAGCTTGACCACAATTCTACAGCTATCTAGTGGCAGGATGGGTAGAATTACTCTTCTTTTGTCCTTCAACATTTGGTATTCGTTGTAAGCTGGCTGGTCATATTTGAAAATGGAAAATTTGGGAATGTTTTAGAGTTAGGAAGGAGCTAATGATTGTTTTTTTTTTAATTTTTTTTTTTTTTTGTGAAGATAGGAACTGTTACTTCTTTGGGGGAATATCAAATATTGCATTTGTTCTCTGTGCTACTTGATAAATGGAGGAAATGGGTCATCCATTTTATGAAACTAGTGAAAAATGGATAATGCTGAGCATGGTCTTAGCTGCCTGCCAACTAAATGTCAGAAAAAACTACAAGACATAAGCAACTTTGGACACATCTGTCTATTGCTTCTATCTCACTCTAGTTTAGAAACACAGATTTAGAGAGAAGAGCAGACAGGTGCTTGTGGACTCTGTCCTTTCATATATATCTGTGGTGTCCATTCAGTCCTAGAATCTTGCATATCCCTGGGGGCCAGTGTCATACTCTTGTCATTTTGGTATCAGCAAACCTTAGACTGGGCATGAGAACACACAGGTATAAGCAGAGGACAGTAGGCTATGCACACAAATAGAATGACACACTTTTTCTATATAAGTGATTTTCCCCATGCATAGATAATAACACTATTTATCTCTTGGGTTTTTTTTTTTGTCTTTTTATGTACATCTGCATGTACTTCAAAATTTAATTTAGAACATATAATGTTCAGCCATTCTAGACCTACACTATCATAAGTGACACTGTAGTAAACATATTCCCTGAACTTTCATCTTTGTGCATTTCTGAGAACTTTTCTGGAGGATAAATTCCTAGAAGAGGGCTAGTTACAACAAAAGAACTATGCACATTCAGTTTCCATATATTCTGCCAACTGGGTCTCTGAAGAGGTCATTGCAATTTGCACTCCCAACTGTGATGTATGGGAATGCCTGCTTTCCCACATCTGGCCAACACTGGGTACTTTCAGATATGAATGAATGAAGAGTTTGGATGGTTATAGCTTTGAATTAGACTTAGACTTGAAGTCTCCTTCTTGGCTATCTCAATATGGGTCTTCACAAAGCATTATAGTTGGGGAGCAGACTCCACTCAAGGCTGAATGCCCTCACTACAGTGGGAACAGGGAACTTCAGCTTGTGCCCTAGTTGGCATATGTCCCTGACAGACACATCCACTGTAGGGAGCCAGCCTCTCTGACTATAAGAATAGTAGATTGGAAGCAAATTGATCTTTTCACAGCTGGCCATTCTCCTCTCTTTCTCAGCTTGGATTAAGCTCAGAACAAGATCAGCAATGTACTTCTGCAACAAAGATTGAATTGTTAAGGATTGCTCTCTTTGGGGAAGACATCTTATTCCCCAAGAATCGCCTCTGTAGTTTCTGTGACAAGCCTGGAGACAGCATAGCTATTCTTTTTCAAGGGTCTCCAAAGCAACACCCATTTTTGTTCATCCTGTTTGATAAACATGGACTGTTGCTATGCTATCCACAATGTCATTTAAAGTTTGTCAGATGACTCAATTTAACAGAGCATAATTCTGTATTCATCTTTACTGGAGGCTCAGTAGGTAGGAGATCTGGGGCTCCAAAGTGAGTGGGGTAAAATATGTAAAACAGGGGAAAAAAGCTTGTGCAACTATCTAGCATTACTGCATATAATTACTGTTCATCTGGTACTCAAGTAATTTTCTTTATAACACTTGTTTTACCAGAGAGACAGTTATGTTTGCTTATTGATCAATTGCTTGTTTCTTCTAGAAGACAAAGACTCCACAATATTATTTAGTTCATGATGTATCATTGGTCTTTAGAATATCTCCTGGTACTTTGGATGGAGTTGATGTGCATTGTAAAATGAATGAGGTTAATGAGCAACTCCTGTGTTAGGCAATTTCAAGTATGTATACTTGATGCATAATCTGAAATATGTAAGTATTATATTAATTCATGACTAAGGGCATTGTGAGTCACAGAGCAAGCAGTATTTCTAGACCCACTCATCTGATAATGAATTGATCTGAGATTTTCATTTTGGCTTGGTGGATCTGAAACTTACCTCCTAGATGAATAGGATTCTGGATTATTCAAAGTCTAAAATATTGGAACATTTTTCAAGCATGAAGTCTTGTCATCGACATGTCAAAGTAAACCTGATATAACCAACAGATGTATACATTCTGTCTCTGGTCCAAATAAACAAGCTTCCAAATGACTAGTATGTATAACTTATTATTTATCTGATTAGAGTCAGTATAGCTAAGATTCATACATTTGGGGCTCTTTGAACAGAATAATAAGAAAACATCTAAAAGAATTTTAATTTTATTTCAAGGAAAAGTAGGGCTGGAGACTAAAATTTAACATGGTTATGTTGTGTCTACATGAATAATTTTACTTAGTTCTTGTGACAGCAGTTTCTTTTCTTGTCCTTTTTAATTTGAAGTAAGAATTTTGAAGCTCAGCTTGGTTCATCCACACATTAGAGTGGACCAGTGTTTGAATCTATGTCAATATTCCTGAAGAACTTCTCTTTTTCCTACTCCAATGCATATATGTGGTCAGGACTGTGGTCTCAGTGACCTCATATCATCACAGACATAGAGTGTGCTGCTCCATGGCTGAGAGACAGACTCCCTGACAGCCTAGACCTTTGGCAGTGACCTCAAGATCTGCTTGGGGTTTGGCATCATGCCTTGTATGAGTCTATCCTTTAGTTGTTTCTTTCTATTGTTGGCCAACCCCCCAGGAAGGCTTGTCTCTTACCACAAGGATTCTGGAAGCCCACACTCCATGCTGAGATTTTTTTCCCCTGAGAACTGGCTGCATAGTAATGTTCTGAGTAAGTCCTTCCAGGTCCCAACTCAAAGATTCACAAACACTGGCTCCCCTGGGCATTGAGCTGCTGGTTATGATGAAATATTAGCACAGAAGAGCTTTCTTTTTCTATTTTGGATTTCGAATCAGGACAGTATGGTTACAGGATGATTTATGTACTTTGAAAACTTTAAAATGTTTCATTGCTATTCCTTCCCTAGGCGTTTCTCCTATCACTTGGACTCAGCTTGATGCCTCTCTGGAATCTGCTTGTTCCCCTATCATCTGTGGAACACCAAACATGTGTCTTGAATCTGACAGAAGAAAACTGCAAACTTGAAGCAATTGATTTTAGAAAGATCCCAAAAAGACTGGCATTTGGGCATAATAAACTCCAAAGAGGTGGCATTTGTGGTATTTGGAGATGAAAATATTCCTTTGTAGTTGCAGCTACCCACCCTCTTCAGCCCTGATTCCTAAAAAATGAAAAAGTGAAAAAGAGAAAGGGTTTCCTCAAGGAATTGCTATTTATTGGATGATTATTATGCATACCCTTATTAGGCAGATGCTTGCTAAATATTTCCTCTGTGGTGGACATTGTGATGGATGTGAAGAAGGTACTGACATGTCACAAAAGACCCCATTCTCAAAGAGCTCATGGTTCATTGCATTGGTTGGCTGAGGCATGTGTCTTTCAGACCTCTCTGTCAGCTGATTGTGCTTCTCTCTTGGGTGCCATGATTGCGGTTCTTTCTTCCAATTACCAATGTTCACCTCATTCTGTGATCTCCTGTCCTCCTGCATGTGCCCTTCTCCCATGTTTGACTTAGTTTTTCTTTATTCTCACGCTACACAACTTCCAACTCTTTCTCTATCCAACTTACTTATGCTTCCAGTCCAAACAGAATCTCCAATCTCTAGGACATCTCCCTCCCACACAAGGTTAGTACTCTTATGTGTTCTTGGATGGCTTTTTGTTTTATTATATTTGTCATGTACTACTGTAACCAGATGTACGTTTATCCAGTTTTCCTCTGTCAGCTTCTGAAGGACAATGGTGAAATAATCATGTTCACAGATATGTACCAAATGCATGGCTAATGTAGGCTGTTTAATAGCTATTCTTGGCACATAAAAATGGTCTGTCCAACAGACAAGTAAAATTAACTTAAATAATGTTACAGAGATTCTTCATGTTATATATTTTTGGGACAACCACTTACATATAACCTAGGCTTTCCTTGAAATTGCTATAGAACTGATGATGCCGTTTAAGTACCAATTCTCCTGCTTTCACTTCCCCAGTGCTGTGTTTATAGGTCCATACTATTATATCCAGTTCTAAGTTTTAAATATGTGTTAAGTATTTAAAATAATGCCTGTGTCTTTAAAATGTAGTATACTATTATATAACTATTCTTAGGATAAACCCCATGGCAAACAACTAACAGTGAAAAGGAGAGAGAGGCTGTAATTCAACTTGAGAGGCAGGATAAAGGAAGTGTGTGTGTGTGTGTGTGTGTGTGTGTGTGTGTGTGTGTGTGCATGTTCGTGTATGTGTGCGTGTGCGTGAGTGTGTTGGGGATATGTTACTGCAGGTGCCCTTAGGTATTGAATTACCTGGAGCTAGAGTTATGAGTGCTTGTGAATTATTTGACATGGGTACCGGGAATCAAACTTGGGTCCTCTGCAAAAATCATACCACAATATTAACCAGTGTGTCACCTCTCCCAATCCTCAAAAGACACTTAAACAGAAGATCAGTCTTGAAAAATGAGTAAAATCTCAAGATAAGAGTAGAAAGAATAAATAAGCAAAAGTAGGCATGGTGAGAGGGCATAGCAGGTTTGGGGGATTTTACTATTTCATTTGATTGGTGGAGAGTATATCAGGGCAGGTCTGTGGATACTGTTGATCATATTTTCTTAATATTAGTCACCTTACCTATATAACATGAATCACATATTCTCTGAACTCTGAAGCCTTCTTCTTCCTGAGATAGTCAAATCTGAAGGGTGGGCCTAGGAGTGTCATGGGTTCAAGGGACAGTTTGTGCCTGGTGTCTGACAAACATTATTACCATTACTATCATGCTACAACATCTGTTTCAATTACTCTAACTCTGTTTGAACATTGCTCTAATTCTATTTCTCTAATTAAAATTCTATAGAACTAATTCTAATTCTAATTCTAGTTTGTATCCATAGTAGCATGATACTTGTATGAGCAAAGGTACTCAACTTTTGTTATCCTCACCATAGTAACCAATACACTATTGCTACTATTGTCCTTCTATTTTTTTCTTCCCACTATAACAATTGACTGTCCTCTTAGTATGGTTGTATGACCAACACTGCCATAGTACTAGTAGTATTATATCTCCACTATGATCTCATTAGTTCTGTTATTACTTGCACATTTTTATTTATACTACCTACTACCAGAGATAATATCAAACACCCATTGAATTTTTGATTCCAAACAAAAGTTTATGTATGTAGACCCTTAATCACCTTGTCCACTAAGATATGGGTTCTGTTACTTTTGACATTTTATGCTTTAGGAAACTGAGCACTAGAGAGCTAATGTGACCTGCTTAAAAGACTGAGGCTGAAATTCTGATGCTGTAACTGAAGAACTTATTATTTCTCTTAGGGTCCTTGTAGAGATGTATGAGATAAATGAATAGCAGATTGGTTGAATGAATAGATTGTGGCTCTTTTTGAAGTGTCATTTTGGAAGGAAATCATAGGGAGCTGAATACTGAAGATGGGAATAAGTGTGGTAATATAAATCAGGGTTATCCAAGAGTCTAGTTCCATCTATCTAGAAACCCTTACTTTCTTAACCATTATGCACCCAGTTTTAGCTGTGAAAGAATAAAGTGACTTAGTGAATTTTTTATAGTTCAACAATTTGAGACTACTATGAATGTGAGTAAATGCCTCAGTGCTCACTGCAAAGTCCTTTGAGACCTGCCATAATCCTAAGAATAATGAAGGTATTTACCTGGACTATTGGCTCATACTCCATTATGAACTAGGAGAGGGAATTACTCCACTCTGTCAGGAGGTTCATGTACTCGACAGTATGTTTATCTCAACTGTCTTAAGGGTCTCCAATATTTTGGATTCATGAGAAGCAGTAGCAACCTAGCATTGCCAGACCATGGATTAGTGGAGAAGTTGGTAGATGTCGTGGTTTGATTACGATTGGTCCAGGGGGTAGCACTATTTGGAGGTGTAGCCTTATTGGAATAGGTGTGGCCTCACTGGAGAAAGTGTGTCACTGTGGGCATGGTCTTTAAGACTCTCCTCTTAACCATTTCAGAACCAATCTTCTCCTGTTTGCTTTTGGAACAAGACGTAGAACTCTCAGCTCCTCCTATACCATGCCTGCCTAGATGCTGCCATGCTTCCACCTTGATGATAATGGACTTAACCTCTGAACCTATAAGCCAACCCCAATTAAATGTTGTCCTTATAGGTGTTGCCTTGGCCATTGTGTCTGTTCATAGCAATAAAAACCTAACAGAAGTTAGTACTAGGGACTGGGGTATTGCTGTGACAGGACTGACCATACTTTTGTTTGGAAGAATGTGGAATTTGGCACTTTGTATTTGGAAAGCAATGGAATACTTTAAGTGAGGCTTAATGGACTATCTAGTAGGAACATGGAAGACTTGTTGCTGAGATCGATGTAAACTGTTCAGATCTGGCCCAAGAGCTTTCAGTGGAGAAGAATTTCAATCTGTGGCCTAGAAACTCTTTTTGTGGTATTTTGGTGAAGAATATGGCTTATTTTTGCCCTTGTCGAGAGAGGCTAAGGTAAAGAGATTTGTATTCATTGCATTGACAAAGGAAGTCTCAAAAAGGCCCAGTAGAGACTTTGTTCTTTGGTTTAGTCTTATGAAGAGCATTTTAATGGAAAGGAGGAAGCTGAGAAAGGAAAAATATAAAGTGTATGGTTCAAGTAATAAAGGGGCAGCAGAAAGTGAAATGGAGCTGAATCCTGTGGTCAAGGAGATAGAGAGTAATGGATCTTAGGACAGGATCTCATCTAGCTATGCTTACTGTTTGTGTTTTCAGTTGAACAAGGAATAGTTTGGACCTTTAATCTGGAATGAACTGCAATCCAGAAATGAAGGGTACACTTGTGATCCAGATCTTGAGGCTGGAAGACACAGGCTTTTGATCCAAATCTTGAGGAAAAGTGGCCCATAAGCTTAGGTCCAAGTATCCTGGTACATACCTTTAACCCCGGGAGACAGAGGCAAGCAGATTCCTTAGTCCAAGGGCCAACTTGGTGTAGAACAATTTCCAAGTAGGGAAAACTTTAAGTCTAGGCATGGTGGTGCACTCCTTTGATCCTAGCATTCAGGAGATGGAGCCATGCAGGTCTCTGAGTTTAAGGTCAATCTACAGAGTAAGTTTTAGGACAGCCAAGCTTAGGCAGTGAGGGAGTTGGAAAATAGAAAGCTGGTAGTAAAATAAGAGGGGCCATGATCCAGCCCCAGCAAGCAGAAGAACTCAGCAACTTTGGCCATGTGGCTCTAGCTTCTGCTGACAGGAGCCTGATACGGCGGTCTCCTGAGAGGCTCTGCCAGAACCTGACAAATACAGAAGCAGATGATAGCAGCCAAACATTGGACCGAGCACAGGGTCCCTAATGTAGGAGTTAGAGAAAGGACTTAAGGAGCTGAAGGGACTTGCAACCCCCATAGGAAGAACAAAAATATCAACCAACCAGAGCCCCTGGAGCTCCCAGGAACTAAACCACCAACCAAAGAATACACATGGAGGGACCAATGGCTCCACCTGCATATGTAGCAGAGGATGGCCTTGTCGGGCATCAATGGGAGAAGAGGCCCTTGGTCCTGTGAAGGCTCGATTGCCCAGTATAGGGGAATACAAGGTCGAGGAGGCAGGAGTGGGTGGGTGGATGGATGGGGGAACACCCTCGTAGAAGCAGGGAACAGGGGGTGAGATAGGGGATTTCTTGGGGAGAATCTGGGAAAGGGGATAACATTTGAAATGTAAATAAATTAAATATCCAGTAAAAATAAATTACCAAAATTAAAAAAAAAAATAGAAGGGACTACTGGGGCAATTGATCCTGGTGAGCTGGAGCTAAGGAATTAGCAGTGATTAAGAAGAGACTAGCATCACTGAGGTAAAATTTGGAAAGTGTTTTCTGAGTGCAGAAAGAAGCTGTATTCCAGAGATAGCCAAGGTTGTATCTTAAGCTGGAGCTGGATTTGGTAATGTGTAGGAATCATCCAGGTGGTACTGATTTGAAGGTATGAAGGGGTCATGGAGAGCTGCTGAGGCTTGGCACTGTGAGAGGCCAGGGAAGGCTGTTGTGGAAGGTGTAGCCTTGATTGCAGTTGACTGACCAGGACTGAAGGGGTCGTGCAAAGGATTTGAGCCTTGGCACCATGAAGAGAGCCTATGAGAAGTTATTGTTGAAGCCTAGTTGCAAAGAAAGACCATAGTGTATTGGAAACGCCAATACTATGGGATAATCACTAAAACAGCAGCAGAAGTAGAGTGAATCAACCTGAGCTTAGAGTCCTACAGAGGGCAGAGCTGGAGAACTGACACAACCCTGTGGAGGATCCTAGAAGATATGTGTGGATTCCTGACACTGGAAAAAATCCGTGATGTTTAAGTTGCCTTGGAGACCCCAAGATGTTTGAGATGCCAGAGCCATAGGATATCAGCCGAGGAAAGCTGCTATCAGGAGTGGAAACAGCCCAGGAAAAGAAGTTAGTAGTCAACAGAGACAAAAAAGGAATTGGAGATCTGAAGACTGCTTTGATGTCAGACACGCAGATGCTGAGTTTGGAGTTTGCCCAGCTGGTTTCCTGTCTTGCTTTGGGGATTACAGTTAAGTGATTGGATGAATCTCAGAAGAAACCTTGAACTTTGGAGTTTTAATGTTGAGACTGCTATAGACAGTGAGACTTTGAAAGTTGAACTAAAGGATGGTTGGACTAAAGTTTGGATGTGATGGTTTGATTATGTTTGGTCCAGAGGGTGGCACTATTTGGAGGTGTTGTCTTGTTGGAGTAGGTATGGCTTTGTTGGAGGAAGTGTATCACTGTGGGTATGGGCTTCAAGACCCTTCTCCTAACCACATGGGAGCCAGTCTTCTGTTTTGCTTTTGGAACAAGATGTAGAACTCTCAGCTCCTCCTACACCATGCCTGTCTGGACTCTGCCATTCTCCTGTCTTGATGATAATGGGCTTAACCTCTGAACCTGTAAGCCAGTCCCAATTAAATGTTGTCCTTATAAGAGTTGCCTTGATCATGGTGTCTGTTCACAGCAGTAAAACCTAACTAAGACAGTGGGTGTGCATTGACCTTTGCATTTGCAAACCTTTTAAAACCATGTCTAAGTTTTCAATTACTCCACCACATGGTTATCGGATCTACCAGCTTGAAATTTACCCATTGGCCCTCTGACTAGTTTTGGAGTTCCTGCTTCATCCTGTGCTCTGATGGGCTTTGTCTCAGACTGCTGAAAGATGTTGCCCTCACAGCTGTTCGAAGTGACCCGTTGATGCAGTTGGCAACAGTTGCTCAGCATCTGATCAGAAAGACCAAATGGGGTGAAAAAAAATGGAAGTCATGGTTAGTAAGTGACTGACCTCATTCTGTAGGAATTCTTTCTGGAAAGGCAGCAAGAGAAAGCTTTGACAAGCAGTAAGTCATCTCTAAGAATGTTTACTGTGGAATTCTAGCAAAAGAAAAGGCTTGAGAGACTTCCTGGATGACAGACATCTTTGCTCAGAGACACCAAAGCAGAGTACTGGAAAACTTCAGCCTAGAGAGACAGGCTGTTCGCTCCTGTGTTGAAGGCAGCTGAAGGAGCAGCAGCATTTGAGATACCCAAATTACTAGGATGGTGTTTGTAAAAATAATTTTCTGAAGCTTGAATTGTCTTGGCTGAAAAAGACCAGCCATGTGATACATGAGGGAGGAATTCTTTCTAAGCATATGACTAGGAATTATTATTAATATGTTATAGGGTCTTTCATAGATGGTGAGCTTTTCCCAAGCTATTTAAATTTAAGTTGCAGTCTGGGTGGAAATTCAACTGTATGTGACCCCCAACTCATACACAGTTCTCTCTCTGAAGAACAGGGATATTCCGTGTATACACTTTCCTCCTTCATTGCATTATCTACATCTAGGTGTGTAGAATTCTGCTACATGAAGCTTGGAAGAAACTTTAAGCATCCCAGTGTAGTCAGAACTTTCGTCTGTAGTGTTTGGAATGGACCAAGAGAAGGCACATACAAGGCTAGTCTCAGAATAGAGGTTGGCTGAAACCAGCTTACAATATTCCTAATTAGGTCTGTCACTCTCAATGGATACCAAGTCCATTTTATTGGTTAATCAAAAGCAAAGCTGTACCTCCACTTGAAGAGCTACAGGCAACCAATAGCCACTGAGAGAGGAGGGCTGTTTTTTTTCTAGGAACAAGTTTCTTGATGGGTTATCCAGTCCCAAGTAGTCAGCACTAAATACATGTGCATCAGACTAACACTTCATGGACAATAGTGTGTATGCCTGTGGGTATAAATAACAATTAAAGAAGAAGAAATGAATTTGAGTAGTAGGGATGATATAAGAGAAGTTGGGATATGGAAGGAAAATGATGCAAGTACAGTTCTGATATGTAAAATTTCAAAACAAATAAAATCGTTTTAAAAATGAAATATATTACAAAACATTTTTTCTTGTTTTCTAGAAGAATTATTTCTATCTCCTAGGAATCCATCTTTCAACTGACTCTTGATTTCCTGTCTTGTTTCTATCAGAACTTAACCTCCACAGCCAGTTCATAGAACAATGAGGGATGCAAACATATATCAGTCCCGGGTTGTAAACTTTAGGAACTCATCTCCAAGCTAGAAAGCAAGAAATGGAATCCGATTTATTGTAGTTTAGTATAAAGTCACATGTCACAGACTCTCTGGAGGTGTAGAAGCAGAGGCCAAGGTATCTTTCAAAACTAGAAGACTGATACACACTTCTGGGGAGAAGTAATTAATCTAGCTAATTAGTAGTACCTGTGTGTGTCAGATACTCTTTTAGGTATTAAGAGATGTTCCACTTGGAAATCAAATGCATTTCTCACTGGATTTGAGTTCTGAGTATTCATTACTCAACAGAATGTTATCCAAAGTAGTAATAGTGATAGGACATATACTAAGGAAAATATCTAGAAAGTGGCATGAAGCTGGTTTTTTTTTTTTTTTTTTTTTTTTTTTTTTTTGTGGTATATGGGTATGAGAGAGAGTGGGGGAAGAAGAGATAGAAGAAGATGGAAAAGAAGAGAGAGAGGGAGGGGTAGAAGTTTTTGCTGTATTTATTTTATTCTTCCTGAAACTCACCATCTTACTTCAGCCCCCTAAATGCTAGGATTTCAGATATGCCCCGTATTTGGCTGAGGATTTATTTACAAAATAGTGTCCAAGGAAGCCTAGTTTAGGGAATGGCTTCTGATCAGAAAACTAAAGAAAGTGGCAAAGAACTTTTCTGATACTGTTCCCTCAGTGGAGAAAAAGATTGAACCAATGTTTTAAATCAGGAACCAGTGTGTAGAATTTAAATGACTGCAGCATTGGGACTGAAGACATGGTTCAATTGTTAGGATACTCTTATAGAAGACCCACGTTTGATTCTCAGTACTTATATAGAGTGGCTCACAACTATCTGTAACTCTAGTTCTAGGGGATTTAATGCCCTTTTTGGCTTCCGTGGGCACCTATAATGCATATGGTGTATAGACACATATAGAAGCAAAACACAGAGACAATTACAAATGTATTGAACTATGTCTGGATAGAGTATTCAAGCTCTTCTAAAGTAACCACTGAAGAAAGAAATGTAAAAAAAGACCAGATCACATACTGTATCTGAACATTTAGTGTGAAATGGAGGAAAGATTTCCCATTTTTTTTTCTTGGTCAGCATTTCTGGCAATCCTGTGACACCAAAGGCCAAAGGAAAACTAAGCTGGGTGAAAACTATTCTGATTGTACATCTGTGGATGCCACGATGAGTCATGATGATACGTGCTCCCAAATAAGATTTCATCCAATCACCTCTGCAGACAATGGAGTCCCCTTCATCCCTGGGTTCAGCATTCCTACCCTCTCTACCCCACATCCCACAGTCACCATCATCTCTCCAATCCTTCATCACTGTTGCTAATATCCTGTCACGGCAGGGGTGCATTCAACTCCAAGCAAAGCTGTCCTCATAAATATTTAGACTGAATAGAAAATGTGCCAAAGTTACAAAGACTATGTCCAGAAGGAAAGGAGACCTTCCTGTGAGCTGTTCCTTTCAGGCTTGTGTCTGAATTCATAAATATGCATCCTGGAATAAGACGCTATTAGTTTACCTAAAAGACCCTCCCCCTGGAAACCTGAGCTTCTTTATGTTCTTTTATACTCTGCATAGCACTTTATTCTCACCCCTGTATGTATATTTCTCCATTTTCTCCGAATTTTTCTTTTCCATTTCCCTGTTTTTGGCCACATATCCCAAAGTTTATATTCACCATCTCATCTCCTTCACTTGTTGCTTCTTTATCATCAGGTTCCTTCCTACCACACCCCTCTCTTATGCTTATGTTCACTGAGGTTAAGCTAGAGCCCATGTTTCTGAGTCTTCCGTTACCAGTTACCCTCACTGACATGGGCTACGTTCATTGGTCATGGCAGAAGCTCTGAATCTGTTTGAATCATTCTCCTGCTTGAACCACTCTGATTCTTCATTCTCTGTCCCTCACATCTGTAATGTTTTTAAAGCTGCATCTTTACACTTGCATCTTGAGAGCACCACTGTATTCTCATCTACACTTGGACTTGACTTTCATAACTGCTGATGTTTGTTGTCCTGAGTAGGTTCAATAGCTAGCTCCGACCCATGGACATCAAATGTTAAGTCTCAATCAACTCCCACTCCTGGCTGTATAATTAGTTTTAAAGTGATCCTTGATGTATCATATTTCCATTGCAGTTATGTCTGTTATGCAGTTATGCTGTTTCCTCTTGACCTCATTCCTTATTCTAGATAGTTCCTTAAGAAGGCAGAGAAGCAGATCTCTCTTATTAGTTGCATGATGGGAATTATTTATTTTAAATGTTTGATGGTGACACAGTTTGACTTGATTTTTCAACCTTGAGAGAATTCCTAAGCTGGAGGAAAGTTTAAATTTCTTCCATCTGCCTGCATAGCATTAAGATTTCAACTCCAGTCCTAGGGGTGGGAAGGACTCTTAACTTCTCCTTTAATCAAATCAAATCAGTTGAAGCTGAAACGAAGACCAAGTTGACACTCATCATTTGACTAGCACTCTTCCTCTAAGCATCCATGATTTTCCTCCTCTCTTTTACCAGATAAGTAAGATCCATTGCCTAATTCTAAGGGCTCTCAATCAACAGGCACCAAGAGCATTCAGGTGCCTACAGAAATAGAAAGTGTGCAAGGCTGTTCAGAGAAAGGTGAAGGGGCACAGATCTTTAGGCTGTTTACTGATATTATATCATCTGTGAGGTAGAGATTCAGAGAGAATGTGACATGCCTAAGGCTACTTAACAAAAAGAAAAAGAAAAACAGATGGATTACAATTCTAAAATGTAGCATCTATTGTGCTCATTCCTAAGAAGAAATAGTAACAGTACCTTCTTCCTTTCCTTCCTTCCTTCCTTCTTCCTTCCTTCCTTCCTTCCTTCCTTCCTTCCTTCCTTCCCTCCCTCCTTCCTCTTTTCCTTCCTTCTTTCCCTATTTCCTTATTCTTTGAGACATAGTCTCATGTAGCACAGGCTACTCTCATTACCTACTATACAGATGAGGATAACCTTGAACTTCCAGTCTTCTTGTCTTTACCTCTAGAATGCTAGCATTAAAGGCTTGAAGGCTTGAGCCACCACACTGGGTGTGGTTTGGTTTATGAAGTACTGTGGAGTGAACCCAGACCTTAGGAAAATACTCTACTAACTGAACTGCATCCCTAACCCCATTGGTGTTCTTTAATAACTGTTGAGATTCACTTAAGACAGGATCACATGAGTAAGTCCCATGGTGATATCTAATTCAACATTGCTTGTATCATAAAGCTAAGACTGATCCCCATGGTTCCCTTATTGTTTTTATCATAGGCAGAAATATTGAAAACGATCAAGCTTTATTTTAATTGGAAGGACTAAATAAATGCCTATTTTTGGAAACTACTACTTGCATTGCTACAGTTGAGATAGCAAAGCACAATTACAATCCTTTTAGAAAATATTTTCTTCAATAAATAGTAAGTACTTTATGACCAACCAAGTCCCATGAAAAATGTAATAGCTGTTGGTGGGTGGGTATGTACATCTGTCTCTTACTGTTCTTGAAGGGATATAGACTAGATGTCCTTTCTCAGTCCCTCCAGGTTCTGGAGCTTTTTAATCTTTTTCTGTGCTCCCACCCCCACCCCAGCCCCCAACATGGCAGGAGTGACTTAGTTAGTGGATAAGTTGCTGAGCTGTTTGATTATCTGTGAAAAAGTCTTTCATGTTTCCAATGTCATTAGAGTTGCTGTAATCAGGTGATGTGTTAGAAATGCTGACTTTCAGACCCAACCCAGGCTTACTGAATATAACACTCTATAGGCGGGCCGAGCCATCTGAAAATTAACAAGCCCACTAGTTGGATCTGATGTTGAGTTGGTTCTATTCAAACAGTAGAAGCACTGGATAGCCGGCCTACCCAACTTCTCTGAATCAGCTTACAGGAGGAGCTGTGTTCTGATCTGCTTCCTTCCATGTGGTTGAAGTAGAGGCATAGGTTGGGAAGGATACTATGTGTCTAGGTGTTTTTATATACTAATTTCAAGTGCAGCACAACAAAGTCATGATTTTACAAAAAAAAAAAATTTCTAGTGAAATTGACACTTTACTTATTTTTGTTTAAATGAAACTCTTATTTCAACTTCCTTAGTATAGTCTAACTTTGAGGGTAGAAGAAGAAAGAAATATCATTTATTGGATTCCTTAAAGCCACAATAGAACACCAATGGCAAATGGGACCTCATAAAATTGCAAAGCTTCTGAAGGAAAAGGACACTGTCAATAGGACAAAACAGCAACCAACAGATTGGGAAAAGATCTTTACCAATCCTACCTCTGATAGAGGGCTAATATCAAATATATACAAAGAACTCAAGAAGTTAGACTCCAGAGAACCAAATAACCCTATTAAAAATGGGGTACACAGCTAAAGAGAGAATTCTCAACTGGGGAAACTCGAATGGCCAAGAAGCACCTAAAGCAATGTCCAATATCCTTAGTCATCAGGGAAATGCAAATCAAAACAACCCTGAGATTCCACTTTACACCAGTCAGAATGGCTAGGATCAAAAACTCAGGTGACAGCAGATAATGATGTGGATGTGGAGAAAGAGGAACACTCCTCTATTGCTGGTGGGATTGCAAGCTGGTACAACCACTCTGGAAATCAATCTGGTGGTTCCTCACAATATTGGACATAGTACTACCTGAGGACCCAGCTATACCGCTCCTGGGCATATACCCAGAGATGCTCCAACATGTAATAAGGATACACGCTCCACTATGTTCATAGCAGCCATATTTATAATAGCCAGAAGCTGGAAACAACCCAGATGTTGTTGGATTGGGTACAAAGGATGGGATGGGGGTTCCTGGAGGGGAGACCTGGAGAGAGGATAACATTTGTAAATAAAGAAAATAGTCAATTAAAAAAAGAAGTTTAAAAAAAAAAAAAAGCCATAATAGTAGTTACTTACTTTTTTTTTTTTTATGGCCATGCATTTAAGTCTTGAGCGAGCATGAGAGTGGCCCAATTCATTCATGTCAGGATTAGTGTGAAGTAAAGCCCAGAGAAGGCAAAAACACTTACCAAAACTTACTCAGAAAGTTAGCTGGAGATAGCAAGCTCCCAATCATGGTCTCAGACTTAGGATCTAACCAACATAGCCAAGGTGTCTCATCACCAGCTCCAAATTGAAAGAGGGGGGGGGTGCTTATTTGGATTGATTTATCTCTGTCCTCAGAGGGAGGAATTCCTACCTTGTATTTCATCCTGGGAATCAAGAATGAATATGTATCAACCTGGTTTCCATGGCCCCCTAGTGAACATGGCATCTCTCAATGTCACTTCCTGAATTCCTACCACAGTTCTATCATCCAACTTTCTTGACAGGAATTGAAAATGAACTGCAGCTGTTCAGCTGGTCTGTGGCAGGCAGCAAATTCTTAATCCTCCTGTGAGCTCATCACAGGGAAAACTGTGTAGTATGACCAGGAAGTGCTCTTGATGGTAATGCAGAGCCCGCCCCCATTTCCTCTGAGTCACTTTGGTTCCAGTCTGCAGGACAATCATTTCTCAAACTGAGTTTCTTGATTATCTGCCAGAGACATTTCCTGTGAAGTAACAAATTGACTTTCAGAGTTGAATTCTGATTTACCTAATTTTCACCCACATTATGCCTTTTACCATCCCTTATTTCTATTCTGGGTCACCACATCACTGGTTTTTACTTTGCAAAATTTCACAGTGGGTACTGGCTTTGATGGCAGGGATCAACCAATTTGCTTCTTTCTTGATTAGCTTTTTAGTGCCAGCTCATGCTTTCGTTTGTGTTTTTTTGGTTTTTGCTTTTTATTTTCTTTGTGAACATGGCAGCTAATATGCTATGCACATTGTATGCGTTGGTTTGACCAACCTTCATTGTCCTATGAACATGTACTCTTTCAGTTTCCATTCTTCTGAGACTCATGTGCCCCTTCTTTCTTTGTTCAGTATCTGTTATTGTAGAGCTTTAAGCCTAGGTCTGGCTCTCTTAGGTCATTTTATACAATGAATACAACACATTTTATATGCATTGGCTTCCTGGTTGTCCCAGCTCCTGGGTAGGAGAGGGCTTACCGGGATAAGGACAGTTCAGATCTGCAGAAGGCCTTCATAGAAGCCAAGCAAGGCAAATTCTAGTTTAGTTGAAATTCAATGCCAAGGTGAGAAGGGGAGTCAGCGGGTGATTTTTGGTGAAATGATTTTAGAAGATTACCAATTTTATTCAACTACAAATTATTCTTATGGAGTGTCTTGGGTTTGAAGATATCCAATAATATGACATATATGCTAGATCCTGAAGATATGCGGCTGACCTAGAATTTTACATGACGGATGTTTACATTCACATGGGCTAAGGCTTAAAATTGGTACAGATACAGATCTAATTGGATAGCTACCATATTCATGTGAAAATCTGGGATCTGAACAGGGTGTATGCCAGAATTTAGGAAGTATGGGCGCAACGTAATGAGCCATTTATAGAAAATAGATGTGCTTTGCTTTATTGATGTGGGCTGAAAGGATCTCACTTTTATGCCCAGAGTAAGGTTTGAGGATGAATGTAGGGAATGACCAGTCTCTGAAAGGACAAGGTGGAGTTAGATAATAAAAGAAGATGGTAAAAGTTGATGGTCAAAAACTGTACAACCCATTTTTCTTGGTTATCAGTGCCAGGAAATCTGACAAATGGTGGGAAATACAAAGGGCACTGGATTGATTTGCCAAGCCTGGCTTTAATGCTGAGGCCGCTATCTTAATTTCTTTTTCTTTGTTTGTCTATTCTTTTTTATTTGTTAATAACCAGAACCATCTCATGTTAACAGGTTCTGCACATCTCATTTGCATTCATGGTCAGATATTGAAGGAAGAGTTAGGCTGTACCATCTGTAGTCCATCTTAGAATACCATGAGTTTCCTTGTGGGACTACTAAGTAGATGCTTACTTCTGTTTATTCCCTAGATCAAATCATGTGAGCCATCTTGGTTCCCTTTTGAGCTTCTAGACAGAGAGTATAGAAGGGAGAATGGCGCAAAGTATGTGTGTTAGTGTTAGCCATGTCAGCGAACACCTTCCACATGAGTGGAAGAATTATGCTCTGGGAGAATTATGACGTCAACGTTGGTATTTGCTTTCTTTCTTTATTCCTTCCAAGTATGTCATGTCATGCTCAAAGAGGGATAACATAAAACATTCACTGAAAGAATAAACAAATCCAGTTTCATCTCAGCAGGCATTTTATCTGTTAAGCATGACCTCCTTGATGGAAAAAGTATGGCACAGATCAAGCCTGAGGTCTGACAGACAGTCAGTAAATATGTATCCAATATGCTATGGTGCATGTTACAATATAGGTGACTTTTATTTTTTTTTTTAAAGAAGAAATCCAGAGAGAGAGATGAAAACAGGGCAGGAAATATATGTATACACACGAGAGAGGGGTGGAGGGGAAAATCTATCTCAGGGAGGTTATTGGGACAGTTTAAACTTAAACTTGGGTAACAAATGTCACTTAACTGTCAGTGGGTGACCACAGGTTTATCTCTCCACTGTGTAATTTAGCTCTGTGGTTAGGTTGTGACTGTCTCAGCCTTGGACCCAAGGTGAGTGAAAAGCCTCAGTCTGGAACCAGGGCAGATGGTGCAGAGAACAAATAACCATACAGCAAATGCTAGAAACGACTTTGTTTCAGTGATATATATCACTTCTGTTCTATCCTTGGTCAGAATAGGTCATATAGCTCTTTCTAAGTGAATTAATGGTTCTTCTAGAGTGTACTCCTCCATGTGAGAGTCCAGAGATGGACATACAGTACTGTCATTTACAAAGAGCTAGGGAGGGTTTGACCGGCTGTGTTATCTCCTTTCTGCTCTTTCTAGTCTATTCATCCTTTCTCCCTTCTTCCAGTGACCAACCTCCCACATCCCTTGATGTGGGAGAACTGTGGCTGGGATGAGTTGAAAGGGATGCACTGTGGGAGCCAGAGTCTGACTTCATCTCCACCTGGTCCAGGAGGGGAGACTGAGAGAAGGGCTTGGATTCAAAGCCAAGAACATCTTGGCAGGATGTGGCTTTTCAGGAGGTAAAAAGATGGATTTCATCATTTGTATCTTTCCTAATAATTTTTTGGAGACGAGTTGTACCAGATATGGAAGTGGGTGGTCAGACTTCTAAGAAAGTCTTACTGTCACTCAGGATTGGCTCAGCACATACCAGCTGTGAGGTTCTTGTTAAATGATGTAGGGCATCATTTATTCAGGGGCCAGTGGCAGAATGGACTAAAGACAGGGACAATAACAAGAGACGTCACTTGTCAATAAACAAGCACAGATGTGCATTTAGCACTTGAAGAATCAGTGTGACTTGGATATATGGAGCGTTGGATAAAAAGCAATCATAAAATTGATCTTTAATTTCCCTTCAGACATTTCAAGCCCATTGTCTTTCTACTGCCTGGGATATGTGTCTGTGAACTCATATTCAAATGTTCCTTTGACATACTATTTTGAGACATGCTGTTTTAAAAATACACAGTTAAATTTTTGTCTGTAGACACTAAGAATTACACCCTGGTTTTCAGTACAGAGGCAGATAGAAAAAAGGTCTGGCTAAGAGCAAATGACATTTAGCTTCATTCCTGTTCCCCAAATTTTCTTGGATTCTCAGGTACTCAACTCCTTTGGACATTAACACCCAGTCTGTTATAAAATAGAATGTTTTCTCATAGATTTTAGTGGATTTGGTGGGGACATCACATTCCTTTTATTAAATACCTGCCAGATAGAAAATTTTGGTTAAATTGAGAGCACATGATTTACGAGCTATAAGTCAGTGGATGATTTTTTATTATATATATTTATGTTTGCAAAAGCTAAAACTGGGTCCAAAAAAATGTATATCGTATGGATGTGATCACAATAATTTTTGGTACCAATATTTATGTTTATAACTTTGAACTCTTCTTATTGATTTCTGTTAATTTTTGGATCATGAAATTAAATTGTCCTCTTTTCCAAGTTGCTGATATTTTAAACCTGTATCAAACATGGCAGCCACTCTTTTGTATTGCTGCTATTATGCATTGTTTAATTTTCAATTTAATATTAACTTTTACTTCTTTGAAGACAGTATCTGAATCTTATGATATTCTCAAGTCTTCACTTTTTTCCCCTCAAGTAATACCTGAGTTCTTACTTTGGGATAGACACATTACTCTTAAGAAGCTTGTGTCTTTGGGTCTCATATGGTGCAGGAAACAAAGCAATAAACCATGAGTCATGAAATGAATCAGCCAGTGAATCAGAGATTCCGTTCAAACAATCACAGGCACCTCTATCATCTAAACACATTTGGAGGCCCAATGAGATGAACACCTTTTGATTATGATTTATTTTTGATATTAAAATATATATTATACATAAAAACATAATTCCCCTACTCTTCTCCATCCAGCTAGCCCTACACATAAACCCCTCATTACTCTCTTTCAAATATATATATATATATATTCACACACATACACACACATATAAAACCTTCTTTATCCAAAAATATTACTTTTATGTGTATGATTTCAGGGCTAACCACCTGGTATTGGACAACTAACTTGGAGCTTTTTTATTGAGGAAGACAATGTCTCCTGACTTCAGCATGCCATAGTTGCCTATATTTGTCTATATTTTTGAGGCTTGATGAAATTTACTTCTTCTACATTAACATGTTTATTTTTTGTTGTCTTTGTTCAGTCTTGCTTAGGTAGCCATCTGATTTTAGAGAAGCTCCGCCTCAAAAGCCTTATTAATACCTTTCAAAACCTCTACTGTAGTGACAAGAGACTGCCATGATTTTGGAAGATATACCATTCAAATCGTAAAACATCCAAACTTTTGACCTAGCTTATTATTTGTTATTTTTCAACCTCATGTTCTATCAGTTACAAAATCAGGGTCATTGGATTCAAAATCATAAGCATTCACATATCTGAGATATATTTGTTGTGTGGGCTCCTTGCCTTCAATGAACTTCCTAGTTCTTATCTGCTAAAGGAGATGGTGATGTCTGGCCTTATAGAGATGCTTGAAAAGAAGTGAAATATAAGTTATTACCAATATACTTATTGACAAAGAATGAGTTCTCCAAAACTCTGTTCTTTTATACCCATCCCATCAGGGTAATATTTCTAAAGAGGAGGAAGGGAGATTTTATACACTGTGTGGATATTATATCAATAAAAAGGGAATATATTTAGGATAATTGGTTAAAAATTTTTATATTACTATTAAAAGTATTAAAGGCCATAACTTTCATACATAAAATTGATATTTTCTTTTCTGTGGGGGTAAGTAAAGTCTCCAAACACAGTCAAACTTCTCTAAATTTTAGTGACAATAATATTATATTGTCCATCTTCATCCTCATCAGTTTGGTCAGTTAAGCTTCAGTTTATTTCTGAGCTTTCTCTAACTCTTCACCATTTGTCCAGAGAAGTATGGATTCTAGTAAGATGGAAGTTACATCATCTAGACACCCATGGTCATGGTCTGCAAAAAGTACCTTTATGGAATATAGTAAGGACTGATGACAGATAACATAACACTTCATTTACATACTTTCTTCAGAATTCAAGTGTGTTTTGTGATATTTGCAACCCTGTCTGAAGGAGGATAGTCCTCGGTGGGTGGTATGACTGGCTAGGAGTTTGTTGTTCCTTTTGCTTTGTGTGAATGGAAAAGCTAAGTCACTG
Source organism: Arvicanthis niloticus (assembly GCF_011762505.2). Taxonomy (NCBI): domain Eukaryota; kingdom Metazoa; phylum Chordata; class Mammalia; order Rodentia; family Muridae; genus Arvicanthis; species Arvicanthis niloticus. The sequence continues at coordinate 83,239,570 of NC_047662.1, read as the reverse complement.
GAAGAGAAATAATGGTATCAGACATCGTGAATGTTTTCATATATTTTCATTATACATCATTTCCAGTTAGAAAACACAGCAGAGGGTTTGGGGGTCTTGTTGCTTAACTATGGTGAGAAGGCTTTGTTTCCAGAATAGTCTCAGCCTGATGTGGTGACTAGTGATGTTGCGCAAGTCCAATAACTTTTCATGGTCCTGACTTCTCTCACTATGGGGAAATCTGGAGACCATATGTGAGAATTTGGGGCTATGTTTAGAGCTTAGGCTTAGGCTTAGGCTTAGGCTTATGCTTAGGCTCTGATGTCTTGGGGAAGTGAGCTGAGAGTATAGCTTTACTGCAGACTGGTGTGTGCTATAGTGAACATTACCTGAGTTTTCTAAGATCCTGTGTTCTCTTCTAGTAAATTGGAATGATGGTTGATTCAACTGTAAAAAGCCAATAAATATAAGGATTAAAAGAGATGATTCACATATAGTTTTTTTAGCCCATTGGTTAACAGATAGTAAGGAATCCAAATACTCCTGCTACCATTGCTATTAGGAACAAGCATGCACTGACGACCTACTGTGTTCATTTTTACATTTGGGTATCACTGCAGACTGAGAAGATACGATTTCAAAATTGAGTGTAAAATACAAAAGAGATATAGCAGACTCACATAACCTTTACAAGTCACACAACTGAACCAAAGAGATGAAAGTTAAATCAAGCTATTGTTCCCCCCGCCCCCTGCTTTTTTGATGTTGAGGTCTACTGACTGTCTTGCCATTGAAAGATATTGAATACATGAGAAATGGCTTCCCCCTGTCACTGACTAGCTAACTAGAACTAATCAATCCTAATTCTCAACTACCTAGGCAGTTGTACCTAAGTATGTATCTAGTGCCATAAAAAATGGACTGTATTGTTCTTGACTGCAATTGTTCATTTTAGGATGTAAAGGAGTTGGGGGAATTTTGAACCACATGGGTACTTGTAGGAGCAGAAATTCCTGGTTAAGATGTTCTCCAAGAAGTGACTGATTATGCTTGCTGGAGACTCTGGGAGATTGAAGAAAGTAGTTAGGGACTGAGGATTGTCTATCAATCCTTGGTTGTATAGCCTCTTGAAGTCCCCTAGAAGGTAGATTCTTATCAAAGAGGCTGTCCTTGGTTTCCAGGTGGTATTTCCTTCATCAGTTTTCTAGGCTCAATGCTTTGTCACTGGGCCTTGGCTAATTCTGAGCTTCTTTCTAATAGTGCTGGATCTACTAGTTTCTGTACAGCATGCTGCCAGAACCATATCAGCAGACTGTTAAGGAGGAAAAAGTATCTGCCTTGTGGCCTAGGCTGCCTTGATACAGTATCTGTGCCCCTGAGCTGCTAGTGTGTGAGGAGATGTTTCTAAGCCTTTCAGCAAATGGCTAACAAATCAGATTCCAGAGGAAAGATTTATTAAGGTTCCTCCTTGAGGGCTAGCTTTCATGGTACCAGAAGGAGTCATGGAAACTTCTAAAGGAAGGAAGCAATCAACCTTCTCATCCAGCTATTATGTCTATAAACCATAAGAGGGACCAGAATAGCAGGATAATTCTAAGAATGCAGTAGTGGCACATGTAACATAATGATAACCAACAGTTCTCTAGTTAGACTTAAGACCTGTTTAACAAGAGGAAAAGAATCATACCTGGTACTGGAAATGTAGCCAACTACCCAGGGCTTGTGAAGTCAGGGTTCCTGAAGGGAAACCTACAACCGCCACTTTACTAAACCTGTATAATTCTTAGCTATAGTCTAAGTATTAGTCTTTATACCCACAGATAAATGTAGTCCTAACCCATCATTATGGAAATTTCTTTTTTGCAACAGATGGAGACCATTACAGAAAACCACAACTGACCAAAATGCAAAGTTGTATAGCCTAGTCCCAGTTGATACATTTACAATATAGTTTTGTACCAAAGGCTCAGAGAATATTGTCGAAGAGGGGGTAGAAAAATTTTAAGAGCCAAAGGAACAGAGAGTTTATTGTGGGACTGTGTCTCCTAGTAAAGTCAGAAGATACAACCATAACTCACCAAAATGACAGCCTAAACATGAGCTGAACAAGGACAATAATAGACATGGTAACCTGAATGGGGAAAGGGCCATGATACCTTAACCTTACACTAAGAATTACAGAAATGCTGAGAGCTGGAGAGGTAGTCCCCAGGGAAGAACACATCAACGGGTTATCTAATACCCAATGGTTAGCCTGAAAACATGCATACAAATAACATTATATAGACAGAGAAGATTGTATTTATGTATTAGGAATGTGTCTATATATCTATATCTACAATAGAAAATTTCCCACTAATATGGTCACAAAAAGGAGAAATAGTTAAAAAAGAAAGTCTCAAACTTTGCTATAGTCCTGGGAATTGCTATTTTGGTTCCTGCCCACAGGGCCTTGGAATGAGCTGGGACCTATATTCTTGCCTTGTCCTGTCTCCTGTGTTATTTCCCTATGCAGCCTGACAGGTCCTTGACTCAGTTTTATATCTGAGTCTTTGTTTCCTTCACCCAACCAATTTGTATGTGAATGTCCTTTCCAAGCCAATGGTAGGGTTATTAAGAGAAGAGATCTTTGAGATCATTATTTAATGATCCCAATGCAGTCACGAGAGTGGAGCCCATATTAATGGATTAATGTCCTCACTGAAGACTGCAGAGAGATTGTCTCTTCCTCTCAGCTGCTGGTATGTGAAGGCAATGTAGGAATAGTCAGTCATGTGTAAACAAGAAAGAACCACTCATCAGATGCTGGATCCTAGAGTTTTTAATCTCAGAAATTTCAGTCCAGCCTGCAAAGGGTAGATGTTTGTTGCATATCACACCAAGTCTATGGTACTTTTGTTCCAGCAACTTGAGCGGACTAAGACATGCAAGAGATTCATTGTGGCTTCCTGGCAGACTACTATTACTCTGCCATCTGTCTGTGTCCATGAGACATTTGGAATTCAGTGTGGTTTATAACTAGTAGGCATAGCTTGAAGGGGAAGTTAGCATTCACCATTTTGCTGTGTTTTTCTTTTGAATTCACCTTCTGCCCTATGACTCTGTGTATTTCCAGAGAAATACAAGTAGGAAAATCCATGTATCCACATGATCAATGTGATTCAGCCTTACACATGCTTCTGTTTCCTAGAATCCAAAGAAAAACAGGGAAGCAGATTTAGTCATTTGGTTCTAGGAAAATAGTGCTGGAGTAAAATGTGTGTGTGTGTGTGTGTGTGTGTGTGTGTGTGTGTGTGTGTGTGCACGTGTGTGTGTCTGAGAGAGACAGAAAAAGAGACAGAGGGTCAGAGAGACCTATAGAGAGGGAGAGGGAGAGAGATAGAGAGACAGAGAGAGAAGGGAAAGGGAGACAGGGAGACAGGGAGACAGGGAGACAGGGAGACAGGGAGACAGGGAGACAGGGAGACAGGGAGACAGGGAGACAGGGAAGCAGGGAGGCAGAGAGAGAGAGAGAGAGAGAGAGAGAGAGAGAGAGAGAGAGAGAGAGAGAGAGAGAGAGAGAGAGAGAGAGAGATTCCCCCAAATATTCTGGAGATTATCATTCTGCCGTATGTCTGAGTCCATGAGAGATTTGGAATTCAGTGAGGAATTTATAACTAGTAGGCATAGCTTTAAGGGGAAGTTAGTACTCACTATTTTGCTGTGTTTCTCTTTTGAATTTACCTCCTGCCCTCCTATGACTTTTGGTACCCTTATGGTTCATCATTATCCCCTCATGGACGGGAAACCATTGTATTCTTAGTTGCCTTTCCTTGGGCCTCTCTTCACAATTCCCATTGGAATCATTGTTCAGTATCCTCCCTCTCCCTCTCCCTCTCCCTCTCCCTCTCCCTCTCCCTCTCCCTCTCCCTCTCCCTCTCCCTCTCCCTCTCCCTCTCCCTCTCCCTCTCCCTCTCCCTCTCCCTCTCCCTCTCCCTCTCCCTCTCCCTCTCCCTCTCCCTCTCCCTCTCCTCCCTCTCCTCCCTCTCCTCCCTCTCCTCCCTCTCCTCCCTCTCCTCCCTCTCCTCCCTCTCCTCCCTCTCCTCCCTCTCCTCCCTCTCCTCCCTCTCCTCCCTCTCCTCCCTCTCCTCCCTCTCCTCCCTCTCCTCCCTCTCCTCCCTCTCCTCCCTCTCCTCCCTCTCCTCCCTCTCCTCCCTCTCCTCCCTCTCCTCCCTCTCCTCCCTCTCCTCCCTCTCCTCCCTCTCCTCCCTCTCCTCCCTCTCCTCCCTCTCCTCCCTCTCCTCCCTCTCCTCCCTCTCCTCCCTCCCTCCCCTCCCTCTCTCTCCTCCCTCTCCTCCCTCTCCTCCCTCTCCCTCTCCCTCTCCTCTTTCACTCCCCCTCCCCCTCCCCCTCTTTTCTCTGTCAGTCATGTTTAGCTTTAATTAGTTTACTAGATAAATTTATCAGAAATAGGGCTTTGGACAAATTTAATGTTTGGAGACTGTTTTTAGAAGCTGTTTCCAAGACGGACAGATGGGTGTTGGTAGAGGACAATGGGAGGTAGAAGGAACTCTCTGAGCAGTCTGTCTATACCCCAGTGGGGGCCACTGAGCCTGAGTGCATTGAGCAGCTTTATGAGTAAGATCCAGGAGGTAGGTTGGGGATAACACTCCCAATGGTGGAAAACTTGACTCACTTGAAAACTTGCCCATAAGCCTGTCCTGGAAGGAAGAAATAAAAGGTGATCTCATCAGACTCTCCCCATCCCACACCAGCTCTCAGTGATGTATGTATTCGCTTCACTCTTTCACTTTTTATCCTGCATAGAACCTTCATTAGATGGCTCAACAGCCTTGTATGTTAAGCCCAACAAAGCTCTCATTCACCAGCACGTAAGACTCACAATGAGTCTGAGGCTTATATCAAGAACCTGCCAAATCCCACTACAGCAACTGATGGCTCAGGTCTTCTGACTCCTGTAGCAGCTTCTCAATCTCCTTATCATGTTTCCAATATGAAATGTAGTCAAAGACCTTAGCGATAGATCTGTAACTTCATGTCTCTATTTAAGAATTCAACACGTCTTTTCTGATGAAGCGTTAGAGTTCTAGGTCATGGTAGATCTTGAGGCATTCTTCACATCAATAACATGTCAAAAGCCTCTCTGTGATTCTACAATGGTAACAGAAAACCCAGACAAAGGCCAGAGAAATACAAGTAAGAAAATACATGTATCCACATGATAGATGCTATTCAACCTTACATATGCTCCTGTTTCCTAGAATCCAAAGAAACTCAGGGAAGCACATTTTGTTCTAGAGAAATAGTGCTGGAGTAAAATGTGTGTGTGTCTGTCTGTGTGTGTGTGTGTGTGTGTGTGTGTGTGAGAGAGAGAGAGAGAGAGAGAGGAGAGAGAGAAGGGGGACACGGGGAGACATGGAGACAGAGAGACAGGGAGACAGGGAGTACAGGGAAACAGGGAAACAAGGAGACACACAGAGAGATACCCCCCCCCCCCAAATATTCTGGAGACAGAAAATTTACAAGCTCAAAGCCAACTTGTGCATTAGGGGAAGGCGATTCTTTCACAAGGACAAATAATGAACAATGCCCTTCAAACAGGCAGGTACAGGTAACAGGACCGGAGGAAGGAGCCCAAATTCTACCTTCATCAAAATAACTGATAATATCATTTCTGAGTCAGTTTTCTCGGCAGTGAGAGGCATGTAGAGGAAGCCTCCACTTCCAGACACCAAAACTGTGTGTGTGCTACAGCATCATTAGGGCTCAAGTCTGGTAATTTTCAGGGACCATACGAAAACTATTTCAAATTCTGTTAGTTAATTAATTAATTTTCTGTCACGTGTAGAGGTTCAGACACACAGCTGCAGTGGGAGGAAGGCAGATGTGACAGTCCAGTGTTGGTAGAGCCAAATGCACGTTTTTCCCACAGCATTCTTCCCACTGAATAGCTGGGTCTCCCTCTCGGCAGATGCTGGTATGCTGGTATGCCTTGATGACTCGATTCTGAAGGCCTCATCCCACTGCAATTTGAAGACAGGAAGCCTGGCATGAGGCCTGGAGCTGGTGACACAGTGGCTTCTTGCCCGCTTTTCTAAAGCTGCCCCAGTGAGCACATCTGTGCCCCAAATTTGCCCACTCTGGCTCTGTCAGAAGACAATGAAGGCTTGTTCCCTGTATCTGAAACGATGACTTCATAGTCCTTTTAAAAGCTGGCAGGGGGATATAGAGAATTAATGTAGTTAAAAAGGCACACTGCAAAGATTGAGTTTCTCATTGGGTAAAAATCTAGACTACTTCCTATCTGGGAGACTGTAAAATTCAACACAGTAACCACCCCAAGAGTAGTGCCCCAGTTTCCTTCCACTAAGCTCATTTAAAAGGCAATCATGAGTGTATAGCCCATTGGGTTGACGTGTGTAGACTTATTCTTTCCTTCTTGTGTTGAAAGTATAACAGTAACCTTTAACATTTTTTGATAATGACCCATGTACACAAGTACATTTCATATTGTGACTCTGAACACACACTGAAAATATGATTTTATGAAAATACCATTATGATGTGTAATATGCACATTTCACATTTATTAGATTATCTCATTTACAAAAATCTTCTTGTGACTCATTGAGTTGATTCTATGATTCCAAAACAAGCTATAACCTATAGTTAGGAGTCACCGATTTCAAGAAAGAACATAGGACTTGAATGTCCAGACTCAACTCCTAACTGCTCAACTTAGTGGCTTCATTAGGTTTTTCTGAGATGTAGTATGTCAGTCAGCATGGGCTAGGTTATGCTATAGGATGAACAGTCCCATCATTTTAGAGACTTAAAATAACTAGAGTTTACTTCATATTCATCCTGTTTGAGACTCATGTTTTTGTAATGACTCACACATCCAGAATGCAGGAGTTGTCATGATAGCATCCTTACTTGTCCTGGAACTTGCTCTATAGATTGATCTTGAAGTCAGAGATCTGCATGGCTCTGTCTCCTGGGACTAAAGGCATATACCACCATGCCTGGATTTAAGCTTTTTCTTCTCCTTAGAAAGGAAAAAAAAATATAAAATATATAATTTGAGTATTAAAGGGGCAACCAGGAAGTGAAATTGAGCTGAATCCTGTGTTCAAAGATATTGAATTAAGGAAGTGGTGACCTTGAGCTATGATCGTACCCATCTAAATTTAGGTCCAGTCCTGGGGCTACACACCTCTAATCCCAGGAGATAAAGTCAAGCAGACCTATGAGTTCAAGGCCAGCTTGGGACAGAGCTAGAATGAGGCAAACAAGGTAAATATTATCTGAGGAGCCAATTCTATTCTGTATCCTTCAGAGACATGTGCACAACTATGCATCTATACCCATACATTTACTTGCATAACACACACACACACACACACACACACACACACACACACACCACAAATATACACTTTTGGAGGTTTGTAGTTTAGGCTAGGTCTCCCATGGTCAAATCAAGGTGTTATCTGCTTCTGTTCTTTGGAAGGGAGTCTGTTCTCCACAGTTTCTTAGATTTTGATGGCTGCCTTCCTACCTTGGTTCATGGATTACCTTCATCATCAAGTCTCTGGCCTTCATTTCATAAAAGCCCTTGTGATGATTTCTCCACTTCAATAACTTTTGTTCAATAGTATCTATAAAGTGCCTTTGGCTACGTATGATGATTCCTTGGTGTGTGTTGGGTGTCATTATTCTTATTAACATAACTTCCAAGTAGTTTTCACTGGCTTCGGTTCAGCTTTATCAACCAAGTGAAACACAAACTTTACTAAACTCCCATTGAGAGACTTTGCTGGAAACCTTTCATCATTTATTTCAGACAACCGCTGCCACAACTCTGCAAGGCAAGTATTTATTATATCCATTCATAAATGAGCAGATTGAGGGTTGCCCAAATTAAGTGACTAATTCAGCCTGTAAGAAATGGGGAAAAATCAAGTGCAATGAGTCTGTTTGAAAAACTCATTTTTTTCTTATAACTTCAAATTCCAACTTCAAGGCAACCATCCACACTATTGAAATGATTGGACATTCCAAAATTTCGGACCCTTGTTCTCTTAGTGATCATAAAGGCACACTACATACCTAATCTAACACTCCTGGCTAGCCATTTTCTTTGCCCCTAAAGTAGGGAACAGCACAATTTCCTTTTCATTCTCTTAAGACTCTGCCCAGGATACCCTGGTTTTGTAGAAGAGACACACCCAATGCCCTGCATGAGTCACTGGCTCTGCCTGGAGCTAAAATATGATGAGGCGGTAGTTTTTGGCTTCTCCAGTCTGTGAAATGGTTTCCATTACAGTATTTCTGCCGAGAGCAGCAATTCTGTCTTTTGATCCCTCTCGCCATTACTGTGGGCATCTGGGTAAGCTGCCATGAGAGAGCTGGTAGGGCTTGGAGAGCCCTATGTTGGAGTCCAGGGGACCCAGATGATGTCATCAGCACTTCGTCTAACTAATCCTTTGACATTACTGTCTAATGTCTGAGTCTCTAGTCTTTTGTGCATTCTTGGTCCCTCTCTACTTTTACAAATTAATCACTATGTCTTTGGTATCTTTGCAGGTGGTACAGTATTCTGAATTTCCTTGGGTTTTATTGTAGGAGCCATGATCAACCATTTTATCAATACAGTGGCCAAAAATCTGTGTATTATGTCAGTGAAGGGGAACAAGAGACAGCTGAACAGACTTCTTGCTGTTTGTATGGGTGCCTTAGTGTTTAGCAGAATCACAAAAACGAATCTAGAGCACAAAAAGAAGGTACCCATAGCAATGGAAGTTCAAGAATAAAAGCCATGCTGGAAACAAGAAAGCATGTTTCTTTACTTTTTAAGATTCTTTTTTTGAACAAGAATCTTACATAGCTTGGGTTAACATCAAGCTTTCTATGTAGCCCAGAATGACCTTATGCTTATGATCTTTTTGCCTCTGCATAACTAGTCCTAGGATTACATACACCACCATGACCAGTTTATGCATTCACAGCTTTGTAATGCTATTAAAACACTCTACCAATTGTACCAATTGTTGTATATTCCCAACCTGTCTTTTTTTTTTTTTTTTTTTTAAGGTCAGGCAGGGATCATAATAAAGGTGAACTGCATGGACCACTGAATGGCTCTCTAGAATGTTTGGAAGTAATGATACTCATTAAGAAGTATTTGCCCCTAACGTATCACTGCTTATCCAGAATAGTATTTTTGGTGCATAAACTATTTCAGTCTTTAGATGACATGAGTTTGGTGAACATTTCCCAGGGTCACTACATTAGAATCTTAGCTCTGTTTCTAATGACCAGGTCATTGGAGCCTTATCTTTTAAACCTGTTGTCATAGCACCATGTAGGTTGAACACGCTATTAAAATATCCAGTTGGTTAATTATGTGGAAATACTAATACACAGAGACTCTTCATTCTTTTTGAGTCAGCAGTGGAGAAAGAAAGTTCAGATCTAGAGTTAGACACTTGATTTTCAGAGGAGACTCTTCTACTCATCAACTGTGTTATCTTAGGCAACTCATTAACTGTCTGATTCTCAAGCCTTTTAATCTTGAAACTGAGGATACAATGAAAGTATCTTCATAATTGTGGGGGTGTTTAATGGTACAATACATGTAAGAATTGAACATGAGGAACATGTTTGCTTCCTAAGGATGGTATTCTATTGTTGTGGGACAGAATTCTTTAACATTTATAGTCTGCTCTGAGTTGAATTCCATTTTTTGAGGTGTCAGGAGACATTATTTGTTATTTTGGACAGAGTTAAGCCTTTCTGTTGAGCTCACACTCTTGTAAATGTGTGTATAAAACTGTGTCCTGATGCAGAACAAGGGGCACAGATTTTTCTGGCATCCTTATTCCCCAGCCCTCAGCCTCAACATCTGCAAATAATTAATGCAGAGAGCAGTCTTACAGCTGGCCACCCAAATGCATCTTAAACATTAAACTTGAAAAGTTAAAAAGATGAACCCAGAAAAACTTCTATAAATTTTAAAATACACATTGGGGACTTAGACATATGGTGTTTAAACATATACCCATGATGTTTGATACTAGGCTGAATAAAAACATGCTGAATGGCAGGGTTAGGATGGTAAAAGTAACCTGTGGGCCTTCAGCTTGCCTGGACTAACTTTAGGAACAGATTAGACAACAGTAGACTTGGCTCAACTTTTGTGTCTTGTAAATGCATGCATAAATTCAGAAGATTAAGGAGAGTGAGGTAGTATTGGATAGAGATGGCAGGACAGGGCAGAGTGGGTCGGGGGAAATTGTTGGAATTTTCTTTGGACTTAACTGATTTCTATCTGGAACACTGGGAACAATATTTATACATTTATAGAGTAAATACAATATATGGAATGTCTTTGTCTTGGGTTGATGATTGTGTAATACCTTTTTATAAAAAGAAGAGTTTGAGGATCAAAGAACTTTTAAGAGTCGCTCAGACCACAAAGGTCACAAATACAAAATGAGAACCTAGGTGCAGGTCTATTTGATATGGGGCCTCTTTGGTGAGTAGTGAAAGGGAGCAGATGGCCTTTAAGGTGAAGTGTTTGGCTATTGACGCATTTGAAAGCTGAGCAAGAGATCAAATGACCTCTTGGACGTGAGATATATTAGGATCTTTTCCTATTTTTGAATTGAAGATGCCATATTCAGCTCAGTAAGCTCCTTTATGCTTCTGGTCTGTCTCTGTGTAATTATCACATCTTCTCAAAGGCACAACACTGATTTTATCTGCTTGAAAGTTACCTATCTGTTGGCTGTTGCTGAAAAGTGAGTTTTATTTTTGACCTAAGGATATTTGGAAACTCTTTCTTCAGTTCAGTCCTAGGATGGTTAAAAATTGCTTACATATGCCCCTTTAGCTTTTGTTTCCCCTGGTTGGATGGAGAGAGGAACAGATGTGTTTCCAAATGAACTCATGCATTTTCTGTTGCTTCAGGTATGATCACAGACCAAAAATGTGCTCATATGGGGCCTTCATTCCTTAGTTCCTGAGTCGCCATTTGTTCTGCTCCCTAAGATGAAACATCTGCCATCACCTACCACCATGGTCCAAACTACCATTGCACATCACCTAAAATTCTGAATGTCTTAATTATTCTACCTACCTCAAGCCTTCCTTCCCTTCATTCTAATGCCATTGGCAAGATGTTTATATTATTAAATGATACCTGCATGTACAAAAGTACAAGTGATTTAGCGAATTATGAAGTTTTTGATACATATATACACACATAAATCAACATGAATTTAGTTAAGTTTGGTATAAGTTGTAGCACACTACACTTGGTAGCTGACTTTCCTTCAAAAATATTCTTCAAATGCTGTTGTTAGAAATAATCTCATTTCCCTTTCAAATTTTTATCAATGTATTTATTCAACAGTACTCTATGGGATTTTCCATTTCATGTAACTTATAAAAATATTAACATTGACAGGTAGTAGACAGTCTAATAGGTGGGACAAAGTGTCTAATTTTTAAGATTTTTGTTTTTTTTGGAAAATTTATTCAGTTCATTTATTGCATTTTAATTTGCATTTATTAACAAAAATTACACATTTTGTACATTCATTGTGTACTGAGATTTTCCTTTATGGTTTGTCTGGTAGAGTCTTTGGTGGTTTTTGTCTTGAGATTTAGGGTATACCTTATTGATTTGTGGGCAGCTTTCTTCCTGCCTAGTCAACAGCAATTATTTATTGTTTGGAATTACTGTTTATAATGACTTGGCATAGGGTAGACATGAAACTTCAATCACTTGAGAGGTAGAGACAGGAAGAAGAACTAAGAGCTTGACTATAAATTAATTAAGCAATCAACCCAACAAAAGAGTTCAAAATTGTGAATAACTTTTTCAAGCCCATGGCTTCCAGTTCATGTTTCTTGTGTTTTTACATGTTTTGGTTTTCCTATAATAGACAACCCAAATGGAATATAGTGGAATATATGTACACAGAAGGAAGAAGAGGAGGAGAGAAAGGAAGAGAATAAACAAGAGGAGTAAGAGAGGGAGAAAGAGGAAGAGAAGGAAGAAGAATAGGAACAGGAGGAGGAGAAATAAGGAGAATGAAGTTTGGGAAGGAATGAGTTGGAGGTTACAGGAGGAGTTGGAAGAGTAAAATGGATATGTTTATAATTATATTTCATTTCATTAACATGTACAAAACTATCAAAGAATATAAAGAGCAGATTTTATGTTTTTAGTTTTATCATTGGTACATATTTCAATAAATTCTTCATTCTGGTTTCAAAGGCTTTTGTTCATCATTTTTCCCAGAAAATTTTAGAAAATTGGCTTTTTAAAATTAACTTTTATTTACATCCAGAATGTTGCCCCCCCCCCCCCCCCCCAGGTCTCTGCTACCAGAGTTCTTCATCCCTCCCTCTCCCCTTCACCTCTCAGAGGGTATGCCCACCCCCCACTTTCCCTTTCCTTGGGGCATCAAATTTCTTCAGGATTAGGCACATCCTTTCACACTGAGGCCAGTCAAGTAAGTCCTATGCTACATATGTGTCGGGGGCCATGACCCAGCCCATCTATGCTCCTTGGTTGGTGGCTCAGTCTTTGGGAACTCTGGGGTCCAGCTTAGTTGATATTTTTGTTCTTCCTATGGGGTTGTATTCCTCTTCAGCTCCTTCAGATCTTTCTCCAACTCTTCCATAAGGGTTCCTGACCTCAATCCAATGGTTGGCTGTAAGTATCTGTATCTGTTTCAGTCAGCTGCTGGTAGAGTCTCTCAGAGGACAGCTATGTTATGTTTCTGTCTACAAGTACAACATAGCATCAGTAATAGCTTCAGGGTTTAATGCCAGTGCATGGGATAATCCCAAGCTGGGCCAGTCATGGGTCAGCCTTTCCTTCAGTCTTTGCTCCATTTTTGTCCCTGCATTTCTTTTAGGAACCGTTCTGGGTTAAAAAAATTTGAATGAGGGTTGTTAACCCCTTACTCCCCTTGACTATCCACTGAAAGTGGTATCTTCATGTTCTATCTCCCCACTGTTGGGCATTTCAACTAAGGTCACCCCCATTGAGTCCTGGGAGCACCTCACATCCCAGGTCTCTGAGTCTTTCTAGAAGTCCCCTGCCACCAATTACATATTTATTTTCATTCATTTTCCTGGTCTTCTGGGCTTCTCTCCTTTCTACCCCCACACATGATCATGACCCCCTTTTTCCTCCCCCCAACCCCCACCAAGATATCTCCTTTCCTCTGCCTTCCCTTATTATTTTGATTTCATGTATGGATATTGATGCAAAAACCACTCAATAAAATTTTCACAAACTGAATCCAAGAACACATCAAAAACATTGTTATCCATGATCAAGTAGGCTTCATCCCAGAGATGCAGGGATGGTTCAATATATGAAAATCCATCAATGTAATCCACTATATATATAAAAAAAAAAACTCAAAGAAAAAAAGTCACATGATTATCTCATTAGATGCTGAGAAAGCCTTTGACAAAATGCATCACCCATTCATGTTAAAAGTCTTTAAGAGATCAGGATTCATGGCATATAATGAGACATAATAAAAGCAATATACAGCAAACCAACAGCCAATATCAAATTTAATGGAAAGAAATTTTAAGTAATCCCATTAAAATCAGGGACAAGACAAGGCTGCTTACTCTCTCCCTATCTATTCAATATAGTACTTGAAGTTCTAGTTAGAGAAATTAGATAACAAAAAGAGATCAAGTGGTTATAAATTGGAAAGTAGGAAGTCAAGGTATCACTATTTGTGAATAATATGATAGCATACATAAGCAACACCAAAGATTTTAGCAGAGAACTCCTACAGTTGATAACTTCAGCAAAGTAGCTTGATATAAAATTAACTTAAACAAATCAGTAGTCTTCCTTTTACAAATGATAAATGGGTTGAGAAAGAAATTAGGGAAATAACACCCTTCACAATAGTGACAAATAATATAAAACATCTTGGTATAACTCTAACCAAGCATGTGAAAGATCTATATAACAAGAACTTTGAGTCCTCAAAAAAAATCAAGAAATCCTTAAAAGAAATCAAAGAAGACTTCAGAAGATGGAAAGATTTCCCATGCTCATGAATTGTTAGGATTAACAGTGAAAAATGCCCATTTTATCAAAACAATGTACAGATTCAATGTAATCCTCACCAAAATACAATATAATTCTTCACAGACATGGAAAAAGCAATTCTCAACTTCATATGAGAAACCAAACCTAGGGTATCCAAAACAATTCTCAATAATAAAAGAGTTTCTGGGAGAATCACCATCCCTGACCTCAAACTTTACTACAGAGAAATAGTGACAAAAGCCACATGTTATTGGTACAGAGAAAGACAGGTCAATCAATGCCACAGAATTGAAGACCCAGAAATAAACCTACTCACCTATGAACACTTGATCTTTAACAAAGAAAGCAAAACCATACAATGGAAAAAAAGAAAGCATCTTTAATAAATGGTGCTGGTCTAACTGATAGTCTGCATGTAGAAGAATGCAAATTGATTTATATTTATAACCTTGCACAAAGCTTAAGTCCAAGTGGATCAAGGATCTCACCATAAAACCAGTTACACTGAATCTAATAGAATAGAAAGTGAAAAATAGCCTTGAAAAAATTGACACAGGATAATTTCCTGAACAGAACACCAATGGCTCAGTCTCTAAGATTAACAACTAACGAATGGGACCTCATGAAACTGAAAACTTCTGTGAGGCAAAGATCACTGTCAATAGTACAAAACAGCAACTTACAAATTGGAAAAAGCGCTTCACTAACCCTACAACCATAAGAGGGATAATAACCAAAAATATATAAGGAACTCAAGATGTTACACTCCAACAAATCCAATAACCTATTTAAAAAATGGGGCACAGAGCTAAATAGAAAATTCTCAACAGAGGGATGTTGAATAGCCTAGAAGCACTTAAAGAAATATTCAACATCCTTAGTTTTCAGGGAAATGCAAATTGAAATGGCTCCGAGGTTTCACCTTTCACCAACCAGAGTGGCTAAGATCAAAAACTCCAGGGACAGCACGTGCTGGCAAGGATGTGGAGAAAGGGTACCATTCCTCCATTGTTGGTGGAATCACAAACTGATACAACCAATCTGGAAATCAATGTGGCAGTTCCTCAGAAAACTGGAAATAGTTCTACCTGAAGACCTAGCCATACAGCTCCTGGGCATATGTACAAAAGATGCTCCATCATAACACAAAGACACATGCTCCATTATGTTCATAGCAGCCATATTCATAATTGCCAGAAGGTAGAAGCAACCAGATGTCACACAACTAAAGAATGAGTACAGAAGACATGATTCATTTACACAATGGAATACTATCCAGATATTAAAAATGAGGACATCATGAATTTTGCAGGCAAATAAATGGAACTAGAAAATATTATCCTGAGTGAGCTAATCCAGACCCAAAAGGACATGCACTTATCCACTGATAAGTGGATATTAGCCAAAAAGTACCGAATACCCATGATACAACCCACAGACCTTAAGAAGTTTAACAAGAGGGAAGGCACAAGTGATGATGCTTCAATTCTACTTAGAAGGGGGCACAAAGTAGAAAACTGGCTTTTAAAAAAATGTTTATGTTGTAGTCTTCCCTTTTTTCTATAATTTATTTCTCACTAAAGCTGTCTTCCAATTTTGTTTTGGTTCCATATAGAAAATCAGTTGCCTCTGTCCAATTTGTTAAAAAGTATGTCCTTTCAGTGCTGACTTAAAATGGCACTGCAGATAATGCCAGTTTTCCACACGTCTCTTTCAAAATACCCGATTCTATTATACTGATCTCCTTCTTTTTGCATCAATAGCGTATTGTCTTACATGCCACACTGTTATGAGACTAGATAACCAGTCTTGTTACACTTCATGATTTTTTTTCCCAAATCTTTCTTTTATTCTTTACTCTATTTGCTAAACAAAAACTGACTGGTCAATTTCAATGAAACCTTTCCTGGAATTTTAGCTGAAATTTCAAGAAAAGGAAGACTAAACTAAACCCTGCCTGTTCTTTAATAGCAGAACAAGGATCTCTTTTTTATTGAGTTTCTTCTTCTTCCATCAATATTTGCTCACTTTTTTTTATGTCTTTTAACAATTCTTAAACTTTTCTTTGAGACTGTAAAATTTTTGCTACATATTTAGGGAGGCCTTGGAAGTTTCCCATTGTGACAAACCTGTTTTTGCTTTTATTCTATACTGTAATTTGACATAGTCACTTTCTGGAACTAGTAAGTGATTTAAATTTGAACTAGTAATATGATATTTTTTTCCTTTTTTTAGTTACAATAAAAACTTCCTAGTCATATGGTTTTAAAGAAAAGGTTACTTTATCTCATTTTCCTGTTTTTATAAAATTGAATGTATGTATTTATTGATTGGCCAGAGATCATGGAAAATAAGTAGGGAAACATTAGAGAAGAGTGGGGAAAAAGTAAGCATCGTGATTTCATCCAGATTCTATTGGGTTTCACTCAGTAACTGTTCCTACATGGTGACACATCACTAGATAGGCCATGCAGAATGGGGACTAACAATACAGTAGGATTAAATTTAGGTTCTATCACTTAAAAGCTATACGATTTGACCTAGATCATTTAATCCTTCTGTAGTTAATTTTATATTTATAAAATCATGATAATAATGCTTATGTCAGAAAAATGTTGTGAGTATTGAGTAAATGTGTATGTGTGTGTGTATGTATGTGTGTTAAAACAGAGCCTACCCCAAGTTAAATGCTCAATAAGTTTTAATAAAAATAAAGGAACAATATTTGGGTCATATTTTTGATAATGATTATTTATACATTTGACTGTTTTAATCTTTAACTTCCAAGATGACAGGCTTAGGAAAAGTTTCTCATTTGCACTGTTTATCATCATTATAAGATTAATAGTCCTTTACTTTTGTGGTTCTTTGAAATTTCCGTGCATCTTGCAGCTATCATCTGAAAGGTGCTTTAGATGTGTTGACACTACATATGGAGTTTGGAATCAGCTGCTGTTGCTCTAATCTCTTGTTTGTTTGCTTTTTCGCTTTGTTTAGTTTTGACATTGTAATGATGCCAAGGATATACCAAAGTGTACTGAGAGAAGCTCAGGAGCCTCGCCCTATGCAAAGAACTATAGGTATCTGAAGGAAGCTGGGACGGGGAGAGGTGATCTACCCAGTTGGTTGTCCAGTGCCAAGTATTAGCCCTGAAGATGTATTCTAAGATGTTTAACTGAACTATATACATTTATAAATTTTCAGTAAGGTTATAGAATGATCCATCAGTGAAAAGAGCATCAATAATGTAAGTGGATAGGCAGTGACTTAGAAAACCTTGGAACTGACATCACATTTTCTCATGTGGGAGGCCATGGTTTCTTTGAACACAGCAGATGCTATTACCTATTGAAAATTACAGGACATAAACTCTGAACTAAAACTCAATTAAGGTGGGAAGAGTTCTGAATACATAAAGAAAGATATTTCTAATATATAATTAAAAGTGAGTACATACTATGCATGTCCATTTGGGTCTGGGTTACCTCACTTGAGAGGATATTTTCTAGTTCCATCCATTTGTCTACAAAATTCATGATGTTCTTGTTTTTAATAGCCAAATAGTACTACACTGTATAAATGAAAAACACTTTCTGTATACATTCTTGGTAGCTCTCAGAGACTGAGCTATCAGCTAAAGAGCATACATGGACTGGACTGAAGCCCTAGGCACATAGGACTGCCTTGTCTGGCCACAATGGGGAAGGCTGTGCATAACCTTGCAGAGATTTCTTATGCCAGAGTAGGGGATACCCAGGAAGGGGCCCATGCTCTCAGAGGACAAGCAGAGTGGATTTGGAAGAGGGCTCTGTAAGGGGAGGCCAGCATTTGAGATGTAAATAAATAAATTTCAAAAATGATAGTTTAGACTTAGCTATGTTTTATTTTTCTATATGCACTGGTGTGAGCTATAAGAACCTATGATCAAGTAAATAAAAATGAACTTATTATTGTGCAGTCTTGCTGTAAGAAAACTAGTAAGAAGGTATATTGAGTTTATATATGTGTGTATGTGTGTTATATGTATGTATATATGTGGCAATAGGTGCATATAATGATAGATAGATTAGATATTTGGTAGATAGATGCACAGATATATTAATCAAAAATAACTTATTAGAGCAATTGTGAGAATTAATTAGGAGAGTTTGAGGGGCACAATTACAGATTGTTAAAAGATACCTCACCTCATGAGTTCTGTGAATTGAAATTGAACATAGATCCTCTGGAAGTGTAATTTTCATTTGTATAAAATAACAGTGTCCTGTGAAATCATAAACCCTATGAAATAGCCCACCCTACTTCTAAATTACTGCTGCTAATAAAATTCATTGTGCATATAAAAAGATGTGCAGATTACAAAGCCTAACCCTACTCCTTGGGTTCTTGTATTCATTATGGGACCAGGCTTGCACCAGAATTGTAATTCCTACATTTACAGGTTAGTACATTGAAATATGGAGATGGAAAATAACTAGCCATCCTTAGCAGAGCTGGTTTGATAGCCGTTTCTTCCAACTGGGGTCCCCATGGGTCTCCATCCAATGTACTTCTCTGGAGTTTGCACCCAGGTAGACACTAGGCAGGGAGACTATGCCAGAGCTTGAAGAAAAGACTGGAAAGCCTTGGAGACCTGTTGCATGTTACTACGAAGGTTGTAGTTTACCATGTCTGGACAGCATTCTTGAGCTTGGTACAAAATGGAAGACATTCTTTTCTTAGCAGGCTTCCTCTTCTCAGCCTGATCTAGGGAGCATGTTAAGAATCACAGAACCTGAGAACAGAAGGATGACCAGCTTGGTAAGCAGCTGCTGTGGGCAATGCAGATAGAGAAGCTATCTTGCTACTTTTATCAGAGTCTGAGCTCAGCATTTAAGTCTGTTGCTTTGCAAAGGAAAGAAATACATAGCAGCAGAAACACACACACACACACACACACACACACACACACACACACTTCAGTACACATGTGATATCAAATGCGTCCCAGACAATTTCCCAGCCTCCAGTGAGATGCTCAGATATGGTATTCAAATTAACTCTCTAGTTTCTCAGCCAAGTCCCCAATCCCCACCTCCCTCTTTGACCATATTACAAATACCTCTGAGCTCATGTACATCTTGAATTTGTTCAGGGCTAATTACAAGAAAATATATTTTGAGATGCAGAAGAATGCATGGAGTCTTGTGATTCTCTCCTTGAGGAGAGTAGAAATTTTATGAGTATTGAATGACAAAACATTCAGACCAGATGGAAATCCAACATGTCGAATCTTGTTGGAGAAGGAGTTCGCTGGCTATTTCTAGATGAGAAAAAAAAAGAACTCCTGTTTCTCTGTTGTTTGCCTTAAACAGTGATCTTAAAATCGATAACATTTTCTTTGGTATTTTTTTTTTTACAGGATCTGGAACAAAATACGGCTGATTTGGAAGTTAAGATTTCACATCTAACAGAGGCACAGAGGGAACACAGACTGAGGCACCCAGGGAGCCGAGGCATGACTCAAGGGATGTGATTGAGTCATAGCAGACAGAGACTAGTCAACCTTGTAAATGAAGTCATGCTTTGTCTGCAAACAGAGAAAAGTACAAATGCCTGGTTTTGATTTCTTTTTCTTCTTTTATTAGCCTTAAAATGCTAACTGGATCTCCCTCTTCTATTTCCTCACTTTATCTCCCATTAGGTCTGGGACTCGATTCCATTTGAAGGAGGTAGAGATCTGGCAATAAAGGACTTGCTTCACGTCTCACATTCGAGTCGACTTTTTACAGCTTGCTTGTAAGGTTCTGAGAGCTGGTTTAGTGGTTTAGGCTGAAGCAGTTCAATGCTAAATGCAGCAACCAGGAGGGTCCTTTAGACATTCCCTCTGAGCTCTTTTCCTATTTCTGACATCAGAAGGCAAAGGTCTTTCCTGGAGGCAATGAAGGCTCCTTGTTATTTCTTATGTCAGCACATATGTCTGCTCTGCCAGATGTCAGACCCAGTGAATCACAAAAGCAAAGCAGCAGGCTTGGGGCAGTAGGTAGATATGAACAGAGGCAGGATCAATGCCTTAGTAGCCATTCAGGCAAGAGCCATTCAGAATCTACTCCAAGGGCAAGACCTTGGAGCTTCTGCTTCTGCTTCTGCTTCTGCTTCTGCTTCTGCTTCTGCTACTTTTTTCTTTCTTGTTCATTTGATATTTGGATGTGATAGGTAAGAGGTAGTGGGCTCCTTGTAATGTTCCTTACTCATTTGGAGTACAAGAATAAATTTAAACCATGGTCCCTTTTATTAAATTTTGATAGTTCTGTTTTTAATGTAGAATTTAAAACCTCTGACTTTGAGAAGAAAATAGAGAAATGCAAACAGATGCCAATGAACAATGTTAACATTAAGGTTCATCTGCTTAAAGCAGGTAGCATTCAGGAAAACATGTAATAGTCTGAATTCCAGCCATACATCTGAGACATTCATTTCTCATAGCTGCCAGATCTTACTCTTCAATCACTAAAGAGATTTATTTTTTTAATAAAAATTCAACAAAAGAGTTCATATATGTGTATTAGTTCAACAGAGGTCTATTTTTATTATATATCAAACATAATTTTTAGTTCTTGAAGTCTCTCTAAAACTAGACAAGACATACATTTTTCAGCTCTGTTACTTACTTCCAACCTAGTGGTTTAGAAGTACACTGTTGTACAATAAAATAATTTTGTTAGGAAGGAAACCAAGTATTAATATAATTACAAGGCTAATGTAAGGAGTGGTGATCTTCAGACAGCATGGAAAGGAAGTTTTTCCTCTGTGGTTGATGTCTTGAACAGAGAGAAGTGAAGACTTTCTAGGTGACATTGATGTGTGATAGTGAGGGAATCACTTTTTCTATTATCTATCTATCTATCTATCTATCTATCTATCTATCTATCTATCTAATAATTTACCTATCATTTACCAGCATCTATTTATCTGTTTACTCTATCTATCTATCTATCTATCTATCTATCTATCTATCTATCTATCTATCATCTATTTATCCATTTTCTGTTATCTATATATCATCTATCAATCATCTATCTATCTGTATACCTATCTGTCTATTATTTATCTACCTATTATCTACTTATCTATCCATCTTCTTATCTATCTGATATCAGCTATGTAGGCTGGATGGATATAAAAATAAACACTTCAAGCAAAGTTCCTATTTTTGTGCATGTCTAGTGAGTGATGTAATAAAAAACTAGGCAAGGTTAAACAGGCTTGTTTAAATGATTTTTAAGGAGGAATCCTCTAAGAAGAAGTAAGTATAGAAGCAGCCCTCAGCTCTATGCTTTGTAGGGAAGACAGGTCTGTAACTAGCTCTTTTAGGTTCAGAAAAACATGATTTTCTTCATAGATGGTTTGAAAAAGGCCACCACTATCTCGAGTGTGTTTGTGTGTGAGTAGGGTGGAGGGAAGCATCAAATCTTTTCCAGACAAGAGAAAGAAAACAAAGCTCTGTCTGGGATGTATAAACAAGGAGGATCTGAGGATCTTGAGGCTTCATGTTAGTGTTTTGCTGCCATTGGAGAGTCATGGAGGTAGTGTTTATGAAAAGAAAGAGCCCAGCCAGGGAAAAGCTTGTCTGTGTTTGAGACATGAGCCTCTGCTGTTTGTACCAGAATCAGTTACAGCTGGATAGATGATTTTTACATTTCAGTAGAGCTTTCTTTGGTCTTGGTCAATGACAGGATGCTACTGAAGAGTGGAAAACAGATGCGATCATCAACAGCCAATGAGAATTTAAAGGAAGATTAGGTGCTATAGGTTAACTTATCACTGGGGCCTGGGAAGAGCATTCTGTCCCCATAAAAGGCTGGTATTGAAGCTGTCCTCTATGTAGCTCAGAAAGAACTAACTCAGAACAGAATTCTGAACCTGGCTAAGATGAGCTGTTATAGTGTAAGTAGGAATGAATGTATCCCTTTGTCCTGTAATTTCTTTGGAATGATTAGACTTGAATGAAAACTAAATAGTAGGGTTGGTTAAAAAATACATTTATTTAGTGTGTGTGTGTGTGTGTGTGTGTGTGTCATGTAGAATTGATTCTTTCTTTTCACCATGTGGGTTTTAGTGACTGAACTCAGGTTGTCAGGTTTGATGACGAGTTCCTTTACCATTGAGCTATGTTCCTGGTCCCAGAAGGCAAGGTTAACTTTTGAAATGATTAATTAAGAAAGGTAAACTACTGAAGACTAACTGTGGCAATTTGCAGATCTACTCCAAACATTTTGTGCTCTTAATGACTAAGGCCAAGCTGCTTTCAGAGGGAGGGGATTATGGGTGGAGTCTCGGGGATGATGTCCTTTTGGCTTATATTTTCAGAGACAGCTTCTGAATCTTTGGGTGCTTTTATAACTCCATTCTTGAAGTCTGAACATCATGAAGACACAAAGGACAAAAATCTATACCATTTCTAATATCTTAGTGAGACATTTTAAATTTAAACTATGTTCATGGTTGCTCAGGGCCAAATTCAAGTTTGCTACAGTGATCCTTGGATGCCTGGTAATAATATTTTCCATGAATATATCTATATCTAACTGCTGGCCTTTTCCTCTAAAATACCTATACTTCTAACCTGGCCAAATATTTGGTCTTGGGTCTAGTTGTGGCATTATCCCATGATTTCTCCAGTGACTATTTATCTTCTATTTTCATGTACATAGTTAGAGTTTCCAGTTGAGAACCTTCAGTCTACCTTTCTTTCCACTAAATTTACACATAATCCTCCTTTCCAAGATTTGTGTAATGACCAATGTTTCAGGGAAATTGTCCTAAGGATGTTAATCTGAACTGTGATGTGGCCCTGAATCCCAAAGTGTCCAAACCCTACCATTGCCCTAAACTTACCTTGTTTCATCAGGTAGCCCCTATTTTCTTTTCTGTCACTAGACTTTGAATTTTGTGGGAACAGAAGCAATAGGTACAAATGCCCGTTATTAATGGCACTATGAAGCAGTTAGCAAGCACACTGTATTGCTCATGTCAGCTCGGCATACTCACATACTGTCTAACTTCACCGTCTTTCCATTGTACCACTCACACTAAGGTCAACAGTTTACTCAGCATTTTCAAGGTCAAGAGTAAAGAATCAAAAGGCAACACATGAACCTAGAACAATTTATCATCAATGTCTTTGCCTTTCCTCCCTTCATCTTTGAAATAATTGTTCCCTGACTCCAGAAAAGAAAAAATAGACCGGCTGTGGTCTTGCCTCAATGGAAGGGAAGACAACTTGACAAGATTTTACAACCACTAACACTCTCATTTTTACTTACTCTACTTCCAAGCTATGACCACCTATCTCAGGAAATTGGCTGTTGATATGGAATATCAGATAACTATACCTCAGAGTAGAATAGTGTCTATCCTATTGGGTAGAATAAAACATAATCACTTCTAAGTCTATGATCTTGCGATAGTCTCTAGTTAGTAATAATAGCTTTGACATCTGGATAATATTTCACATTAGACAAAACACTTTCATGGAACATTGTATGTGGTCCCAAGTAGCATCCTTTGGGATGAGACTACTGTTTCCCAGAGCAGTAGAACTGAACCAAAGTTGCTCAGAGTGAATGGAAGAAATGCTTGGGGTCAAATAATTAATTCTAAGATCTTTCCCACAGACATATTGTCTATTTCAATGGAGAAAAACATTGGTCTGCAGGGCAATGTTGTGCAGAGTGGAAGTTCTTTCTTTTGATGAGTGTGTAGGTCTCAACCTAAAGCTATCTATGACAGTTGTAGATTCTTATGTGGGTCAATATTCCTGAAGAATGAGCTTTCTTCTGGGAAAACTCATGCTTCAGAATCTTTCTTAATCATATAATTATACAAGGTTTCTTTTTGTCTGTCTGTTCTATTTCTATAAGCAATTTGTCTATATCTAGAGATACCAGAATGCTGATTCTTACCTCAAATGTTTCATGTCTGGGTTATTCTTCCTGACACATGGATACAGGCCATGAGACTCTGACTTACGTAGTAGTCCAGAGCAGCCAGCCCAGTCAGGAGTACATTGACTCTGGACTGTGGAAAGTTTGGCTTTGTGCTAAGTGTAAGCAGATGGTCCCAGCTGCTGGATCATGGGTCCATATGAAACTAATCATTCACTCTACACAAACATGCATCATCAGACCACAGTCTGAAGGTACAACCAACTTATCCTGCTTTTCATAACACAGTAGGTAGTAGGAGTACAGAAGTGTGGAGCACTAGACAGAATAGTCCATCACAGGGCAAATGGTTTGATAGGGTAAGAACATAAAGTTGGGTCAAAGTGTTGAGCAAATTATGATACTCAGACTGGCGCTTTAATATTGTTAGAGCACTTTCAACCCTGAACATATGGAATATGAAGGAGTTAAGGTGACTTCCTCATGTTTATATTGCAATCTAATGGCTCAGTCAGAAACTCATCAAAGGTCAAAATGCCTAGCTAGTGCTTGCTCTGCTATGCAAGGCTGTCTGAGGCATTTGGTATTTCCTGTATTTTGAGTCCTAGAGATTGGTGGTGACTTTTTTAAAGTCTCAAACCTCTCTAGCAAACTATTATAATTGATACCATTTGGTATTAATATTTGGAAGATTTTTATGTAATCTTAACACTGAATGAAGTAATTATGTTCAACTTCTATATTAAAGGAGTAGAAAATTGATACTGAGAAGTGGTCAGATGCCTAAGGACATAGGACAAAGGTGGAATAGTCTGAATATACATCAAGGCAGATTTGGTTTAAAGGAACTAGGAAATATTGAAATATCTGATTTATGAGCAGTAAAATAGCTGCTGACCAACATTTATCCAATAAAAGAATGTACTGAGTCTATCACATGATTTAGAAGAAAAATGAAAAATAATTCAATTTCTTTGAGGAAAATATGTAATAATCTATTCAGTCATACAAATGTATCCTCAAAGTTGGCACAAGACCAAGTTCTTAGTACAAAGGAGAGGTGGTTTTTTTTTTTTTTTTTTTTTTTTTTTTTTTTTTTTTTTTTTTTTTGTTTTTTTTTTTTTTTTTTTTTTTTTTGCCAGTGGGACAAAGGGCAGGAAATAAGAGACAATACCAGATATAGAGAATGAAGGAGAAGGGAAAAGAAACAAGGCTGGGATATTTGCCCTGGAGGTACAAAGAACTACATCTGGATAGAGATGAAACCCCATGTTAGGATGAATTGATTAAGTTTGATTAGGCATGCTAACTAAGGCAGCCAAAGGGAAGCTTTTGATTGCTGGACTTACAACATTTTGCTAGACCTTGGTGTCAGCCTCAGGAGGAGTAATTGCCCAAATAAGGGAATAGTCCTTACTGGGTAGCTTTAGGGATATAATCTAACCACTTATGAAGGTAGAGAGCATGGGGGGAAGGGCAAGGCCTGCCAAAGCCATGTTTGCCATGCTCAGACCTACTACACTCTACACATTTTATTTCTATCTTGAAACAATTACTAAATGGATGATAGACAAATGGAATAAAGTTAAAGTGCCACCTGTGTATCTGAAGGGCTGGTGCATTGCCAGAGGATGGGATTCAGCACAGACATTGACACTACGTATGGAGAGTGGAAACAGAACAAACTGTGGGAAGGCAGAATGTTTGGGGAAGCACAGACTATAAGTATTGCTAATTTCTCAAAATGTCAACAAGGAAGCTTAAATTGTGAGACTAAATACACAATTCTGAAGGACTTTGAGTGTTTTGTTAATGGGCTTGGAATTTTTCTCTGAGGGTAATTGTGAAAACTTTTTAGATCAAAAGTGTGACATGACCAACACAGTACTTGGGATTAGGTTGGCAGTTAATGATGAAAACTCCAAGTATTACTAGCTTGAACATAGTTTATTTAGTTTTCAGAGAAAAGTTTCCATTTTCATAGCCATCACTGATATGGCTGAGAGATTCTAGATTTTTCCAGTCATCCCTGGCTGTAACATTTAAACTCAAATTCCAACGACAATCACAGCAACAAGATGGAAGCCAAAATGAGATACTTCAAGATAGGTGCCACCGTTCTTTCAGAGAGATTCCCAGAGACATATGTGAAGTACTGCTGACTTTACTGGAGCAAGAAGACAAGAGCAAGAGAGAACAGAGGGGGCAAGCAGTCCCATTTATAGTGAGTCCAGCACACCTGACTGTTGCCAGGCAACTGTGAGGCAGAGCTTAGACACTTGGGATTTAATCACAAGTTCATAGCATCTATGGAGGCACTTGCAGAAAGTCATCTTCACTCTGGGCAATCGTGGGCTCACAAAAAAATACATGATTTTGTGATTTTCTAGAAGGATAAGAGAAAAGATATTAAAGAACAGTAGTCACATAATTTAAAGAGCTGGCTTCACTATCTGTGATGGCTATTCTCAGTTGTCAACTTGACTCTACCTGGAGTGACTCTACCTGGAGTGAACTACAGTCTAGAAATGGAGGAGACACTTGTGACCCAGATCTTGAGGCTGGAGGACATATGCCTTTAATACAGATTTTGAGGTGCAGCTTTAATCTGGGCCATACCTTCTTCTGGAGGCCTTTAAGAGAACAATGGAAGAGGGAAGGATTCTTTCTTTACCTACTTGCACTTACTTGTGAGCACATCTGTTAAAGTCTACTTCTTCAGGATTCCAGCTTATACAGAAGACCAGCTGAAACACCTAGTCTGAGGGACTGAGCAACTACTTGATTCTTAGGCTTCTCTTTCATAGCTGGCCATTGTTGGGTTAGTTAGACTGCAGCCTATAAATTATTCTAATAAATTCTCTTTATATATACATACATATATGTATATATATACATATATATATATATATGAGAGAGAGAGAGAGAGAGAGAGAGAGAGAGAGAGAGAGAGAGAGAGGAAATGAGAGAGATTTATTCCATAAGTTCTGTAATTCTAGGCAACTCTGACTACTACATTACCCATGAACAAAAAGGCCAAGAAGTAGGGACAGAACTGAAGATAGGGACCCAGGGCTGATGGTAGTTTAATGCTAGGGAGGTGCCTTTTTTTCAAATCACCTAGGCTTTGTCCAATTAAGGAAAGTGATTCCTGCTTTGTTTCTTCACTACTGAGTCAGAGGAAGCTAGGTGTCTATTTTAGTAAATGAGTCATATTTATTTGGCAAACTTGTCTGGATATGCTGATGGTATACATCTGGATTGGACTATACCCTTCATTGACAAAACTTTGCTTGCTCATTGTACTTTTGACCTCCAATAGTTAGAATAGATTATTTAGTAAGACTTTCTCTCAAGCCAGGGTAACTAAGAGGAAGTTTCTATGTATCTCATTCAGCAAAGTTAAGACATTTTATCAGTTAGATATTTTTGATAACGTGAGTTTTAGAGCCAAAAACAAATTAGATTCAATTTCTCCTCTGGAACTATCCCTAGATTGTCTGAATTTGAGTATAAGAGTAGAAAAAATTGAGATGCAGAAGGTTGACAGATAATGAACTAAAGCCACTGGAACAACAGTGAGATCAGGAAGGGGCTGACTTTTGAATTTTGGCTATAGACACTAAGAAGATGGCAGAGTCAACAGGACTCAGAAAACACTTTTGAAGTAACTGACATAAGGCTTTCTGGGAAGTTCTTCTGGGAAGCCATTCTTCTTAATGCAGAAGATGGCTTTATCTAGAACAGTGTTTTCTACACATCAATTATTTTTAACATATGTTTACTTGTTCATGTTTCAAGCATTTTGAATATTTTTCCTTAAGTAGACATGAGTAAATGCTTTTTGTAAAGTAATTACTTTCACAAAAATCACAACTCTGATGTGCTTGGATATTTTAAACATACAGCACTCTGTAAGAATTTATTAAAATGGTAATATATCTGCCATATATCACTTAAAATTACCGTCCTAACCATATCCACTCATGTTACTACGTACAGACATGTCTGGTATGATGACAAAAGCAAAAATAGAGAAATTCAAACCTAGACTTGATTTAGTCATCAGCTTTCCCCAGGCCTTCCTTTCATCACCAAAATAGAGATACACAGCTCAACTTACAATAATTCAGCTGGATAATCTATGGAAGTTGACAGATACCCTGCTCTATAGTATGAACACACACACACACACACACACACACACACACACACACACACACACACACACACATTTGTTCATTGTTAAGATTGTAACTATTTTTTCTTATATGCTTCAAATTATGTAAAGTCTTTTGATGGGGTCCCTTGGTTTGTTCTGATAAACTCATTAAAAAATTCTGAGTTGTTTTAGTCTAGGCAGTCAATCACTTTAACTTAGCATTACTCGTGATCTCTTGAATCATGTACTGCCATAGCCCTTAGATAGTGACAGGCTTAGGCAAACAGTTTCTCCCAATAGATTGCTCTGGGACAAACTTGAGTTTGGAAATGATGGGTTCCTGGGGAAGAAAAGCTGGCTTTCTTCCAAGATTTAAAGTGGGTGTTTGAGACGGAAAGCACCACTGTTTACTGGGTTACATTTGATTCATTATTCTGCTCATGCCTCTGGGGAACATTGCCTTGAAATACCAGCTCAATGGCCTATTTGAGCTCACTGGAAGTCTGGAAGTCTACAAGACAAGGCCAATTGGGTTTAAAGCTTGCACACACACACACACACACACACACACACACACACACACGTGAGAGAGAGAGGCAGAGAGAGACAGAGATAGAGAGAGAGAAAGAAAGAAAGAGAGACAGAGAGACAGAAAATCAGAGACAGAGGCAGGCATTTGCACATGTACACTGGATTACCTGTGCTAGCAGCACCTCTGTCAACTGTACCTATCTCTATTTAGCGTAACAGCGATGGACTCAAAGCAGCCTTTGCTGAAGATAGTGCTGTTGGCATGACCTTTCCCTTGATGCATCTGGTTTCCTATTTGAGAAGGGCCCTCAAGCCTCATAAAATAAAGTCTTTCGAATCAAACCACAAATCCATTAGCGCTAACCTCAGCAAAACTCCCTGGACACCCTGCATCCTTATCCCACAGAACCCTCACTTTTCCTGGCTCTTTCATTTCTATTCAGCTAACTTATTAAGAGCAAGACTTGCAAGAATAAATCAAGTTCTCCCTCGAATTTAGTTCATATTAATAAAAATTACAGGTCATTTTCTTGTCTCAGACCTTTAATTTAGAATAGCTACCATTTGCTGAGCTCTAACTATGTGCCAAATGTTTTTACATAGTATCTCATTCATCCTACAAGAGTCTTCTAAGGTGGGTACTTTTTTTTTCAGCCTTTTTCACAGAGGGAAGAGAAACCACGGTTTCATTTTAGATACAGCAGCTCAAATTTAGTCTGTACAAATCAAGTGTTTTCATTTTTGATGTTTATCTCTCAACCTGAAAGATTCATAAGAATTAATTTTTAAATATAATTTGATACTTAAATCATTCCTTGTGCATTCCAGGCAGTTATTATTCTAATTGTTGTTATTCTGGTTACTACTACCAAGGAAACTTGCCATTGTTTGGGTATTATATGAAGTACTATATATTCTTCAAATGCTCAAAATCACCTCTAGAGACAAAGGTTATAATTTCTGCTTTTTGGATTGATAAACTAAGATGCTAAAATGCCTTGACCAACCACTTCACAGCATATAGTAATTCATTCATTGGAACTTCAGGTACTAGCATGAAAGAAGACTTTGCAAAGGTTTAAAGGTTTTGTTTAGCTCATTCAATCCCCTCACAATCTTGACAGGTAGATAATGTTTCTGTTTGCACTGTAGGAGTGAGGAGCAAAGGCTGACATTGATTGTCAGATTGTCAAGTAGATTAGATTAGGAAATAAATACTTAGGAAAATAGTGATGCTCACCTTTGGGTTGGTCTAAGAGAGGATTCCTAAACAAGATTACCTGAGCTTGGAAGACCCGCTCTAAACACGGATAGAACAACCCCACAAGCTGCAGGCCTGGGTGTTATAGTAGGGGAAGAGGAGTGAGCCTGTAGGCTTAGATAGTCTCTCTCTGCTCCCTGACTGCTGGGAAGTGACCTGTCCTGTTCCACTATGCCTGTGAACTGAAACCTTTGAAACTCTGAGCCCAGGTAAATAGTCTTTCATTCAAATGGCCTATTTTTGCTTAGTCACAGAAAGGAAGGGCATGGCTAGCAAATGAAGAAGCTGAGACACCAGGAGGTGGAGTGGTTACTTGAGGCCACATGGCTATCAGTGGAATAGAGATGAGAAGAATTGTGACGACCCTGTGTTGTAATTTAGAATCCTAGCCATAGCCTCATAATGCTTGATATCTTGGCTCTGGGCATAAATTTACTTGTGAGAACGTAAAATCCATCGTACACAGCCAAGTTCTTTTATTTTCCTGTGACGGCATTGGCTGGAACAGACAGGAATTGATGCATTCAATGTTAGTGGAGATTACTGTTACTGAGACGGGTGGTCACTGATGCCTGGGAATTTGGACTGAATACAAATGGCATCAAGAGGTGACCTGCAAGACACATACAGGTCTGTCAGAAACAAGAGCTGTGCTCGGCAAGAAGCATTGTCCTAGATATTGGCAAAATCATTTACGACCAGGCTAATCTGAAGCATGAACAAATCACTCTGGAATCTTCTGGGAGATTAGAAGAGGGAAAAAGTAAGTCTTGGGGAGAAACAGGGACATGGAGGAGGCTCCACTGGATGATAGAATACTGAGCAGAACAGAGGGGAAGTTGGTGTCAGCCAGTTTTCTTTTGAGGAATGAAGGACTGGGAGTGCAAACATAATGGAAGCATTTTTTCTTTCGTTTCAGACATGATAATAAAGAAATCAGCATCTGGAGGACTCCCAAGAGGCAAGCTAAGACTTGCTCTATATTACCTCGTGTTGGATCACTACCTCTCTGCCCACAAAGCCCCTGAATCTATAAAGACAGACACTAAGTGGACAGCCAAAAGTAGATTTGCTCTCATTGTAAGGGTCTTTAAAACCATTTGTTTTTTTTTTTTAATGAATCAACTGTCAGACATGAATTCCCATTTACATTTGTTGTAATGTAAATTGCCAGTTCAAATTGACATCTTGCTTTTTTTTTCTTTTTGATGTTTTTTTCAGAATTTCTGTTAACTTAATCCCAATTCAAGTAAAAATGGTATAGTCAGTATTTATCACTGACTCTTGAATATTTCCTGAGAGAAACATTGTGTATCTATGATGAGGAAGCATTCTTCTCAGGATTATGGAAGAATGTCTACCAGTGAAAGAAAGGGAAATGTGAAAGGGACACATATTTATTGATGTTTATGTTGCTATATCTCATTAGTCATAGCATTGGACCTGCACACTTGCTATTAGCAACCCCCACTGTACAGATGAAGAAAACAATTCATAACTGTGAATTATATTGTGCAAGGTCATATGATTAATATGCAGTAGCCAGAATTTGAAAATCAATCTGACTTCAAAACATATACATATATTTCCCAAATCTGTAGAGCCTATAAGTACAAAGTAGAGGTGCATGCATGAAGAAAATTAGGTCAGGAGGTCAGGGGACTCAATCCCCATCTGTGAGGAAAAGCAAACCTAAAGCATAAGCTCAACTAATTTTTGAGGTCCCTTTGGACTTTGGACACTCATCATAGATAGTAAATAGAACATACCATGATTGAAGCTGTTTGGTGACTTTTAGTTCCTTTATCCAAGTTAGAAGAGATAAAAAAAAAAGAGACAATTTTTGCAAGAAAATATAACTTAATATTCCACACATTTCTGTTGCATACATTCGTGTGTGTGTGTGTGTGTGTGTGTGTGAGAGAGAGAGAGAGAGAGAGAGAGAGAGAGAGAGAGAGAGAGAGAGAGATTCTCTACTCATCCTGTAGCCAGTGCAACATTGCAGAATATGTCGTTCATCAATGGTGTATTTAACTCTGATTTTCCTCTAGGCTGTCTTTATATTTAGACTTGTTAAACACCACGTGGCAGAAATGATAAGTGAGCCAGTTTCATGTCTGCATGTGCAGTCTGTCAAAGGCATTCTTTGCCCCAACCTGCTGTGTGTGTGTGTGTGTGTGTGTGTGTGTGTGTGTGTGTGTAGTGTGTTTGTATGTTGAATGACCAGAGGACATTTTTTTCTGTGGCTATCCTGGGTCAGGTGATGCTGATCTTGTTTTTTGAGACCAGATCTCTTAGTAGTCTGGCACTCACCAAGTAGCTTAGGCTAGCTTGACCTAGTAAGGCCCATGACTCCACATATCTATGCCTCCCAAATGCTGATTTTAGACATATGTACCATCATGTCCAGATTTTTTAAAAGCTTTTTAATGATTGAAATCAGGTACTTATGCTCAGAAAGCAAGCAATTCTCTAACTGAGCTGTCTCTCAACTCTGCACTTCTGTTTTTTACCCTCTTCTGTATCCACATCATGTTATGGGAAGACAATCCAGACAAAATACTGGTGGAGTGAAAAACACACTGACAATAATGCAAAGAATATGAGCTGCTGGTGAAAGCAGTCTAACTCCTCACTCAGGAAGGCCCTTAGCAGAAACTAGAAGTGCTGACCAGCTCTGAAATCATTGACCCACAGATAAGGGGAGGTCGGAGAATAATTGTGACTCCAAGTCATTAAAATATGGAGCATATTTTCCCAGCAAATAACTTATATTTACTCAGTGAGATAAGATTGAGTGTCCTCATGTTATGAGAACACAGACATATGAAGTTAAAGCCCCTGCTTCGAAGGGACATCCTACTCCAAATAGAAAGTCAGGCATGTTGCAATTAATCATGACATGGAAAATTACAGTATTAATCAAAGTAACTAATGAAGTCTTTTTTTAAAAGCCATGCATGTCCTTTGTTAAGAAACCATTATTACAGGGAGCACAGTGGGTTGATGGCAACCATTCTTGTGATAGTGTCATCCAAACCTCAGACCACACCAGTTTCATTCCAGTGGAGCCTTGAGGATTACCCAATGCTATTTATATCTATTATATGATGCCTGTTAAGTAACTTTAAGTAGGAGCCAGGAACTTGTAGCCAGCACTTTTGGGGAGAATGTCTTTAAAGAGATACTGCTGAATTGGATGTAGGTAGATGTCTGTGGGTGCTCAGCTGAAGTTTTCAGCCAATTTGGCTCTAAATGATTGGAAAAAGTGAGGAGAAATCAGAGGCCTTTCAAATGTCTATGCTTTCAGAGAGAAAAACTGAGGGAGTTGGTGAGTAGATAGACACAGAGAAGCTACATATGGGTTTGAATCTCAGGAGAGATATTTGTTAGCTGTTTGATTTCTTGTGGGTGCTGGAATCTCCATACACCTGATATCACTTATGGTGAACCGGTGTGCATGTGTCTATCTTACTAGGTTACGATGAACTTTAAATGGGCCTGACACCCCTTCAATGCTCACTCTTCCCAATCACCTTCATTTGTAATATTCCTTACTTTCTGTTGTCATTTCCTATTTGTTCCAAAGATACTAACTAGAGTCACATCATATCAATTCTCACAAAATTAGGTCCCCACTGATGGGTGAAATGGATGGGTTTGGGGATTTCCGGATGAAAAGGGCTTTGAGTGACAACTGGAGTAATAAGATCTATTCATGTTCCTGGAAAGGCAGACAAAAGGCTGAGTCAAGTCTGTTTTAGAGCAAACTCTGCATTGATTGCAAATGCACATGTTGGTACCCTGATTGTCACATCAGTGCACAGACTGAATGATGGCTTTATGACATCCTTGTCACCTCACAGTGATAAATCTCGGTGTGAGAGCATGAACATGACCAGGGGGACATAGGTAGACAGGAGTGTCCGGCAGTTGTTTAATTCAAACATAACACATTCAATGTTTCCCCCTGCTCTACGTATGTTTGTTTACATGTAGGGAGGGGTTTGTCTCAATACCATGAGTAGCAGTAGCAACTATATTTCTAACTTGTTTGAAATAGGGTCCTTTTGTTGTATGGCACAGTATGGGTCAGCTAGGCTGACCCATGGGCATCTGGGGATTCTCTTGCTTCTGCCTCCTATCTCATTAAAGAAGCACTGGGGCCACAGACACCTAACACTGTCTTGGCTTTATGTGTGTTTCTTGTATTCAAACTCAGATCCTCTTGTTTTCATGGCATGTGCTGTGCTCTGCTCACTGAACTATCTCCCCAGCACCCACATTCAAAGCTCACATGCAAACCAGAGAGTAGGTGGGGGATTCTTTCATCTTCTCTTGCTTTCCCAGTCGGCTCAATTGCAAAACTGTTACTTCAATGTTCCTTTGATAGAATGTACGCTTAACTTTTCAGTTAAGAATTAAATGCACACTTGAGAATTAAATACATAGTGTAATGGCACTAGACTCTGTGGAATATGTATCAGGCATGTTTCTAATATGATTGGCTCCCACTGGATTGGAGAGTTTTCTCACCTTATGTTGGGAGAGTTCACACTTAGGCTCAGTAGGGAGTTTTACAGCTGTTGCAGGATAAGTATAAAGAACTGGAGTATTTTCTAGCCTCAGGACCTTTTCACTTTCTGTTTCTGCTTCTAGACCCCTTCCTTCCTGTCGCGGCCCGAGCAAAATGTTGAGGCCCCGGGCTGCCTCGAGTTTGGCAGCCACTGTATCCCCGCCCAAGCTGCCACTCCGGTCCATGGATCGGGGTTCAGCAAGAGAGAGAGTGAGGACAAACTCGAAGAATGGAGACCAGACAGAGTGTGATTCAATCCCTTTTATTCTTCAGTCTCTCTTCCTCTAAGTCCAAGTCCCAAGTGTAGTTGTACTGTCTAAAGAGTCTCCCTAAAGAGTATATAAGTGTCTCCTAAAAGAGTCTGATTCTCTGCAGCCTGCCTCTGCCTTTTATATGTCTCACTTCTAAGCCATGCCTTTTGGTCACACCTTTAATCATGCCCTTAGGTCTTGTCTCTAAATCTGATCTCTACACTTCTAAGTCACACTCTTAAGTTACACACCTTTAATCTCACACACCTTTAATCTCACACACCCAAGGTATCTAAACCAAGATTATCAGAGTGTGCTCAGCTGTTGTAGGCTATTGTAATCCAAGTCTCATGTCAGGGTATATGGCTCAAGATGGCTGCAAAGCTGATAGCCGCTTTCTGCTAAAAGTCGGCCCCCAACACCTTCCCCAGACATTGCTGCATTCCTTGATTTGTTATGGTCTCAATAAGAATGTCTGCTTCAAAACAGGACCATTCTTGATTATCTTAGCCAATATCGCCCCTGTGCCTTTTTCTACTTCTATATTGACTTTTACATTAGACCACCCATAGGACTTTGTGTCGTATCTTGCACGCTAATTTGTTAGTTGTTTATCTCCTGCTATTTCTTGGGAGATTCGTGAGGTATGAGCTTTGTTTTGTTTGCTTCTATTCCCAGTACCTATATGAACAGATTTTACATGTGAAGCATTTAGACTTAATCATCAGTAAATGCTAATGACTAAGAAAGCAAGCTTAGTTTGGAATCAATAATCAGAAGCAGGTCTGAAGAGGTGACTCAGTGGGTAAGAGCACTTCCTGTGCAAGCTTGAGAACCTGGGTTCAGGTCTTAGCACTCATATGTGGTTTTGCAAAGGCCTGTGATCCTAGGGGTAGAGACAGTTGGGATTATTGGAAGGGAAGAAGGCAGGGAGTCATAAAGCAGGACATCCAACATCCTTCTCTTAGCTACTGTGTGAGCACACACACACACACACACACCTGAATCCTCACATGTGTCTGTATACATACATGTGTGTATACATAACATAAAGGCATATGGATACATAGAGAGAGAGAGAGAAAGAGAGAGAGAGAGAGAGAGAGAGAGAGAGAGAGAGAGAGAGAGTAAAGTCATTGGGCAGGCATTCCATAGTTGCTGGTGAGGTTAATTGTGTATATACATGTGTGAGCAGATCAATGTGCTACGACTCTCCAGCAAGCTAATGTCTGTCTCACTTCACACCCCTGCCGATTGTGTAAGGAATGTCCAGACACTTTCTTTTTCCAGCATGACGTAATGTGGAATGAGAAGACCTGCAGAACACGGCTGCTCATAGCCAGACAGATGACCTCACTCACTTCCTGGGCATTCCCAAGCTCTGCTGTTACAAAAGCACAGGCCCCAGACTCACAATGTTTGGTCCACAGGTGGTGCTTCTAGTTCTCAGTCTTTTGTTGGCAAATTACTTCAAACCATCTCCAAGCTCCCCTGTGGCTGGCGGGAGGACAGCCCTGACGGATTCTGTCTGGCCTATTTTTTCAGCCAAATGGAATGAATTCAGCCTGAGGATAAACCAAGACATAAAGGGGGATAAATATGTTTCAGCATCAGCCACACGGAGACAAGCTTTGAGAAGCTAACTGTAGTGTTGGAGAAGTTTGAAAACCAAAGTAAGAAACAGGTTTCATTGACACCAACAGGCTCAGGTTGTTCTTGGGATTGTTTCAAAGGCTTGGGGCCTGCAGACAGAATGTTGTCAATTTCTCTCTTATGGCTCGTTTTCATTTAAAAGATTCCTTCCATTTCATGCCTGTGTATACATTAACATGATTATAACTCTGATCTACAGGTATCCAGTCTTCTGTCATTTATAACAGATTTTAAAAGACATGAGAGCAGGAGAATGATCTTCTTTGTATGTAAGCAGGCTGGGGCTCAGAGAGAGGAGCCAAACTCACCAAGATCATATGGCCAGGCAGCAACAAGGCTTGTCATGGAGCCCAGATGGCAGTAAGTTCAAGTTTGGTTTCTATCCAACCAGATCAATGCAAGACAGAACAGGTGGGATTTCTTAGCTGAAGCGTCTGTATTCATCGACTTTCCCACAACCATTTCTCTCTGATTAGCTACCATATACCCTATTGAGAGCTGGGACAGGTCTGGGAAGATAAATCTATCAAGTCACCTGGGTGTTATGAACAATTGATGGACCCTTCCCCTCATGCTGGATCTCTCTCCTCATTCACATTACCTTCCCACCAAGCTGGCTTTCCTCATAAACTGGCGTTTTCAGTTAATCAAGTCTTAAAGTATGAACAGCGTCTTTCCCATTTATACCCTCTTCATTTACTATCTGAAAGCACAGCCAGTTTTCATTTCTAAAGTATTTCCTGGTTCTGTCTGTCTCTCCATCTTTGCTGTTACCACCTATATTGACAGCACTGTTCTTGCGCCCTGGATTGTGATACCAGTCTCACAGTTGCTGACCTGGGCTGTTCTAATGGCCTGGATTGTGCTAAAAACCTCTTAGCTGCTAGCTTTTCTTCCAATCTCGACCTTTCCGTTTATTTTCAGAACACACAGAAAGGTGAGTACTCACCACGTAGCCATTTCATGTGCCTACCCTCTAAAGTGGCTTTTTAAAAATTTACTTATTTTTTTTTTTTTTTAGCATCCTGACAGCAGTTTACCAGCCATCCTCTCCTTCCAGTCCCCCCTTCCCTCTTCTCTACCCCCAACCACTTCTCCTCCACTTTTCTTCAGAAAAGGGCCAACCTCCATGGATATCAACTGGCCATAGCATAACAAGTTGCAGTAAAACTAGGCACCTCCTCTTGAACTAAGGCTTGGGAAGGCTACCCAGTAGGGGAAAAGGGTCTTAAAAGCAAGCAACAAAGTTAGAAAGAGTTCACACTCCCACAGTTAGGAGTCCTAAAAGATGTCCATGCAATTCACCTGTAACATATGATCAGATAATCAGTCCAATGTAAGCTCTCTGGGTGGTGGTTCAGTCTCTGTGAGGCCCTTTGAGCCCAGGTTAGTTAATTCTGTGAGTTTTCTTGTGATGCCCTTAACCTCTCGGGCTTCTATAATACTTTGGCCTCATTTTCCAAAAGTTTTTCCAAGCTCTGCTTAGTGCTTGGCTGTGGGTCTCTGCATCTGTTTCCATCAGTTTCTGGGTGAAGCCTTTCT
This sequence comes from Arvicanthis niloticus, assembly GCF_011762505.2. NCBI lineage: Eukaryota > Metazoa > Chordata > Mammalia > Rodentia > Muridae > Arvicanthis > Arvicanthis niloticus. The sequence continues at coordinate 83,201,585 of NC_047662.1, read as the reverse complement.
GATGACAACTGAACTAGGCACCAATCTATGAGAATAGCAGAATATCATTAGGATTCATTTCATTGACTATTTTTTGTCAGTTATGTTTGGTCCTATTTTAGGTCTCTGAGCTACCCAGCCTCTGGGTCCTGGCCTTTCAGGCAGTATCACCCATTGGCTCTCTCTCATGATATGGCTCTCAAGCTGAATCAGTCATTGGTTGGCCACTCCCACCATTTTTGTACCACTTTTACCCCCATACATAATAAATGCAAGACAAATTGTAGTTCAAAGGTTTTGTGACTGGGTTGGTGGTGTCCCAATCCTTCCACTGGAAGTGTTGCCTGGTTATAGGAGATGCTCAGTTCAGGTTCCATATCCTCTATTGCTTAGGGTCACTTTCATGGATTCCTTGAAGTTCTTGTTATACTAAGTTTCTAGCTCGTCTCAGATGTGTCCCCAATTCCAGTTGTCTCATCTCTCCCACCAACCTCTTTCTTCATTTTCTCCCACCAGATCCCTCCTGTACCCGTCCCTACCCCTCCACCCAGACCCCCTTCCCCTGAAGGCTTCTTCATACACTTGTAAGATCCTTAACTTTACTATAAGGAAGTTCGTCTCTCCAGTGGGCATTCTCATGCTTGCCAGCCTATTATTATAAGATTTAAGGTCTCTTGATGATGATTCTGAAAGTGCTGTGAAGTAAATATGGATTGGATACTTGTGCAAAGAAAAATAGAGAACTTGAATATATTGGGGGATCTCTGAAGTGCCAGGTGCTCCAGAAGAGATATTTAGGATGAGGGGGAAAGCTGAAAGGATGCACGGGGTGATGTGGTAGATCCTGTTAGCTTTATGTCCTTCAGGAATGATGTCAGTGGTAGGGCATCTTGAGTGGTCAGATAATATACTGAGGGCATAGTGGAAAGCACTGCTGTGTACTCAGTATGTTCTATGCTGTCCAGAGAACAGTCTTCTGCTTATGAGTCTTTGCCTCTGTGCCTTGCATCCCAGCGATGTGATACAGATTGGATTTTTAGATGCTTGGTTTCCAATGGCATCAGTGATGGGAGCCTTATCCTTGCAAGTGTCTCTTCACTTCCCTTTCGGTCTCATGCCCTATTATGTGTTCATTTTCTCTCCACTTAGCAATGGTTCATTACATAGTAAAGCCAAGGAAATGCCACAACTGTAGATTTTGAATAGATGGTGCCAGGTCTAGTATGGAGGGTTTGACTGAATTCTCAGAAACTTTGTGGGCTAGAAGGTGGGTTGTAATTGGCAGTGAACCAGGAGAAGGCTTTGTTGTCCTAGGGGAACTGTCTGTGAAACCAGGAACTCTCAGGCCACATTCTTGGCACTGGCTTTTCCAAACCATTTACTATACCACTAAGTGTTGGACTGGTTTTTCACTAATTGATACTGTTGTGTAGCAGTCTGAGATGATGAGCCTGAGCTTGAAGATGCTGCCATCTTGGTCTGCCCAAGAAACACGCTGGTGGGACTCTCACCAGAAACAATGTGCCTGTTAGTGTAGAAAGTGACTTGGGTGCATTTAGATTTTAAAACAACACTCCGACTCATTCAAGAATGAGTGGTATGTTAATGATTTGAGAAATTGTTTATTCATTCATTCACTCACCAATTTTCTCAAAATTACTGCAGAACTTGTTCTGTTTCAAATATCATCCTAGAACTTGGGTAAGATAACTAAAACACTGCCTTGGTCATCAGAAATATATAGTTCATATAGGTGTCGAGTAAAGGTACTGACTCTTCATTCTAAAGAAACCAGTCCCTTCCTCCTGCTGGTTACGGCTGCCTGGAAGAATCTGTCTTCATATTCAAAAGAATTCAAGCTTAGTAAGAAAGGGGTTATTTTGTAATCAAATACATATATCAAGCAGATATTATTATTATCATTATGTTGTTATTTTATGTATATTTGCCTACAAAGGTGATTTGCCTACATGTATGCCTGTGTATAACATTCATACCTGGTGCCCATGGAGGTAAGAAGCGGGCATCAGATCTCCTGGAATTGAGCTTGCAAATTGTTGAGAGCTTCCGTGTGGGTGCTGGGAATTGAACCTAGGTCCTCTGCTAGAGCAAGAAGTGCTCTTAACTGCTAATCCACCCCTCCAGCTCTTTATTTATTTTCCGAGATTAGGTCTTATTTTGTAGACCAGACTGTCTTCACAATCAGAGATCTGTCTGCCTCTGTCCCTGAGTGCTAGGCTTAAAGGTGTGCAACATCAAACTCTGCATGCATTTATGTCTTAACAAAAATAATCTGCAAAACCCACACAAATCCATGAAAATCTACATGGGAGTAGGATATATAGAGAGGTCATTTAAATAAAGATAAAATTATTTTTTTAAAAAGGGAAATGTTGCTATATCTTGTAATTGTTCCTGGCTGCCTGCAGTATGGAATTCAAAACATACTTGTTGAGAATGTATTCTATGTAAAAAGCAGAAATTAAAAGGAGGGAGAGGAAGAAAAGGAGGAAGAAGAAAGGAAAGAAAGAAGGAAGGAAGGAAGACATGTAAGAAGAAGAAAAAAAAAGACCAAGTAGAATTTTGCTGTTAAGGAAATCAGCATTGGTGGCTGATTAATAATAATGACAATAATAATGATAGTGATGATGATGATAATACTACAATCAACCAATGTTTCACTGTATTGAAAAATGTGAAGACACTGGGTCTGTGGCAAACTGTTTATGTCTTGAAATGGGCACAGCCCAATGTCAGGATTCTCTAACAAATAAGTTTATGAAAACTAGCAGTTCAAAGAACACTCATTTAAAATAATTGACAAAACACTTGGGCAGCTGAAGCAGAGTGAGAAGCCGATTGATCTGTAGAGGATCTTCCATCTTGGGCTTGGGCTTCTAGTTTGCTGAATGGAAGTGATGAACTTTCTCCACTCCCTCTCTTTCTCTGGATCCATACTGTTCTCTGTGTCAGGAGACTCTGGAAAATTTTACACCTGCACACCTGCTTCATTTTATATTTCTCTTGATTTTATGAGTGGAAAGCTATGAGATACAAGAACCCCCACAGCTCAGAACCCCTCGCTCAACGCTACATGATTTCCCTCTCTGTTTTTACACTTTAGGTTCTGCATCAAAAGTATGGAGGCTATTTTTCCAGCTTGTCACATAATAGTAGGATTTCTAAGACTACTTCAGAGAAAAAAATGGTTGTAATTTTCAGATGTCACTGAGACTTCTTGGTATAACTTTCTTGCTCTTATTGAGTTGGAATGTGTGTGTTTGTGTATATATGTGTTTGTATATGTAACATATATGTATATATACACATATATGTAACATGTGTATCTGTGTGTGTGTGTTGTATGTGGAATGTAGTGATATTTAAAGAAATGGGTATAAAGTGCTTTTAGACTTTTCTCTGAGTCGTTATCTGCTTCCCTGAGGGCTATGTCATTCCTTGTTCTCTACAATGTGTCCTGAGACATTTCCTATTATGCGTTCTTTGCCACTTTTATAGTTATTGGTTTTGTCCTTGCAACACAGTTCAGCTCTGTCCATGGGATGTGGCAAATGGGAACAGTCTTTGTGTAACTTGATTAAACACATCTGTATGAAGGCAGCATTTTTTTAAAAAAAGTTTCATTTACTTTAATTATTACAAAATCTTCAGAACAGAACTAGGTATTCTGTATTTATGTTTTTACATATAGCAGTTGTTTCTCTTTAAAGCAGAAAAATCATGTTTAATAACTTGAACATTGTTTTCTCTTGTGCTGTGGAAGCTAGTTCAATATGTGTGTACTTAAATAAGAGGAAAGAGGCTGGGAGTAAAATAATGTTCTGATCTCTACCCAAAACATCCCTTTTCCCCCCTCCCTCTTTGCAAAGTCTTAAAGTCTTAAAAGTTGTGTTGATTAGCTTCCACTCTTTCTTAAATGCAAAGTGAGATGCTGGTTTATGGACCAGAATGAAAAACTGAGAAGAGCTGAGACTCTCACGGGACAGCTTGCCAATAAAGTCTTCCAAGTCCAAGAAGCTTTACATAAGTTGGAGGTACCCTGGAAGGGGACCAATAGCCTTTTCAGCTCTTTACCCATCACTAATTCTGGCTCCAGCTGGACTCCGGCTTGCTGATGAAAGGGAATGAAAGCCGTGGGCCTCCAAGGGCATTTTGGATGGAATCTATTCAGTCTGCATTTACTTGCCCTGCATTATGAAATCTCCATGACAACAGGCACATGTCTCAGTGTGTTACATGGAGAAGGACTTTACTTTGTCAGAAGAATCTGATCAGGAGCCACTTCCTTCCTGGATGTTGGAATGGGTTCTACCTTGAGTCAATCTCCTCTCACCCAATATGATAGTAATACAGAGAGATATCTGAGGCCAGCATCCAAATTCTTGAAACCACCATAGATCCCACTGGAGACATGTGGGAATGAAGTTTGCTCCAGTGGCAGTTGGCAGGCATGGGACTGATCAGAAATTGAGGCTGAGACACCCTTTCTGCTTCAGTTGGCACTTTGATTTGGCTGGTTTCTGAAGGTTATGAGATGAAAGGGTGGGCAAGACTCTGGCCATCATTATTCTGCTTCTGAGGAGTATGATTTTTGAAGCTGCTAGTACCAAATGGAGTCTCACACAACATCCTGAAATTATTTTCCCCTGAATTGTCTGTATTTAGTCATTTTATAAACCTGAGAGATGTCTACAACAACAACAACAATAACAGAAAAAAAAAACAGAGCAAAACAAACAAACAAAAAAAAAGCTTAGCGTATTGATCAGAAGAAAAGCTAGTTTAATACTATTTTATGAGAGAACATTTTCTCTCTGTCTCAAGATCTCATCAGCAGCAGAACCCATAATAGAATTATCTACCACATAAGATATTTTAGGGAAAATATTTGATTCTTGTTTATAACCTGCTTAGTTATTAATCCCTCAAAGGAGACATCTACTAGGTTTCTGGATAATAAATCCTGATTTCCATTTGCATATGTTTCTTTTGGAGGTAGGGGGACTATACCAAAGACTGTGTCATGAGTACCTGTCTCCCACAGTAAATTCTCATTTTCATTTCTTTGTCTAATTCATTGATTTTTATGGAAGGTAGCTATAATCATTGAAAGTTTAAAAATCAGTCATCCTTAAGACTTACCTATGGGATGCAGAATCATGTCATTGATTATGAAGTTTATGTTTAGGCATAAAACTTGAAGAATTGAGAAATTTATCAAAGCACTAAAAGAAACTCTGCCATATGATCCATCCATACAGTTCTTTGGCAGACCTAAATAACTTATTATCTGTAGTGAACCTTTCTCAGTTGTTTAGTCACAATAACTAGGAAATGGAAAAAGCCTAATTATCCTTCAAATGATAAACAGACAAAAATGTGATTCTCTTACATTATGCATTACTATTGAGGTGCAAAGCAAAATAAAATAATGAAATTTCCAGGTAAATCAATGGAAATACAAAATGTTGTTCTAAACGAAATAATCCATATCCAGAAGGAAAAATGCACACGCTCTTTTTCTTTTATGCAGAACATGATTCTGAATCTTTAGGTTTGAGGATGTAACCTGAAGTAACCACAGAAACCAGGAAAATAGAAAGGGATCAAGGGAGAGTTGTGAGTAGGGAGCTCTAGAGAGGAGGACAGTAGGACACAAGGGACAAGTGGGGGACAGGGGACTTCAGAAGGGGAGATGGAGAGTAGAGGGAGTGGAGGCAAGGAGATTTAAAACATCACTAAGATGTCTGAGAAGCTATAGGAGAACATTTTACAAGGTTACTACCCAGCACACACACACACACACACACACACACACACACACACACACAAACACACATGTCATGTGGGGTGATAGTGTTTTCCCCTCAAGAGCCACAGACTTTCTAATATGAAATCTCCTGTCAAGTTGTCACTCGGGGGTTTTTAAGAGATGCCATGAAACAATATAGGCTATTATATAAGCTATTGTCATTGCCTTTTGTTGCCTCCCAGAATTTGAAAGCAAGATCCTATAACTGAAGACATGACACACTCTGGGCACAAGATTTAGAGAAATTAAGCTGGATCAAACCTAGGTGGACTTGCTCTCAATCTATTCAAACATGCTTTGTAAACCACAAAGGCAAAAATGTAATTAATAGTTATACCCAGATGAATAACAAATTATCATGATGACCAGCCTGGTAAGACATTTCTAATACTCGTACTTTATTTTGAAGATAGCCAACAGCTATTTAATTGTCCTTAACAGGAAGGAATACACTCACTAGGAGGGTGGTCACTCAATAGGAGAGAACTCATGCCCGGTATATACTTGTACATGCATAGACAACCATCAGTGTCTGAAGAGGCCACAGACTGTAGAGGAGAACCTACTACTGTCATTTAACTAAATCTGTATAGATTGTATCCGTATTCTAGTAGTTATCATTGTAACCACAGATATTGCAGTTCTCATCATAAAGTAAAAAGCAGCTTTTTTTTTCAGATGTAGACCATTACAGATATCCATCAAAATGCAGAGAATAAGCTGCCATGAAAATCCCAGACCTAGTTAGGCCACAACTGAGGATCTGGGCATGACCTAGTAAACTGGGGAAGAAAGATTGTAAGAGACTGAGACAGTGTCTTCTAGATATGATGGGAATGCTTCACTCATGAAGTCCCAGTAATATCATTGCCTAAACAAGACCTGCATATTAATAACACCAGTGGATATGCCTTCCATACATCAAATACAACATGATGTGGCACACCTTTAGTGCCTTCACTAGTGTCTCAAGATATTGACAAGTGCCTGCTGGCAGCAAAATTGTCCAAAGTTGAGAACTACCAAACTAGCAGGCAGTAAAGATATTCATTTCTTATGATGCTTCCAGGGCCTGTTTGTATATTTCACAATAGATGAATTTAACATGAGAGCAACTTCTTTTTTCACACATGGGAAATTATATGCACACTTAAACTTGATCGTTTTGTATGCTCATGTGTTTGAGGTATTGGAATGCACTGCTGTATTAGAAATTCTCAAATTTGCTTTGTTTTGGAAACATGCATAGTCATAGTCCTCAGTGGAAAGGCTATACCACAGTTTATTGATTTGTGTTATTAGTTTGCTTGTTACCACTTCTCTCTCCCTCTTTCTTTTCCCTCCTCATCATCCCTTCCACCCACTCCTTCTCCCTCCCTCCCTCTCTTTCTTCCTTCCTTTGTTTACCTCCCTATAGCTCCCTCTACCTTTTATATTTCAAGCATTTCTTTTTTTTTTGAGGGGAGGCATTTTGAGACAGGGTTTCCTCTGTGTAGCCCTAGTTGTCCTGGAATTCACTCTGTAGACCAGGCTGGCCTTGAACTCAGAAATCTGCCTGCCTCTGCCTCCGAAGTGGTGGGATTGCCCTGCTCAAGCATTTCTTTTTGATGGCTATCACAGTATTAATTTTGTGTTATGTACAATGAAGTTGGCACTGGACTATGAGATAGTCTTACTGCAATTCATTCCCAAGTTGGCTAAATCACTAAACAGAATTATTGTTCTTAGATACTGCTTCTTTTCTGTTGAAAACAATCCTAATAGGAGAGAAGGAAGGTGGGCAAGAAAGAGAGGGTGGAGGACAGAGCCAGCATGAAGAAAGCAAAGCCGGGTTTACCAGCCACTCCTCCTTGGGTGAAACTACAGCTGACATTAGTTTAGATAGAGCCTTAAATAGCACAACAGGGGATTTCAGATGTCAAATGTCACATTCTGGCACAGCAGGAGTGATGGAAAAGAATGAAACCTCCCAGTTTGAAGAATGAAAACTGCCAAGGTGTTTGAAGACTTTGATGTCCCCACTCTGATTTGATTTGAAGCTAAAACTAACAGTTTGCAGCATTCCTCTTGCCAAAGATCCCTTCAACGTCCCCTTATGTCAAATATCTGAGATACATTTTATGCTCCAAAACATAAATCCTATCCTTTCAACAGACCTTTTTCTTTATAAATGGCCATGCTAGTGAAGACTTGACTCATCCCAGGGGAAATACATCAACAGCCTTGACCTCCTTTGCTTCTGTGCATCACAGATGTTCAGTGTCTGACAGCCTGTTCTATCATATGCCCACAAGGACAAGGGCCAGGGCTTTGGGGATTAATCAGCTGAGAGAGACTGTGCCTAAAGGTTCTTGTTTCTGATGAGCAGGTAATATTTCGAAATAGCATCTCCCGTCCAGTCTTCAAGATCTGCTTGTTCCAAGGTGACAATTTTAACCTCTGTTTCTTCTAACTCATCCCTTCAGTGTTCCACTCAACAGACTCCTGCAAACTTAACCTGTTCCATTGTTCTGATACATACCACTCCTTGGGACATGCTTATGATACCTTGAGAGCAAGATGGCATCAAAGGTGGCTTGTGCTACTGAGTTTGCAACAGTGCTGCTTTCTGTGGCTCAAATTCAGTCACAAAGCCCACTCCTACTTAAGAAAAAGGGAAAGTATCTGGGAGAGCTTCAAGGTCAGATCACAAAGAAACCTGGGTACAGGGTGCACAGCTGCTTTAATAAGCTATCTCGCTGAAGCAAACATAATCCCTTTGAACAATTCCAGTTTTCACTACCTGAGGGAGACTCTGTATAAGGATAGTGAAGAGTCACGTGATGAGACATTCATTGCAAACAAAACAACTGTGGAAACAAATCACCAAACTTAACGGCTCAGTAATACAGATGGGGGTGAACTGTAGAGATCCATGCTACAGAATAGCACAGCATATTTTTAAATGAGATATTGCTATGCACCAGCATGTTCAGATCTTCTGTGATAAAATAAGCAAGTTACAAGTCAGCATACAGATGAAGAATAAAGGTGTAAGAGTATTTGTTCTATTGGTAAACATATCTATAGGTAGATATATAGATCCCTGTCCATGAGCTTCTGCAGTAACTGTACAACCCTGGGTAAGACTAGGCTGTTGGGGGCTGACTTTTAGCAGAAAGCGGCTATCAGCTTTGCAGCCATCTTGAGCCATATACCCTGACATGTGACTTGGATTACAATAGCCTACAACAGTTGAGCACACTCCGATAATCTTGGTTTAGATACCTTGAGATTAAAGGTTCCTGAGATTAAAGGTGTGTGAGATTAAAGGTGTGTAACTTAAGAGTGACTTAGAAGTGTAGAGATAAGATTTAGAGACATGACCTAAGGGCATGATTAAAGGTGTAACTTAGAGGCATGGCTTAGAAGTGAGACATATAAAAGGCAGAGACAGAACAGAACTGGGAATCAGACACATCAGACATTAGGTAGAAGACACTTGGCTCTAGAGAGAATCAGACATTAGTGAGACACAGCAGAGAGAAGACAGGTAGCAGGCACTTGGAAGAGAACTTGGAAGAAGTAACTTGGAACTTGGAGGGACTAGGAGCTAGGGACTAGGCACTAGGAACTCAATACTTAGGACTTAGACTGAAGAATAAACAGGATTGAATTACACTCTGTCTGGTCTGCATTCTTTGAGTCCGACCTCACTCTCTCTCTCTTGCTGAACCCCAACCCATGGACCAGAGCAGCAGCTTGGGCTGGGATACAGTGGCTGCCAAACTCGGGGCAGCCCGGGCTTCAACATTTTGCTTGGGCTGCAACATTTTTGGCGCCCGAACAGGGACTAGTGCGGGTCTCAACACTAGGCTAGTGGTTCCCAGCCAGGAGTGATTTATACCACCACATACTCTAACATATATGGAAAGATTTGTTGTTGTTGTTGTGGCTTCATGGAAGTGGGGCATTGCTGCTGTGATCTAATTCACAGAGGGTGGATCTATGACTAAATGTCTCATGGTATAGGAAAACAGTAAGGTACTGCTAAGAATTGTGCAGCAAAATTATTAACTGTGCTAAGGTTGAGAAGGGCTCCTTTTAGTTACAGGATACATTGAAACCCAGACAGTAGGGTGTGCATTACATATTGTCGTTGCATATCTAATAGGTAATCTCCACTTGACCTATATAAAATACAGGAGGCATACACTCAAGCTTGACCCTCCCTCCCACACTGGTCTTCCACTTGTCAGAACTTGGCAACTCTCCCCTGAGAACTCATTTGTCTCTCTTCTCCCATCCACTTCGGGAACAGAACCTGTCGGCTCTACCTCTAAGCCATGACCTAAACAGACTATTTATACCCTCTGCTGCTTTGCTACCATCGGAATCAGTCAACCTTCACTGTGCCTCTAAACCACAGGAGGAGAGTGAGGTGGGTGAGAGAGGTTGCAACCCTGTGGCCAGGAAGGTGGGTTGTAGAAAGAATGAACAGTCTCAGGAAGTCTAGCCTCTGAGGGAGTGTCAGCCAGGAATAGAGCATAGACATTGCCCTCATTTTGATAGTAGAAAATGTTAAATTAGACGAATGAAATGCTTTCTTGGGAAAGAAGCCAACTGATTGTCAGGGAGCCTGAGCTGTTTTTGCATGGGGTAATCAGGCATTGTGAGCTGGGTTTAGTCAGAGGGTACAGTGTGCTCATTGTCAGGGTGGCTCTATGATCCACTTGCTGTGACAACATGGAGACTGCCTGGTGCTCTTAGGGAAAGGAAATAGCCTTAGACCAAGGAACACACTCAGCCAAGAGTGGAGTGAAGGAAAAGTTGGGTGAAGGTTGATGGGGCTTAGAGTCCAGGCCAGAGGTCAGTTCCCACTCTATTAGCTCTGGGAAAACATCTGAAGGGTTCAATTCTTCATCTGCAAACTGGGTTTTCTAGTCTTGGCTCTAAGACATTGCTTCTCCTACCATCACCGTTGGTTGGAGGCTTCTTCATCTTATGTATCCATACTTGGTAGGGCTTGGAACTGGGTACTGCTATGGGAAGACTTACAAGACAATAGAATATCATGATGTGACTGAGAAAATGAGGATGTGGCTCAGCATCACTCACTCTCACACCACCTCAGCAAGTAATGAAGAGGGTGCATAAAGTCTCAAGCAGCATCTATTTGAGATCAACCTCCCTATCACCGCATTGCTTAGCTTTCAGAACTCCAGCACATCAGCTCTGGGTTACCACCCACACTCACCTAGTGACTATTTCTTTAACTATCTTGGGGAAAAATAAAACCTCTATAGCCTGTGACCTTGTGCCCTCTGAGTTGCCTTCATTTATTTTTGCCATTACACTCTTGGCTTGTCACTCAACAGAATAGACGCTCTATTAAAGCAGTGATCTTACTGCCGTTAGGAGCTCTATAGCGAACCCCTATAAATTAGCACATGGTACATGGCAAGTTCCAATGGCCATAACTGCTGAATGGTCTAATGAAATTTGATGGTTAAGTGAAATAAACTGAGCCATTCTTTTGATATAATGCAAAGCACACGATACGCTTTCAGGAAAGCGGGTTATAGCTGTACGATGGTTATTCCCTTGAACAGTCTGCAGCTTTTCAACTCTCACACAAATCACTCATTCATCACACTTCTTTTGAGTTAGTCTTAGTTTTACATGTTCTCTTGAGTTCACGGCATGAAGTTCTTTGTTTTGAAGTATGTAATTAGGATGTTGGAAGTATGTAATTAGTGGTTTTTGGTTCATTCCTAGTTGTGCAAGCACCACTTGGTTTATTTTTAGAACACTCAGAGAGAAATTTTATGCCTGTTAGCAACCACTTCTACAGTCCTGACTGCAGTCATTGCATTGTATAGGTTTTACCTACACTGGATGTTTATTTATTTTCCTATGCACATGCTGTTCACATGTGTTACTGAGGTAGGGGCACATGCACCCATCTTTGTGTGAAAGTGACAATGCCAAAGGGAGGGCCACTGGGTGTCATGCTCTATCAGTCTTTATCCTGTTTCCTAGATACAACGTCACTCTCTAGTGCCTCACTGTTCTGTGGTTGGGCTGCCTGACCAGCAACCTTCAGAGATGTTCCTGTCTCTACTCTGCCCAGATGGGGAGTTTCATGCATGTGTAGCCCCAAGCAGTTTTTATGTGGGTGCTGGCATTGTGAACTCAGGTCCTCATGCTTGTGTGATAGGCACTCGGACTCACTGAGCCATCTCTCCAGTCCCTCTAATAAATGCTCTTTACAAATACAATGGTGAAATGCATGCCTTTTATACCTGACTACTTTTATTTACAATGTTATCAACATTCATTTGTGCTACAGAATGTATCAGTACATCAGTCCCGTTTATAGTGGGAAAACATTACAGCATATGAGAACGCATGTCTATACAAAAGCTTGCAAGCACATGTTCACACACTGATGCTCACACATCTCATTCCTCATAGTAACTGAAGGTGAAATGGCCCAGTGGTTACCTATTAATGAATAGATTGTTTATTGACGTCTGAGCTCCTTGGTCATAAGAGCTGTGTCTTTAAAAATAGTACTATACATTATCGTTTCATAAATGTACGCATGTGAGAGCATGACTGCCACAGTGCAGGTGTGGAGGTCAGAAAACAACCGTCAGAAATTAGTCCTCTACTTCCACATTTATGTGGGTGACTGAGATCCAACTTAGCTTGTCAAGTGTGTATAGCAAAGTTCCTTTTTACTCTGAGACATCTTGATGGGTTAGAAATACATATTATTTAAAATATGTCGGTATGTAACAGGCTTAGTTAAATATTTGCTCAATGAAATAAATGAATGAATGACCACTCCTGCTATAAGATACAAGAATTGATGATTATATCTTGTTATCATAGAAATGATGATATTAAGGATGATAGAGCTTAGTACTTGATTTAACTTGGCTAGGCTTTGGATTTTTTTTTCTAAACTTTAGCTCCATTATTAACAAACTGCATTTGACAGTGATAGTTAAAATGAGATTGGGTGTGACCATGAATAACTTATTCTCATGTATAACTTAGTTCATTAAGACTGTGTCTGTAAGACCTACCATGGGCAGCCTTGCAGTGGGCAATAAGTAGGTAATTAAGTAAGACAAGTAACTGAAAGTGAAGTGTAAATTGCTTAAGAATTTTATCAAGTGAATTTCTGGTTCTGTAGGATCTAAAGGTATATTTGTCGTCTTGTATAGCATTAAGTTAGTTATATAATATTATAGCATTGAAAGTCTCCAAGGAAAGACTGAGGTTGAGGCTCGTTTACTTTAAGATCATAATGCTCACTCCTTAATGTCAACAAAAGTCACTAAATTAAAGTTTAAAAAGGCAACATGATATCTTTATTGTCATGACTTCAATAGCAAGCAGAGTAGTGTTCCATTAATGTGTTAAAGATGGATAAAGATATCATATTTGATATAAAAGAAGCCTCTAGGTCCACAGTGACCTTGAGTACCCAATGTCCAATAAACCTCAAATCCTATAACAGCATCACTAGAGTGGAAATCATGAGAGTGTGTCCTGGGAACTAATATGCTCCCTAGCTCAACTTTTTGAAGAAAGGTAAAATCTTGTGCAGATTAACCCCCTCTCACTAAGACTAGTCCATGGACCATTTTCTTATGATGTAGGAGAAAGTGCAGTCACGGGAAATCAAATATTTAACCCACAACATTTTCTACTGAGGAACAAAAGCAGGTCATTTGTGGTGGGGACAGAGACAGTCATTTTACCCAGTATTTCTCAACTGAAAAAAATAAATAAATAACTAGCCAGTCTTTGTGGCTGAGCCTTGGAGAAAGCAACCTCAAAACCATATGGCTGTTGGGAACAAGGAGACTAATTTCATCTGTCAAATGACAGGCTTGGATGAGATAATAGTCACCCTCACATCTCCCAGCTTTCAGCGTTCTGTGGCTTTTTCAAGAAATCCCACTGAGGGAGATGTGGAAAGTCACAGCACTTAGGGTCCAGGAGTGCTGTGGGAGGTCCAGGAACTGTCCCTGGATGGCTGCTACAGGATTCTGACTGTTTTTTGCAATTACATGGCCCCAGCTTCTCTTTTATGACCAGGGCAGAGCCCTACCCTGCTCACACTGGATCACCGATGTCACAAAGGGATGAGGCTACCCAGTAGTGTGCTGCATGAGCCCTATCCTGCTCACACTTGATCAACAATGTCACATGAAGATAAGGCTTCCCAGTAGTGTGTTGCATGAGCCCTCCTCTGCTCACACTTAATCACCTATGTCACATAAGGATGAAGCTGTCCCATAGTGTGCTGCATATGCTATCTCATGCTTATACTATAGTGATTGAACTCAACATTTCTGTGTTTCTATTGTGCTTTGAGTTTGTGCTACCAATATGATATGACCCAACTATTATTAACGTGGTATTCTCACCTCTTCACTGTCCTCTTCTTCCTTAACCTGCACCAGTCGTGCTCTGTTCTTTTGATTCCCAGAGTTTCCTTGGTAAGTTTACAATACTAGAAATAATTTCCCCTAAATCATCACCATCACCACCACCACCATCACCAAACCACCACCACCATCACCACTAGCACCAAACAACCACCACCACCATTATTAGCCTGGAGTATTATAGAAACCATAGGAAGTTCTTTTAATTAATTAATTAATTAATTTTATATCCAAATCACTGCTTCCCCTCCCTTGTATCTTCCCAGTACCCCCCTCTCTCTCCTCTTGCTCCACCCCTCCCTCCCCTTCTTCTCAGAGAAGAGAATGCCTCCCATGGTTATTAGCCTGCCTTGGCATATCAAGTTGCAGTAAGACTAGGGGCATCTTCAACTATTGAACCTTGACAAGGCAGACCAGTTAGGGAAGAGGAGTGTAATGACAGGCAACAGAGTCATAGACTGCCACTGCTCCAGTTGTTAGGGGTCTCATATGAAGGTCAAGCTGCACAACTGTTACATATGTGCAGAGAGGCCTAGGTCCATCTCATGTATGCTCTTTGGTTGGTGGTTCACTCTCTGTGAGACCATATGGGCTCATGTTAGTTGATTCTATAGATTTTCTTATGGTGTACTTGATCCCTCAGGTTTCTTCAATTCTTCATCCCCCTCTTTCAGAAGATTCCCCTAGCTCCAACTAATGTTTGGCTGTGGGTCTCTGCATCTGTTTCCAACAGCTGCTGGGTGAACCCTCTCAGAGGACAGTATGTGCTAGTTTCTTGTCTGTAAGTATTGGAGAATATAGTTAATAGTATGTGTGGGCTCTCATGGTATGGGTCTCAAGTTCGGCCAATTATTGGTTGGCCATTCCCTCAATTTCTGTTTCATCTTTATTGCGGCATATCTTGTAGGCATGAAAAAAATGTGAATTGAAAGTTTTGTGGGTGGTGGTGTCCCCTATCACTCCATTGGAAGTCTTCCCTAGTTGCGGAAGATGGCCATGTCAGGTTAATCCCCTATTGCTAGGAGTCTTAGCTAGGTTTGCTCTATAGGTTCTTAGAAGTTTACCTTGTCCTAGGTTTCTAGTTCATCCAAGAGATGCTCCTCCAACCCCCACCAATCCAGGTGCTCTCTCTCAGATGTCCCAGAACTTGATCCCTCCTGTTCCCCTTCCAACCCCCTCTCCTAACCAGTTACCTCCCTTCTTCCACCCCTAATGTTGCTTTCATTTTCTCTCCTCAGTGAGATTCAATCATCCTCCTTAAGATCCTCCTTGTTAATTAGCTTCTTTGGGTCTGTGGATTATAGCATGGCTATCCTGTACTTTATGACTGAAATCCACATATAAGTGAGTACATGTTTATCTGTCTGCATCTGGGTTACCTCACTCAGGATGATATTTTCTAGTTCCATTCATTTGTCTTCAAATTTCATGACGTCCTTGTTTTTAATAGATGAGTAGTGTTCAAATCTATAGATTTATCACATGTTCTTTATCCATTCTTCTGTTGAGGGACATCTGGGTTGTTTTCAGTTCCTGGTTATTGGAAATAAAGCTGCTATGAACATGGTTGATTAAGTGTCCTTGTGGTGTGGTGGAGCATCTTTGGGTATATACCTAGGAGTGGTATAGCTGGGTGTTGAGGTAGAACTATTCCCAATTTTCTGAGAAACAGCCAAATTGATTGTCAAAGTGGTTGTAGAAGTTTTCATTCCTACCAGCAATGGAGGAGTGTTTCCCTTCTTCCACATCCTTACCAGCAAGAGTTTTGATCTAATATATAGAATCGACATTGTAGATATTAGAAGAATGACTCAGTGAATTTGTACTGAGATTATTATAACATTAGTAACGACAGAAGCTCAGAGAACACAATACAAGATGGTCTTAGAAAAGCTTAGGAACTGGAAGTGAACATTCTGTGGCTGAATTTCATATTTATGGGGGAGGAATGTCTTGTAAGTGGGCTTCAACATATGAATGAGTAATTCCTATGGCCAAGGCTTAAACACCTTGGAGAGTACTAGTACTTGGTAGGAAATGCTAGTACTCTGATTTCAATGGGGAGACAATCTTGCCTATAATCAGAACTCTGAGAATGTGAGTTGAGCACTAAGATGTGGAACACAAACGTTTGCTGATCTCCAATGTGGCATACCACAGTGGGAGCTGGCAGAAGTCAGCAGTTGTGAGCAAGGCTATCTCTGTTTTTAAAGGGCAACAGACAGAGGGTCAAAGTAGGAATAGTGTCCTGTTGGTTTTTGTCACCTCCCTATCTCCTGTTGATCTCCTTGGTGAAAAACTTCAGTGATGAGTGAGCAAGGAGCCTGGGATATTTGTCAGAATCCCAGCCTGAGCATCTCAAGGCTAAAAGAGACAGAGTAAATAACTGAGGTAAACTCTTCTAGTTAAGAAGGATTATGGAGACTTGGACCCAAGGTGATGTGGGAAAATAGTCTCTGTCCTTTGAAGCCTGTTTTCAGCATGATTCCCAGTAACACTCATGTAAGAAATTGCTGCTTGTGCAGAACCTGTGTGGAAAACTCCTGGTGCCAGTGTAGAAAGTAACTCCAAGGTCAAAGCATTCCTGTGAGTCCCAACACATGGAGCCTAGGATTTATTTTCATTTTTGCCTCTGTGTTTTACAGTTCTTTGCTCCAAGAATGCCTTCTGGGCCAGATGCCCCCTTGGCTCAGATGCTTGAAAACAGCTTACTATAAAGTCTGCTCCTCCTTAGGCCTTGCTGTCAAACTGTTCAGCCACACCCTATTCTTCCAGATTGCATTGTCCCATGTGTCGCTCCAATGACACCAAGCAGAGACCTTCACTATCTCCAGCCTTTCTTAAGTTTCTGTTGTTTTTTTCTCTTCCTTTAAATATGGTGCTTTAATGGATGTCTATGGATACTCTTTTAGAAGTCTATTCTTCTCTTAGAATCCTCATATACAAGGAATATGTTGTAATAAATAGTCATGATGGCATTTCTTGGCTGGTTAAACCTTTATATTCTTCAAAGAATTTTTTTTTTAGTATATTATTACTTCAACTTAAAATTTTGGGAGGAATACAGGCTTTGGATTCAAGTAATCATATATAACTTTCATCCAGTTAAATGATAATGGCATTAAGTCTAAATTAATTTCTAAATCCTTAACTATGGAATTGTTCTTGAACTTCTACTTTAACTGAAGGCTATGACTAAAGATTGCTAGGAAAATTAAATGATACAAGCTGTGTGCATTATCTCCTACATAGTAGGATGGAGTAAATGTTAGTTCTTTTTACCCAAGTACAGTCAGGTACTTTACATGTCTAAAAGGTGAGATCCTTTAATGGATGGAGGAGCTCACTGCCTATCCCAGTGATCTGATTTGGATTCCAAGCATGCACACCGTAGAAGGAGATATTTAATGCCAGCTAGTTGGTTCTCTGGCTTCTATATCTGTGCTGTGGCCTGTGCCCCATTGCTTGAATAAATAAATGTAATTTTTAAAAGGGAAAGTGGGGAAAGAAGTGAAAGCATTATATAAAACTGGCCATACAGTGGATCACATATGAATGGCTTGAAGAACAGTCTATTTTGAAAAAAAAAATCGTTTCTGTTCTGATGGGAAATAGGATGAGTTCAGCCTTTATGGTAGCTTTACCTATTCAGTTTGCCAATGTGCAGATGTAGTATCTGCACACACAGAGAGGGTACATTAGGAGAAAAGTGCAGGGCAGGGACAGTAAGGGATAGTCTTAAGGAGTAGGAAGGCTTTTGTACTGAAAAGGCAACGTAGAGTCAGACTGCGCCTTGAAGCCTGGTCCAAAACTTAGCATGTTTTTTTTTCTTTAGACAACAGAAAGTCCAAATCAGAAAGGGTAAGAAAATAAAGAATCTTGTTAAACAGATTCCACATTTTATGTGCAAATTCTTGTCTTTAATAAATGACAGGTGAGGAGATTCAGAGAGGAGCAAGATTCAGGGCATTTGCCTTTGGTGATTTTTTTCCCTCTCTCTAGATAACTCTGGAAAAGATTCACTTAATGAAGTGGCTGGTGGTGGAGGTGTTCCTGTGTTTTCATTCACATTGAAAACAACTTGCCATTGTTTACTTCAAACTTCAAAAAATGATAGGCAATAGCAATGCTGCAGAGAAGAGAGGAGAGGAGGGGAGGGGAGGGGAGAGGAGGGGAGGGGAGGGGAGGGGAGGGGAGGGGAGGGGAGGGGAAGGGAGGGGAGGGGAGGGGAGGGGAGAGGAGAGGAGAGGAGAGGAGAGGAGAGGAGAGGAGAGGAGAGGAGAGGAGGGGAGAGAGAATTCCACTGTAAGATTATTACGTTGGAAGCATTTCCATCTAGAGTTTAGTTCTAACAGAACCAGCACTCTCCTTACAGTGAAAAATGCATAAAGAGATCGGGAAGATCAGAGTAAGGGATGTAATAAAAAGCACAGACAAGTGATGTGCTCTCAAGGTGGGGCTAGTAGAGCTTTAGCAAAACCATTTAAGAAGTCACACAATGATGGAGTTGGTGGTTAAGCTAAGGCCTTAAGAATGAGGAGCTACCAATGGACAGAAAGGGTAGAAGGCAGAATTGTTTACAGAGCAACAGCCTGAACAGAGTCCCAGAGATGAGAAGCATCTGAGTGCACAAGGATGATAACATCTAATATTTGTTGTAGTAGGGAGACATTGAGGCTGAAGATGAGGAGGGTGGGCCAGAGGAAGTGGGACTTGCAAGAAAATCACACTTTATCTTGAAGGTAAAATGGAGATGTTTATGGGCTCTGAGAAGGTGAATAAGGTATTCTGTTTTGTGTTTGCATGAAGGAGAGAAATAAAAATGGAGACTAACTGGACACTGTGGAAATAACCTATAAGAATGGAGGTTGTGCAGAAGTAAAGGAAGGGCAGTGTGGAAGAGTCTGAGACTAGGGTCTGTAGAAATTGGTGATGGCTTAAATAAAAAAGTAGGACACCTGGATGTGATGCACAAGGATGATGCCAGAGGCCTCCGAGTGGAGGAATACTGAGGGAAAGGTAATGTTAGGCTTTAGAAAGAATGGGCAACGCTGCCTTAGGTGTAGAGCCCTCATCTTCCACCAGGGTACCATTTTTTTTCTAGTTGTTCTTTGGGTAAATCATTTAGTTCTTAGTTCATTTCATTTTACTGAGTCAAAACATTTACTTTTTTTTTTTTTTCTTTTGGTTTTTCGAGACAGGGTTTCTCTGTGTAGCCCTGGCTGTCCTGGAACTCACTCTGTAGACCAGGCTGGCCTTGAACTCAGAGATCCACCTGCCTCTGCCTCCCAAGTGCTGGGATTAAAGGCATGCGCCACCACCACCCGACAAAACATTTACTTTTCAATGAAAGCTGTGCCTAAGGAACTCCAAGTATTGCCTTTATAAGGTTCTTTTTATTAGTGCTATCTTTACATCAGGAAAATGGTTACATGTAGAAAGGTACCTCCTTTTACAGTTTCTCTTTATTGAGCCAAGGCTCTGTTGGTCATTTTAAGCTTCAGTTGTATATGATGGTCCCTTGGCTTTGTGGTGGTTAATATTGATTATCAGCTTGCCTAAAAGACACGCTGAGTCTGTAACTGAATAAAAGGGAGAAAACAAACCAAGTAGAAGCATACATCTTTCTGCTTCTGGACTGTGAAATGATGTGCCCACATGCCTCATTCTCTTTCCACCATGCCTTCCCCAAGTAGGATGGACCATATTTCATTAAACCTGGAGCTGAAATCACTCTTTGTCTCCTTAACTTTATTCTTGAGAAACTCAAATGGTATAGGCTTCAAAGGCTTCCTTAGGCTTTTTCTACAGGATGCTAATGTTGGATACTTACTTAAGTCAGGTATCAAGGTAACAGGGTTACAATGAGATGGTCTCAAAGGCAAGGCATGAGTGAATCCACAAAACAAAAATTCTATGCATAGAAAAATAAAAGTGACGATGGGCAGTGGTGGTGCATGCCTTTAATCTCAGCACCTGGGAGGCAGAGGCAGGTGGATTTCTGATTTCGAGGCCAGCCTGGTCTACAGAGTGAGTACCAGGATAGCTAGGGCTACACAGAGAAACCCGAGAAACCCTGTCTCAAAAAACAAAACAAACAAAAAAAAAAACAAACAAAAAAAAACCAAAACAACAACAATAAAGGACACCTCTAAGAAAAATAAAAGTGATTTGGAAATTTGCTTAAGCATTTGAAATAATTATTATTTACTCTTGCTCTAGTTCATATTGTTGTTTTGAAGATTCTGAAATGAATTTTGCTTTTAAATATTATGTTTTTTTTTTTTTTTTTTGCCAAGATAATGATTAATAGCTCTCCAATCTCTATGAAAGACATCTGTTTTGGACTAGGAGATTCCTTTTTTGTTGTGCTTTCTTTTGTTTTTTCCAGTAGCAGGATGGAGAAAAGGACCAAGCCAAAACCCCTCAGCCCACATTTACTATCAGGAAACTTTGAAATAAACAACTCCCTAAGGTTCTCTCTACATGTGTTTTGGGGACACAAGTGACTTGGATATGGCAAATCCAGCTTTTGTTATGCACTATGAACCAGCATATTTTTAATTTGGCTACTGAGGTTGGTGAAGAGTGTTTTCTTGTCTTTCTCTAATAAGGTGCAGATGGTTTTTCTCCTGTTTGGATGGATTCTCCCTGTTTCCAAAGCTGTGTTTGAGTATGAACCTCTTCTTTGAGGACAAGAATAGATTTGTAATGAAGGTGTTTTGAACATTATCTTTGATCTTCCTTCTAAACAACTCTGGAGATTGTTTGAGACAATGGGTTTACTGAAGACATATCAGGAGATATGAAGAGAAGGCTTGGTCTGTGGTTAATCCTTATATACCAGCCATTACTTAGAATGGCTATGTATACTGGGTATACATAGAATAGATACATAGAATGCCTTTAGGTCAAAACAGGATTAAAATCTTGATTGTAGCCCTAGCTATGTGTAGGTGTATTTGGCTTATTCTGCATAACTGCTCTGCTCCTGTGTTTGGTGCACAGGTTGTCCATTATGGCCAGTTTGAGCCCTGAGTGTGTAACTTTTTATCTCTATGAATTTGGGGCATTTACTCACAATGCCTAATTTCCTTATTAATTTAGCTGAGTAAGTAGACCCACTCTTATGAGTTTATATTAGGAATTGTGAAGCTATGTGAGTTCATATTTACAAAGCTCTTGAGCAGAGCTTGGCAGATGCTAAATCCAGTATAGATGTTAACTATTATTCTGTTATTTTTATTGTATTGTCTCTTACTGGAAGACTGAGACCTTTTTTCCTACAGACAGGCTCTGTAGTTTGATGTTAGAATGACCATTTAACCACAGCCACTTTGGGTTTTAGTTTTTATACCTGCCAACAAGAGAGTACTCTCACCTTCAGATTATTCATTCTCTCTCTCTCTCTCTCTCTCTCTCTCTCTCTCTCTCTCTCTCTCTCTCAATGTGTATGTGTGTGTTTGTGAAACAGATAAAATTACAAATGTGCAAACTCATAGTGAACTCTCAAATGCTTTATAAATATGAGTTTATTATTTCAAACTCTCTGCTCCAAATGAAAATTAAATTAACTTATTTTAAAAGGGGGATCATTGGATTGTTATGACAGCACTTTAAAAAACAGCAGCCCTTTAGGAAGAGATTTAAGAACCAGGATTTGGGGAACATAACTGATGGCCATTACAAATAGAACATGCTGTTCATGTGAGCTGCCATCACTGATGCCCCAGCCCTTTTCTTCTCCATGTGAGCATCTCCATGCAATGAGAATGGAGAGAAGGAAGCAAGGAGTAGAAAGAAGATGGCAACAGGAGTCCGTGCTTGTGTTACTCCATTCAGTCTCCTGTGCTGCCAAGTAGAGAAAAACTTCCAGTAGGCTAGTCTCCTGCATCAGAATCTTCCACTAGTCTGCTGCACATCCACATCAAGGAAAGAGCTCTAGTTGAATGATTTCAATCTCCTATCCAACCTTGAGTCCAAAGTCACACTCAAGGGGCTGGATTACAAAAGTCATTTATTCCTTAGACACTACTGTTTTGCTTAACATATACAAGTGACTATATAACCAGTACAAGGGGAAAGAGGAGAGATTACAAGGAGACTGGGAGACTAAAAGCAACCAAACTAACACAGACACACACACACTCACATGCACACACAAAACCAAACTCTCAATTTATCACTACTATTGTTTGTACCTGTGTGGATAACCACAGTGAGTTTCTTTAGCTCTCAAGTCTCTAGCACTTTCTGAAGTGTAAAGTTGTGAAGATACTGGTCTTATTAGAAACCGTCTTGGTTTGAGAGAACTCCTATCAGCACAATGTGTTTAACCTCTGAGCATTGACATTTGGGGCAGGAAAATTCTTTGTTGCGGGGGACTGTCTTGTACATTGTCAGATGTTTACAGCATTCCTGGCTTGTAACACCTCCTCCTTCCTTCTGACAACAAAAATGTCTCCAGATATTGTCAAGTGCAGCCTTGGGGGAAAAATTTCTCCCCCTCCTGCTTTTGTGAATAATTGGTAATAGTGGAGTATAGGTAAGCAGGAATTGCTGTTCTTTGTTCTACAGAACAGGATGTGAGGTTCTGCATAGCTGAACTAATTTTTATTGTTTTCTAGTCTCTCCTTATCCTTCTACACACTTGTATACTGCTTTAAAGCATCCTATTTGGGGCACTGAAAGGTCACATAGGATGCTTAGAGGGTCTAAAGTGTTCCTTTATACTCACTTAGGATGTGTGTTTGGCATTGTTTCTCTTCTACTTTAATAAAATGGGGAGATGTCTTACCTATTTCTTTCATGTTACCTTAACATTTTATGGCACATATTGATGACATTTGAATTAAGAAATTGGATATCTTTCTACCAAGTTCACTTGTTGAATAATTTGTGACCATGACCTTAAGTGTCCTGCAAGTATTTCTTTTGTTCATGGAATTTAAGACTGTACCAGGTTCCCTGAGATGTCTGGGAAGCAAAGGAAAACCCTGATGGATCCTCCGCAGGACCTATGCTAGTGCTTAAAGCTTCTTCTATGTTGCCATTTCTGTGAAGCTCCCACCCATGAGTGGAAAAACCCATATAAGTGGAAAAGCATGCAGTGAGGCTGGAGCATAGTGTTCAAGGAACTGGCATACTAGGAAAGATATGGGCAATTATGAAGTGCCTCTGGTGCAGAATAAAGGACACAACATGGTTACCTAGTGGATTTAGAGTGAAAGACTGTTGGTAGAAAGTGTATCCCTGTGAGTGCATTATAGTCCACCTTATGTTTGAGCTTAGAAAAGCAAGATGGTTGCTGCTACAATTTTACTAAAACATTGATACTTAAGTCTCACATTTTTAATCTCCAAAAGGAGGAGTTAAGAGTAGTGACCACACATTTGGAGGATCAAAACCAACAGAAATTTGCTAGCACAGTTCTAGAGGTCAGAAATATGAAGTCAGAATCTTAATGATATGTACTTTGTCTGAACACCTAGGAGGGCACCCTGATCTCTGCTTCCACCAGCTTTTCTTAGCTCCACATGTCCCTTCCTCAGATTTCCCAAGTATGAAACAAACAAGTTGGAATACGAACCATCACTTAGTGTATAAACCAAACTTTCCTTTAAAATCAGTGTCAAGGACATGGCTTTTAAGGAATGGCATCAGTAGAAATATGACTGTTGCTAAACATAGATAAAATCTTCCTGCCTCTATACAACATGTAACCAGTGACATGGAATGGAATTGCTGGGAAATTTTAGGCTTTGCCTAACTAAAAGCCATCTTTTCTGAGATATTCTTTGTTAGGTTCCTATAGTCTCCAATCATGAATATTCCTCCTTCTCAATTAACCAGTCTTCATAGTCATCTTTATTCAATAACTTTTCATACTCACACACACTTGAGCCCTAACCACACTTATTTCTATGCATAATTATTCTTTTCTTATTCCATTCCTCTAATATATAAGAAAGTGACTGAGAACTTTAGATTTCTCTGAGAAGGTATAGAGCATGAGAGGCTGCAGTCTCATTATGTTTGTGTCGATGTTTAATTAGAACAATGCCAGAAAGGCAAGTTGATACTTTTATTAGGAATTCTAGATTTCTTTTATTCCATCCACTCTTCCCTGCTTCCGACATTTTTTCCACCTGTGACCACCCTATTCATTCCTTTTTCAGATACTTGAGTTTCTACTGATTTGCATTCACAGTTGGATTTAAGGCTATAAAGATGGCCAAGTCACTGACCTTCACAGATAAGTCATAGTCTTGTGGCCAAGAGAGTGAGCCAAGGAAACAAATACCCATTCCAGGTGTATTATAGCACATCACTTCATGTAACATGTACTATAAATAAATAGCTTGCTACATGGTTATTTAATTTTGCTTATGATTTTAATCTAGAATATGAAACGTTGTATACTACAAAGGAGATGTACCAAATGTTTAACTCACTCTCTACCTGGCTTGAGGGGAAGCCATTAGAAAATGTTGAAAATGTTGAAGATGAATGTTTTATTTTTTTTTCTCAGTAGGTAGAAAGTGCCAACAAATTTACAACTAGTCAAAATGCAAGGAATAACTGATTGTGGTGTGTTGAACTCCAGCTAATACATCTATGCTACAACTCCTACACCTAGGGCTCAGGGGACAGCACAGTAGACGGGGTGGAGATATTGCAAGAGTCAGAGGACAGAGCACTTGCTACCATGGCTACTTTCCTAAGTCAATATAGCTTTGCTAAACACTTAACTTTGTACCCATAGATAAGACTAGCTTTTACCCCTCTCTAAAGAAGCTGTTTTTCTGCAGCAGATGGAAAACATCACAGAGATCCAGAATGGTCAAAATAAAGAGAGTAAGTGAGTATGAGCAAAGGACTTCTAGCTGGCACACCTAGAGGGCACAACCAGTACAGCCAAGACTCAGGCAGCATCAAAGGAAAGGAAGTGAGAAAGATCATAAGAGCTGGAGGCCCAGGACATTTCCTGTGAGATGGCATCTTCTAGATGCCAGAGGGATGCTGCAGCCATGAAATATGAACACCATTGCTACCTAAACAAAACCTACATAATGGTAACTCCATTTGAGATGTCACTGGTGGGGGGAACTACTACAAGCCCTATCCTTTACATGAAGAGCCACAAGCAATTAATGTCTGTTCAGAGAGAGAGAGAGAGAGAGAGAGAGAGAGAGAGAGAGAGAGAGTTTTCTCCAACAATGAACCCACTGATAGGTTGTACAATCCCAACTAATCATCCCTAAACATAGAACACCACCCCCACACCCACACACACACAAACACTGGACTCAGTAGCCATTATATTATATTAATTATACAGTATAGTATAACATAATATAGTATAGTATATACACATTATGCAGTAATATTAAAGAGAAAGAAGTCACAAATTTGGGAAGGAGTGTGGGTGACAGAGTTAGAGTTGATAGGAAAAAGTAATATAAACACAGCATTAATGTATGAAAACCTCAAAGTTAAAAAAATAAGCAATAAATATATATCCATCAAACAAATTTACAATAGAGAATATTTTAAAATGTAGAACGTATGTTCTTGAAAGGTATGTGTATGTGTGTATGTGTGTGTGTACATGCATATACACAATACATGCATATGTGTATTGTGTCTCTTTCAGAGAAGAATTGTGGCCTCAATGGATGTCCCAGTGGTGACTGTAGAGCCCGTATCACCAGCCTCTTTAAAAAATAGCAGACTGAGGAAACCTGGTGAAGCAATAGAAATATCAACAAACTCACAAAACTTTCAACCCATAATTTACCTTGTCTACATGAAATACAAGGATTGGGGTTGGGGCTATGTCCAACCAATAACAGGACCAACTTGAGACCCATCCCATTGACAAGGATCAATCCTTGACACTATCAATGATACTCTGTTATACTTGCAGACAGGAGTCTAACATGGCTGTCTTCTGAGAGATTCCACCCACCAAATGACTCAGACTGATCCAGACACTCACAACCAAACAGTGGATGGAGCTTTGGGACTCTTATGGAAGAGTAGGAGAAAGAATTGCCACCCATAAGGAGATAAGAACTCCATAGAAGACCAACTGCCTGTGGTCTTCAACATCTATCTTCCTGTGGATTCAACCACAGGAAGAGTCAACTAACCTGGACCCTTGGGGCTCTCAGAGACTAAACCACCAACTAAAGAACATACACGGGCTGGACCTAGGCCAAGCTACTCATATATAGCAGATGTGTAGCTTGGTCTTCATGTGTTCATGTGGTTCCTGTGCACCTGGAACCAGGCCTATCCGAAAAGCTGTTGCCTGTATCTAGGATATGTTCGACTAGTTGGGCTGCCTTGTCTGGTCTCAATGGGAGAGGACATACCTAGCTTCACAGAGACTTGAAGTGCCAGGGTAGGGAGATGCCCACGGGGACCTTCACCTGCTCAGAGGAGAGAGGGAGGAGGGATGAGGGAAGAATTTTGAGAGGAGTGACCAGGAGTGGGGCAGTGAAGTAGGATGTAATGTGAATGAATGAATGAATGAATGAATGAATAAATAAATAAATAAATAAATAAATTAGCAGCCTGTGTCAACTGCATCATTTGTTTTTCCCAACGTTCAGATTTCCATCCAAAGCAGACTAGAGGTTAGAGCGAGCTGAGGCCCAACACAACCTCTTTCTCACTGAGCCCTCAGCCTGGTTTGCATTAGTCCCCCTTCCAGCTACTTTGGACTCCACTGAAACCATGTGTCTTTCCATTGCAAATTTAATTTGCAAAACATTCAAAAGTCTTATTTTATTTCTCTAGGATTTCATGTTGCAAATAGACACTAATTGCTAAATAGGAGTAGTTGGTAAATGGAGCGATTGCTGACCATATTATTTTAATACATCCAATAACCAGACAGGATCAAAGGCGGAGCTGTTTTTAGCTTCATGTACCCTCACCTGCATCTCTTCATGACACAAATCAGGTAAGCAGCTAACAGAACTCCATGAAATGGACATTCTGAACTATTTACGTATGCTGGAAACGAACGGGAATTGAACCAAGGAAGCTGGCCCTCTGCTCACACACTGTTGTCTCTGCTACTCGCACTACCATGCTATCCTATTTCATTCCTTCATGAGGGGATGACTGGGGCCCTTTATCTTTTAAGTTCTCTTTCTGCACGAACCGTTTCATGAGATAAGAATTTTATAGGTTGAATAAACTAATTTGTTCATTATTTTATTTGTATGTATTAAACATTATTTTCTTTTAAAAATTGTGGTAAAATATTTAATATAAGATCTACCCACAAACCAAATCTTTCAAATCTTTCAACATATGTACCATATAGGTAACTTTGTTGTACAGCAGCTATGTAGAAATTATATTGCATAACTGAATCTTACCTTCTCCTTTGTCCTCTCCTCCCTATTCCTCCCTTCCCTTTCTTCTTTCTCCTCTCCTTTCCTGTCCCCTCTGCCTCTTCCCCTCCACTCTATTTCTCATCTCATTGTTCCTAAAAACATAACAAACCTTGTCATTTGTGACAGTATGCACGAACCTTGGGGGATACTGTGGATTATTACAGATATGCAGTGTCTAAATGGCTAAACTTCTAAAAACAGAATGAAGAATGTGGCTGCCAAGGACAGGGGGAGGGATGGGAAGTTGCTTCTCACTTCTCACCTTTCCCCAACTCTCCTCTCCTCCCCTCCCCCCTCCCCTCCCCTCCCCCCTCCTCCCTTCCCTCCCCTCCCCAGTCCTCCCCCCTCCCATCCCCTCCCCACTTCTCCCCCCCTCCCCCTCCTCTCCTCCCCTCTCCTTTCCCCTTCTTCTTCTTCTGTCCTCTCCTGTGCTTCTCTCCTTCTACATTCCCTTTCCTTTCCTCCTCTTCCTGTTTTTCAATTTTTTACCCATCCCTTCATCCTCCCCTCCCTTACCCTCCTCTCTCTTCTTCTTACCTATCTCCATGTCTCTCCTCTTTCCTTCCCTATTCCATAGTTTCTTCCTTTTCTCCCCCCTCTACCCTTTCCTTTCTTTGTTTAAATTTTAATCCTTCTCCCTTAGTCTCTTGTGTGCCAGTGCTACAGATAATATAACTGGCTCTAACTGAAACATTCTACCTATTGTACAGCAATTTCTCATTCCTACTCCCAGTCCTTGGCAGCTCCATTCTTCATTCTGCTTTTAGGAGTTTAGCCATTTAGACACCCCAATATCTTTCA
Organism: Arvicanthis niloticus; assembly: GCF_011762505.2. Classification (NCBI taxonomy): domain Eukaryota; kingdom Metazoa; phylum Chordata; class Mammalia; order Rodentia; family Muridae; genus Arvicanthis; species Arvicanthis niloticus. Next base: position 83,173,107 of record NC_047662.1, on the reverse strand, counting down.
TTATCCACAGTGTCCCCAAGGTTCCTGCATACTGTCACAAATGGTTCATTACATTTTTTATCAGGCTGAATACGATCCTATCATCTGGATATCATCCATGAACATTTATGTTTCTGCATCTTATCAGTTGAATAGTGTATATTGGTTTGAATAATGGTATAATAAACATGAAGATGCATGATTGCCTTGACAGCTTGATTTCCTTTCTTCTACATAGATACCTGGAAATGAGACTGTGGATGATGTGGCTAATCTACTTTAGGTTTTGGAGTAACTGACTGCATTGTCTGCTATAGCCACCATACTATTTTACACTTCTAGCAATGTACCGCGTTTCCCATCTCTCTACATATCAACATTTAGCATTTAATTTTATTTCTTAAAAATATTCTCATGACCTCATAATGTGGCTTGTATTTGCATTGTTCTCATGACTAGTCAGTGACCTTTTCATGTACCCTTTGGCCATCAGTTTGTTTTCTTTGCAGATATATTTTTCTGAGACACTTATTTATTTTTAAAATCAAGTATTCTGTTTGTTAACTTTTGAATGGTTTGGGTTACCTATATATTCGAGATTTTGACTCCTTATCAGATGTGTACCCTGTAAAGATTGGCTTTCTATCCTATAGGTCACTTCCTCTCATGCCTCCTCACCTCTCTCCATAGACAGTTTCTATCCCCTCCTCAGGCAGAAGACTTTAGTCCTTCCCCATCCCAGGTCTCCAGCTAGTTCCAAAGATGCCCCCCATCAGTGGGGAATATGGAGACTGAAGTGGCTACTCCCTGTAGCCAGGCTGGACTTCCATTGGAGGAGGAAGACAAAATCCCATCCACAAAACTTTCAACCCAATTGTTTTCCTGCCTGTAAGATGTGCAGGGATAAAGACGAAGCAGAGATTGAATGAATAGCCAACCAATGACTGCCCTAACTTGAGACCCATCCCATGTGAGAAAGACAACCTCTGACACTATTATCGATACTCAGCTATGCTTGCAGACAGGAACCTAACATAGCTGTCATTGAGAGGCTTCACCTAGCAGCTGATGGGAACAGATGCAGAGATATATAGCCAAACATCTTACAGAGCTCAAGGTATCTTGTGGGAGAGGGGGGGGTAGAATTGAGTGAGCTGGAGGAGTCAAGGACACCACAAAAAGACCTAGAGAATCAACTAACCTGGGCCCATGGGGGGCTCAGAGAGACTGAACCACCAACCAAAGAGCACACAGGTACTGGATCTAGGTTTTCTACGAATTTGTAGCAGATGTGCAGCTTGGTCTTCACGTGGGTCTTCTAATTGGGTCTCAGTGGGAGAGGATATGCTTAATCTTGCTGCAACTGGATGTCCCAGGGTAGGGAGCTACCCAAGAAGGGCTTCCCTTTCTCTTCAGAGAAGGGGAGGGCCTAATGGGGAAGGGATTTATAAGGATAGGACTGAGAGGGGGCTGAGATAGGGACTTAAAATGAATAAATAAATGAAGTAATGAAACAAAGAGAAGATTTCAGTCCTTTCTCACTTGTTTGCTTTTGCTGTTACACTTTTTATTGACACCAAAACTTCCTGTCCACCCGAGTGTCAAGACATATTATTGCCATGGTCAAATTCAGGTTATACTCTTCAACCCATTCTGAGTTGATTGCACTGTCATAACTGTCTCTTATGAACTGTGAATGTGGCAATGCAGAAGTAATGGGGTACCTGGCTAGCCTGTGCCAAGGGGTTCCCTGAGAAATCACACCATGGGGCAGACTTGATATAAGGAAGTTTATTGTGGCGGAAGAGAAGGGAGCAGAGACCTGGAGAAAGAGTAGAGGCAGAGAAATGGGAGGGGGTACAGACAGAGAAGGACAGAAAGAGAAAGAGAGTGACCATGGAAAGAGAGAGCAGAAAAGATGGAGAGAAGGGAGGGGGAAAGAGAGAAGATTGTAGAGGGAAGAGAGGAGTGAGGAGAGGGAGAGACAAAATGGAAGTGGGGCTGGAGTATCCATCAGTCTTTCTATGCTGCCACAGGCAATGACTGAAAGTAACGTGGAAGTCATTGTTTGGCTGCTGTTGGGAGGAGCCTAGCGGAATTGTCTGTAAGCCAACACTGACTTAATTTATATCTCAGAGGCAGCCATGCACTTGAACTGCTGAACAGTTCTTCAGCTATGCCTATGGCATCCTCTAGGTCTGTGTAAGCTGCACGACTTCCTCTGAAGATGTCTGTCCACTCCCTACCCTGTGCCAGCCCTTCCTCTACCCTTTGAGCCCCTTCTCTATTACTTCTTTTGATTCTCCTCCCCTCCTCACTTGAGTAATACTTGAAAGCCAGATCAGACCTGTATCCCTGTTAGAAGCTTCTCTGAAAACCTTTGGTTTCAACAGGAAAGCTCTCTCTCTTTGGAGAAACTACAGTGTTTTTTTGATCACTTTGATAAATGCAAGGAACTGTTTATGTATTTGCCTTTTCCAGCTCTTTGTGAATATAATGAGGATGAAAATAATTTCCTTACTTTGGGTTGTATTCTCAGTTCTAATTAAAGAACCTGCACAGCCAGTGGGATAGAAGGAAGGAAGACAGAAGGGGAGGAAGCAAGAATATGAAGGCATAAGAGATGGCAGAGGGGCAGTTAGCACCAATGGCTGGAGGAGACAGTCATGGGCTCATGGCTAAGCTCAGTTTGAATTATTTTATGTATAAACTATTCCATAAAAGTTGAAACAGCTGCTGTCTGGTGTGAGGATTCTAGAAATGTGGCCACTCAGTGACTTCCTAGACTATCTGGGGAACTGGGGAGGTCTTCATTGTTTGTGCTAGAAGGCAGTGGGTTGCTTTTGTTTGTTGTGACTCTGTTGCCATGGCTCCTATGACAAACCCCCCCCCCCCATCTGCATAAGCGCCTCAACTTGCTGAGATGGAGCTGTCAGGCGGGTTTTCTCAAACTCAAGAGCCTCAGCAAACCAGCAGAGGAAGGCCAGGAAGGGCCTCAAACACCAAGAGATGGAATGTGGATCTGTCCTGATCTGCCTCATCTGAGAGGAAATGATAAAGAAGGAGTCATAAATGACTGGCAACAGCTCAACTATTTGGCACCAAAGGCCTCTTCCTAAGAATCATTTTCAATGCTGGGTTCGCACCCTGCAAACATACTCATGTTCTTATGTATGCTGTTTGTCTTTCTTCACTGCCCTTCTCTGACCTCCACTCTCTCATTAAAACAAAACAAAGCAAAACAAAACAAAACAAAACAAAACAAAACAAAACAAAACAAAACATATCCTGGTTTTTTTCTTTCAATAAAAAGAAAAAAAGGTTCAAGGGCAACCATCAGGTAGAGGGAGAAGTAAGGTGAAGCCCAGTGGGAGGAAGTGTGGATGGAGGTTCAGTCTCTCCTGATTGGGATCTGCCCAGAGTTAGACTATGGGTTCAAAGCCTGCTGAGTTCTTCCCCCTTATTATGGCATTGACCCAATCCTCAGTGGTCATCATGTTTTCTACCTGGCTCCTTTTCTCCTAATGTCCTTCCGACTATACCCCGGGAAGCAATTGCACTGAGATGCACTTTGCCACCATCTCGTATACTCCATAAAGAAATTCCCCACTGATCAGAGAGACTGTAAATTCCCCCAAGGCCACGGTTACCCTCTTAAACTCACTACATTTGGTTCATGCACTCTTCAGTTTTTCAACTGTCCCCATGCCCCTAGTGTGTCCCCAGCCTTCAGGGATCACAATGTCCATTAGAGTAGAGATGCACTTCGGTCCAGAGACCCTTCCATGGGTGAAATAATACCAGGGTCCTATAATGGTCCTTAGGGATTCAGAGACTCAAATTTTCTTTCACCTTGTTATCTTCTGCCCTGTGCCCATGTTCTTTATATTCTCCACCTTGTAACCTCCCTACTCTCATCCCACATTGTTCAACTACAATTGCAAAACAGCACTTTTTACTTTATTTTCCTCTATATTTATACATAGAAGGTATGGAGAACAGATGCATGGACAATGTAGCCCCAGAGTTTTTATGTAGAAGACTATAACTTTCCACTCAAGCAAGGGATTTTTTGTCCTTGCCTGGATTCCCATCAGTCCTCTCCCTGCTTCCGTTTTAACATGTTAAGAACAACTTGGGCCTGCAAATGTGTATTTTGTTGGTAGAGTGTTTGTCTAGAATGGGTCAAGCCTTGGGATTAATCATCAGCCTTGAACAAATCTATATGGTAGCACAGTCCTCCTATCCCAGCACTGGGAAGAAGATTAGAAGTTCAATGTTATCTTCAGATACTTAGTTCCTAGCTGGCCTGGGATACTGTCTCAAAAATACAAAACCAAAAGAAAACGCACTCTGCCAACATTCTAGTGACTACCTGGGTGGGACAGTTTGATTTTCTTACCCTAGCCACAGTCAGCACTGGTTTTAAATAACAAATCTCAAGAGTTCTTCCTTGTTCAAAGCTGTTGTTTCTCCTACACACAGCATACTCACTAAAACATATTCTAACAACTTTCTGTACTGTCCATTCACTCCTGAGACACCTTGGTTATCATACAGGAATAACCCTATTGACTATAGAATTGAAAAGCTGAGGTTCTGCTTTTGTCCCTGGCATTTAATTTTTGCACAATAGGCTTCTTGGGTCTTGAAGACAGTAACATGGTATCATTTATTTCTACATTTTTAGTGCCTAGTGACATACTTAGTATATACTCACAAGATACGATAAGTATTTTTCTGGTAGAAAGGTGTGCTGTATTTCTATTTTTTTATGGGTGAGGATGAGAGACTGAGAAGGCTTGCACACAAAGCCTTAGCAACATGGTAAATGGCAGAGCCATATTTGTAATACCTGATGGTGTGATGCCCCTGTGTCACACCTCTGCCTCCTGTATCTTTTGGTTGCCATGTTTCCATGCATGTTGTATTTGGACACTTGCAGATTTGTTTATGTTCTTCACAAGTTGGTGGTCTGTACCAGGTATCCTACCTTTCTTTTTGTGTGTGGGATGTGTGGTAGGTGAAGACTGGAGGCAGAGGAATATGGTCATGATAGCCCCATTTGTAGTGCCACTCAGCTCATATCATAGCTCTTTTAACAACATCTATCCAAAGTGGCTGAAGAGAACTATGTCTTCTTCCAGTGTAAAAGATCTTTAAAGGACCAAAGGGATAATAAACAAAAAATGCATAAATTAATAAATACAATTTAATCACCATTCAAGATATAAGAATGAGCACAGGAATTTCTGAATATTAGTATTTGGCCTAAAATTGATCCATTGAAATCTAATTCTCAGTGGGGTGATATCAAGTCATTAGGTGTTTGAGGGAGTCCGTATGAATGGGATTTTTGTACTTAGTATAAAAGAGATTCTATGTGAAGCACCAGGGAGAAGGTGCCGTTGCTACAAACCAAAAGCTGAGATCTCATCAGACATTTTAATCTTCCCATGGTGATCTTAGACTTTCAAGTTTCCAGAATGGTGTGAAGTACATCTTTGTTGTTTATCATTTGCCCAATGCTATTTTGTTTTACAGCTTTAATATATTTAAGTGGAGATACTGGCACGACAAAATGGCTTAGTTCAAAAAGGTTCATGCTGCCAAGTCAGCCAATCTGAGTTTAATCACAAGGTCCCATGTAATGTAATGGATGGTGAGAATGAATTCTTGCTAGTTGTCAATTTACCGTCATGTACAGGCTGTGGCATGCATCACATACATACACACACACACACACACACACACACACACACACACACATCTGAATAGATTAATTAATAAATGGTAGTATTGTTGCTCACTATACTCATTTCTTATTATCATGTGCACATTTCCATAAATGTTATCATCTGTAAATTTATAAAATACTGTCTCATGGTGTTTTTGGACTAGGAGTCAAGGAGTAGCTGCATAAAAATTGTGAACATGCTGCATCATCATGAGGCTGAAGAGCTACTCACTGCGTTCATGGGGAACCATGATGCTCCATTATCAAATTTAACATAAATTAAAAAAGCATCATGTATGAGTCCTAGGGAATGGGTGGTCAAAATACAATTGAACTAACCCAGTATCTTTTCTTTGTGGCCCTATAAACTGAACTGACAAGAGGAAAGAAATTAAAACTGAGCTAGAAGGCACCATCTTATGACTTTATTGAAATCTCCAATAATGCTTCACTCTCCTACAGCATTTCATTTATTTTCCTTCCATTTTTTATGGGACTTCTAATGTAATGATCTCATTCACTAAGTCCCCCATTTGGACTCTGAATGTTATATGAGAAGTCTTGGAGAACTGATTGAGTCAGTCCTTGAGCTCCTAGACTCCCAAAGTCTCAGTCCAGCTCAAAGCATGTTTACTTGGACTTGAATGCATCAGTTCCAGGAAATTAAGGTAGCTTTTAAGATGCAAGTATTGTGTTTCAATGTTTCATGTTTTCCTAGTGTGATGATGTGAGTTGGCTTCAATAGGCACTGGTTTATCTGAACAATTTAAATGATTTCTGTTTAAAGAGTAATGGTGTTGTAGGCTCCTGGAAGGGGATCAATAAATATACTCTTTAATAGACTAGATAATTCATATATCCTGAACTATGCGGGTCACTTGCCTTCTGTCACAAGTACTCAACATTGCCAGCATGGGATGAAAGTAGCTCTGGACAATGTGTAAGTGAACACTCATGGCTACATCCCAAGAAAACTTTAAATGATGGGCAAATTGGAGTTTTAAATTATTTTATGGATCCTGAGATAGAGTCTTGACTTTTCTCCAATATTTTAAAAATGCAAACTCTGTTGGGATTCCTGCTGTAAAACCAAGCCAGTAGGCTGAATGTAGTTGCTCAGCCTCTGACACAGATATTCAGCTATGTCTATTATTTTGGAAGCTGGTTGGTACTTCCCTGGAGTTCTAGAGATCCCTGGAAATCCTTAGGAGAAAGAACTATCACTGCAGCTGGCCATTCAAAATGAATACTTTCTTTACTTGGAGTTAGTGTGCAGAGGTAGAAGCTTCTGGGCAGCAGACCTCAGCTTGTCTATGGAAAGACAGCTAAGTGCATTCAAGCTATGATAACAGTGATCTCACGAGCAGGTGTGGAGCTCCATACCAGGCACATTAAGATAGGCAACGGCTGTAACTGAGAAATCTTACCAGAGCAAGGGGTAACCTGTGGAAGATCAAATGACCATATGGAAATAAATACCTGGATTATACTAAAGTGATAACCTGGAGCATTTTAGAGTGTCATGAATACTCCTGAAGGTAGTTTGGTGGAGTGTGGTACAAAACTGGCAAAAGAAAGAATTTTATGTACTTGAGCCTTGTGAGTATAATGCCCCTAGAATTTGGACATGCACAGAAGTTTAGAAGATTTTTTTTTTTTTTGGTGGAGTTTGGCCTGTGAGGCCCAAGATGTATGTTATCATAAACACTTGTAGTTGCCAAGCAACATCTATATCCTCATCATCCGTTGTCTCTGTGAGGTTTAAACTTTCTATTTCGAAATAATTAAAATGCCTCAGACGAGTTGCAAAACTCCTAAGTGCCCACAGTCCCCTAAATAAGATTTCTGTGTTGATGTTCGTCTACATTTGTCTTAACATCCCCCCCTCTCTCTGAGACACACACACACACACACATACCCCATATGTAAATTCAGGAAATTTGTGATTAATTAAAAAAATTATATGATTGATATTAACATTTTAACATTTGTTCTCTTACAATTTCATATAATATATATAATTTCATATATATATATAAATTTCATATATATATAAAATGTTCTTTTTGAAATTATAATTGTAAAGTTGTTCTCTTCTCTCATATAATGGTCTTTAACCAATGTTTCCTCATGACCCTCTCTTAGCTCTTTTCATCTCATAAAGGCTCTTTTTTCTAACTTCCACTCCTGTATCTATGTGGAGTTTTTTTGTGACCTATTGTATTTAATTAGGAGTGCCCCAATAAGAATGGGTAGAGGCAATATGCCAGTGGCTACACCACTGACAAATATGACTTCCTCTCCTCCTAAAACCTTTGACTGTCTCTAATGTCTACCATTCTCCTGGAAGGAAAGGAGTATTATAAGCCTCTCTGACAACTATGACAAAATGTCACTGTGTTCAGTTTTGTGGCACTGCTGATGTGTTTTCACAAATGCTACAGCCATGTCATGTCCAAAAGACCACATTTTCCAGCATTCTCTCCCATCCCCCAGCTTTTCATTCTCTTTCTTCTCCAATGATCCCGAGCCTTGGGAGAGTGATATAGATGTCACATTTAGGGCTTAGCATTCAACAGTCACTTTCTCTCATTACGTTGACCAGTTGTAAGTCTCTACACTAGCTGCATCCACTTCAAGCTTCTCTGGCCATCTTCCCAAGCAATGTTAGTTGTATCCATCAATGTAGTGAAATGATTGACTCAAAACAAGGAATGTGTGTTCATTTCATAGTCATTTTTTTCCTTCTCCTCTCATCTGAGCAATTTCCAATCTTTCCTTCTATTTTATGGTTGTGACATTTTAAATAGATCAGGTTTTATAGAATGTCTCCAGTTTTTATTTTATTTGCCCACAGTAATATTCATTAAATGTTCTCATCGTGTGGCCTTATAATAAGACAATATGGACAACTTTGTCTACTAATGATAATAACTTTTTCATCCCTTGATTAAATTAAATACTATTGTATATGTAGCTAACAATAACTTTGTGCTCATGATTAGTGGTTAGTAACAAAAAACTTTCTGGGGGGTATTCTCTACAGTAATATGGAGCTTTGACTTCTATGCCACACTCACAAGTCTGGCTTCAGATACCTGAATGAAAGCTAACATACATGTAACCTTTGTTTTATGAATTTGCTATATGTTAAATAAATGTCTGTTATGTAACCACTACATGTTTAGTACGTAAGGTGATGTCTTCTCATCTAAACTCCAACTTGAACAATAATACTGAATGAAAATCAGATCCCCATGGGTGGATCTGATGGGCCAGAGAGGTATCCTTTTCTAGACTCTAGTAATTGACAAGGGATGGGCACATAGGGGAATCTGGCCCTGGAAGAATCATCTGTCTTCTTTGTTACTTTTCTTCCGTGGGTATGATGTTCATGATCACTGTGGCCACTAACTTCTTGCCTGACTAGGAAGATGAAACATTGAGAGGAACTTGATTCAGAAACATAGTATGAATTCAAGGCTATAGCCTGCTCCTTCACTGAGCCTTCGGTTGTCGGCATGGTTCTTTTTTATTATTTTACTATTATCCAAGTCAATTTGCACTTTGTTTCAATTGCTGGTGAAAACCATATTGAGCGACAGATGTAGATGACAATCTTCTCTATCAGCTTCAGTTCTTAGTATCTTGAGTTCCAAGACTCCAAAAAAAAAAAAAAAAAAGAAGTAAGCCTCTTTTTCAATGAGATAAAATTAAATAGCGTAAATCATGAGGTAAAAAAGACACCTGAAACAGAACTAAAAAAAGTCTGAAAGAAGTATTGTATTAACTCTCCATGTATTTACTGTCAATAGCACTCACAAAGGGAAGAGTTAGGTATAGACAAAACTATGAATGCAGAGACATAAAATGCTAAAGGGTGATTGAAAAGGTGTAAATGTTAAAATCAAAATATCAATTATAAATGCAACATATAAACATATCCTGGATTTCTATGAACTCTGGGCCTAATGGGTATGTGTAGAAATTGTGAAGAACTAAGGAAGGTGACCTGCTCTTAGGGCAGAGGGATGTGTAAGTAGTAAATCCATTCTTCTGAAATGGGTATTCTTGTGAAATTGGGTTGTTGTGTAGCCCGTATTCCCCTGAAAGATCTATTGTATTTGATATGTAAACCTACATACCATTGTCCTTTCATTTTGCTGAAAATATTATGACTGTTGGATCTAAAATTATAGCTATCAGGAAGCCAATTATCTAAGGACTTGAAGTTGTTTATGCCTCTGATCTACTGTGGGACACATGCCCACTTATGAATTATCTTTAATGAAGTTGTGAAACAAAATCCCTTGATAGAAAACCCAACCCTTGTCGCAACCAGTAGTCTGTCTGTTCTGTGGCTTCTGCCTGATGCTCTAAAGCTGGCCCTGTTCCATGGCACAGAGTGGGTGAAGTTTTGAGTCAGTACTGCTGACAGATGCACCTTTGGGACAGGAGTTATAAGAATCTACCCTCCTCAGCTACAGTACATGTGACTCAGAGCATGTCAGGTCATTTTGTTATTTGCTTCATTCCAAAGAAACTTTAGTTTGGGTAGTTCAAAGACATCAAGACTCAACAAAGGGACAATGATGCAATTTTAAAAGAAGATGGAAAAGATGTAAAATAGTAGATTATGGGTCTTTATGTATAAAAAAAAGCATAGGGAATTAACAAATTAATACTATAACAGATAAAGCAATTTAAGAAGTTAGCTAGATACTGAATGAAAGAAAAAAGAAAAAAAAAAAGAAAGGAAAGGATATGGATGCTTCTAGGAATGGTGAAGGAGACAATTTAGTATAGCTATGTGAGAGCACAGCCAGAGGCAGACACATAAGGAGAGTCCAGAGTGGTCATGTCACTGAAGTATATGAGAGGGGGGAAGAGGAAGGGAGTGAGGGAACCAAATATAGCAGCAAGGAGGCCAAAGGTACTAAAGAATCAAATAAGGGCAGGTAACCAACATGTCTAGATAACACTGGAAAGAGCCCCTGGAGGAGGCAATGCTCAGCCTTTGGGCTGGAGGGTTCAGGGTAGAGGACAGGCTATGCCGGCCATATACCTATAATAGCTAGGAACTAAGGGAGGCTGGGAGAACATGGAGGCCAGGTCTGCTTTGCTATGTTAAATAGTCACCTCAATCTCTTGTCTAGGGTTCAAAACTTAACAGACTCAAGATAATAAAAAACATTTAGATATGATAATATATATTGTATCTTATATTTGTTTGTGTGATGATAGAGATTATACTTGATTACACTTCAAACAGACAAACAAACAAACAAACAAAACAAAAGAGGAAAATACCATTCCATAGAGACATAGAGTGGTCACCAAACCTATCTTCCATTAAATAATGAAATGTCGTTGTCAGCAGAGCCACTTGTACTACAGTCCATAGAATAATGCATTTAGCATATGATAACTCAGTTTGATAAGTAAAGTTGAGACGTGAGTATTAAAATTACATCTGGTCTTATTCAACCTTCTGGCCTTGATGTTTCACCTTTATGGTCTTTGTTCTATCTACCAAATAGAGTTATGTCATTGATATGTTAAATGGGAGATTAAACCATTCTGTCTGTCTGAGTCTAAAATTCATACTTGTCTTTGATTTTTCTATTTTCATCATAGCACACCCCAGGTAGAGTCCTGTTTTAGAATTCTTTCCTCAAGCTTAAAATAGTGCCTTTTCTAGAACAACCATAGCTACTATTTTCCTCCCTAAGTCTTTTCTTGCCTAAGTCAACATTTTCTATATTTAGCTTTCATCACATTTCCTTCATATTCTCACAGGTAACCTATTCTTATCTCCAGCCAGCCATCTGCACCTGCTTTGATTTAGAAAAGCCACTGTTAAGATAGGGAGAACATAATTAGCTATGCTATTTTCAAATCATCTATGTTATTCGGAGAGTTGAATGTAGAGAACTTGTGTAAATATATCTTGAATGCTCATATTTAAATATGGGTCAGAAGGGGAAATATTGTAGGATCTATTTCTCCTCTTTGATCCAATAGAATGTTCTCACTAAGTGAAGGTATTATGAAATATTTCCCAGTTGTATATTCCCTAATCGAAGACTTTTAAAAATCAATGCCAGCACTCAGTATCAAGGGTCCACATGTATCCTTTCTGTCTTACTCTTCAATAAAAATTTCTCCAAGGACAGAAGGTTTCCACTGTCCTTGATTTTGAGAAATGTAGCTATATGTTCAATGTATAAACTGGTAGAAATCCATAGAGGAATTGTTCTGGAAGTCTATGGAAAGGTGTATTGGGAATTATCCTACAGTTAACAATTATTTTTTATGTTTTAAAATTTGTTATTAATTAATTATTTTATTTATTTAAATCCCAAATTCTGCCCTCTTCTGGTCCCCCTTCAGAGAGTTCTTTCTCCAATCCCTCCTCCTACTTCTGAGAGGGTTCCCCCAACTTAGTATCTCCCTACCCTAGGGCATCAAGTGTCTACAGAATTAGGCACATCCTCTCCTGCTGAAGCCAGGCAGGGCAGCCCTTTACTACATATGTACCAGGAACTTCAAAGAAAGATGTGTCACGATGTTACCTACAATTGGGGGTCTGACCATAAAGAGACAGATCTTACTACCCCTTCTTTTGATCAGTAAGTACTCTATGCTTAGTGTATTAATAAAAACCTTGATATAGAATTACTTGATACACTTTGCCGAGCTTTCCAGTGTGATTAGAAAATTAGCCAGCTCAGAGTTGAACATTGAGTATCCCAGTCTCTCACTCATGAAATGCAGAACTCAACAGACAACTTGTTTGCATTTGAAATAGAGAAAATGAACCCATATTTTTTCCTGTAAGGTTTTCAGCTTAGCATTTTTCCATACACTTTTTCTTCTGCCTGAAATGTTCTCACTGGCCTACATAGTCAAGTGATGTTTTTCTTGGGCTTTAAGGCTTAAACTGGAATTCCTGCCTACTGTGAAGGCTCCCTTTGGCTGTTTCTTCCTAGGTAGTCTTTGTCTCTTTCTCTGGCTTCCAGATGATTTCACGTTGCTTTAAATATCAGCCTAGATTGAAATTGCTTATTGTCCAGGTGTGTTTCTGGTTAAACTGTGCCAAGACACTTTCTTTTTTGTCTTTGAATCTACAACATCTAGGTAGTGCCTAATTATGGGTTCAAAACTATTTATCTTGATCCATGTGGCCTACATAAAATGGAATAATTTTTATAATAAAATTCATAATAAAAGATTCTTGCTTTAGTTAGTCATTTGTGTTGGTTTAATATACCTGTCCACATCCTAATCACGTCTCTCCTCTCTCTCTCTCTCTCTCGCTATATTTTTCCACCTGTATGGTTTTTGTCGTGTTTAACTACATCTGCCATCAGGATTCACATTTCCTTATGTAGATTCATTATTAAAAATTAAAACAAAAGAAGATAGCTTTAAATATCAGAACTGTTTTCTTTGCCGTTATTCTAAGAAATTATTTTTGTAAGTATTTAGTAATGTCCTTTTGGTCTACATTCCAATAATTTACAAATGCTAAAGGATCTGGAGGTTTGTCTAGGTAGCATCTATAAGTACTTAATGTACTGTTGATGGCATAGAATCATAGTCTCCATATTTGCCCATAAGGATTTAGTATTCTCTGAAAAGCATGCATCTAAGTTGGAGCCTTTAGTTATAAATCTAAGTCCTGGTTTTCTGAGCTGCTTTCTGTAGCACTTCCACAAATTAAGCAAAATATATACATTTCCTTGATGCTGTAGCATTTTTAGCAGCCTTTGTCACCGCTCCAGGGTTTTGTGGCTAGGGTGAAAACAAGATACTACACAGATTCTTGTTTGTGCCCTAGCAACCAAGCACAACACAGATGGCCATCCTGGCAACCTGCCCATCAGACGCTGATTGCATACCTGGTGCTAAGATACAATGACAGCTTCCCCACGCAGAGATAGCATGCATTTTTACAATGAAGTTCAAGTTCATAACAATATGGAATAAAGACTGTATCCTGTAACTTCAGGCTAATTTGCTGGGTTTGAGTCAAGAGGCAATAACTTTCTGTTGGTGTAATGACAACTTGTCTGCTGCAGCTGGATCATGTTAGGACAGTAGGAATTTTCTTTTTTGGTCCCTTTTCAATAGTGCCTTCTAATAATAGGGTAGCATTTTCCCAAGATGTTTCTTGCCAGTTGCACATATGTATTGGCTCATGAACACAAAATTGTGAGCATTGTTTGGCATCAAAGAATAAGAATTGTCCTTATTTGTAAATGAAAAGTCCTTCTCTTGGAGGTGGAGAGACAATGACTAATTTCAAATACAAGAGATAATTCCTATGATTTGTCAATTTGAATCAATGCTAGTGCGCATAAGCCATTCTGCCAGGTATTGGAGTGCAAAGATAAAAGATGCAGAATGTAACCCAAATGACATGTAGACTAGTTGAGAATACAAGGGTTTAAGCTAATAACTATAATATAGCAGAATGAATGGTCTAATAGTGTGGTATGCCCAGTACTGTGGGAACAAAGAAGAGGGGACCTAAATTCCTGTTGGAGGTCATCTCTGGGGAAATTCAACATGCAAAATTTGTGAGACTCTTGCTTTGTTGCTTGATGAATCTAGTTTGCAGATTCCCGCTTTTCCACTCACTCATTTGTTAACTTAGGCAGTGCATTAAGCTTTCCAGATCTCTTTATCTTTACAATGCTGAGAGAATAGGCTCATGTCATAAAATGTATGTACATAAGTAAGGACAAAATGAAATAATCATTAAGGTATGATTAGTATCTTTTCTGGCAACTAGCAGTTAATAAATATTAGCTGCCATCATTTTTATTATTATCACTATTATTTATGTGCTGATCTTGTGATCAGCCTTTGATGTGGTAACATCATGGCAGTAGAAAGTTCTGACTAAGAACGCAGTTCTGAATTTTATTACCTATGTATCCTTGATATCATCTTCAGCATTATGAAGTAATTTACACTACATAATCAAGATGGAGAAGTAATACACATATCGTCACCTTGTAGATTTCCCTTTAAAAGCAAAACTTTTGATCAAGCTGGCATTTCCAGAATTGTGGTATTTGAAAAATAAAAATATTTCATTATGCTTCCAGCAACACTGTCAATTAGGTTGTGGCTACAAACTTTATAGAAAAATACCACAATACAGTAGTGGTACATTGCATTTTCTGATATGTGAGTCAAATTTGGACTAGGTATATAATCAGAAGATGCATGTTAGACTCAGAACTTCCTTTCTGATAAAGCAGGAAAATGATGAGAAGAACTTAAAGAAATGTCTACTGTTGGTCCCTGTCTACTCTGCCACTGGGGACACGTCTTGGGGAGGTATAGTGCAGGCAGTTTGACTGTGCTTGCCCCATACTTCTACTGCCTGGCGGGTGCTAGGCTGTTTTTAATCATGGAGACAGCACTCCATGATATGAGAGTGCAGTCTGAAACGTGGGAAAGCCAGAGCTGATTTGGGGGTCCCAGGGCATGTGACTAGGCTGGGGCTATGGGGTTCTAAGACTCTTGGACATACAGACATTGCTGGGAGTTTCAGAAGAGCCAAGAATGGAGTTGGGAGATGGTGGGCTAGGGATAGCATCTAGCCAGGGGCCAGGGGAAAGTGAAGTACCCACTTGTCCTGTGGGTGATTGTCCTTAGCTTGGTGGAGGCAGGCTTGGTGGCAGTTCTGGCTGGGAGTGCAGAGAGTCCTGTGGGAGAATTAAGCAGCTGCTCTGTAGTGGAATGCCTTCTTCATGGCTCCCCACAGTGGATCTTGATGAAAGAGAAGTGTAGAATTGGCTTGGTGGCAATAGACTATATGAGTACTTACTATTTATATGTTGTCTATTTATTTTCAATATATTTCAACCACAGTTTCCCCTCCTTCCACTCCTTCTAGTCCCTGTCCCCACTATATCCTCCCCTCTTCCCCAGATTTATTCCTCCTTCATTTCCCTTCAGAAAAGAGAAGGCATCCGAGGGATAGCAACTGAACAAGACATAACTAGATATAACAAGATAATACTAGGCACAAACCCTCATACAAAGGATGAGTGAGACAACCCAGTAGGAGAAAAAGGGTCCTAAGAACAAGCAAAAAAGCCAGGAATAATCCCACTCCCATTGTTAGGAGTCCCCCCAAAAGACCAAGTTAATGGCCATAATGTATATGCAGATTTGTTATTGGTTATAGAGGAACCAAGACAAAAAGAGTTATGCATGCCATATAAAAGTCACTCGCTGGAGCATAAGAAAGATAGTCCAAGTTTAGAGATTTATAAATACCTGAAATAATAAGAGAAATTATTTTAAGAATAAAGAGATATGAGTAGCCTACTGTACCTCATAAGGAGTGTCAGGCCAGAGTCATAAGATTGGTTGAAATCAGGTTTGAGGAAGAGAAGACAATGGGAAACCACTTTTAGTGGGGGCATTTTGACACACTGTGTGTTCTTAGGTCATCATTCTGTCTCTGGTGGTCAGGAACAGATGCCAGCTTTGTCTACACAGCATGAGAAGTGGTTTATATGGTGAATTTCTTCAAATCATCAGAAAGTAGAAATAATTACAGTTTCAACAGTGAGTAAACCTGTCAGGGAGTAATATCAAAATTGTCTCACACCTAAATAACACGGACAAAATATAAAGTTATTATTCTTTCTTGTACATGAATAGAGTTCAGGGATTTTATGGTGGCTCTGGTTCAACAGTCTTAATACTCAGAATGCTTCCATATTTAATTAACTTCTTTATCTTAAGCTCCTAAGCATTGTCACAGTGCACTGTGGGTATCGCAACTCCAAGTACATTGCCTGAGTGCTTATCAGCATAGAAGAAAAAGATGAAAGAAAAATAATGACCGGAGAATAATAAATAGGTTCTAAGGCTTCAGAGACTGCTTCTTGATGATCTTTCTTGCATCTTGTCTAGAAGGTAGCACTATGGTTGTGCATTGTTGCATTGCCTAGAGAACAAGTTTTAATAATTATCTGGGCAACTAGATACTAAGCTAGTGAAGGGAGTACTTTTATGGTAGAAAGGGTGAATACATAGGTATGTTTAATGATATTGATGATATTGAAGATTTTATCCTGGTTTTCGAGATAATGAAACTGCTTTAACTAGGCAAGATAACTCTTCTATAGAGACAAAGCTAGTAAATGTCTGGGATTCCAACTGATTTCACTTTTAGTGTTCTTTGTGGTGAGTCTGCCTCTCCACCATTACGCATAAGTCCTTGCTAGAGTAGTATGCAATCTCAAGAGAGATCAAAGATGGGACTTTTGATAGGAAAGAAAGGAAACATTGTGATTGTTATGATTTTTTGCTTGCTTGCTTGCTTTTTTTTTTTTTTTTTTTTTGATTTGACACAAGCTACAGTGGTCAGAGAAGAGGTAACTACAACTGGAAAAATGCCTAAATAAAATTGGTTTGTCAGCAGGCTTGTGTGGGCATTTTCTTAATTAGTGACTGATGTGGGAGGGCCAAGTCCATTGCTGTTGGTGTCACCCCTAAGAAAATGATCCTGAGCAAGCCTTAGGGAGTAAGGCAGTAAGCAGTACTCCTCCATAGTTTTTGCTTCAATTCTTGCCATGAGTTCCTCCCCTGACTTACCTTTGTGGTGAACTGTGAATGGGTTATGTAAACATAAGTAAGGCCTTTCTGATCAAATAGATTTTGGTTATGGTGTTTTATCATATAACTATAAACCGTAACTAAGACAACAGCCAACCACTTTTATTCTAGATAATGAAGTTTCTAGAATGAAAGATTTTTAGTTTTACAATGAGAAGGGGTGTACTGATTGGTTTTATGTCAACTTGACAGACGCTAGAGTCAACAGAGAAGACTCAATTGAAAAAATGTCTCCATAAGATCTAGCAGTAAGGCATTTTCTTAGTGATTGATGTGGGAGGGTCCAGTTTATTGTGAGTAGTACTATCCCTGAGCTGCTGATCCTGTGTTCTGCAAAAACTTAGGCTGAGGAAGCCATGGGAAATAAGCAAGTAAACAGCACCCCTCCATGGCCTCTGTATCAGCTCCTGTCTAGAAGTTCCTGCCCTGCTTGAGTTCCTGTCCTGACTTCCTTAATGATGAATAGTGCTGTGGAAGTATAAGGTGAATAAGTCCTTTCCTCCCCAAGCTGTTTTACTGCAGCAAAAGAAGCACTAATAGAGATTAAGGGGCTGTGCTGAGGATAGAATAGCTAGAGAGCAGAAGTCAGTTAGGCAAGGATGTTTTATAAAACAAAGAGACTGCATTCCTTTCCACGAGAATCTCTGAGAATGCCTTTCAGAAGTATTCTCCTGAAGGATGGCACCAGAGGCATGCATCTACATTTTTTTTTCCTACTTGAGTGTTGGCTCCAATGGCTTTTACATTGCCTCCAAAGATGTGTCTTTTCTAGTGCAGCACCATGACCTAACTTCAGTGAGCCAAAACATTAAATAAACAAATTAAAACAGCTGAAACCCCACCGCCAATAAAGACCTTCTGGGGAAATCTATAGAAAAGGACAGTGTGGCACATCATGAGGAATCCTTTGAGAATTAGGTGAGTGGGTTTGATCCATCAGAGTGAAAACTCCAGTTCCAGCTTGGTTGAAGGAATAAGAAATGGAAGCCTGCTGCATTGAATGCATTATTAATTTAAGTTCTTTGAAAACTAGGCTGTTACCCAGAGAGCAGGAAGTTTTAAATTAGTCTTCCAGCTCCATTTTTTTTCTAGGCCTCCTTTTTGGTATCTCTCTCTCTTTCTCTCTCTCTCTCTCTCTCTCTCTCTCTCTCTCTCTCTCTCTCTCTTTCTCTCTCTCTTTCTCTCTCTCTCTCCCTCTACCTCTTTGCCCATGTTTTTTTTAACAGTGATATTTAGTGCTTTGTTTCTTTAACTTAAACCAGAGAAGTCTGTGTTTTATCTTATATGTACTTTATATCTTTGTAAGTTTCACTTGAAGGAACATTTCTAAAGCTCTAAAGGTTGCAGAGCCCCATTTTGGAAGTGAAGTCATTGAAGCACTTATGCAAAGATTGGACTAACACATGCCTTTGAAGAATTCTACCTAGGCTGGGCTCAGGAGATGCATAAGGAAACCAAGTATATGTCCAAATAAAATAAGCTTACAGTTGCTGTATTTATTTGGCCAACAGACTGTACATAACAAGTCAGAGAAAGAAAAGTGAGAACTATATCAATAGTAAGGCGCACTCTCCAACATTATTATAAGTCCTGCTTTCAGTGATCTGTCAAAGTAGAGTCAAAGACAAAGACTTAGGTTAAGATACTGAAAGAGAATGATGACCAATTCCAGTTCCCACCACTACAAGGAAAAAGTATGTTTGGTCCAGGACTAGATGACATTCAATTTGAATGAGGATCTTTCCTCTCAAATTAAGAATCCTTTATTTGGGGAGGACCATGGCTGTTCAGTGACAACTCAGACCTCTGACTCTTCTTAGGGATCCATCAAGAGGCAATTATCTATGTGCAATCTTTTTTGTCCCAAGGACCCATATAGAAAATAAGTTAGTTATTCCCTTCAGTGGTCAAGGTGTATGTCTTAGTTAAAGATCTGTTATGATGAAGAGATATCATGGCCACAGTAACTCTTATAAAGAAAAACAATTCACTGAGATTGTTCAGAGGTTTAGTCCATTATCATCATGGCAGGAAGCATAGCAGCATGCAGGCAGATGTGGTGATGGAGAGGTAGCTGAGAGTTTTACATCTGGATCAGCAGACAGCAGGAAGAGAGAGTCATTTGGTCTACCTTGAGTACTTGAAACTTCAAACCAACCCAATGACACATCTACTTCAATAAGGCCACACCTCCTAATCATGTTACTCCCTGTCAGCCTATCAGGGCCCTTTTCATTTAAGCCCCAACAGTGTGCTACAGGTATGCCTGGAGCCCCTCAAGAAGTTATGAGGAGCAAATTAACGATGGTGCCCTGGAGAAGATACCATGTAGAGTGAAAGTAATCTTATTAACTCATTTATAAATGGAATATCATGGAAGATTTTGTTGCAAAAGTCCTTGTAAAAAAGACAACAAATTGAAAATGGCAAGGCTCCTTGTCTTAATGAGATCACTGGAGGCCTCCTCATAAATTGTGTATTTGAGACTTTTTATTGTTTTTTGCTCGTGGCAACACAGAATGATGCAAGTAGTAACAAACACAGCTACAATGCAAACCCCCAAAGTCTAACCTATAATTACAAGTAGAATAGCATTCAAAAATATATATAAAACTTATTTGGAAGCTGCTAGTGTTTAGAGGAACAAAGAAGGCATTTCTCAAATCCTTTAGCTCAGATAGACATATAAGGTGGTTATTTTAACATTTTATGATGTAAAATGAGACATCAAAAATTTTTCAAGAATACAATGCTATTTTAGGAATATTATTTTAAAGCCATTTTTATTTCCCAGAAGTTGTCCTTATTCTTCCTTTAAACATACAAACAATATTTTAAATATTGTTTATATGTATATTGTGTCTTTATTTTTAAAGGGCACTTTGACAAGAAGTGTCCACAGTAGAAGTGGGTAAATCTATTTTTTTTGTTTAATTTTTTATTGGATATTTTATTTATTTACATTTCAGATGCCATCCACTTTCCCCATTTCCCCTCCCTAGAAACCTCCATCCCATCCCCCTCCTCTTTTTTGCTTTTATACCATTTTAATTACATGCAAGTATTAAGGTCAATTCTGGGCTGAGGAACTAGCAATACAACAGATGCAAATAGTCAAGAAAAAAGCAAGACAATAAACACAAATAGTCGAAGAATAAGTAAGAACAAAAGTCCGTGAACACTCCTGTGATCACTCTTTAAAATGATGTACTAGTTACCAAAGGAAACAGAAGATAAATGATTCATCTAATAAAGATAATGAGTTATCTCAATAAAGACTCATCTTAACTCCTATCAATTTCCTATCTGAAATATCTATCCACCAAGCATCTTTGGATCTTAGGCTTCCTTTCTCTAGTTTGGGTTCAGGCCTCCAGAACCTGGCTGCAGGGCTGCTGTTCCCAAGGACAGTGCTGAAACTCTAAGGCTGTTTAGTAGCCAGCTAAGAATATGGAGGCTCCCACCCAAGACACCCCAAGTATTGTCTCAATGAGAAATTATCTGTAGTACCAGCATTAGTATGAAATCTTGTGAAAAAATATGTCACTAACAACATGACACTGGCTGGGCTCTTCCTTGTCAATCTCCACAGAACCCATGGTTCAGTCTCTCACTATGTAACAGTCTGTCTAGGCTAAATACTTACCACTTATGAAGCTTCTTTTTAAAATGATAAATTTATTTAAATGTCATATGCAATATTATTAAAAGCAAGTGTTCTGGGGAGTGGAAGAGGGCTTTGGGATTCTTCCTGTCGACATTTGGTGGCTTCTAGGGAGCCATAGGATCTGGTTTGGAAACATATCTTGCAGGAAATTCCCATCTAAGTGCCATGGAAAAGTGTTCTGAATTAGCCTTCCTGGGTTTGAATCTTGATTCAAAGCCTCATAACCTCTGTGAATTTGGAAGGCAATATTTAATTTTATTATGATTATACTTATTATAATCATAATAAAACTCATAAAACCAAACTCATACTTATCACATTGTAAGAAATACCTCAATAATCACTGGAATTTCAGTGATTATCCATTCTTTTGAGCTATTGTTTCATGGTTATCTTCTGACCTCACAGTCTCTGCAAGGTAAATATCTCCTAGATCTGTTTTACAGATGAGGAAATCAAGGGTCTTAAAAGTTCAGTCTCTGTCCACAGTGACAAAGCCAGTCCGTAGATGAGGGAGAAAACAAAGGTAGGATAATCTGACCCCAAAATGAACATCTCTGCATTATTTTCACAGACTATGGTCTCCCAATCTGTTTTTTTTTTTTTTTTTTTTTTTTTTTTTTTTTCTGAAGGATTTTATAAGAGAGAATTCTAAAGATGAAGTGTTTAGGTCCTGGTGGCTTTATTCAGGAATGATACTCAGAGATGAGTAACTTCTTTGATGTCCTTTAAACATTCTAGAGGGATGATAGTAATTGTGTATCCAATGGCTCTATCCCTTCTTTATTATATTAATGAAGAATAATGTCATGATTGTATAACATCTTGACACAAGAAAATACGTCTCCACACTCTTCATTCCAGGATAATTCTTTGCTGTAAATTATAGATCAGTAAAGACCAAGTAAAGAATTCCTTTTCTTGGATGTTGATAGTAAAAGAAAATTTTATGGGTCCCATGAAAAACAGATATTATAGATTCTTTCTCCCTGGCTAAAGTTGCCCCTCTGGTTTGCCAACCAGAGGCCAGTTAATCTGTAAACAAAGAATGCAGAGTTACAGGACAATGGGCTACGGAGCCATCCCAGGAATGAAGATAAAAGATAAACATCCGCCTGCAGGAACTGCTCCCCGCCCCCATGGACCTGTTTAGCCAGATGGTCAAAAATTGGAAAACAACCAATCATGTGCACCGGCATGAAACTTTCTCCTTTTCCCCACCCTGAGCTTATATTAACCCTAAAACCTGGAGCCACAAGGTAGATGCCCCTGTCTCCTACATTGAGACACGTGTCGGCCTGGAACGTTCCACCATTAAACTACCTCGTGTTCTTGCAGCAAGTTGGTCTTCCGTGTGTCCTTTGGGTGCGCGCCATCCTGTGACTCGAGTGGAGTCCCCTTTGGGGGCTTCCCGAGCCTTACAATAGCTGAGACTGTACAACATGAAATCTATCATCAAAATAAGGTTCAAATAAAGCTTTGGTCATGTTTTATTTCTGTGTCATTTACGTCTTTTTTTATCCTCTGAATTCATGTTTTTGTGTTTTTGTTTTTATATTGTAAAGTCATCTCCCAACATGGTGACTACAGAGTTAAGTTCAATCAAAAGATCTGACTTCATTGCTTAAAGTCCTTAGACTATGGGACCTATTATTAAAATTATTAAATTTATCACTGTCGGTGGCATGAATCTGTTTTTAGCTAAATTTTATCCAATGCAAGCTTATTTCCCAGGGGTCTGTATGCTCTGTCTGGCTGAGAAGGCACCAGGCTATTCTCTGTTTCTTGTATAAAGGCATTTCTACCATCAAATAACCCCACTGAATCTACCCAATGTTTCCCTCTTTCCAACCCCCTCCCTCCTAACTACACTTTGGCACTTCTTCAAGGGGCCTCTGTAATGAGCAGGTTCCCAGAGGAAGCTGTTTCCTGAAAGGCTTATAGCATTTAAAAGAAAACAAGTTTAGGGTCTCAACATTCTTGTTTTTGAAGAAAGAAAGAAAGAAAAAAGGGCTTAATCTGCAGGCCTGGCAGCTGCAGCAGGAGCCTCAGGCTTTCCTGGTCACAAACCTAAAGAACTACCATCTCATAATGCATGCCATTTCCAAGCTCCTTTGCAACTTTATTCTGGTTTGCTGCTTTGCCTGGGAAGGGTTTGGTGGGAAACCCAATCTCTCCCCTAGTTCTTTGTTCCTCAAATTAGGGCTGGGTACTGTTGCCACTCCAATCAGCATGAATAGCCCTTTCCTTATAGCACTATGAAACACAGGGGCATGGGTGTGAGCATTGTTTCTTTGATAGGCTTAAAGACTGTGGAGCAGTAGGGGAAAGCCTATCTGTAGGAACCAGACAGACTTGTGTGCCTATTTGCTACATCACAACAAGAATTTTGGCACCTCTAACAAATAGTTTATTCTCCCTTCACTGAGCTGTCTTTCTTAGTTCAATAGGAGCCATGGTGTCTACTTTGGTTGTGTTGTAAAGAAGACACTCAACAATGCATACAGAGTGCTTGTGCTGTGTTTTAGCACCTATTTACTTAATAAATGTTAACTTATTAATGACACACATGCCCATTATTTATATAAAACATCTTCTAAGTTCCTTTGGGGTACTTTGTAGTTTGAAGCATTGGAAATAAAAAGGATACAAAAATCAGACATACTATAGTTGCGCTTACAGTGATATCAACCGAGGAAGATTTGTATATCAGATAAGGAGTGTTAAAGACAAATGATGTGGCCAGCTATAAACCTATTGAACATTAAAGTTGTATGGGACCTCAGGTACCAAATAATGTATTTTTAAATTAGAAAAAAATGATACAACAAAGAATGGAAATCTGTATTTATGGTCACATAGAACATCATGGAGAGTATTAGACTGTCACTAATAAATCAATACTTTCCCTTTCCTCAGTTCTGAAGTTTGTAGCTTCAGAGAGAGGAAATAATTTGAAAGAGGACCACATCAGCCAACAAAGCAGAAGTTCTACTGGAGCATGGTATTTAAGAGGTGTTCTAGAGAGGCTCAGATCTTGATGAATGATGGCCTAACAGAAAAATATCTGAACAGAAAGGGATGCAAAAGGGATCTCATTTTGAGACTTCTGATGACACAGGAATCTAATATTTTAGGTAGACTATTAGTCATAATTGTCTTTTTTTTTCCAATAAACAGCTCTACTTAATGTAAATACTGGGTTCAGTGGATGATAAATCTCAAGTAAACGAGCATAATGCTCAGAAGTCCTTGCTGGGATAGCTTTCTGGAGTCTAGAAACAACCACAAAGGAAGACTCTTCAGCACCTCTAAGCTCTTTCTCAGGGCCATGTAAGATAGAGTTTGCCAGTCATAGTAAAGAGCCATTAAAAACCATTTTTATCTGTCACTAAAATCTGTGGATTTTAAGGTAGTCGCATCTTCTTTTTCCATGTCAGACCCCACACAGACTTTACATTAGAAGCCTTTTTATGCTTCCTGAAAGAATTATCTACCCTACAGGTTATTAGTCATGCACCCTGAATCTACTAAGGAAAGGTGAAATTCAATATTCAGTATGATTTATAGGTACTGGGCCATGGGAGAATCCATAAACATGAAGGAAGTTAGTTTAGAAACATGTAGATTCTTGAGTAAAGTTTCCTGCTGACCTTAGGACTTCCTGTTGGGGAACTCTTTCAAATATAATTATTGTCACATGGGTACTATAGTTCTTAGTAACTTGAGTCCAAATTATTTTGGATTTTGTCTTAGGGTTTTATTGTTGTGAAGAGACACCATGACCACAGCAACTCTTACAAAGGAAATATTTAATTGGAGCTGGCTCAAAGTTTAAAGGTTCAGTTGATTATTGTCATGACAGCGTGGCAGCACATAGGCAGACACTGTCTTAGGAGAGATCTATGTCTACGGTGATTGGGCCAAGATGCTTTGGCCATTTTTTTTTTTATTTCCTCAGTTGTTGTCTTATAAGGATAGGTATAAGGATAGTTTCAGTTGATCTTAGTTGATCAATTAAGATCAATGGTATCTAGTAAATGGTAAAATGGCAAGTTAAAATAGGTTGCTCTCCATGCACAGACAGTAAAAACCTATGACTAAATATACCTCTATAACTCATTGAACATGGACAAGTTGAGCTGGCGCCTACATAAAACTGTTATGTGCTGCTCCTTGCTGCTCGTTCTTATTAGCATTTACTGTTGCTTGCTTTTTTCCCAATAATTTATTCACTTTACATCCTGATGACAGACCCCTTTCCTCCCAATCCCCCCTTCACATGGCACCTCCTCCAACCCTTCCCTTCACCTCTGAGAAGGGGAGGTGGCCCCTGGTTACAAACTCACCCTAGTACCTCAAGACACTAGGACTAGGCAATCCTCTCCCACTGAGCGGCATGCTGATCTTTGAAAAGTGTCTCTTCAGTTTTGCTGCCCGTTAATTAACTGGGTTATTTGCTCTCTTGTTGACTTCTTGGATACTTTACATAATTGTTTTAGTAAATGTTACTATTGCTGATGAAACACCAAGGCTTGGAGGGGAAAGGATTTATTTTGCTCACAGTTCCATATAACAGTTCATCATCAAAATCAATGAAGGCAGGAATTCAAGCCAGGTAAAAATTTGGAGTCAGAACCTGGTGCAGAAGCCATAAAGAGGTACATCTTACTGACTTCTTCTCTATGGATTGCTCAGCCTGCTTTCTTATAGAATCCAGGACCACCCATAGGGATAGAACCACCCTCAATGGACTGGGCCCTCCAACATCAACACTAATTAAGAAACTGTCTTATAGCTGGATGTCATGTAGACATTTTCCCAGTTGAGACCCCTTCTTCTCTGATGATTCTACTTTGTGTTCAATTGACATAAAACTATATAGCACAATACAATTCTAGAAGTTAATCTCTAAATTAATCTAGCAAGGATTGCCACCATTCTCAGGATTGTTTCTTCACTGTGTTGACTGTTTCTTTTGTTGTTTGGAAGCCTTTTGAATTTGACCCAATCCTGTTTGTAAAGAAAAGATGGTTTTCTAGTTAAAAAAAAATTCACCTCCCATTTAAAGAGATGATTCAGAGAAAAACACAGCAGAGCTTGGTGAATCTGGTACTGAACATAAATTCTTATTTTTAATAGCTGAGCTCTTTAAAAAATTTACTTAATCCTTAGAGTTTGACCGCCTCAAGTATAAAAAGAGGCATTTGTATCTAACTTGATGAATTTTTTTTAATGCTCAAATAAACGATGGTGTATCAACAAACTGGCAAATATGAAACCTGAACATGGCAGTAATTTTTTAGCAATTGTCTCTTAAAGAAATTTTAGGAGAGTATTTCTAAAAATTCATACGTGATATTAAAAAAGATGGCCACCAGCAAAAAGAACAGAGGGTTGTTTTCTATGTCTGGTCTGTATCATTGAGGTGATCAACAAAACACAGGTTTAATAAGATCCAGTTTGACAGTAATTAAAGTCTAAAGAAAAACAGCACTCCTTCATTTATACTTAAAAAAAATTATGATCATTGTTTGAACTTGAGTCATTTTGATAGCAGGCGTACTGAGTCTTTCCATTGTAAACAGGCTATTTACAAGGGGACTTCAATCTCTAGTTGAAAGAGGGTGATTAGAAGATACACAGTGGAAAAATAAGTCAAGAAAGGCCTTGCTGGCTAATTTCAAGAGCCATGACTCCTCCATAAAAGTCAAATTACCAAACAGACCTTTGTGTTCATGTGAGAGACAATTATCTAGTGGAAATACCACTTTTCCCTCTGTTCCTATCTTCTGGCTTAAGCAGATTTAATGAAAAACGTAACGGAATATAAGTAAAAAATAAATGTAAGTCTGATGTAAGAACACTGTAATCCCAGTTAGTAGGACAAAGTTGCAGAAAGATCAAAAACTCAAGGCCATCCTAACCAACATAGTAAGTTCAAGGTCAGCCTATTTAAAAAAAAAAAAACCCAACCAACCAAACAACAACAACAACAAAAAACAAAAATACCCCCAACCAAACAAAACAGTACAGAAAGATCTATATAGACAAAAAATACCTTTTAAGTTATTATTTTTCTTTTCTGGACCTAAATAGACTTCTTTGTCTTAAAAAAATACAATATATTTTATTTATTCACTTTATGTTAGGGAATGTAATATGCATGTGATATAGAATACACATGAAGTTCAACAGAAAACTGGGGATTCTTTCTCTTCTTCCATCATGTGATTCCTGCAAATAGAACTCAGGATATACAGTTTGGCATCAGGAGCTTTGATCTGCTGAGACATCTTGTCAGCCTCCAGAGGTTTTGCTATCTTTGCCTTGTTGAATTCAGGATCTCTGGCCTCTTGATACCTGATGTGTTCATTCTTATTAAATAAATTTGTCTTGTGTCTATGTCACAATATAATGCAATTTTGTTTTGGCTATTAAAGTTTGTGCTTTCTTTATTATTCAATATACAGAAATGTATGGTACATTACATGTTCTCTTAGTTCAACGGAGCCTTTAAAGTTTACTAGGCAAACTATTTAAATGTGTTCATTTCTTGATTAGTTGTTATTATTTTCTTTTGCTTTATTTTTATAATTTTGAGTTGTAGAAAGTTGATTTATTAGGGAGTGAAATAGATTAGAGGATGGAGAAAATGAGCTGAATAGACAAAGGTTTTAAGACAAAGATGATTTTGAGCTCCCGTGAGTGTCTTCTGCCATTCACCGATGTTTAAATCTGATTCTTCACCTAGGTAGAGCCTTGTCCCATCTTACTGCTCAAGATTACTCTCGTGGATATAGCAAGGATGAATGCACCATGGCTGGCTGGTCACTTAGGGAGCCACCAGTCCTGAACAGTCTCTTTGGATTTCATCAGCCTCCGTGGCGCCTCTCTTAATAAACCCTATTCAGTCAGCGCTGCTAAGCCAGCTTGCTCTGGCACTTGGCTTTGTCATCAATAGGCATGCAGTGACTTCCAAATAGGTTTCACTTAGCTGCTTGAGTCAACCCTCTCCTCTTTGGATTTTTTAGGCATATCAAGCTGATCTTTTACAAGTCCCTCAAGTAGCCTGCATATTCAAAATATGGCTTCTGGATTTGTCAGTTTAAAACTGATGGAAGATTAAGGTAGGACTCAAAATGTACTTCAAGCAAAATTCTCTCATGTGCATTGTAGATAATTTACTTTTTGAATTAAGGGAATACTTGACCAATCAGTATGCCACCTCCTTTGTTAGTATTACTTAGACAGACAAGCTTTTTATTTTGAAATGCCTAACCAGCATCCATTATGCATATCCTGCTCATTTTCCTTTTCATCCTTCTTTGATCACTTAATTTTCTGAAACAGCAAGATTCTGGAGCTGCCAAAATTCACCAGATGTAGTCAACAAATGAATGTGCCCTGATAACCAGAGTGTGACACAAAGCCATTCTAGGGAAAGTCAATGTGGCCCCTGTTGGGAGTCAAGTTGATATTAGGCTTTCTCAGAGTCCCAGTTGAAAGGACAAAGGGTATATTAGTTCTGTGTCTTTACCCAGGCACAGACATGGCAAGGTCTGGTCTGGGGCCACAGCAGGACCTGGACCTCTAAAGAGTTAAGATTTCCTTTCTTGGGAACTGAGATTTCTCCCCTGAAAGGCTGTGGTGATCAGTTCCAAGTGTCTGAGATATCCTATGTTCTTTTTGCCAACATTGCCTGACTTAGCTCTTTGCTGACCTCAGTCCTACAAATAGTGTGTAAGATGCTATATATCTTAATAAACATGTGTGACATACATTATCAGCTATTTGTCTTCTTTATTTCTCATTCCCAGTCATTCTATCCAACACATGACAGTTCAGGTCACAGTCCTATGAAAGTATTAGGGAAGGTGTATATAATTCTGATTTGTAGAAATAGGTGAGACTTTTCTTACAAAAGGAAGATTTGTATAAATTTAAATATGAAAACCAATAGAAGTGGATAACATTGAAGACTTTGCTTAGGGAAAAGTATTGGACTTGATGGGGAATATTTATATAGATAGGAAGAAAGTAAGGTTACAGTATATTCTAGACACTAAAGGGATTCTTTCTACTTTGGGTAAAACATTCAATAGGAGTGTTGAGGCTGGAGGTTCTAATGAGATTAGAAGAGATATTTGAGCCAAAGTATAAAAGTCTTGTAGAAAACTTGCAAAAACATCCCTATTCTTGCAGAAATGACTCTGCTCATATCCACATATGACCTGAGGAAGATCTGGCTGTATTCACTCTCAGAAGCACTATCATTTTCAGAATGATTAAAATTACAATCATTTTGTAGGGAGGGGCTTCTTAAGCATGTTTATCACTTGCCTTTTCAATGATCCATTCACTTGACAATCTTATATTGAGTCTAACTCCTAGCCAAGTCCTATGCAAGAATGTATGGACTCATTTATCAATGAGACATGTTCTGTATATCAGTTTTTATAGGGGAGACAAAGAAGGAAATCAATAGTTATAATTTAAATTCTAGTAAAAAAAAAAGGTATACTATTCTAAATTCTGTAGGTAATGCTTTTCAAGGAAAGGCAGAGGAAGGAAATGGAAGAGCATGAGTCAGGAAGGGAGGAGGTGATAAGCAAATGAGTGACAGGCTGAGAGAAATAGTATGGTGTGCGATATTGTGAAAAGTCTACTGACCAAAGATGGCTTTATGTGTGAGTTATAAGAGGTATGGCTAGAAAGGTAAGCAAGGATGATTGCTCAGGAAACCATCTGTTCCTTACTAATAACTATAAATATTCTTGGTTAAATTCTGTGAAGTTGATAAACTCTGAGCTCATAGGGAGTATCTTCCTAGATGTATTCTGTATTTGCAACACTTAGTTGCAGTTACACTTAGGAAGCATTTAGCTCATAAAAGGTTGACAGTGATGCTAGGATTCTCAAGAGTATAGCAACTCAAAACTTCTCAACTGTAACTTGCTGTGATTTTCTTAAGATATGTCAAGGTCACCATGGTTCATGTTGGCAGAATCACATAGCACCTATTTTATAGCCTGCTAGAACTTCTCAACAGTTTATCTCTGTTGAGGCTTAAACTTAGCATTGCAACTCACATTTAGTTCACAGGATTCTCTGCTCTTGTACTAGAAGACTAAACACTCTACACTTAGCACACGTCGATCTTTGCTTTTGTTATTAAATGAAACTCCACACTACTCTAAGAAATAATTTAAATGATATATGCTAAGAACTTAGCATAGACTAAGTCCCGTTCTGAACCCAGGCACCTAATAATGTTCAAAGGGAGAGAGACAGACTGAATTGTAGAAGCATGATTAAAGCATGGCTATATTGTAGACAGGAACAGACAGAGCAGCGATACACATTAACACTAGAAAAATATGGTGGAAATTAGTCAGGGTAGTCTCAAAGTAGGATCTGCCCCCACCTCCTTGAATCTGACAAGAACCTAGGGAGCAGAAGGAGGGGGCATATCCACTGGGGTTAAGAAAAACAGAAAAAAAAAAACCCCCAAAACTAGATATCTAGTTTTAGTGCTGGTAAAATATCCTCTTGACAAAGACCTTACTGACAAAGGTAAGCAAAGGCATAAGGGTGGGTCTCCCAAATCTGAGAATCTGGACCACAGAAAGCCCCATATGAAACATAAATTTAGATTCTAGAACTGATGCAAGATGTGGGTCTCATACAAATTCTTCTCAGCAGGAAGGGCTTACTGACTTAAATAGTTTGAATGTATGAATCCAGCAGTCCTCTCTCCACTTGCAGATCCTGCTACAAAGCAATTCAAATGGTATAAGCAACCATATTCTTCTCCAACAGGAAGAAAGATTGTCTGACAGTATGATATCTCTTACTTTATTTTCTCTGCTTTAGATATCATTGAGAGAGAAATCTTATTTACTTATCATTGACCTATATACAAATACAAATATATGATATTGAAGCATTTCATTTTTAATTTTAAACAAATATGGTTTGTTAAAAAACACTCTGTAGGTCAACTGCTTGGTTTTAGTTTGTTTCTCACCTCAATAGGCCTTCTTTACTATATTTTCTTTTTCTGCAATAGTCTCCAGACTTTTCCTTATTGTTCCTCATACTTTTAGCACAATACTGTTTTATTCTTCATATTTTCCTCCCATTCTCATTACTCTCTTCTTCTCATGTATTCATTATGGATACTATTAGCTGTAAGATAACATAGATTATGCTTCTTTCCTACTAAATACCTTTGTGCTACTGTGTTGTAATCCTATTAAAGATAGAAATGCAGAGGTCTCTTCTGCCACGAGTTAGCCCTTGGATTCCTGTCAAGGTGCTGTGCTTGTTGCTGTGGTTGGCTATTCTCTAGAGTAGTGGTGGTGAGCATAGCATAAATGAAGAACACTCACTAGGAAGAGTTGAATAACAAAAGAAAGAAAAGAAAAAAAAATAGAAAAATATAAAAAGTAAAAATTGGAAGATAGGTTAATGCCAGCAAATGGATCAGACACAATGAAGAAACACCCAAGATACAAATAAACCAGCAGCATTGTATCTCTCTATCCTTGAGGCTCCTCAATACCAGAAGCCACAAATAATGAGATAGTGGATATCTCAAGAAACAGCTTGACAGTCTTACTCTTTTTTTTTCTTAATCTCTTTTTAAATTATTTTTTATTGTATATTTTATTTACATTTCAGATGCCATCCCCTTTCCCCATTTCCCCTCCCTAGCTAAGAGTTCAAGTATAGATGTTAATCTACTGAGTAAATGGAAATGAAAATCAAGCAGGTATTGTTATTCTCATACCTGATAAAGTAGATTGAAAGTCAAAATTAACCAGAAAAGATAAAGAAGCTCTCTTAATATTCATGAAGAGCATTATTCATCAAGAATTTATTACAATTTGTGACATATGAAAACCAAACTTTGGGATTTTTAATTTCATAAAACAAATGCCAAAAGTACAAAAGTTCACAGATGGTAATGCAGCAATAGTCGATGGCTTTAATATCTTACCTTCATCTATAAATAAGTCTTCCAAACCAAAAATCAGCAAAGAAATGGGGGATATAAATGATGACATAGATTAATTGGATTTAACAGGTATCTACAAAGTACTCCATTCAACAGATATGAGATACACTTTCTTCTCAGTGGTTCAAACATTTCTATAAAATCAAACACCTTCACTGGAGAACAAAAAAAAAATCAGCCTTCTCAACAAAGCTTGATATTTACATGTAGAAGAACAAAATTAGATGTGATTTCCTCATTCTGAACAAAAAACAATAAAAATGGATCAAATACCTTAATCTAAGACCCTCCATCTGTTTATTCTTTCCTCTTCCAATCTGTATTCATGTTTTATCAAAGTAGGTATGTACTCAGAATAGAATGTGACCAGATTTAGCAAACTATCAAGTTCACCTGCATTTAGTCACTATTTTTCAAATTTTGTTAAGTCAGCCAAGTCTTCATGAACCTTTATGTTCATAAATGAATAACCTCTAGTTTAAGGTCATGTTATTTCAAATACAAAAAAATGCTTTGTGATTACAAACACAAAGGAATATAATTTTAAGTTTTGTAACAAAAATTAGTATGAGATGGGTTGTTATTCCCTAATGCTAAAGGAATTTCAGACTTTTCATTTTTCTTTAAGGTTTAATTGTACAAAACTTCTGAATTATCTGTAGTCACTATTCTCTAATCCAACAATGCTGGCAGTGATAAACCATGTGCAAACAGCACAGGGAGCCTGAATAAATTCTTGCACTAGAATTGGAATGAGCTGAGATCGTTTTCTTCACTGTGAGATATAAAAGGAGAAATTCACAGATCTCATTCATTAATCATTGCCGAGTGATTAATGATACTGTCTTAGTCTACTGTTCATTGTTATATACAGTATATATAGATATACTGTCTGAGATTGGGTATATTGCAAAGGAAAGAAGTTTATTTTACTTCTCCCTTTAAGGACTAGAAGTAAAAAAATTAAGAGGTCAGTTTTGGCAAGGATCTTATGCAGGACAGTAGAAGGAAAAATGGTCACAGAAGGGAGTAAAAGTAGTGGGACAGATTTTTCTCTACAACAATGTATTCTTAGGAAAATGCCTCTGAAAAGACTGTTGGCACCTCCACTCACCATTTAAAGCCTTCATCTCTCAATATCAGCACAGGAATTGCATTAGCATACCTTTCAGAGGGCACAGAGCATATTTAAACCACAGCAGACAGTCATAAATATCTGACCAGGTATCACATTCTGGGACATGGAGATAAACCAGATAGTGTCTCTTTCATTGGAATGGAGCTGAAAATACATGTGGTTTAGTAGTAGTAATAGTAGTAGTAGTAGTCCCAGTGAGTGAACTGCTTTGCTTAAGGTCTAAGGGTTTTTTTCATAGGAGATCTGGTTCCATAGCAAATTCTACCAACCCTAATTTAGCATTGAGTTGAGGTCAGAGCTTATTTCAAAGAAGTCAATGGGAACTTATGTCAGTTATGTCAAAAACACTAAGAATGTCATCTTGGATGATTCAAAATCTATGGAAGTAAAACCCTGGTGAATAAGACTTCTATTTCTACTTCTTGTTCTTGGATCTCCAAGAGCACTCAAAACTTGATAATATTTTTGAGACCTTTTGGACCTAGCAGAGAGAATTTATCCTATCTGTGGACATAAGTGTGGCTGAACAATACATCTACTCTTCATTAGGAGCAGACTTGGCATCTTTCACTTCCTGTCATCCACAGCCCACATTGGACTCGCCTAGAATTTCATGGAGGCGAAAGGCTACCACAGGAAGAACACTATAGAATTCAACTGGGAGCCATTCAAATATTCTCATTCTTAGATCCACCTCCAAGGAGACTCAGACATCAAGAGTACGACGTAAGTTTTCCTTGTCTGCCAAAATGGAGAGAAAATGATGAGGATGAAATTTTATTTGGAAAGAGACAGATTGAAGAATCAATATTTAACTTTGTGAAAGGGAATTCTGAGACAAAGACTTCTTGGAGTGTAACTTAATGTAAGAATGTCCAGCTTATTCAGATAAGGGACACAAAATAAAGAAAATAAAAGTAATCTTTAAAATTTTGGAAGGAATGTGGAAACTTCAATGCCAATTCTACTATCATTTATATTTAAAGTAAATACTGGAAGGAGGGGAGTAGACTAGGAAAAAGCATATGTGTTATACGATGAAACAAGCCTACAGATTTATATGGGATAATTGAAGATTCAAGAAGTTTATAATTCCAGAATGTCTGATAATTATTTGTATTGATAACAATAAAGACTTGGTTTAGCTGAGTCTCTTATTAGGGAGAACAGGATTCCTCTATGAACAATATGTTTTGCCAGAAGTTGCTGCTGATTAAGATAGAAGTATGTCTTGATGTTTCTCAGCATCCTTGGCAATTAGCTTGACCATGTGGCCATTTTGTCAATAGTTTGTGAGTACAGGTCTTATGCTCATTTTCAAGAGAGGTAGTTAAGTATCCAATGTGTCTGTCTGCACTCCCCAACTTCCTCCCTCATTTTTGAGGCTGAACAGAAAGGATTTACAAGCTGGACAGATTATAAATGGTAGAGAAAGACAAAGAGCATACACATCCTTTGATCACTGCCTGAGGAGAATCCTTAGAGAGCCCCCTGTTTTGTCTCAGAACCTCAGAGATGAATACACTGAGATATAAATGAATGTTCAACTTTTATAGAAAACAGACTTCTATCCATGTAAATGAGCTGCCCAAGAAATGTGTTTTTCAGATTATAGAGATACAAAATACTATCATATTTCTTTGGTGAATTGATCTTTGAATTTATAAATCTGTAAATACATGTACTGTTGAAAGTAAGATTGCACAACAATGAAATCTAAGCTACCATCATTTGTGGTTAGTTGTGGCAGCTAATGACAATATGGGACCACATAGCACTTAGTCCCATTTCTTATACACACCTTTAAGGTCTTCAGCAGATGTCTTCTTCTTAGAGGTTAAGGGGAGAGACAGTCCCATTGGTCCTTCCTTGTCCATTTGCTAGGGACTAGTTGAGTGGTGGACCAGGGTCTTGACAGTGAAGCTCTCTAAAACTTTGCTTGTATCTTGAGAAATGGATCAGCTTTAACTTGTTTTCTTTGAGTAGAGATGGACAGTTAATGGCTGGGGGAGAATGTGACAAAGGACTTTAAGGTGTTTAATAACATAAGGTAATTTTATTTGTCTAGACAAAATTTCAAAACACTCAATACAATTGATCAGAGACGTGGAAATGAAAATTAAAACAAAATGGAGCAGTACCAGAGTGCTGTTGTGGGCAGCATTAGGCTGTGAAATATTGCTTAAGGATAGTGACTCATGGCTTTCTAGGACAGTCACATCAGACCCTTACCCTTAAATTGTTGCATGTGTAAAATGGAAATTTCTGGTTTCTTTGGAAACTCAGTTGTGTCATGTGATATTTTTCTAGAAGCTGTCTTATAAGAGGATGTTTTGCTGAACAGACACTTGAGGGTGTATGATGTTTGGAAAGAGTATAAATGGAATCCCACAAACAGTGAGAGTCACTCTTGAATTGATTTGTCTTGCAACCCTTCATTGGTCTTTGCTGACAACACTCTTGCATTCGTTCACCTTGCAATGCTTCACTGGTCTTCACTGATCTTCACATGTCATGACTTCATAGAGAAAAATGTGCCAAAGAACTTTTTGTGGTATTTTGGCTGCTTGCTGTTGTTTCTGTGGACTTGTTACAATTTGGCAGAGCCTTACAGTTTCTTCTGGATCAAGCCACTGCTACTGGTTCATATTCAGTGTTTGCTGAATGTACTGGACTGCCATTATCAATTTGTATTTGATGTTTTAGACTGGATAGCTGATAACCTGACAGTGAAGATTAAAATCACCCCCAAAGACCTACTTCTAAACAGGTCTATATGCCCCTTGTCCTATTAACCATCTTTCTTCCCTACCTTTGGTTGGTAGACTAGAAGGGAGGTTGAGTGTTTAAGAACCCTTGTTAAAGTAGATTTTGAAAAATCTTAGTGTACACACATGTGATAAGCTCCTGTGCTACTAAAGATCCTTGGACTTTTGGCAGATTTGAGTAAGTGAGACACTAGGAGAGTGAGAGACCAGAATAAGCTAGATAGCATGAGAAACCATGACAAGGTAGCGATAGCTATTAAGGGAGACCTGAGAGTCTGAAAGCCCTGAGTGAAAAGCAAAGGGAGTTTTATCCTTGTGAACTTTAAAATTATACCATGGGGCACCCAGTATTACATGGGAATGGAAACAAAAATGAAAGCAAGCACGAAGAACACTATAATAAAGGAAAACACAGCTGTTTACACCCAACTTAGTTTGAAACTGGGTTTCCTTGTTACAGGTTTCTTTTCCTGAGATGATTTATTCTACGGATGTCCTGAGTTTCAGAGAATTCTTACAATAGTTTTGTTTTGTTTAACATAGTTTTAAACATGTCCTTCAGCTTGCTAAGCAACCTACTTATGATACTTTGTTTGGATTCAGAAGTACATTTCTTATTTAGTTTGATAATCAAGTTGTTCCATGTATAACAGGCTATTGTCAGAGTCTCCAGGTGACATGTACGGATGAGTGATAAGCCCTTTTGTCAACTTTCTCCAGGGGCACAGATAATCTATCATTATTAGTACAGGAGCTTTGGCACCAGATCAGCATGATGACCCCTGTGTTAGGTGACAAGGCAATTTGCACTCTGCTTTGTACAATCACCCTTTATTAATATTTAGATGAAAAGTGGCAAAGTCAATGTTCCCAGAAAACTATGTATCAGTTTCAACCGACCTTGTGTTTTAATTGATCCTGGGACCTCAGGAGCTGAGAGACACCACTGTTGGAAACTCTGAGAATGTCACCCACACAGAATCCTTTCTGGACTCGAAGCCACACGCCCACAATCCCCATCTGGCTGAGGCTTTGGTCAGTGTGGGAGAAGAGAGATGAAACTGTCCAGCTGAGTCATGACCCAGGGCTAACATGGGAATCAAGCCCATTGTAGCCCCTTTATCTGTGGTCTGGTCTATATGACACAGGGACTGAGAGAGGTTGGATCCCAGTTTCTCTTCTCTTGTGAGTTCTGAAGCTTTGGAAAGGAAATGAGTGGGGTTCCTGATAGTTATGAAAGAATCAGGCACAGGCAAACGGGATGACTTCTTTCATTTCACCTCCACTCTCTACTAGAAATGTTCTCTGGCCAAACCAAATGTCAAGATTCCCAGAAGATCCAGTCTACCCAAAGCCAAGAGCACGTCCCACCTTCCTGTCGCCACTTACCGTCCCCAAAGGCCTATCTAGTGAATATGGTCAGGAAGCTTAAAAATAGCTGAGTGTGTGGTGACAAGCTGTGTAGATTTCATTTGTAAAAAAAAAAAAATATCCTGAGCAAGGAAATAAAACTTTCAGAAGTTTATATTTCCACTGCCCCAGAGTACAGTTCCTACATTTTGCTGCCATAAGCATTCCGGGTACCTAGTAAATGGTGGAAAGGGTAGAGGCCACTCAAAGCTTGGATATGGACTATACAGCGAAAAAAGGACACATATTAACCTGCAGATCAAAAGCACAGTGAGCAGTGACTCGGACATCAGAGATGCTTGACACATGTTAGTACAACCTGCCTTCAGAAGAAAGTATGGCTCTAAGCTTTAGTGTGTTGACACCAAGGGCATTTTTAAATCATAAAATAGGTCCAGACATAGATCAGATCTTCAGTATTTAGCATGCACAATGTCTTTGCTAAGGCCTAACAAAGTCTACAATTACTTATAGTCTTATCATTTCAGGTGATGCTTCATGGCTTGACAATATTTCTACTTCAAGTCTAGGTCGTCTAGGTCCTCATTATCTACACTTTCTGTCCAACTGATTTAGTCATTAAAATCCAGCCTCAGGGGTGGAAAAGATGTCTTAGAGGCTGAAATCTTTACTGCAGAAAGAAAAAAACCAAACAAATAACAAACTGCGTTCAGATCCCAGCAAACCAGAGCACATCTGTAATCACAGTGCTGGAGAGTTAGAGGCAGGGGATCCCTGGAGTATGCTACCTCCCTCATCTAGCCAAATCTTGTTTTAAAACTGAAGGAATAAAGCAACAGAGGAAGGCACTAGACATCAAATTCTTATGCATACACACACACACACACACACACACACACACACACACACACACACACATCTTCATCCTAGAAGCCTGTTTTCTCAGAAACATACTTCCCCACTTCCTTACTGTGGTCATTCTTTTATTATTATAATTATATTTTTATTTTATTGGATATTTTCTTTATTTACGTTTCAAATTTTATCCCCCTTCCCAGTTCTCCCCGAAATTCCCTTTCCCTCCTCCTTTCCTGCTCCTATGAGGGTGTTCTCCCAGCCACCCTCCACTCCTGCCTCCCCACCTTCAAATTCCCCTACACTGGGGCATCGAGCCTTCACAGGACCACAGGGCTCTCCTCTCATTCTTAAGCAACCATCCTGCCATTACTGAACACATGGTAGAGTGTTCCCTCTCAAGATATGCAATTTAGCCATTTTGGTTTTATAGATGCATGCAAGATCTGGCATGGTTAACTACTGCTTATAAGACTAATGAATGAATTAAAGACACCACTGTTTCTGCTACAGAAGAGAAAAAGCCAGAATGCCAGGGTCCTGACTAATTGGATAAATCCAGGTCCCTGTGGACTTGATTTTTATGAAAGTCTCCAAACTATTCTTATTCTTACCATGCCATTACTGATTGCTGTTATGGGGAACTGCTATCAACAGGTGTGGCAGCATGATGACTCAGAGATCAAGGTCTTTTTTTAAATCATAGTTCCTAAATTAGTTGCCACATGGTCTGCACCTGTAATCCCTCTGTGCCTCAGTTACCCATCCTTATTTGAATGGTTTGGGGATTATACCTAACTCATGGGTGCTGTGTGCTAGTGGAAGACATGTGCTGATCAGTGCAAACTATTGCATGCTAGGTACTTCTCCTTGAACCACTATTGCAATACTAACTCAGCTAGATAGCATTAATGTTTTGATACAAAATAGTTCAAACTTAGAAGTATATTTTTTCCAGTCTTTCTGGGTTTAAAATTTAATATGTATTTCCTCTTGTGGTAGCAAAATGCCCAACTATGAATTTTCTTCTGTGGCTCCTGAAAATACTTCCTTGAGATTTTCTCGGCGGCATCATGTGACTAAGGTAACCTGTGGGTTCCAGATAGGAAGTTTTAAGAGCTGAGGCTCCCTGAGTTCTTGTCAGATTTCTGAGTCAGAACTGATGCTAAATATTCTTCATGGGGCATGAGTACAGCTTGGGTAAATATCAAAGCTTGGAAGGTAGAGTAAAAACATTTACAACCAAGTCTGCCTTCTTAATAAGTACTTGGGAGGCAGTCCTAAAGCTGAAAGGCCTACTTTAAGTGCAAAGTGATATTAATCATTAGTTTGAAAGCTGATCTTGCCTGTAGGGTAAGAAATGCCCCAATTTGCATATGTGCTTATGTGTCATCTGGCAGTGATGGTGAGGGTGCCAACTGTTTCAGTTTGAAAGGCGAATGGGTAGAGAGTGAGGCCAGGAGTGTCTGAACCTCAGACTTGCAGAATGGAGACTTGGTCTGGCAAATAAGACTCACCCTTCATCTTGTTAGTGTCCTGTTCAAAAGGAAAAGTTCTTGCTGGACCACCCATAGTGCATGAGTGTGTTAAATGCCTGTATCCTGAGTTGAATCAGGCAAAGCAGGAAAATGTGGTTAGTGTTTTACCAAAGGGTAAGGCAGAGCCATAAATGGGAGAAAAATGAACCCTGAGCTTAGAGACAGAAACCATATACAACATGTCAGGAAGTGACGTCCACTGTGGGTCTGCAAAGTGGCTCCCAGAAGGGAGTGATGAATGAAGTGAGGGCCTGGCAGCTTGAGCACAGCATGCCTACAGCTCTGAGCGGAGTGACCTGGTCTCTAGAAGGCTCCCTTCCGTTCACATCTTCTGAGCCTTTCCAGCTGCATCTCACTTTGTGCTCATCCCATGCTCCTCAGCTTTCTTTCAGCAGAAGGCAGGGTGGTGGGTAGAGAGGAGTCTACCTTCAGAAGAGCATCTAAGTCAGAGGACAGATACCCTCACCAGGGAGCTCAGGGAGCAAGGCATTGCTTAAGATTTGTCATCTGTCTGATCAGTAAAATGAGGAATGGGTTGAAAATGTTCCCTATGTTTTATTCTTAGGTGGCAAATTTTCATAATCTGCAAAACTGGTAAGACATCTCATTCTGTTAACTCAGCAATGTAGGCTCCTCTTTTGTTCTGTACAAATCTATGGGTTGGTTCTGTAAATTGCTGGATACTTTGTAGACGAATCTCTTTTATAATGAACTTTGATTTTAGGTGTTTATTGAAGTATTCCAAGCAGTCCTTTTGGACAAAAAGTTATATATAAAAATCTTTTTTTTTTTTTTTTTTTTTGCTGATGGACACCTACATTTTTTATTAGATATTTTATTTACATTTCAGATGCCATCCCCTTTCCCCATTTCCCCTCCCTAGAAAACCCCTATCCGATGCTCCCTTTTCCTTTTTGCTTTTATACAATTTTTTAAAAATGTTAATCAAAGGCTTTGTAAGTTTGGTATTGCTCAATCAGAAGTGTATTCCAATATACTATCTTTGATTGGTGGAGACACATGAACATCTGCCTCCATGCCCCCTCCTCTTTCTCTCTCTTTCTCTCTCTCATCACCTAGCTTCTCCTCTCCTTCTTCTGCTCCTCTCCTTACTCCTTCTCTTTCTCTTTGTACTCCTTCCCCCTTGGCTCCTCCTACATATCACCCTTCCTGTTAAAATAAAACTTTTCTCTCTAAATACAATTAGAGCATAATTATGCCTATTTGTATCAGTGAGGTACAAGATAGTCCTAATACCCAGTCCATTATTTTGTCAATTAACCAGAACCTCTGTCATCTCTCCTAACTAAAACACTTAGTTCTGAACCTGGCTTTTTTCTTGGCTTTAGAATGAATGTCAGCTGAAAACCATCCACTCAGATCTTTTCTCTCAAAGTAAATAGCCAGGATTGGCTATGAGACTGTAGGTTTTCAACCCCATCAGAAATCCAGGATGACTGAGTTAACTGAAATTATGGGAAGCACAAAGCATAGCTTCTAAAACTTAGCCAATTTATAGAGACCGCTGAACACCTGGACAGTCCTTATACTACAGAACGTTGGAGCATCCAATCTTCAGCCTTCTGGCCCAGGATCATCTGACAGACCTTAGTGATGCAGAATTATTAAGGGCTGATTACTCTGTCTAGGCAGATATAATCAGTCGACTATTCTGCAAGTGTGTCCTTTTCTGGACAGTAATTTGTCTGTATATGGAAAGAGGCAATTCTTGCCTAGTGGCTGTCTCCTCACAGCTGGAGTAACTCCAAAGATGCTCAATTTATTCTTAAAATCCAAGGCAGGAAGCTTTCAGGAGCAAACAGGTCTCTAATCTAAATGAACATTAATATAGAAATGTTTGTAACGTCAATTCTGTGGACTTCTGATGTTTTGAAAACCAACTATTAATGTAAGGTAATCTGGACTGTTGCCTGTTAATTCCTCTCAGCTATTTCTAAATAAAATATAGAAAACACCCTAACAATAAACTCAAAGCCATATATTTGCTATAGTCCCTTAACTCACAGGCTAACCATCTCAAATCAGTTAAAAAAGTTAAAGAAGGACTGGGTCTAAGCCTTGTATTCCTAAATGTGTTATACAGGCACAATGCCCATAAGAGCATCAATATTCATCTCCCTTTTATATCAAAAAGAAGCTCGAACCAATGAAAACCTTAAATTTGAAATCAAAGTAAATTTTGTACCATTTAAGAAATTATAACTTCATCTTGATAATAATTATACAGATTTCTACCAATAGGTTATGGCTATGTAATAAATCCTAGCTAATCCTCCCTGTTCTAACAAAACCACTACTTTTCCCTAGAAAGACAGCCCAATATTAACCACCTTAGTCCCCAAGCCCAGGGAATAGGGGCGTTGACTCTTCATTAACTTCTTCAAGCTGATTATGGGTGTTGAGATATTAGAAGAGGGGTCGGGGGAAGAGTAAATTGACAAGCCTCTGACACTGTGTCTTCACTGCATCCAGATGGAATTCCAGGACATCAGAGGTCTGAGCAGGTCTGCTCAGTTTGCTTGATGATTAGATACACCAAGGCTGTGTATTCTGCAATATACAATTCTCAAAACAAGTTTTAGTATCAAGATAATTTTTCTAGAGGGCTGACATTTTATTAAAGATGTTGGTTCTAACAACTTTTCTCTTTTTTCCCTTTTTAAAAAATTGGTTATATTATTTACATTTCAAATTTTATCCCCTTACCCCACTACCCAGGAACCCCTTATCCCATCCCCCTCCTTTTGCTTCTTTGAGGGTGTGATTTTCCTGTTTCTATGATGCTGTTTCCGTTAACATAAACTGTCTCCTAAATTTCTAAATCCTTCCCTTTGTGTTATTAAATCACCCTTTCTTTCTTTCTTTTTTTCCTTTTTTTCTTTTTTCTTTTTTTCATCTTTTTTTCCCTTAGTCATCAGGGAAATGCAAATCAAAACAACCCTGAGATACTACCTCACACCAGTCAGAATGGCTAAGATAAAAAGTTCAAGTGATGCTGGTGAGGATGTGGAGAAAGAGGAACACTCCTCCATTGTTGGTGGGAATGCAAGCTGGTACAACCACTCTGGAAATCAGTATGGAGGTTCCTCGGAAAATTGGACATAGCACTACCTGAGGACCCAGCTATACCACTCCTGGGCATATACCCAGAAGATGCTCCAACATATAATAAGGACATATGCTCCACTATGTTCATAGCAGCCTTACTTATAATAGTCAGAAGCTGGAAAGAACCCAGATGTCCTTCAACAGAGGAATGAATACAAAAAAATGTGGTACATTTACACACTGGAGTACTACTCAGCTATTAAAAAAATGAATTCAAGAAATTCTTAGGTAAATGGATGGAACTAGAAAATGTAAACCTGAGTGAGTTAACCCAATCACAAAAGAACACACATGGTATTTATTCACTGATAAGCAGATGTTAGCCCAAAAGCTTGGAATAGAAAAGACTCAACCCACAGACCACATGAAGCTCATGAAGAAGGAAGACCAAGAGGGGATGCCTCAGTTCTACTTAG
This sequence comes from Arvicanthis niloticus, assembly GCF_011762505.2. NCBI lineage: Eukaryota > Metazoa > Chordata > Mammalia > Rodentia > Muridae > Arvicanthis > Arvicanthis niloticus. The sequence goes on along the minus strand of NC_047662.1, from coordinate 83,129,834 downwards.
AATGAGAAACAAAAATACTCAAGGGAGCAAATATGGAAACAAAACATGGGACAGAAACTGAAGGAGGGGCCATCTGGAGACCATTCCACCTGGGTATCCATCCCATGTACAGTCACCTAAGCTAGACACTGATGTGGATGGCTGGAAGTGCATGCTGTCAAGAATATGATATAGCTGTCTCCTTAGAGGTCTGCCAGAGACTGACACATTCAGAGGATGATGCTCACAGCTAACCACTGATATGATCAAGGGTTTCCCAATGGAGAAGTTAGAGAGAAACTGAAGGAGCAGAAAGGGTTTGTGACCCCAGGAGGAAAGCAACAATACCAACCAACCAGAGCCCCCCAGGGTTTTAAACCACCAGCCTGGGAGCACATAGGGAGGGACCCATGACTCCAGCGGTATATGTAGGGGAAGATGGCCTTGTCCGGCATAGGTGGGAGAGGAGATTCTTGGTCCCATGAAAAACGAACACAGAGTGTGTGGGGGGAATGTGAGGGTGGGGAGGGGGTAGTGGGGGCAGGGGATAGGTGGGGGCACAGCCTCATAGAAGCATGAGGAGGGGGGATGGGATAGGAGGTTTCTGGGTGGTGGGAGGAAGTGGGGTAAGGGGATAAAATCTGAAATGTGAATCTTTTGTTTTTGTATGCAAGATCTATTTTTAAACAGTTTTTTTGAAAGATTTACACACACACACACACACACACACACACACACACATTGTAGCTGTCTTCAGATAAACCAGAAGAGGACACAGGATCCCATTACAGATGGTTGTGAGCCACCATGCAGGTGCTGGGAATTGAACTCAGGACCTCTGGAAGAGCAGTCACTGTTCTTAACTGCCAACTTCTCTCCAGTCCTGAGATCTATTTCTTTAGTGGAATTTTGCTTTCAGTACATTTTATCTCTTAGAATAAACTTGGGAAAACTAGAAAAATCTTTTACAAATATGGTCAAAACCTACCTAGAGTTTCAGAATAGCAGGATTGATTAACTATAGCTTCAGTTATATCTCTGTAGCAGCTAAACATTTATATGATTTAGCTATTTATATAGTTTTATTTGGTCATCAAAAACCATCTGTGGGGCAGGGGGACAGCTCACTTAGTAAAGCATGATGACATCAATTTCATTTCCAGAACTCATGAGAAAAGAACAAAGGAAAGCATAGTGGTAGGCATCCAGAAAGCTGGCACTGGGGAGGCAGAGACAGGTGGGTCTCTGAGGCTTGCTGGCCTGCAGGCTTAGCCTGCTAACTAAATTTCAGGCTAAAGGAGATCACAAATACAAACAGAAAAGAAAAGACAAGAAAAGAAGGAAGGAAGGAGGAAAGAAGAAAGAAAGAGATAGAAAGGAAGGAAAAAGAAAGAAAGAAACAAAGGAGGGAAGGAATGAAGAAAGAAAGAAAGAAAGAAAGAAAGAAAGAAAGAAAGAAAGAAAGAAAGAAAGAAAGAAAGAAAGAAAGAAAGAAAAGGTGAAAGGTCTATTAGTACCTTGGTACCAAAGGAATGATGATACTCCAGGTTGTCCTTTGACCTCCATGTTTGTCTCAGTTAGGATTTTATTGCTGTGAAGAGACACCGTGATGAAGGCAACTCTTACACATGAAAACATTTAACTGGGGCTGGCATACAGTTTCAGAGGTCTAATTCATTGTCATCATGGCAGGAAGCATGGCAGCATCCAGGTAGACATGGTGCTGAAGAAGGAACTGAAAGTTCTATATTTTGGTCTGATGTCAGAAGAAGGAGACTATCTTCCTCAGGCAGGCAGGAGGAGAGTGGAATTTTCTATTAGACAGACCTGGAGCACAGGAACCCTTGAAGCCTGCCCCTACAGGGATGCATTTCTTCCAACCAGGCCAAAGCTGCTCTAACAATGTTACACCTCCTAGTAGTGCCACTCCCTAGGGGCCAAGCATTCAAACACATGAGTCTATGGGGGTCAAATCTATTCAAACCACCATAATGTACAAATTGAACACATGCCCCCACACATGAGGGTACACAGATAGACATATAAGTAAAAGTCTTGCACTAAGCATTGTCATTATATGTATGTATGTATATATACATATATATATAATTGTAGAAAATACTAATATATATATATATTAGTATTTTCTACAATAAAGTGAGTATTTGTGTAGCAGGGTACCATTTTAAAAACTTAACTTTGTTTTTTCTTCGGAGGAAGAAAGAACCTGAAGTAGTTCTGATCATTTTTGAAGGTATGGTTGGAGAAAATGTTTTGCTCCCTTACAAAGTACAGAAGGAGAAACATTTACTGAGACTCACTGTTAAAAGATGGGGGGCCTCATGGGTCTGTGCCTCCATGGAAGTGGTCTGGAGTCTCCATCAGCTGAGGGGAGTGCCTCAGGCTAGAACAGGGAAGAGTATGTCACCTGCAGGCAGACACTGAGTCAGAATGAATTCTGACAACACACGGCTAGGGTGAGTTGCCCTTGACATTGGATGGGGCTTAGCAAATTGAACTTGTCAGTCTCTGGTAGTGGAAATTCTAGGACATTGTGATCTCAAGCCCAGCACTGGGAGCAGTAGACTGTGCATGTAACCTGAATAAGTAGCAACCTACTGTCATTTCCCTAACTGAATGACAATAATCAGCAAACATTCTGGAAATATCTTGCTTGTTTAAGAAGAATTCCTTGAGCTTTGTGGGCCACATGGTCTCTGTCAAATGACTCAGCTGCGCTGCTGTGGGATGATGATGGACAACAGAATGGATGTGACCATTCCTAACTGTTCCGCTTAAACCAAAACTAACAGGTTAGATGGCCTGTTGATACATGGCTTAGGATATTCATGGGAACAGAGTTACTATGTTAAAATGTATACACGTTTCTAGACTATTCTGTATGTTATCATTATCCTGAAGAAGGAGTACACTGAATCTGTGTATCCTTGCATGAAATACCTGTATCATTTCATAGTCCTCACTGTTACGTATTTCTATTTACTAAAAATCAAACAACCCAAATAAGGATGAATAGTTGCACTATAATTTCCACATGGAAAATCTGAAAACAATGTTTTTTTTCCCCACAAAAGTCCTAAAAGTAAGAAATTGACAAAATTTTCATTAGTGTCTACAACTTTTGATTTTAAATAATATTAATATAATTGAGTAGGTATTCTCTGAGACATGAACTTCAGTTGTGAGTGTGAATGTGTGTGTGTGTGTGTGTGTATGTATGTATGTATGTGGTTATGCTGATAATAACTTCTGAATTCTTCCAAATTAAATGAGGGGATAGTTGGTTAAGTTACCTCATTGGACTATGATGTAGGACCCTCATTAATAACTCTCTCTACCTATATTGAATTCTCTAGGTGATTATGTGAGTTGTGTTGCTTAGCTAATCTGTGCAAGATGTTCAGTTGAATCTGGGTATCCATTTCATTCATCCCATATTTATCTCATAAGAAAATGAATCTTTTCACTTAATCTTTCAGGATACATGAGCATGAGGAGAATATTGGCTAAACATTAATGTCTCTCTTATATTTCCAGTTTTAGCTATTACTAACTACAGAAGCATAATCATCTAATAGTATGTGATCTTTGGAAGCATACAGATCTGATTTGAATCCTATATTTTTTATTGGTCAACTGTAGTCTTAGATGTGTTTTTTTAGTGGTCTTCTATAACACAAAACAAACACAGTGATTTTCTCTACACATTGAGTTAGCAAAGAATGGATCCAAAGATCTGGTTGATCTCAATGAGCAGATTCTAATGTATACCAGGAGATGCTATATAAACCTTGCTCCTCAATTTAATAAGTCAGTAAAAGGTTAGAATCTGTGATTGGGAAGTAGAAGAGAAAAGATAGGATGTGAAGATCCTGTGAGGGGTATCAGGAGAGACTAAAGAAAGAAATAAAAAGACAGGAAAGTGGAGGAGGCTGCCGTGAGAGAAGGACCATGAGGATGTGGCCAGGAAATACAGCAAGTAATAAGGGACATTATGGCTGTGAAATAAGTTAGAATAGCTCCAATCAGCCCAATCTAGGCTTATGACTTATAAATATAATACCTGAATTGTGTGTCTTTTATATGGGCTAGCTAGAACGATTAATTCCTGATACATGCGATTACAAGTCCTGTGTTTTATTCTTGAAGTGAAAACATTTACTGTAACTTAATTGTAGTGCCAGAGAATCTTTCAACATAAAGATCTAGGTAACTAATATGGAATAATTTAAATATTTAAATATTTTAAATATAATGTTCAACTGGAAAAAAAAATATATGCTATAGAAATAAAAGAAAAAAAAATCCTTAACCTAGACAGCTGGAATTAGGTAATGGTTCTTTTATGGGTCAGATGGACCTGAAGTTTTCTAAAATGAAGATATAGGGTATATTTGAGTGAAGGGCAGTGAAATAGATAGCATATACAATAGAACAATTTTTGCATCACAGGAAATGTAAGGAGATGGTGGAGAACAGCCACAGTTGAAGTCAGTTGTAAAGTTTGATCAAAACCATTTTTTTCAAAGCTAGTGAAGACTTTATGCAAGACAATGATATGATTAGTTTTCTATTTCCAGTAAGTCAACAGAGTAGGGGTGCCAGTTAAACTATGGAACTGACAATGAGAAAGAGAAAGAAAATATATGCAAACTGTATTAATTGGGAAATCTGGTGATGTTGAACAAATCCTGTCCGAGAATCTGATCTGAGATCCGGTTGATTGACAGAGTGATTGCTTGATCTTGAAGTGAAAGAGGAACTGGAAAATGTATATTCAACATTTAGAAAGAGACAGGACTCAAACCAGGGAGTTCTGAATTGGAAGTCAGGTTCTCTGGATTCTGAGAACTCTCGCTAAATTCAACTCATTCTTCCTCTTCATGTTTAATGCCCCAATTTCCATCATGAGGATGATGGCCCCAAGGGCACTCCATACAAATGTATCATAGTTTAAGAATTATATACTGTGATTCAAAAGCCATACGTGAAGCCCAAGAACCTGTGTTTTCAAAAGTTTCTAGGAAGGCCTACAAGTTTGGAGACCAATGGACCACAGAGTCCCTGAGATCTTAGGTTGAGAACATCTCTGAATGCACTCTCTCAAAACTCTGTCCTTTTTGTTGGTTCTCAGGTATGACCTGACAAGCAGTATGCCCTCCATAGTTGCTTACAACATGTGCCAGTATCCACAGTGTAACTCCATTGTCCTTTGCCTTCCTCTTCACTCATCACCAAGGGCAGGCTGGCAGCAAAAGCTAAGATAGTATCTGCACTGTGCAAAGCTGCCTCTGGGGGTGATTCTCTTGCCGTGCCTCCTACACTGTGGGCTACAAGTGGTTAACCTTTCTCCAGGCTATCCTATAATAAGTCTATAACATCCCATGGGGATGCAGGCCAGATTTTTATTTCAATGTAGTACTTAATGTGTGAATAAAAAGTCCCATTCTTAAACTCAAAATTTGAGCAGACAGGAACAATCCAAGACCCGAGCATTCTTTCTTTCTCTTATCCACCCCACAACTCTTCTGGGAGGACACGTTACCTACACTGTCTCTTGGTGTTTCCACAGATCCCACTTCCTGATTGAGATGAGCTCAACAGACACTGCATGTAGACACATGGGGAGAAATCATTCGATATGTCTGCAAAACACATCAGTGCTTGGCTGTCAACACTGAGGCTTTAGGTGTTACTTCTTACAACTCGAAAGGAGCATTAATTGCACTGAGACCTCCAGACTGGACCAAGAAGGGGATCCTCTTACACCACACATGAGGACATTTGGCTGGAATGAGACAGCATGGGTCTCTTTCCCTTGTTACAGGGCTATGATCAGTTCTTGGCATGCAGATATAGAAGGGATGTGGAAATCTGGTAGAAATTGCAAAGGCCTGGAATAGAAGACTTATGTTCAGAGATGAAAGGCAGCAGACTCATTTGGCCAGGAGGGATTGTGGGATGGCTTAATTATAACTTCCCACTGCTGCTTACATCTCTGATGAGGATGAGGTAAACCTGCTGCTGGATCCCAAGATCTTGTACAGCAGATACATGTTGCTGTCCTTTATTCTCTCCACTGTGTCTGGGATGGATCTATAAATAAGAGGTCTTTGGGGAAGCTGATTCAGCAACTGTATTCCCTCATCTCCTTACCATGGGAAACAATGAACACTGAGGTCATTCAAACCTGAATTTGAATTTCAGATAAAAACAACTAGAACCCTTGGATAAAGTACTTCAACTTCTGTGTCATAATTATCTTATCAATAAGATAAAGTAGAATATTAATGGCATATGACAGTTTGGAGGAATAAGAGAGAATTATCTAGCATTTATAAAGGTCTTCTTGGTGCAGTTTCATATGTTGAAATGAAAAACTAAGAGAAACTCGTGTGTGTGTGTGTGTGTGTGTGTGTGTGTGTGAGAGAGAGAGAGAGAGAGAGAGTGAGAGAGAGAGAGAGAGCATGCATATGCATGATTTCGTGCAAGTCTGCACATGTGTGATACCCACAACTATTACTACCCTGCTGGTAAAATTTGTTATTCCGCGTGCCTCCCGTGTCGCCCCACGCCCGTGGACAAGAAACACGAGAGACAGTATTTGGGTAGTTACTGCAAAACGAGGACTTTACTTCTTGTCACGGTAAAGCGGAAAGATGTGAAAGGACTGAGACAGGGAAGGATGCGGAAGGGAGCGGAAGGGCTGAGATGCGGAAGGGGCCTAGCTTAAATACACCCTAGAGTGACGTATTCACTTCTGATTGGCTGTTTGCTCACCACCCAATATTACGCCTCGGGATTGGCCAGTGACTTTGGCGGATTTTCTGTCCTTGCAGCTGCGCAGTTACTTGTTTACCACGGGGAAGACACGAGGCCAGCGCCATCTTGGAATGGCACATACTGACTGCGGCTCCCAACAGTTTGCTTGTTTTATTTTTATTCACTTTACCTTTCAATCCTGACCCCCTTCCTCCTCTCCTCCCAGTCCCACACTTTCACATCTTTTCCCCCATTATCCCTCTCCTTCTCCTCAGAGTTGGGGAAATCCCCTTTGAGTACCACTCCACCTTGGGACATCCAGTTGCGGTAGGCCTAGCTGCATTCTCTACCCCTGAGTACTAACTAAACACCCTGAATGCTCCTTGATGTTAAATGTTAAGGTCCCTGGTAACTTTAAACTCTAGTGGAGGAGATGGGTTTTCATCTTGGAGTTGTCTGATGACTATACATTTACAATTTATTTATAATACAATTTATTCATTTACTTAAAAATTTCAAGCATTTTAAACAGCCGTGAAACACTTCCCTCCTACATCTACTATTACCCTTCATGTCCAGAAGCAGTTGCAGCATCAGTTTGAGGCCCCGATATTCTATACCTATTAGTAGATGAAGCCATAGGAACATGTATGGTTACAGGGAATTTTTATATATAGTGTTACATACTAAGTTCATACTGTGTATTGTTAAATAATTTTCTCTCCAGTACCAGGCATGGGTTCCTTCTTGTTTAGAGGTTTCTAAGTCCAATTAAAGAGCTGTTGGTGATGGACAAAATATGAGTGTCACTAATACACTCTTAGGGTTTCCATGCTGTTCTGTTGTTCACTGGTGTGATCTATAGGCATCATAATTGGATAGGACTGTTACTTGTTCCCCACCTTTGGAATTTTGAATGTTGTCTGATGATGCCATAAAAGGAGGTGACACACAGGTCAGTTCCAGATCAAGGGTCTTTAGCTCTGCATCTGAAGTGCATGGTATGAACAAATCTCAATCCTACATAAAGAGGTACAGATAACTAAGGAATGTTGGGGGGGGGGGTAGAAAAAGTCTTTCCCAGGAGAAGAACACACTGATTGGTTGCCTAACACCAAATGGTCAGTGCTGGAAACTTACATAGAAGTAATATTATACAGACTGATCAGATTATATTTTAGGAAAAAAATATATTCCTAAAATATAATATATATATTATATATATTCTATATAAATAATATATATATATATATTCCTAAAATATAACCATGTAACAACAATTAATGAATAAAAAGGGCATGAACTTAAAAGAGAGCAAGGAGGTGTATATGGAAGACTTTGGAGGTAAGAAAAGAAGGGAGAAAATGATGTAATTACATTATAATCTCAAAATAAAAAGTAAAATTTAAAAATAATTTTCTTCATTTTTAAAACTCAATATTTTAGTTTTGATAATTACATAATTTACTTTAAATTTTTTCTCTTGTAATAAATTGGATGAATATATCATAATTTAATTTCCCATTCCCTTCTGAAGACATAAAATTTGTTTCCAATTTTTCTCCATTACAAACAGTGCTAAGGAGTGCATCCAGTTCTCTTGGCACACACAGGACTTTTGTGGTGCACAACCACATGTCCTTGGGCATGCACATTTTAAATTTCACCACTTTCAACCAAATTGCTCTCCCATGTGACTGTACTGATCCACACTCCCACCTGGAGGGGCGGGGACTGTGTTTTAGCACATCCTCACCAACAGGTGATAATAACAATTCTCTTAATACTCATCAAATCCTTTGGTGTGGAATGTTGGCCCATTGTCCCTATTTGCATTTCCATTTTTCCTGGTGTAGATAACGATATTTTCATGTGCTCTTTGGCCTTCTTCAGTGTCTGATTCCATCCTTCTTCAACACTTACTTTGCATTGTTGCTTTCTGAACTGTTAAGGAGTCTAATCTGTGCTCGTTTTCCAAAAATACCTTTCCTAAGCCTATAATTTTTCTCTCTTCAGTAGTTTTATGCAGTGTTTTGTAATGGAGAACATTTCAATACCAGTGCAGTTTTTTTCAATGGTTCCTATAAATCATTGATTTTTGAGAGATAAGATATTGCATTTTTATCCCAAAAATGTAGTCTAACTCCCTACCCCATTTAAAAAAAATGAATTCTCTGAGAATTTAATATATTGTAGTGGAGTTGGCATAGTGATTATATTTTTGGTATTTTGAGAAACCTCTGCATTGGTTTCCCTAACAGCTGTATAATTTCCCACGAACCACATGCAAATGTTCCCTTGATTCTTGTTTACTTTAGTTTTTATCGGATTCCTTAGCTTGAAAGTCTTATGATCTCTAAATATAAAATAATAATTTTCTCATTTTATTTTTGTTTATTTTTATTATCATATTGCATACTTGTGGTATCAAATAGACTAATTAAGTAGGCTTGCCACCTCTCTCTCTCTCTCTCTCTCTCTCTCTCTCTCTCTCTCTCTCTCTCTGTGTGTGTGTGTGTGTGTGTGTGTATCAATCAGAGTTTCTTCATCTTAACTTTTTAGAGAGAGTGTACCACTGAATCTGGAAAGCATTTCATTTAGGCGACTGTATGTGAGATCCCCATATTTTTATCCCACCAGTTTCTGGGCTACAGATAAAATGCCATGCCTAGGTATGATGTAGGTTTTTGGGTTCTGACTGGAGTCCTCATGCACACACAGAAAGCTCTATACTCATTGCCATTCCCAAGGCCATGGAATACTTTTTTGTTTTTCTAATTAAGAAGCAGAATTTTCCATTATCGTTAATTTGGTGAGTTTTAGCATCGACACCTCTGAATTTTACTAGCTGAACTTACTCATCTGTTGAGACATTCCTTCATTTTTTTCTATATGCTCACAGGTTAAACTGCAGTGCCTTATAATTTTCTTCTCCTGGTGAATCAAAAGCTACTTCTTGTGATAAATCCTAGACCTACATGCCTCCTACAAATGATTACTAATAAAGTTGGTATTTTACTGTGTACTGAATACTTTAGTAAATATCACATTGTGTCACAATATGTTTTATGATATTTATCAAGATGATATGGTATAGATGGTACTATTTTCAGAAATTAAAAAAAAATAAACCCTGAACTTATGGGTTTAAGAAACATATGTGGATGTGTGTTAAGGTGATTTCAATTCAGTCCTCTCTGATGCTAACTCTATATTAATATAATATATGCAAATACTTGGTTTCTCTTTGTCCCTTACCAAAGTGCAGAGATCCTCATACCAGTTCTCTAGTCACAGTAACAGCGGCATTCACACCAGCACTGCCTCCAGGTCAGTGTACTCCATGAACTTCAGTGTTCTTAGTCTGACTCATACAAGTCTGTTTACGCCTTATGCTTGGTAGTGTCATCTTTCTTTCTTTTTACATGCAATTAAATACTCACCTCTCCATTGTTGGCCATCTTTCCTGTGCTCTCCAATTCTTTATGCTCAGAATTCTTACACTATAGTTGTTCTTTTTAGGGGTTATTCAACACCCTTTACTTTCACATCAGAAAAAAAAGACAGGTAAAGAGAAACAATTTTAAAAAGAAAAGAAAAATAAATTGTCCAACTATTGTGCCCCATGTGAAAAGTGATGTTGACTCTCTGATACACATGAGGTCTTGACTAATGACTTTTACACTGAGAGAACAGAAGATGACAAGCTGCCTCCAGTGCATCTTTATCCTGGTCCTCTCTAATAGGCAATGTGTCTAATGTCATCAAGTTGTAGCTTCCTTGGCTGGACAGCTGGAAGACAGAACATAAGAGACGAGCTGCCTGCCCACTGGTGAATGTTTTTCTGTTTCTGCAACTTATTTGCTGTCAACTCTCTATTTTCCTTTGTGATATTTAATTGAAATCACAGACTAATGAGTTCCGGCCTGTTGCTTCCTTTGGTTGAAGATCTGATGTTACTGCCAGCATGTCCAAATGAAAAGACAGCAATTTCTGGAGAAACACAAAACTTTATGGCAATCAAAGTTCACCAGAAACTTGTTTATGTGATGCATTCTCAGATTACCTTTTAACAAATTAATTTGCCACTAAATTGATGTTTCCTTCATCAGTAACAATTTTTATTTGACATTTTTTGAACATCTCTGAGAAACCAAATGCAGCCAATGAGTTTAAATTTCTCATTAGAGTTCTGTTCTGTGATAGCACCTGAACCTGTTCCTTAGAGTGAGTTCAGAAAAATTTAGATTATGTTTTTTTACATATTTTCTTTCTTTCTAGGTCAGATGCCATATATTTAAGAATTAACCTCCAATTTCCAACTTGCAATACCTTCTATCCCACATACTATCTTTCTGCACATGCTATTTGAGATGTTTCATTCTAGACCTTTGGCAAGGAGACCGAAGGCAGTTAAAGAAGAGGATATGAATGTCAGTCCTAGACAGGAATGGTTTTGTGCTCTATGACAAGTATTGGCTGAGTTTGACATTGTAGGATCTCATTTTCTATGAAATTTGATAATATGATCAATTCCATATGATTGCTGGGAGAATTTAATGGACACTCATATACATTAAACTTGATGCCCAGGAGAAGTAACTGGTAACAACTACATTCCTGGTTTTCTTCTTGTTTCTGCTATGACAAGCACAGGTCAGGAATAGAAGTTGTACTACTACATGTCTGGCTTTTCCTAATCAAAGCATCGATCCTAAAGGCTATTTATGCAGTTTTCTTATTGCCTCACACACTGGTTTTTGATACTTAGCCCAACTGGTAGACTTTGCTGGAGTTAGCTACATAAAATATTACTTTGTTTCACACAGGGGACTCTTCCAAAAAGTTACTTAATGGCATATTTTATTTTTAGAACTAAATCTTATTTTATAGACATCTAGAGAACGCTTCATTAAAGTGAATAATGAGTTTTGAGTTTTTTGGAGCTGCAGCTGGGGACGTGGAGTTGAGGATTTGTTAATTATGTTTCATCCCTGATGTTGATCCCTAGCTAAACAAACAAGCAAACAAACACACCACACAATACACTCATACAAACCCTCATATATATCACATGGGTACTCTCACACTCACTTACACGTACCACATACCATAGAACATATGCACGCACAAATACACAAACACACACACTTATAGATGCACATATGATATACACTAACACATATAGTCACACCCATGCACATACAAACTCTCTCCTCTCTCTCTCTCTCTCTCTCTCTCTCTCTCTCTCACACACACACACACACACACACACATTTAAACTCTCACAGAAAAAAACAAAACATAGCCACAACAACAACAAAAGGAAGTAAAGCATATTTGTGGAAACTGAAGAACCCTTGGTAGTTCTCATGCTAACACTATCTGCATTGTTATCTGTCTGCACTTAGTCCATCTGCACTGTTTCTTAGAGAGGTGCCCAACCCATGTTCATGTACACAAAGTACTGTGTACAATCTTTGGGTGCAAGATCATCCACTCAAAATATCAAACTAAGAATTTGAATTCATCATGTCTGTTGGACGTCAATTTCTTTACTAATTCTTCATAGTACTGATGATGCTCTTCACGATGCTGGGGAAGAAAAGCAAAAATCAATCTTACCCAGGCATGAACTCTGGGAGCTGCAGTAGTAACTGGTTTGACAAGACATTTTCATTGGTGCAGTGGTGGCACATTCATAGTGGAAGTTATCAACATCTTTCTGACTGATTTTAAATCAAACACCAATTACTATGGTTGGACATGTCAAAGCATCTAGGAGGAGAATCTACTATTACTACTTTGCTAAATGGACATAGCATTGAACCGACTCTTACTGACTTATAATAATTTTACCCATAGACAAATGTATTTTTCAGCCTTCATCAGAGAGACTTCTGTGTATAATAGATGGTGATTAATGTTCACAACCGGCCATGGTATAAGAAATATGAAACTGGAGGACTCTCAGCCCTAAATAGAACATATATATCACACTTCTTCCTCCAAAGGATCCTGGATGATTGGAAAAGAGTGCTCAGGGAGAATGTAAGAGTCAGAGATGATGAATAAGTACAGGGTAACAACGTCTTCTAGACACAGCAGTGAAGCTGCACATGTCAGCTCACATCAGCTGTGTTAGCATGCTCAAGACCCGTGTAAGCCCAAGCCAGAGCAAATCTCAACATGGAGAAGAAATGTAAGTGTGAAGTTTCACTCTTAGTGGCTCCATCAACTATTGCAAATTGTTGGCTGCTGGGAGAGGACAAATCAGTTTTCTATGCCTATAGCATAGAAAGTTAAACCACACTTCTGTGAAAGGCCATATATCCAAATATTTGAACAGCACAATAAATTGATTGTGATGTGCTTGCAGAAAGGAAAACAAAATAAAGGGGTACACAATTGGATGGTGGATAAGGGGTCAAACAGAGAAGAGTTGGGGGAGGGGTTGAATATAATCAAATCAAATTGTATGAAATCACCCCCAAACTCATAAAATTACAAAACCTCTTTACTAATTCTGGTAAAAATACTTTTTCCTGAGAATAGAACACTCAATTTAAGGAAGCAGTGAAAGCTAAGATTTTGGTAGCATTTGCCTTTTTAAAAAACAAAATATATTTTCATGCATTTTAAAATTTTTGCTCTTTAACACTTTTATCATGCATTTTTCTTGAGCTCTCCTATTTTGTTTTATGGAGAACATGGACCTTTGCTCTGTGGCTCGTTTCATTGACATTTTGAAGAAGCTTAATACTTTCCTCTTTCTGGTGGAAGATGAAACGTGGACTGTAGCTGAAAGCCACAAAGCTGAGTATTTATTAAATACACTAATTTCGCTTTCATCTAGCAGCCCAATGTTTCCAGCCATAATCTAATTTCCATTAAAATTTTCCACAGAGAAGGATGGTGGTTCCAAATCTAAAATGCTGAGAGAATCACTTAATGGCTTGTGGTAAGTTTCTATGACTTCATCCAAGATTTGATAATGAATGTTTGGAGAAGACTGGTGGGCAGGCTCCAAGACTCTCAAAATAACCCTGTGGTATACACTTTGGGGTGTGTGGGGTGGGGACGTTTTTGATGGTGTGTTGTGTACGTGTGTGTGTGTGTGAGTACATATGTGCATGCATGAGTCTCTCTCTGTCTCTCTCTCTGTGTATGTGTATTTATATGTGTGTACCTGTACATGCACGGGTGCAGGCAGGTACATATGAATGTGCACATATGGAGCCCAGAAGTCTATGTCAGGTGTTTTCCTTAACCACTATCTACATTGTCTACCTTATTTTTTGAGATAGGATCTATCACTGGATCCAATTTTAGAGCTATGTCCAGGAGGCCACGTAGCTTCAGGGAATTGCTTGTCTCTACCTCCCCAGTTTTGAGTTTATGGCACTCAAGATTTTAAGCAAGTGCAGGATCTGAACTTGGGTTTTAATGTTTTCATAGTAAATAACATATCTACCAACCCATCTCTTAAGGCTTTTTAGATGACTTTTTAAAAATTGTTTTGCTGTGTGTGTTTCTGTGCATGGAGCATGCATGCGGGTGCCCACAGAGAGGATACTTAATACTGTACAGTTGTGAGCTGCTGTGTGTGTTTTGGGATCTGAACATAGGTCATCTTTAAGAGCACCAAAACCTCTTAGCCACTAAACCATTTTTTTTAGCTCCTTGCTCCCCCTTCTTAGGTAAATTTTAGGGTACTCTATTTAATATCTTTGTGATAATTTGTTGTCATTAAGACTAATGCTTTGAGCCTCCTGTCTCATTCTAGTGTTTATGATGTTATAATATTCACTCTAGTCACACATCCTGCAAACAAGTGCTATAATTTATAAGTCAGCAGGAAAAATACTTGGGAACATTTAGTATGTATTAATGAGTCTGTGCATCTATTCAACTTTAATTTAGTATGAATTCATTGTGACTAGTTAATACTGTTTGACAGTCAATTTAAACAAGGATTTGTCTGATGTTAAGTCATAATGTAGGGGGTGATAGCTTAGCAAATAATTGTGATATATTATAATGAGTACTGTGCCATCTGTCAGTAAATATGGGTGGCATTTGTATGAAAAAGAGAGGAAGAGAGCTGATTGATTAAGTTATTCAATTATTATGAAACTTATTATAATGGTAATTACGACTGCCACCACATTCATTATAATTGTCATAAGTATTAGACTCAGTATAATAACCTTGGCATTTTTAATGATGACTTCAATGATAATAAAAGGAGAACTAAAATTTGCATGTATTCATCATCATTTTCAAGACATTATGCAGAGTATATAAAAGTGTTCTTTTATTGAGTCACTCACACAGCTTCCCGTGGCCAATACTATCATCACCATTGTGCAAAGGAAGAGTCTGATGTTAAAGAAATAAAAACATACTCTACTGAAAGGGTTGACAAGACAGTGAAAGTTGGTTGAGGAAATCAGTCTCTGGCAAATGCTTAAGGGATCTAGCCTCCAACTCAGACACACAACTTCCCACATACCCCACATCCATAGGAGAACATAGTGAGGGAGTATGAGACTCCCGGGCCAGGAATGAGAACTTCAGAACATTCTAAAGCCAGTAGGCCAGTAGTCCTGTCCCAATCACCATTTTTTTAAAATTAATTTATGTGTTTATATCCCAAATGCTGCTCCCCCTCCTGGCCCTTCCTTCACCAAGTCCCTCTTCCCTCCCTTCTTTTCTTTTCTTCTGAAAGGGTAGTATATCCACTGGATATTTCCTTACCCTGGCACATCAAGCCTCTGTCAGATTAGGTACATCCTATCCCACTGAGGTCAGACAGAACAGCCATGAAGACTGAGCTGCCTATCTTCTACATATGTGTGGGTAGGGTAGAGGTGGGTTTGATGAGAATCACATTCCAGTCTGTATTTGTTCTTTGGTTAGTGGTTCAGATTCTGAGAGCTCCCAGGGGTCCAGGTTTACTGACTCTGTTGGTTTTTCTTTAAGATGGGACAAATTTCGATTCGAAAGGTTAGTGGGTGGATTGTTGCCCCTATCCTTCCTCCTGGTGACAGAAGTTCTCATCTTACTCTGGGCCTTCAATATTTCTCCCAACTTTTTCAGGTATTTGCTTCTGTTTCCTTCCGCTGCTGGATATAGACACTCAGAGGACAGTTATGTTAGGCTCCTGTCTACAAGAATAATGGAGTATCATTAATAATGTCAGGGATTGATGTTTGCCCATGGGATGGGTTTTGAGTTGGGTTGGGTATTGTTTGTCTTTCCTTCAGTCCTGTTCCATCCCTGCTCTTCTTTAAGATGGGACAAATTTTGATTTGAAAGGTTAGTGGGTGGGTTGTTGTCCTTATCCTTCCTCCTGGTGACAGGAGGTGGACTATAGGTTCCATGTCCCTACTGTTAGGCATCTCCACTAAGGTCATCCACATAGATTTCTGGGAGTCTCCCCTACCCCAGGTCTTTGGGACCATTCTTCTTAAGTACATTTCATCTCTGCACCACCAGGCTAGAAATGAGTTTTTTTTCAAATGCCACAAAAGTCACCCAGGTTGATCTTAACCTGTAAAGAAGAATCACATGCCTAGAGCCATGAACTCTGCTGAAGCCTGTTCCTTCTGAACAGAAAGGACAAAGGCCAACATCCTTGCAATTGTTTCCACTCTCCTTCTCCCTTCCATCTACCATTATCTTTGTTCTCTTTCCCTTCTTCTTTTTTTCACTTTTCTTCTACTCTCCTCTTCCTTCCACTCTCTTCTCATTTCTCTTTTTCTCTCTTTTCCCTCCTTTCCAGTTACTTAATTCTTTTATTCATTTTCTCTGTACCTTGAATTTTAATATTTATTTAATTTCCAATTTTGTATATTATTCTATTCTTGTATTTTGATTTTTCCAAATTCATGAATACTCAATGAAAAATAATGAATGAATTTCAGTCTCAAATAGTGTACAAAGATTAAGCAGAAATACAACAAAGATCTATGGATAGAATCTCCAAGTTAAAAATTTTTAGAAGAAAGAGACCCAGGTTTGAACAAGATGTAAGGTTTTTTAGAAAAAAAATTATGGATAATGTATTCACTACCTGATTAGAAAAATATCATGGATATGATACAAAAGTTATAACTCACATAAGAAACTGACACAACACTGTCAATATATGTTTTCTAAAGAAGATGTTATTAAAAATGGAAATGAAGAGACAGACACTGAGAAAATATTTGCAGTGTATATGGCTGATAAGATTTGTATCTAGAGAACATAAGGCAGCTTCACAACTTAAAGATGAATAGGGCACTAAAGTCATCAGGAAGAATTCACAGATAATTTTAAAAAGACAGCAAACATCTTTGACATATTTCAGAAACAGGCTCAGCATAATTAGATATCATCAAAACATAAACTAAAGCCAGTGGGATGTCCCTGAGTTACCCTTCTGATGACTGTAGTCAAAAAGACAAACAACAAGCTAACATGGCAAGTGGGAATAGATCACATATAATTTTGAATGTCAGTTTGGCAGCAAGACCTATTAAAGACAAGGAAGAGAATGAACAGCCACATAGCCAGAATGACAAAAGAAATTTGTTCCAGAATCCCAGGATAAAGAAGGTTTGATTAACACCATTAACTTCTAGAGAAGTCATGTGAGGCAAAGCTAAAAAAAAGAAAAAAAAAAAGAAAAAATGCACACGCTGTCTGAAAAGTAGGAGGGGAAGAGTGAGGCTTTCAAGTGTAGCTTCTGTGGTGTGGTGTGAGAGAGTCAGATAGAGAGGTCCAGAAATAAATAAAATGAGATATGTAGATTTCTAGAGAACATTCTCAATGAAACAAAGGAAAAGGAAGTGTAAGTTTGAGAAGGAGTTGGGTCTTGAAATGAGACAATAATACATCTGTGTCACCATATTAATGACATCAATGCACACCGAAGGGGGACATAGATGTCGTGACATACTTCAGAAGGAGAAAAGGAACAGAATATAGGGCATAAGGTCTAGATTTTTCATGAAATAAAGACTATTTATGAACACTGAAGAGACAGCTTGGTGGTTATGAGCACTTGCTAGGCTTACAGAGGATCTCAGTTTAGTTTCTAGAACAAGTATCAGGTAGCTTACAACCCCCAATAACCACAGCTTCTGGAGCCTCTTTCTGGCCTCTGTGGGTATACCCATACCCACTCACAGACACAATACATATAACTAATATAAATAAATAGATAAATAAGTATTCCTTATACTCTGTGAAGAAAGGAGGAAGAAGAAATGGGCAAAGATGAAAATATGTCTGTGAGTTTTATAACAGGAAGTTGAAGGGGGTTTGAGCCACGTCTCCTTTATTTCCTGAGAGTCTAAGTCAAATGGCGACTGAGGGAGAATTATGATCATATGCTTGAATGTAGAGAAGACATTTTGACACATGTTACCTCAGAAGAGAAGAAAATACCAAAGATAAAAAGCATAATGGGACTCTTGGTCATTATTAAGGTGCCATTTAAATCTTGAAAACCATGAATAAAGAACTTTCCGAATTCACAGTGACTTTTGTTACTCTTCTGCCACAAAGACCCAGCAATCAATGTCAAGGTTGAGAAGGGTACAAGTGCAGTTCAGTCTGGTTCGTGGTTTCACACAGAACTCACAATGAGATAATTATAAGACAGGAAATACCGGATCTGCAGAGTCATCATCAGTGTGATGGTTCATGAAATCGTAGCTGGATAATGAAGTGTGAGCAGACTGTTCTGAGAGATGAGGAGGAAGGAGCAGAGACTGTAAGCTAGAAGCTCCTAAAAGACCAATGAAATGGTTTGTTGGAGTTAATTGAATTGAGATAAAAAAAATAGCCAAAGTATAGAGAGGGGGAGAATAACAGGAAATTAAAAGGGAAAAGAAGCTGAAAGACCAGGATGATGGAAAGATTATCCAGTGCTGAATTCAGCAAAGCTTTTATACATACATACATACATACATACATACATACATACATACATACACACATACACACACACACATGCAAACATACACACACACGTTTGATGGGTAAAAGGTAGTGTGCTGGTGTTTGTCATCTTGGCACATGTTAAGGCCATCTCAAAAGAGAAAACCTCAAATTAGGGAATATCTCCATAAGATTGTCCTATAGGCAAGTCTGTGAGGCTTTCTTCATGAATAATTGATGTGGAAGGGCCTATCTCACTGTGGATATCCCTGCGCAGGTAGGTGGTCCTGAGTTTTACTTTTTTAAAAAGCAAGCTGAGCAAGCCATAGAGAGCAAACCAGTAAGAAACACTCTTTCATAGTCTCCATGACTATGACTTCAGTTCCTCCCTCCATGTTCCTGTCTTGAGTTCCTGCTCCGACTTCCTCTCATAATGGACTATATACTGTAAGGTGAAATAAATAATTTCCATCCAAGTTGATTTGGCTAGTGTTTTATCACAAAATAGAAAGGACAGTAGAACTGATGGATTATCTTTAAGTAATGATCAAGTGTTATCAGAATGAAATGTCTTTAGATGACCATCACTGCTAACAAGAAATACAGAAATTCATATCTCTAGAATCCATAGGTAAATACCTGGAATAAGTAGAAACTCTCCCAACGACTAGGGAAATCTAATCAGATATCATTATAGGCAAGAAGCACACACAGTCCACTCCTTTAGTAACATGAAAATAGAAAGAACCTTCATCACATGGGTGAGCTGCTTCCTGTCCTCAGTGGGTGAGTGAGGACCATGGAGTATTTCTTGTTCAGTGATACTGACATTAATAGATAGTTAATAAGTAATGGGAAACTTTTCACATAGAAGCCTGGTTTCAGGGATGGTTGGGGAATTCTTAGCCCCCTCCACCAACATCTGTGAACACGTCTCAACCCGAGCAAACAGTGAAGTAGTTAAAAGCTCCAGAATCACACTAGGAGCTGAACCAAGGTTCTGCTCAACACTGCCTGAAGGCTCTTCTCGGAATGCTGTTTTCTTTAAGGGTAAAATTAGTTCTATTATCGTGAGTACTGTTCTCAATTCTCAACGAAGTTTGCATTGGAGTTTACGCTCATCCAACAGCACAATGTAGCTATGAAGTAAATATATACTGCAGAATAATGTTATCATTGCAAATGTAGGAATAGATGATGCTGAGCCTCTGAGAGAAAGCACTTTGTTTAATGAAATAGCCTTTCAGCTAATCTGGGTGCAAGAAAAGGTGAAATATGATCACTTGCTAAATGGAAAAGGTGAACTCATGCAGTGAATAAGACCTTTATTTCTCAGGATGAATCTTTAAACAATATAAAATGTCAAAGAGACTGAGCAACAGAGGATTTCTGTTATCCTTCAGTTAGTCTCCATATACACAATGATTTCTCTTTTCCATTGTTGACAAGAGTGACGTGCTTGGGAAGGAGAGTCTGGGGAGAACACTGTAACCCCTTTTTGCCTTCAGTGTGGCCCATTTCTGATTCTCAGTCTTCTCTGTTCTGATGAGAGTGTTGGGTTCTTACAGCAGGCAGCACTGTGCAGATATACGGGTGCTGCCATGGTTTCCAAGCAGCAAACAAAGTCTCTGTGCATATGGAAACTTTCTTCAATGTTTGGCTCTGATAAGGAGCCCTTCCTTTGCAGCCTCAGAGTCTTTATGTAACTGAGTGTTATTTTATCAATTCTCAAACACCTTTCTCTTCCCCAAAGAAGTAGCTTGCTTGGTGGCCAGAGCTGGAAGTATGGAAGTTAGATTAGACTTAGTAAAATGTAGTTGCTTTGCTGAACCCAGCTTCAACCCTGCACATAACTATCCAAAGTCTGATCAATTCTCTTTATGATCCTTCTATGCAGTGGCTACTTCTGCTCTTCTGGAAATGCTTTTTTTTTTTTTTTTTTTTTTTTTTTTTTTTTTTTGATTCTTTCACTTTTCTTTAGATCCTTATAGTTTGATATTTATCATTTGTTGTTTACAACTTTTATTGTTCTTCTGAACTTCAAAGCTTCGGCCCACACACTTTTGTAAACAACTAGATTAATTAGACTTTGTTGTGAGTCAGCAGGAGGAACATATCAGTATACCTAGCTATTCATCTTTTTTTTTTTTTTATCTGTCTTATGAGTGTGCAGAAGCACCAGCAGGAAAGACTTTGGAACTAGACCTCCAGGGACTGGAGGATATGACTGGGATAGTCATAGGACTATCACAATATATGTGATCTTAATAAAGATGTTTAAATTATTTGTGCCCATGGCTCTCCTCTGGGATGTGGGACTGGACTCACTTGATAAATCTGTTGTAGAGATTAAAATAGTTCACGAACACAAAATATTTAAAGTAGCAACTATTGTGTCTTAAGAGGTATAGGCATCATTGTTATTTATTTAAGGATGCTCCCTACCATGAGAATGACTTCTGAGAGACGAGTGGAGAAGAATACAAATTGTTTTCATGGAGCTGAGATCTCCCAGAAGTGGATGAAGAACCATGTCAGCTGTCCATGGATGAGTCTTAACTTTCTGTGGGTCAGGATTGTGATTTATGATGTTTGTATCTTAAATTGAATAAAAGAGCACTGAGTTTAAGGTGAAACAATCAACACAGACAGAAACTAAGTCTGGGTGCTATAAAAATGTAGCAAGATGGCTCTGAAACCTTTCTAGGCAGACAATTCTCATCTTTGACAGCTGTTTCAATGGCGGCAATAGAAGTTTCTCCTCTGAGTTCTCATGTTCTACTGTTGCATAAAGTCTATATTTTGTGCATGAAAGTGTGAAATATTTATAGACTTAAAGAAAAAAGTTCTCTGATATTGTTCCTTAGGGACTAGAACATAAGTACTCATCTGCAAACTAGATATTAAGAGTTAAGAATCACTGGAAATTTTCAGAGTGCTAGATCAGAATGCCCAGCTGGATGAAGTGTGAAGCTAATTCTGCTGTGATCTCAAATGCCAAGGAGATACCAGCTAATACCTCAACCAATATTTATGATCTATATTTATAACATTTATAATCAAGTAGTTGTATAGATCTCATTGACCAGAGATCTGAGAGTCCAGGACTGTCACCATTCTCTTGTGATATATAAGTCAGTGACCAGGCAGTCTCTTTGCCTTATATTCAGGTGAGGTTGGTAGGTAATATGGAAGTTAACACAGGCTATACCTATGCTCTGTTATTTTGTACTTTTCCTGATGCAGAGGTATTTAGACTCTATGCTGAGAGAGATTGGTATATAACCACACAAAAGAACATGAAATAGATTACATTGAATTTTTTTGTGTGTATGATTTGTCTCATCATATGTTCATATGTATATAGGAGTGTGCGTGTGTGTGTGTGTCTTTCTGTGTGTGTGTGAACATATATGTAGATGTGTATGCTTGCATGTGGAAGTTAGACAGTGATATCAGATGTTAATTCTTAGTTGTCATTTACCTTTTTATGAGACTGGGTTTTCACTGGTTTTCACTTGGTTTTCACCAAGAACCTAGGCTGGCCAGAAAGCTCCAGAGAACTGTTTGTCTTCACTTTACTAATACTACAATTATAAGCAAACCCCAGGACACCTGGTTATTTAAAATATTCATTGATAATTTCATACATGTATACACTATATGTTGACCATACATCCTCCATTCGTTTTACCTCTCTACTTCTCCTGGACTTCTCTCCTTACACACCTCACAAAACTTCATGTCTTCTTATTTTTTATTCTACTGTTTTCAGTAACTCCCCAAATATGGGGCTGCCCATATGTGCATGGGTATAGGGCCATCTACTGGAGCATGGGCAACCTACCAAAAGCCACACCCTAAAGAAAGCTGATTCCCTTCTTCCCAGCTGCTCATCAACTGCCAATAGCTTCTCAACAGGTATGAAACCTCATGAGTCTTTCTTGTATCTTTGCTGCAATATTCCATGGATTAGTTTTGGATAGGAAACCACAGGCATGTCATGTCTTGAAGACACCATTAAACAGTGCTCTTTCCCATCCTCTGCCTCTTTCTGTCCTCTCTTCCAGGATGTCTTCTGGGTCCAACAGAGAGGATATATGGCATAGATATCCCATATAGGGCTAAGTACTCCATAGTCTCTTGTTCTCTGTACTTTAAGAGGCTGTGTCTCTGTTAACCTCAGACTGGTACAAAAAGAAGCTTCTCTTTTGAAAGGTAAGAGGTGCACTGATGTCTGGTGTAAAAAGAATTATATAAAAGATAGTTTGATATTATGCCCAGTAATCAAAATAATAGTAGTAGGTTTTACTCTAGGGCCTGTTGACCTCTTGGGTCACAAGTTTTTGGCCAGGTTAACAGTATCAGGCCATGAGTTCCCTTCTATTGAGTGGGACTTTGACCAAACAGGCAATTTCTTGGTTATACCATAGCCTACATGCCACTCTTGAATCAATGGCATATCTTTCCAGGCTGGTCATTATAGTACCTTTCAAGATTTACAACCATACAATACTGTTAATGGCTTCTCTCTCCAACAGTTTGCATAATACCTTCTGGCACTATGAAAGATAGCAGGGAGGAAGCTCTGGGGATTAAACAGGTTCTGAAGCTTGCAAGGCATATATTGTACTGACTTATCAGATCTTTCTGTGTGTGTGTGTGTGTGTGTGTTATGACAAATCCGTCACTGGACTAGTAGGTTCTGATAACTCAGTACTTGATACTTGGCTTTTTCTAAGAAATTACATTTCTCTGAAGAAAGAGCTTTACAGGAAATTTTGAGAATGACAATGAAGAGCCAGTCTTCTAGACACATATCAACAGAATTGGGTGCTATTTATTCTTTTGGTAATCTTTTTTAGACAATTTTTATTTTTTATAATTATTAAATATAGAAAAAACCATTATCTGCCAAATGAGTTAGGCTGCTACAGTCATGTTAACTCCTGCATGTGGTTTACAATGAATCCTTATGTTCCTTGTATGGAAAATATTGCTTCATTTATTGAGTCTGCCAAATTCTTACAAAAACAGAAAAAGGTGAAGACTCAGGAGAGGTGAAAAAAATAAAAGAAGAAAAATATTCTCTTTGTAGGCATTTGCTGTTGACATTACAACGTTCCTCTCCAAAACAGGGAACTGAAGCTTTAAAACCAGCAATGGTTCATGGTCGGAAGGAATCTGAGCTGGTCTGGAGTAAGCTGGTTCTGGTCCGGGGAGATTACATCACTACAAAGCTTTCCATGAGCCAGTGCAAGCAGAGTCTGCTGGCTTAGTTATTATTGTCTTTTGAAAGAAATTCCACATAACAAATAGGGAAGCTCCTCCAAAACTGTCTGCCTTTGGGCCCCGACCCTGCTCGTGGTGGTAAAGGTAGAAAGCGAAGGTCACTTTCCTTAATGTGTGAGCAGAGAATAGACAATAACTGGAACCCTTGATGGAGAAACCTTCTGGACACTGTAGATGAAGTTCTATTTCCTTCCTCCTGAGGCTGAAATGGGGGAAGCTTGGAGAGCCTCACTCAGGACTGACCTGTATAAAGGGTTTTTGTAAAGGGAAGGCCATTTATCAATGGCAAGACCATTTTAGGAAATGATTTAACTGCAACCCCTCAGCTTCTTTTAGCAACTTTACATCCAACTACATTCTGCCAATAATTTACACACATGCATACTTGTGCTGAACTGCTGGCTTGCTTTTCTTGCTTTAGGGTGGGTGTTCTCTAGATTTCCATATGTATTATTATTATTATTATTTTGTATTTGAGGAATCAGAGAGGAGAAAGGAGATAAACTTAAAAAGAGAAAACTTTATTTTTTTTCATGGATTTAAGCCAATGTTCCAAAGAGTATACTGATGAAATAAAGCAGTTCAAGTGCAAACAAATTGAGTTTGGAAAGGAAAATTCCCTCCACCCAGTGGCAGTTGGAGCTTCCCTTCTGAGTTACTTCTCACTTCCCGGAGGAGCCACGTTTACTTTGCTGAGCAGACTAAATCATTTAAAGTGTCAGCTTCTCCTTGCCACTGCCAGAACTCCATCAAGGAACCCTCCCAAGTCAAAAGGAACTCACCAGGGCCTCAGATTGCCTGAGTCACCCCCTGAGGGCCACATGACCTTAGAATGAGGTTCTCTGTCCTAATTCAGGGCTCCTCAAGCTCAGGGGAAGGCACTTATATTTCCATCCATAAAGATAGATCAGAAGGACTTGATAATACAAGTAGTGTTTTATTGAACATTCCTTGTGTGTGACAAGTACTATGTCAAAAGCTTTACATCCATTAATTTGTGAATTCTTCATAACCACACGATAGAGACAGCTAATATTCTTCTGGCTTTACAGATGAGGCTCCTGAGACTCAGACAAAGAACAATTTGATTAAGGTTGTGGAATAATATAGAGTTTCAAAAGCAGGTGGTCTGGCTTAACTCTTAAATTTGGCTCTTAGTACTCAGCTCTCTACTTTTGGATATGCTGAGAATTTTTACTTGTTCCCATTGAATGTCCTCCTCGGTACTGGAGGGTTTGCTGCAAGATGAGAACCACAGTGGCACGTTGGCTGAGTAGAGGGTTCTGGGCTCAAATAGAACTGAAACTTCAGAAAGTGAACAAGCATACAGATAAACTCATCACTAAAAAGTGACAGTGTGGCCCCAGTCTGGATGTACTGCCAAGGAAAGGAGCAGATCTCAAATAGGCTCAGATAATAGCTGATGAAACACTGAAGGAAAAAAAAACATAAATGTTTATCTAAGGTGTTAAACACAAATACCAACAGGGACTTAAACGTGAATGATGTGAAGACAAGAAAAAGGAGCCTAGAACCAACCAGTATATCAGTGGAAAAGAAAAGGAACTGAGAATACCAATCAATATCTATTCCTCCATGTTTTTTAGACATTAGGTAAAATGTTATTTGGATTTTATTTTTTGACCAATAAAGTAAGATAGAAATGCATGTTTTCTGGGTCAGAAGAATAAACTTGTGGTTGAGACATTTTTTTTTGAATATATGAAACACAGAACTCTGGAAACCTGGAAGAACACAACACACAAAGCCAAAGAAAACAAGGATTTCCCAGAGCAATTACTTGCCCTCAGCTCACCACATTATTTGGAGACATGAACACATTTTTTATTGTATTATGTTGCACGTAGTTTTTTATTCTAGTACCTAGTTTAACTCGACTAATTCTCAGTGGTCAGGAGGAAGAAAATGACCACTTAGTCACTGACAGCCTCATTCGTTGGATGCAGTTTAGGATTATCTGTATGAAGGCTGACAACTATTAGAGATTTCAGTAAGAAAGTAGTTTCTACCCATGACTCAGATGCAGACATATTGATTGGAGCTAAAGTCTGGCAGAAATGGAGATGGGATGCACAGGGAATAGACTCTAATGTTGCCCTTTAGGTTGTGCCTAACTTTCTTTTTATTTATATATTTTTTATTTTATTTTTTATTAGATCTTTCATTTACACTTCAGATGCCATCCCCTTTCCCCTTCCCCCCCTTAGAAAACCCCTATCCCATGCCCCCTTTTCCTTTTTGCATTTATACATTTTTAAAAAAAAATGTTAATCATAGGCTTTATAAGTTTGGTATTGTTCAATCAGAGGTGTAACCCACTGACCAACCTAGATATATCTACTATCTTTGACTGGTGGAGATTCACGAACATCTGCTTCCCTGTCTCCCCCCTCTATCTCTCTTTCATCACCTAGCTTCTCCTCTCCTTCTTCTTCTCCTCTTCTTACTCCTTTTCTTCCTCTCAGTACTCCTCCCACCTTAGCTCCTCCTACACATCACCCTTCCTGTTAAAAGGAAACTTTTCTCTCAAAATACAATTAGAGCATAATTATGCCAATTTGTACCAGTGAGGTACAAGATAGTCCTAATACCCAGTCCATCCTTTTGTTGACCTACCAGCACCTCTGTCATCTCTCCTAACTAAAACATTTAGTTCTGAACCTGGCTTTAGGATGAATGTCAGCTGACGACCGTACACTCAGATCTTTTCTCTCAAGGTAAATAGCTATAAGTTTTCAACTTCGTCAGAAATCCAGAATGACTGAGTTGACTATAATTGTGGGAAGCACAAAGCATAGCTTCTAAAACTTAGCCAATTTATAGAGACCTCTGAACACCTGGACACTCGCTCTACTTCAAAACGTTGGAGCATCTGTTCTTCTGCCTTCTGGCCCAGGATCATCTGACAGACTGTTGACTCTGTATATAGAAAGGTCTCGTGGAAAACTCAACCCATAAAATGACCTGAGTGAATAAAGGGCTTCATCACTGCCAATTTTTTAATGCCAATCATTTTGTTTCATATTAATACTCACCAGTGTGAATGGCTTAAAACTTACCCTAAACCAGCAAGCAAATATTGTTTCTCCACGGAATGAACAGTCAATGCAAAAGAGAGGCAGGTTGGGCTACTGTCTCTGAGAACAGTAGCAACTGTGTAGGAGAACTGAAACTTGGATTCAGTCCTCTTGACTCCAGAGATATAATTTTCATATCACTGACTGCGAAAACTTTTAGGTTGTATTAAACAACTGGCCTCATAAAGAATCTCTTTTACCCTGTTTGTTCACATATCTTCTTTTTGGTATATGTAAGGATAAGTAATGTCTTCCCTTATTATAGGTTTAATGATATTTAGGACCATTGGTTTTTCAGATATGATAAACAAACTTTGTATTTCACAGATAAAAATGTTTCAGGCTTAAGAGGAAATAAAGTAAAGGCTAGCCTAAGGATTTCCTCAGGGAAGAAATATGACCAAGTCAAATCTCCTTGTAAACATATGATGAATTCCAGGATAAATCATCTATGACTGATAAAGTCTTTATCTTTAGGGTATTCTCAGCAGCATGTGCTTTATCAGTACAGGATTACATATGATAAATAAGTCTGGAATCGAAGGACTCTGAGTTGAGTCCAGTAATCTCTGTAATTACTGGAATGTACATTGCAGATATTTGTGATCAAAATAACTGCCTTCAATCTAGATTAGTCAGTCATACCTTCAATAAATGACTTAAAGTATAGTGACTATTGAGAACCATTCCCTACTTTCTGTTGGCCTCAAATAAAGTTTTAACTAGAAAATGACTGGTAGATCTTGATACTTTGTAAGATATTTGATTTTTATCCATCTGCTTTCCCATCTCTATGCTGTCTTCAAAGGATACAGCTTTATCCAAGATCTTGCAATATTTCAGCAATGTAAGCTTTATTCTAAAATTCATTGTCTTCTGTATTACAAATGAGGTTTGAGGTTTACTCTACTAGTTCTTCCTCATCTTCTATATATTTTTAGGTAGCATAGAATGATAAGAAGGATATTACTGCTGCTGGCTGAGATGACAGTGCTGTTGACAACACAGTAATAGAAGCAGTAACTGCCCTTGGTTTCATTCAATATGCCAAATGTGATGACATACAGTACGTAAAAGAAATGTGAACCATATAGATGGAGAGAATGTCATGTTTCATATGAGACAGTAGTACATGCATTTGAATTAAACCTTAGAAAACTCCCCCCTCCCCATTGGGTCTGTAAGTTGGTACTTTCATGTGACTCAACATAATAGCAAATGTCAGATGGTTTAAATGATGTAGCCAAGGAAGACTTCTCAGAGGATCTGAAATTCAAATGGCAAAAGAAGCTGGGATGGTAATAATCAAAATGTGTAGAACAGGTGGCTGGAGAGATGGCACAGCAGTTCAGAACACTGGCTGCTCTTCTACATGATTTTGATTCCAAGAACCTTCATAATGGTTAACTACTCTCTGTCACTCCAGTCCTAAAGGATCCATTGTCCTTTTCTTACTTCTATAGTCAATGCATATAAGTGGTACATAGACTTACATGTAGGCAAAACACCTAAACACATAAAGTAAAATAGTTTTTTTTTAATCAGAAGGGAGAATATACAATGAACAAGAAAAATGCTGTTACAAGGGCTTTGAGGAGAGAATCCCATGAATAACCAAGCACAGAAAGGCTACTGTTAATGCTGAAGAAAGTGGGTGAGATGAGCAAGTCGTACTTGTTCAGGGATGCTGGGTTTTGTAAGCCTGAATAGAATTTGAATTTTAGGTTAATTGAGTTTTCCCAGAGCAGAAGAGGAAAACCATAGATAACACATATCTTTAATGAGTCTCTATCTGTCAAATACAATATGGATTATAGGGTATATAGATGATAATACAGACATCATGTGGGCTCTAAGTATAATGAATCAGGTAAGAGCTAATGGTGGCCTGGTTTAGAGGGAGATCAATGGGAGGAATAACTTGGTAGATGAAGATTGCTTATTGTATGTAGCATGGACGTGCTCTCAAAATGGTGACTTTATGGGAGCCTTCTCAGATTAAAGGAGGCCATGGAAACAGGCAAGTATTTGAATTCACTGTGATACATGACTTGTGTATTTGTCAATAAGATCCTTTAAAATCAGTCTATTATTTAAGGATAGGGTTTACACTGGGTGAATGTGAGTATCTGGTAGGAGATTCTTGTACCTTGCCTTTGGTACAGTGAAAGCTGGAGACCAAATCTTGTATATTCTTCTCTAGAAAATGAAACTGTTTGCAAGTCCAGAGATAATTAGACAAAAGTGTCCCAGCTGCAATGAGCATAAGAGAAGGGCTATGATGGGCAGATTCTTGGCATAGTTTTTCAGGATACACAAAGGTTTGCCCAGTGACCAGGAGAGCAGGGGTCATAGAGAAACACAGGGTAGGAATTAATTGACTGATGGGGAGGAGGGCAAGGAGGAGGAGAGGGAAGGGAGATTGGGGTCTGGGACAGTGCCCAGGCTGCCTTTGTAGACGAGTTCCCTAACAACGCTTTCTCTGGGAAGTCAAGGACTGACTGAAGCTTAATTCAGATTCTCTGAATGTGCCTTAAGGAGACAGACTAAGAAATGATCTGATGAAATGCTCAGGAAGCAAAACTTGGCAAGAGCAAAGTGGCAAATGAGCTAAGAATATGGGGCGCAGACCCTGCCAAGATCCCCTTCCCCAGGACCACCCTTGATGTATCCGGAGAAATCAATCAATTGGGCAGGACTGGATGGCTCCCACAGAAGAACTATGGGGGAACCACTGTGAAGGTTGGGGGTCTTCCATTTACAGACAGGATATGGGGCTCATCAGAGCATTAAGATGGGTCAATGAAGGCTTGGAGTTGATGCTCAATGTCTCTCAATAGCCTGTGGGTGACTCGACAGTGCCAAATGCTATGCTCATTCCTGGATGGTGCCCAGGAAATCACAGCCCTGCCTCCTACTTTGTGTGAAGGCCCTGGAGCAGGAAATGTGACGTGATTTCAATGTCCCACCACACCAAGGAAATTAAGAATCTTGCAGAGTCCTCAAAAATCATTAAGTCCACAAACCCTTCCTCATTCTTGCTCTTAAGCAACATTCAGTCTCTATGCTGCTCTTTCCTTCTTCATAGATTGGGGTATCTTTAGCTGAATGTATTCATTCTTGCATGCAGGCAAACAAATGTTCACCACCTCATCTTGTGAGTTATATATGAGGTCATCTGCAAGATATGTTATAATTATATGTGGGAAATAATCTGACATATATAAATTTTTGACTTATATGTGAATTATTTCCTATACCTTTAAGCAATTTGATAACACATTATTTTATAAAGGTTTTTTTTCAAAAACAAAATAAAGAGTGCTTGACCTATTATGTTTCCATATCTCATACTATTTCCGTGAAGGAGGTTTAACTGTACCCAAGCAAATGAGATGGAGCCGTGCCTGAAGTTACACAGCTGGTTTTGAGAAAAACAAGAACCTGGAGTCTCCAGACTAACAGCTCCCTTGTCCCTGAACACACTGCCTTCATCTTCTGCCATGCCAATGGGTAAAATTAGGGAAACAGGCTTCCCTATTTCTTGTGGTTTTCAGAACATGAGCATAGTCTCTGATCTTCTTTTTGTTTAATTGATCTGAGACAATCACCCATCAGGAAAAATTTTATTTCTTAACATTTCAAGACTCAATGTCCCACTTTGTACTTTGTTATCCAGTATCCTCAGGTCCTCCACGATCACTCATACTAAAGAAAATTCCTGTTTCATGGTACTGACTGTTTCTTTGTTAAATTTCTTTTCCTTACTCTAATGATCCTCATCTAGATAGAGAATTTCTATTTTTCCTTCAAGCTTCTGTAATCTACCTTTGCTCTCAAGTGAGTTGAACAGGGAATATCTGGTTCCACATAACATTTCTACCAACTGGTTTACACAACACTTATTGCTCTCAGGTTCATTCCCTTTCCTATGACTTTCCCTTCCTCTGGTTCAGTGCCTGTCATAGAAAGGAACTTTCTATCTACAGCATCTAAAACAGAATCAGCCTCACAATAAAAGATGCTCAGAAACTATTCAAGCTCTCAACCTTAAATCACAAGCCATATAGACATAGTCACTTGCCTCAACAACTGTTTTTAAGTAACCATTTTCTTACGTCCAGAATAAGGTTCATTGGAGTTTCTATGGTCTTATATGTAATGATATGTATAGATTTTAGAATGTAGTATGAGATTACAAATTTTGAGATATAGATACCCAACTACAAGTCACAGATTATTCCCACATCTTTGCACTCTTTTGAACATGTTTGCCAAGCCATGGATGCCTGTTTTAAATACTATATGAAAGTAAGCCACCTCTTCAATTATAAAACCTAGACTGAGGGTCCATAAAGGTTGTAGCCAACAGACAGGATCATGACCAATGATACAAAGGAGAGCATTGCTCCTCTTAGGATAAGAGGCTACCTTTTATCCTAATCTACCTTTAGGTAGTGATGTATCACTAGATAAATGACATATTGTGTCTCTCTTCTTTATGGTCAAGGGTTAATTCAAAACTCTTCTTTCCTGGGCCCTAAGCAGAGAAGTCCCAAGGAATTCAAAGCAGCCAGCGACAGGAAAGTAAGCCCAGCATCTTAAATCATTCTTAGGCTTAAGGCCTGGTTTTCATTTGGTCCTGAAGGATGTCTTTTCCTCTCATGGACTGTGAGCCAATGTTTCTTTTCCTGCTGATTTATGGACTCATATAAATTAACAAGGGCCTTTCAACTGGGACCAGCAAATCCCAGAGGCATGAATCTTCCATATGTAATTCCTCCCCGAGGAAGCCAGAGTTAGCTCTCAATTACATACGGTGATGGAGACACACGGTGGCTGAAAGGACACAAATGCTGTTTATGCTCAAGATGGAACTGCTGCACAGAGTCGAGGGAAGAAAGCAGTCACATTGAGTCTCACTGAAGCACAAACTCTTTGCTTGTTTGGTGCATTGAAAGAATCCTCATTCTGTCAGCAGTTGCAGTACATGTGGGGTTTTTTTTTTTTTTTTTTTTTTTTTTCAGATGTTTCATGAGAAAAAAAGAGACAAAGGACACTGTCTCCTCTAAAATTTCCCTAGCTATTGTTGAGGCAGCACATCTATAATGGTAATACAATATAATGTTTTCCATTTGTTGGGAAACTGTTTTGACCAATATTTTAGTGACTCGGGAATCCAGGGTCATAATGACAGGAGGAAAAACTGTAAATCACAAAACTAAGTCTGGTATGAACTTTCTTTGATTAATTTCTCCTTTTATTTATTCAAACACTCCAGAATCATTGCCAAGGTCCAGGGCAAACGTTACAGAGAGCAGGTGGCTCCCAGGGACTTTACAACTGTAGTGACTATGTCCCCAGAAGGAGTTCGTCAGCTAGACAGGGATTCAGGGTAATAAGCAGTTGCATGGTCTGAGGTAGAAAATTTACATATGAGTTCTATGACAGCTTCAGTGATTATTTCTTTTTATTGAGGGAAGAGACTGGAGGCTTTAGTGAAAAGGGTTCAGAACCAGGAGTGTGGTAGCCTGGTGTCTACACCCAACTGCTTTACCCATTAGAGGGTGATTTTCAAAGATCACCTCCTCAAAGAGTATTTTCATAGATGCAAAGGGACTTGTTCACCTTGGAAGCAGTACGTGGGCTTAGTAAGAATCATCCACCATGAAGTTCATTTATTCTTTATGCTCCTTACTTCCTTTTTATACCAAATAAGCATTCATTCAGGAATGAATTGATTTCTTCTCCTGTGGCTGCTAGAACAACTTACTAAAGATTTGGTAGATTCAAGCACTAAAAATTATTCCATCTCATTTCTTAGAGAACAAGTGTCAAAAACCAGTATTGCTGAATGGAAATTAAAGTATCAGTGATGTCTCTCTGGACACTCTGGGGAATAATCTATTCATATCTATTAGTTTCTGATATGATAACTTCTATCATTCCAGGCTCTGCTTCTGTGAATATATTACATTGAATTCTATAACTAAACACTCCTTTTACTTCTTCAAAAAAATTTGTGTGTTCATTTAGGGTGACCCAGGAAGAGCAGGATCATCTCCTTATGTTCTAATCATTAGCATTCAGACCTGTAAAACTTTATTTTTACCACATAATGTAATATTCACAGAGCCCTAAGTACTAGACTATGATATTTTTTTGTCATGATTCAAAATACCACATCTTGCATTCATGTACTTGCCTGAAGTTTTAGAGTGGGTAAAGTATTTTCATTTAGAATATCAGGTTTGGAATTAAAAGAAATAAGTTCAGAGTACTGTCTCTTTCATTTGCTAGCTGTGGTTTTGTGCAAGCTACTACAGCTATATTAGTATCTATCTCCCTCCCTCCCTCCTTTCCTCCCTCCCTCCCTCCCTTCCTTCCTCTCTCTTTCCCTCCCTCCCTCCCGCCCTCCATCCCTCCTTCCCTCCCTTCCTCTCTCTTTCCCTCCCTTCCTCTCTCTTTCCCTCCCTCCCTCCGTCCCTCCTTTTGCTATTTTAAAGTACTGGAAGGTAGATACCCTATAAATAAAAGAAGTTCAGTTGGCTGCCTCAGACTTGGAGGCTGAAAGTCCAAGGCTAAGCCTTTGTATCTGTTTGGCCTCTAGCATGAGCACCTCATAGTCCATGGCATCAGAAGATAGGAGTTGTGAAAAAAGATAACATTTAGTGACAAGGAGAAACCAGAAGGCAGACAAGATTTTCTATCATCAGAACCTACTGGGGTCCCATCAGGACCACAGTTACCCTTTCTGAAGGTAGTACTCCTAATACTCTAATTCAGTGCTTCTCAACCTGTAGATTGTGGCCTCTTTGGGGGTCGCATATCCAATATCCTGCATATCAGATATTTACATTACAATTCATAACAGTAGTAAAATCACAGTTCAGAAGCAGCAACAAAAATAATTCTATGGTTGGGGGTCAGCACAAAATGAGAAACTAAATTTTTTTAAAGAAATGTTTTTTTTGATAATTTTTAATAATGAACACCAAATGTGTTAATAAATAGATTTTATGATGGTTTTTCTTCCTTCCATAATTTATTTTTATTATATTCATATTACATCTCAATTACGGCCCCTCCTTCTCTCTTCCTAGTCCTTACAAATCCCTCTTCCCATTAGCCTACCTTTTTCTTAGAGAACAGGAAGACCCTTTGGGTACCACTCCACCCTGGGACATTTAGTCCCTGTAGGACAAAGCACCTCTTTTCCCACTGAGGCCCAACCAGGTAGCCCAGGTAGAGGAAGGGCATCCAATGG
The DNA here is from genome assembly GCF_011762505.2 of Arvicanthis niloticus. Lineage (NCBI taxonomy): Eukaryota > Metazoa > Chordata > Mammalia > Rodentia > Muridae > Arvicanthis > Arvicanthis niloticus. Next base: position 83,095,481 of record NC_047662.1, on the reverse strand, counting down.
CAGTAATAGAGTCATAGATAGCCCCTGTTCTGATAGGGGACCCACATGAAGGTCAAGCTACACATTTGCTACAAATATATGGGGGGCCTAGGTCCAACCTCTGCATGCTTTTTGACTGGTGGTTCAGTCTCTGTGTACCTTTATGAGCCCAAGTTAGTTGACTCTGTAGGTCTTCCTGTCCTTGACCCTCAGGCTTACTCAGTTTTATGCCCAATACTTCCATAAGACTCCTGACCTCCATCTTATGTTTGGCTACTGTATTACAGGGTCACAGCATTAGGAAGGTTGAGAACCACTGCTCTAATTATTTCACATTGAACTTTAATTTGGACTTAAGGGTTCAACTGCCTATTAACCCTGCCACATTGGGGATTAAGCACTCAAAATATAGCCAAACCATAGAAATATGTAAATTACATGTATATATTATGTAGTACAAATAATTCATAGAATTAAATATTTATATAGATACCAGAAAAGTATCAATCTTAGGTTTACACATGGCTTAGAGCCAGAAAATATTGTCTCTGTAACTCTAAAATGCAAAATCTGGTTAAGAAAATATAAAATAAACATTGTCAATGAAATTTATTAAGTTCTATCAACGGGAAAGGTCAGGACTATGGTAATCCAAAGTCAGAACCTATGTCTGTCTGTATCAGGGAAAGAAAATGAGGTTCTGGATAGATATCAAAAAATAAGAGCTAATTGATCCAGAAGATGAAGTGGTCTTAGAAGGGGCAGCATGTACAGAGAAAGGCTGTGATAGTCTACAAAGCTGATTGTACCTGAGAGCATGTGAGTTCTAAGAGATGCAGAAGAACAATGTATACAAGGCCTAGGAACTCACAGCTTCTTTTTTTCAGTCTGGAAGGGACATGTGGTCTTTGCCATTGTATATTTGCACTTAAATCTTGTGCTCGACTGTATATTTCTACTCATCCATAAAGAACATTTTCGTTATTTTTTGAAAAATGGAAGAAACTGAAGGTCATCATGGTAAATAACATAACTCAAACTATGATGTACCAGTATTACATGTTTGTGTGTATGTAATATAGAATAAGATTATAAGATTATGCACCATATAATACCGTATATTATATGCTACATATCATATATTATATGATATATCATGTGGTATATGTTATATACCATATAATTCACACACACACACACACACACACACACACACACACACATATATATCATATAACATTAAAGCATGAGGCAAGTATTTGAAAGCAAAAAAATGACCACCAGGAGGGAGTGGGGAATAAGCAATAATGAGATCATTGTGAGGAAAGCAAACTAGTATATATATATATGAAAATTTTATAATGAAATGTCATATGGTTTTTCAAAAATTAATAAAAAGACACATGCTTTATTAAATGCTCTCTTCTTAGTCTTTTGAAATTCTTATTTTTTTTTTTTCACAATTAGCACCAAGCCATGGAAATTAACTGGCCGATCCTGGTGACAAGAATGGGATTTTAGGCCTTTTGTTCATGAAAAGAAATTTCCATTGCATGACTTTAATCAAAGAGAACACGATCTGAGTCAGATTTCAGAAACTCCAGTCTTAGCTTTTTTTGGGGGGGAAACTGATGTGTGGGAGTTTATGGAGAAACCCTCATAAATGTTGTCTATTCAGGGTGGTCAATGTCTGATCTTAGGCAGAAAGATCAGTCATAGGAAGAGGGCTGGATGTCAGACTTAAGCTACTCAATGAATGGATACAGAGAGAACTGAATGTTAAGAGGCTCAGACAAGTCTACCTTTGAGGTCTGAGGGGAAGTGTTACAGGGCTGTGGTGAGTCAGGGAACCAAGGAGCAAGAGAAGGCTTGGGTGAAGATGAATACTCCCTACTTACAAGGAGTGCTTCAGCTTCTCTTCTCCTCTTCATCATGCTTCTTTCATCCTCTATTCTTTTTCTCATTTCTCATTCTTTACTTCTTCCAACAGAGCTGAGAGAATTGATATAAGCCATTGATATAAGCCATTAGGACAAATAAAGACAGACATAAGACATTACAAAATAGGTCTTTTTAAAAAAATCTGTCTTGCAGGCAGCTTGTAGAGGGTCAAGTTCTTCTGTAGCCCATGGGTCATTCTCCTGAAAATCTGTGTCTTTCATGGAGGCTTTGGTCTGTATTCCCTCCCTCCACCAATGGCTCCAATTACACATTAAACAGATATACATATATTTAACCTGCTTATGTCCCATCCATTCTTTAAGCTATTGAATTGACTTGCATCCAGGAAAAATTTCGTCAGTTTTAAGCATTGTGTCCCCACTCAACTACCATGACCACACACACACACACACACACACACACACACACACACACACACACATCTGTTGTTACCTGTATTTTTCATTTATTTATTCAATAAAATGATTGAATGCTGATTTGTAAATGGCCTTGTCTCCCATTAATTTGTAAGCATCAAGAGACTATATTTTTATTGCTTTGCTCACTCTGACGTCTTTAGAATTTACCTTAGAGTCTGGTCAATAACAAGCTCATTTTTTTTTGAGTGAAATATACATGATTGAATGGATGGTGAATGAATATAGGAGATTGCAATAAATGTATAAAGAGCCATTTAAAAGCATATAGAAAGCTTATGGCAACTTTGGGGAGGCAGTGCCTCTAGGGCCTCTAACATATTCTTCAGTCAGAATGGCAGATTCAATAGAGATGCATTAGGCTAGTTAGGAGTCTATACAAAGAGTCACCAGTTTATAGTTTGTAATCTTTTCCCTGTATAATTTCATGTGATTTATATAGCAATATTGACTCAGACGAATTACTATTATTTCCAACAGTAAATAATGAAGTGACACCATTTGGGGAAATGACACCTCTTTAGAAGGCGTCACTATGATTAAGTCACAGGGTTCATTCTCAACTTCATGTGTAGCTATTCTAAGGCTTATGTATTTTTCTCCATACCTATGTGCCTCTCAAACAAACCAACAGTCACTAAGCACCATGTCTGAGTCAGACCTTGAGTTATGGGCTGTTTGGGCTAGAGAGATAATTTTGATTCTGTGCAGGAAAGCAAATAGGCAGGAGACAGATGGTCACATACCCATTGTGCAAGGAGTTCTGAGGAGGAAAAGCTGTGTTGGCTTAAGATCTGGCTTGGTGTTTGGGAATTAAGGATGCAGAGCCAAACAGGGGCAGTGTACTTTGGAGTTAGTCTCTGGCTAGCCAAGACAGTAGAATGCTTGGGAAATGGCCTCAGAGGCAGACAGGGAGGGCCCTGGCTTTGCCTGCTTAACTGCTGACAGCCTAGCTTTTGGCACTGCCAGCTAACAGCCAAGAATGGCAGAACAGCACTTAGTCTTAAATTGTTCCATGGCCCTTCGCCTTCTTTCCACATGTCTCTCTTTTCCTGGCATATTTTCTTCCTGGACACCCAAATTTGTCCTCATTGCTGATCCTCCATTTTGATGAAAGATCTATTAATGAAGACTTACATTTTCTATAAAGAATCAGAAAAGGAAAATAAATGTGTTAAGAAGAAAAGTCATAGTGACTGTAAGAAGCAAACCCACCTCTCATTACAGAATGCCATTCAATGTGATTCTATCTTTACACGTGTGAGAGGATTCAGAAGTGGGGGATAAAGTATGTCAAAGAAGATGCTAATTGCCTCATTCTGTATGGAGACATAGGGATGGGCTACTGGAGTGGGTTTGCCATTTTATGGGTGTATCTCTGCTTGACAGATATGAATTTTTATCACTTAAATTTCCCTTTATAAACCTGTTAAAAGGGGCATTTCAGGGCCTTTGATTTGGGTTGATAGAGGGCTATTCTGAAATGAAGCAGTCGGAGCATCTAACAACACATACTTTGAATCAGAGATCCAGGTTCAAACATAAGCTCCACTGATTTGCCTTCTTATCATATACCTTGGATAGATGAAGTGATAGCTGTGTTTCATTTCATTATATGGTTATGCAAAGCAGCAGTCACAAACACCAACTTCATAGAGGTAGCTAAAGGAAAAAGACACGATGGTACAGAAAAAAGTGACATGAGGAAAGGACAGGGAATGGAAGCAGAGGGGAGGGAGAGAAAAGGATTGAGATTCTGTACACAGTAGTGGGCATGTATTGAGTATGAGCTTTATAACACATTGCATGGATAATTATGTGAAATAACTATATTAGTTCTTCAATAAGATTAAAAAAATATGAAGTCACAGAGGTTAAGTTATTCATTTCAGGTAACGTGGCTTGCCAGGGACAGGGAAAGGCTTGAAGTTTCTATCAGGCCTTCTATTGGTGCCTTTCTTAATCTTGAGTCACTCTGTGTCACAAAATTTCCAGTTGACATCAGAATTAGATCCTTGGAAGCACGAAGTGCCACAAATAGAAGGCTCTGTCCCTTGGCATATAGAAGTGCCTCACCTAAGGGGGAAAAATGAGAGATGACTTAACAAAAAAAGGAAAAAAAGTGGCACACACTTTCCACAGGAGACATCCAGAGATGGGATAATGGTCCTGTGCAGTTACTTTAAACTTTTCACTTAATATTTTATTCTTATTTCAAGGCTGTGATGAATAAAGAATTGTGTCCTTGAGGTTTGCATAAAGATGTGAATGAAAATCCCTTAGCTTTTAACTAAGGAAACTATCTCACCATATCCAAGTCACTTCTCATTTCTAGACATCTCTCCTCATATGTAATGGAATTTTTAAACTGGTCTATATTCATTACCACTTGGTGTTGCCTGCACAAACACAGGAAAGCCAATGCTGGTGCCTTCTGTATCTTGGAAATCTCTAGTGAACAAAATCTGTAGTGAGAAATTACAGGGATGAAGAAACAGTTTCAGAGAAAGAGGAGGCTTAGTTTACAAAATTAGAGCTTGTTCTGCACAACGAGCAGTTTGAATTTAAATTGATTTCCTAACTTTTGAGCAGTGTCACTCACCAGGCTTTGTGTTACAACACTGCAGAGGCTCCAAGAGTCTCCAAGTGACATGGTAAAGAGGACTGTACCAGGAACAGAACAAATACAACAAAAGGCCTTATGAACTAACTACAGAACCATTTTCTCCTCTTGAATGTTTCAGTTCTGGTGAATATTTTGTCAATGTGAGAAAAAGTGCCCCTCAAAGTGATTATCTTTCATTACAGGAGGTCGAGTAAAACATAGTGCTTCCTAATAACGATTGGGCCAAGACAATGGATGAGAAATCCAAGCTTCTGTATTCTGTGGTCACAGGTATATCCTTCCTGCTGCCTTCCTTGCTCATTCTGGCTTACTGAAATTGGAATTAGAACAACAGAAATTATGCAGGCACTGTGGGTGAATCTTAACAAGAGAATTTATGAGCATTCCAAAAGGAGAATTTGGTTTACAAACTCACTTAAAGATGAGACATTCTCTCCATGAGTCTCAAAAATGCCTGAAAGAAAAAAAGACAGGAGAAATGAAGTCTATATTAAGTGAAAGTAAAAATTGTTAGCAACCTATACCATGAACATGGATATATTTTTATGTAGTATGGTGCGTCTGGCCCATTGAAATGATGCTGAAACTTATTGGAGCTGGAACTGGGTACAGAGATTTTGGAAGTATCGCAAGCCTGAAATGAGCATTCAGCAACACATCAATTAAAAGGAGAATCTAGGTTGCTAGCAGCTCCAGGGAAATGGAGAGATGATGCAGATGGAAACCACTGGTCCAGAGGCAGGGTCTGTTTAATGCTCTTCATGATTTCTTGCAATTTACCCCACAAGTTTGTTCTCTCCACCTAGTCTGACTATGTCTGGAAAAGAGAAACATGAAGAGTAAAGATGGAATTCACTGGTTCATAAATCAAAAGGGTTCTGACATGTGGAGTCTGTGAGGGAGCCAAACTGATCTTCTAAATTCTCAAAACAGAAGGACTAGGCACATGGTCACAGGAATGGAAATGTTAAATTTAGTGAATATGTTTTGGAAAACAACCTCAAAATCAAGATGAATACGATCTTCAAAGAACTTGAGAGAACTTTCCTGGAAGTTTTGCTTCTGCATCCTTCACTCTGTATACATCATTGTTCAGCAAGTACTTTGTCACATTTAAAAAAAATTAGTTAAGCATGGAACAAGTCACTTACTAACAAAATAAATAAATAAATAAATAAAAGCAAAAGCAAAAAGGAATACACAATACTTGAGGATAGTGGATGGGGGTATTTTCCAGTTACTCCAGATTTGAAGGGCCATTAGTCACCTTGATGGCTCTTGCATGAATATAGTAAGCACATAGGCAATAAGGAGACAGGAAACATGATAGTAAAAATTAAGTGATAATAGGTGAGAATAGTTCAAGAAATGACAAAAGAACCCCAAATAAAAGCCATATGGGAAAGTCTTAACACAGAGAAAAAAATCTCAAAAGAAGGTGACACATGTCTTCCATAGGAGGCCATTTCCAGAAATGATACAGAAATTATGAGTGCCTCATTCTTACTTGAGAGGCCTAAGAAGCATAGCAGACTTGGCATTGGGTATTGTATATAAATTCAAATATAAAGCCTTTAACTCTTAGCCATTTACCAATTTCATCTTGCTTTGACCATTTCTTTTATTTATTTATTTATTTATTTATTTATTTGTTTGTTTGTTTATTTCAGATTCCTGTAAATATCTTTGTGCTCAATGCATATCTTTTTAAAATTTGTTCAAGGTTAATATTCTCTAGAGAGATGGGATGCTAAATGTCATGGCTAACTCCCTTATTCCTACTGTGTCTGTCATATCTCCGCTGAACTCTGGCATTCTGCCTTGAACACTACAGACTTATAAAAGGATTTCTTTGCTATAGACATTTTTGGTTGTGGAGGAAGGAGCATGAAGAAGCAATCCAACCACCTGTAGTAAGCTCTTTTGCTGCCATTATTTTCATTATAAAGTAATTTAGATATAAAAATTGAAGTTCCTGTTCTACATCCTCAGAGAAACATGAAAGGCTATTAGATAAAGAGTAGTTTCTACAATATCTGTAAAGGATATTATACCCATTAATTTTATACCCAGAAGAGATAGTTCTAGAAATATTAGGACAATATACTTATATATTTTAAGAACTGAAATTCAATCTACAGAAAGAATAAAAAGTAATAACCTTCCTCAGTAAGCACTGGGCAGAGGAATGTACCTGGGAAGAGACGGAATCAAGAATCTAGGATTTGGATTTGAAGTCATTCCAGAAAGAAATGGATATGAACACTGACTTTAAAAATATATATAGCTAAGGTTAATGAGCAAGTTATTTGTACTTAATAGAAGTGAAACTATAAAGCTTGACAATGAGAACTATTTTCAGTGAGGAAATCTGGAAAAGAAAGGATTCTAGGACTATCTGTGGTTGAAATACACATGGAAAAATGTCAATATGTTATCTGCCTGCTAAATTTAGAAGCTATTAAATAAGTAAAATCTTTATTTTTCAAAGAAAGTTTTTTGTATAGAATGCAGTAACATCTTTAGTTTCATACTGGGTCTCATTTTACATTAAAGTTAATAAAAATTAAAATAGATCTTTATATTTTAAATCCTCTTCTCTGGGGTGACATGAGGATAGGGACTAATGGTATAGATAAGGACATGTGATGATTTTGATAAAATTGTAAAAGATTTATGAAGGCTAGGACTGGTAGAAGCAAGTAGAGAGACTCTTAGGAGCGATAGAAAATACACCAAAGAAGCAACAGGGTGAGTTCATTGAATTGAAGGGAAGGGGAATATACCAAGGTGAAGAAGGAAGTATTCAATGATTGGAAAGCAAGAAGTGAGGAAATGGCATCATACCTTAGCTAAACTAGCCATCAAGAAATCATCCAGGGGCTGGTTAGATGGATCAGTGGATAAGAATACTTGTTGCCAAACCTGTTAGACCTAAGTTAGATCCCAGAATGGCAAATACAGGTATCCGTCTACCTCTCACGTCTCATTTCCTCAACATTGAGGTCCATACATGTGCTAATGTCTCAGCCTTTATGTGGATGTTGGGATCCAGACTTGTTCATGCCAGGCAGTTGTCTTACTGAGTCAGTACTATGGTCTTCATTTTCAAAATTTTAGTTGTATTTTAAGGGTTTTCTTTTTTTCTTTCTTTCTTTCTTTTTTTTTTTTTTTTTTTTTCAGATGGAACTAGAGGGTTTGAATTCCATCTGTTTTCCTTGTCCATGCTTATCTGTGCAGTGCTACTATCTAATACACCTTGAATGACTTCTGCCTATTATGGAGTACTGTCTTCATTCCTTACACTATGCCAAATGTTTCACATGAATTAGGTAAGCCAGTCTTACCAGTCACCATTTCAAGAAGACTTATTAGGAAATTCGGACTAAAGCAGTTGAAGTCCCTATCAAATACCACATGGCTAGTGGGTGGAAGAGTCTATATTTTATTGAAAATAAAACCACCCCTAAAGTGTTACTTTTAGACTATGACTCCAATTCACATGTCCTAAGGAAGGATATTAAAGACTTTTGGGTTTATTTTGTTGTTTTTGGTTTTTTTTTTTTTTTTTTTTTTTTTTTTTTTTTGCAGAAAAGGTTCTGATCCCATTAATTCAAACATTTGTCATCTAACTTTCTCCCAATGATACCACTGGAATCTAGCTTCTATGACACCTTTTTTTTTTTTTTTTTAATCATGACACCAGATACTTCCCACTATGTTTTAATTAATTAAAACATCTAGATGGAATTAATTTTTAAGGTAAAACTCAATTGACTTAACTGATGATTTCATAATAAACTCTTCCCCAGTCTGGATTCTGTAGACAATCCAAATTGCAATGGTCATACAAAATTGCTATGACTGTGTTAATTCCTCTCTCAGTCTCACAAAAAAAAAATTTGCTATGTTTTGCTATTCCAAGAATGTGTGTCTTAGTCAAAGTGCTTAAACAATTTATGACTCTACCTTTACCTGGTAAGTTTTTTTCTGATTTATCACTGATAAGATTAGATTCATTTGCATTTTGATATCTCAATGACATTCAAAATGAGCTGTTTCTTAAACATTGAAACATATAAAAGGATCACATTAATGATAAAATAGCTTCTTGTATATTTTCAATGTAAAGTCTATAACATATTAAAAGGAATAAAGAGGGATGTAGAAAGTAGACAAAACCTAGAAATGGTTAAGGGGACAGCTGACCAATCAATTAGCTAGAATAATTACAGTCAATGCATTTACAAAATAAAACTATATTCTAGGATTTCAAGTGTTTTGCCCCCCTGACTCAACTCTCAATATAACACGTAACTATAGCCTTTGCTCCAGTCAGGTTTACTAAAGAAGCTGATAGACATTAAATCACTTGCTGTAATGTCATGTAACTTTTGAGTCGTTGGGCTGAGATTCAAATAGTGTTTTCTTCTTATTCACCACTGTACTACATTGCCTTCTAGGTATAAAAGAATGTAAAATAGTTGCATCAATAAAGTCTCTGATGTAGAAAAGAATGAAAAAAAAAATGTTCCAATTGCTGCATTTAGGTAGAATATGACAACAGGAGCAGTATCTATCAATGTCCCAGAAGTATGGAACTGAATAGTGGTCCTATCTTTATTTGAGGCACTAAACAGGACTTTCACCTTTGGGATTAAAACAGACCAGTGACTTGGAGCCATTCTGTCCCTTGCAGGTATTTGGAAATGTCTTCAGACATTTTTGTTCATTTAAGCTTTTGAATAGGAGGAGAAGGAGGTGTAACTGGCATCTGGGAGATCAACTGGATGATGCAAATGTCTCTCAGTGTACAGGACAACCCCAAGCAACAACAGCACTGGCTGAAACTGTCAATAATCTTGATCTTGAGCAATCATAGAATGGGTTAAAATTGCTGATCTTGGGGCTTGAGAGATGGCTCAGTAAAGTGTTTTTCATACAATCACGAGGACATGAGTTTAACCACTTTCTCCCCAAACTGACATTAAACACCAAGTTTGGCAAGCCTGTCATCTCAGTGCTGGTGGGGTGAAGACAGGAATATCCTTGACCATCTTGACTGGCTGAATCACTGAACTCCAGCTTAGAGGTTCCATTTCGAACAAATAAACGCATGCCCCTTGTTGAGGAGCTAAAGGCAGTTAATGGTGTGTGTGTGTGTGTGTGTGTGTGTGTGCGTGTTGTATTCTTCAGTGGTTTAGCCATGGTAAGTTTCCTTTTTCAGGTAAATAGCCTCTTACCCATGGTCATGCAAACACCCTTAATGCATGCCCTGGGATACAAAAAGACCAAGATGGATTAGAACTTATGAAGAAGAAAGGGTTTAGTGGTAAGAAAGGATGATAAGAGAGGCAAATGGAGGTACATAGTCAAAGCATATTATATGTATGACATTTTGAAAAAATGTATTAAAAAAAGAAATTTGAAAGCCAATAAAGAGGAGAGCTGTTAGTAAAGAACACAGTGCCAACCATTGGAAGGAAATTGACACAAATTACAGATCTGTACAAAGATTGCATTTTTGTGTTTTAATCAAAGGAAAACAGTCATGCCTAGAGGGACTGAGTCCAGAGTCTTAAAGCATACAAAAAATGAACTTGCTGTGTGGATAGAGGGACTAAAGGAACATATTTTGTGGTGGAGCTAGTCGCTTGGCAAAGAAAGTGCTGACCATAATCATGTCCATGCTAACAGCAACTACTGTGTCTATGGCAGTCATCCCTTGCATGTATATGTTGGCACCTAGCTCTAAAAAATTGGCTTTGAATGTCTGTTAAATGATTACAGCATAGCTGCCTGTCTTTTGTGCTTTATCTATTCTTTTTGTATGAAGAACAAAACAAACAAAAATACGCAAAACAAAACCCAACAATTCAGTGCTTGTTTCAAGTTTTAGAAAGACCATCTATTACTGCTGTATTTAGCATTGCGAGGGAGGAGACTGAATATTTGCTTTCTATAAATTTTCAGAAAGGAAGATATTTTTCACTTCCCCCACTCATTTCATGGTTTCCCACTGACAGCTACATATGTGGGTATCTGGACATATATCTCTGGATACAAGGGGGCCTAAAAGGAACGGGCAGGCCAGTGAATGGGACCATTGATACAGATGTTCCTGGATGGGCAGGCATGATTGCTTTCTGGGGACCAATTCTCCCACAGTGACCTCAGAGTAGGGCACAGCCAGGACATTGGTTTCACCCAGTAATTCCTGGTTGATTCATATTTGGGTCAGCTATGTGGTGGGCAATGTTAGCTGTCGCCCCAGGCTTCCAGGGCAATTTTCCAAGCTTGGATGCCTTAACAATCAAGCACTGTTAGGGAAAGCTGTGGGGAAAAATCTAGGGTGGGTCAGTCCAGGCATGAGTGGGCGAGGAGAGGAAAAAGAAGGAAATAGTTCTGGATTATTGCTATGGCTATTGGAGAAATAAAAGCACACCTAAGAAGAGGAGAGGAAACTCAGCTTCATGCTATTTTCATTCCTCTTAGAATACCATTTAAGTTGTCTAATGTGTTCTGGTCTAATGTGTTTGGTCATAAGTAAGTCCCCATCTCCCTCCCTAGTCCCTTTTGACTGTCTATAAGTCTTCAGGATCTTCAGTCAAGCCATTCTGACTACCTCTTAATTCCTCTGACAAGCCATTTATCTTTCATGCTTTTTGAAAATGCTGTTCTTTTATCCTGGAAATACCTTCTCCTTTTTTTCCCCCCCCCCCCCCTTTAAAGTATATATTTGAAATGTAACTCACAAGCTTCCCAAATGATAACAGATTTCTATTATAAGCTTTCTTAGTAATTCTAAATTTTGTCAATATTATTGTACCCACTGTAATTCTTTGGTTGTGACTAATGTTTTCTCGGGTGTTTGTGAGCTCCACCAGGACCAGTGCACTCTCTAATTAGTCTCAATGCATATTCTAACACCAGGCCCATAATATTGAAGATAGCACTAAATATGAAAAAACAAGGAAAAAAAGAAATAAGTCAGGAAGTATGGGGAGAGGTAGGGCAAAGAATAAGAGGAAGGAAAGGATAGAGTATAAAATCCAATATAAATTATTCATCATATAATTTAGCTTCTAGACATCAACTGTCTATACATCAATAACAGAATTGAAAAGTTAAAGACCAAGTCTCCTAAATAATCTTAACTCTCCAAACTAAAGCTGTGAGTAAGAGAAAAAAGGAAAGAAAGAAAGAAAGTAAGGTAGATAGATAGATAGATAGATAGATAGATAGATAGATAGATGGACATCTATGTATCTAACACAGAGGATCTAGGTTCTGTTCTCAGTATACATATCAGGACAGTGAGGCCAGGAAGGGCAGGGTATAAATATCTGCAACTTCACTTCTAGGAAATCTAATATCCTCTTCAGAGATCTTTGGGTACCATTATGTACTTGGTGCACATACATACAGTCAAGCAAACATATACACCCATAAAGTAAATAGGTATATCTGTGAAGTTTTCTCTGTATATCATACTACATTAGTAGTCAATATCATTCAGAATTCATCATACCAAACATTTGATTATTAAACTAACAGTTAATAGCAAAATAATTATCTAGGATCTATAAGATGTCCAGTGGGCAGAAACACCTGCTGCCAAGTCTGATGATTCTTGGATCCAGGGACCAATGTAATAGAAGGAAAGAAGCAACTGCTATGAATCATCCTATAATCTTCATACACATGCACATGGTAAAAAAAAAAGTGAAAAAAAGAATTATTCAGATTTTATTATTTATGCTTATGCACGTTTGGCCATAAAACAGCAGATGTAGTCAAAATTTAGCTCAATTTTCTCTTTATAAAGTGAATCCCAGAGATATTCAGTGCTTGAATAGTATGTTATAATGTGTCAGTGAAGAAGTCAGGCTGCAGATCCACATCTATAAATAATGTACTATAATAATGTATGGCTTTGTCATTAATATTTTATGGATTCTATAGATAACTTCTTTGGTACAGATCCTTTCTTATTTATTTATTTATTTACACCCCAAACTTGGCTCCCCCTTCTGGTCCTACCTTCACAGAGTCATTTCCTATTCCCTTTATCCTCTGAGGGGCTGCACCCCCCCCCACCCCAGGTATCATCTCCCACTGAGGCCAGATAAGGCAGTCATTGAGAATGAGCTACATATCTGTTAAATATGTACTAGGGGCCCACATGTACCTTATTCTATCCCATATATGTTCTTTAGTTGGTGAGTCAGTCTCTGAGAGTGCCCAGAGGTCCATTGTAGTTGACCTGTTGGTCTTCCTGTGGTCTTCCTATCCCCTTCAGTTTCTTTAATCCTTTCTCCAACTCTTCAGTAAGGGTCCCCAACCTCAATTCAATGTTTGGCTGTAGTTATCTGCATCTGTTTTAGTCAGTTAAAGGGTAGAGCCTCTCATAGGACACTTACACTAGGCTCCTGTCTATAAGCATAACAAAGTATCATTACTAGTGTCAGGGATTGGTGCTTGCCTATGGGATGGGCCTCAAGTTTGGGCAGTTAATGGTTGGCCATTCCTTCCATCTCTGCTCTCTCTTTGCCTTTGCATTGCATTTAGACATGACACATTTAGGATAGAAAGTTTTGTGGGTGGGACCTCCATTGGAGGTTCTGCCCGGCCTCTTCTGGTTCCACACCCACACTGTTAGGCATTTTGGCTAAGGTCACCCACATTAACTCCTGGGAACATCCTCTATCTCAGGTCTCTGCATATTCCTAGAGATTCTCCTCCTATCCCTTGCAGCTGTAGATTTCCATTCATTATCTTGGCCCTCTGGGCCTCTCTCCTGTGTCTCCTCACACCTGATCCTCAGCCCCCATTTCCTTCCCTGTCTTCTCTTTCACTCAGTTGCCTCTCTCCGTCTCCTATGACTATTTTGTTTCCCTTTTTAAATGAGATTCCAGTACTCTTCCTTGTTTTCCTTCATGTTTAACTTCTTTTGATCTGTGGGTGTATCATGTATATTCTATTCTTTATGTTTAATATCAACTTAACAGTAAGTATTTATCTGTTCCATCCATTTCCCTACAAAATTCATTATGTCCTTGTTTTTAACAGCTGGATAGTATTCCATTGTGTAAATAAACCACATTTCCTGTATTCATTTTTGGTTGAGGGATATATGGGTTGCTTCCAGTTTCTGGCGATTACAAATAAGGATGCTATGAACATAGTGGAACACATTTCTATGTGGTATGGTGGAGTATATTTGGGTGTATGTCCAGGAGCAGTGTAGCTGTGTCTTCAGTAGAATTCCTTCCACTCTTCTGAAAAACTTCCAGACTTATTTCCAGAGTGGTTTTACAAGCATGCAATCTCACTAGCAATGGAGGACTGTTCCCCTTGCTCCACAAACTTGCCAGTATGTGCTGTTGCTTGAGTTTTTTTTTTTTTTTTTTTTTTTTTTAATCTTAGCCAGTCTTATTGGTGTTAGGTGGAATCTCAGAGTCATTTTGATTTGTATTTTCTGATGACTAATGATGTTGAGTATTTAAGTGCTTCTTGACAATTTGAGATTCCTCTGTTGAAAATCGTTTAGCTTTGTACCCTAGTTTTTAACTGGGTTATTTGGTTTGTTGGAGTTTAATTTCTTGAGTTATTTACATATTTTGGATATTAGCTCTCTGTCAAGTGTAGTGTTAGTGAAGATTTTTTCCTAACCTGTAGCCTGCCAGTTTGTCCTGTTGACAGTGTCAACAGAGGTTTTTCAGTCTCAAGAAGTCTCATTAATCAACTGTTGATCTTAGTGCCTGAACATTGATGTTCTGTTCAGGAAAATGTCTCTTTACCAATGTATTCAAGGCTATTTACTACTTTCTCTTCTATTAGTATATCTGGTTTTATGTTGAGGTTTTTGATCCACTTGAACTTGAGTTTTGTGCACGGTGATAAATATGGATTTATTTGAATTCCTCTACATGTAGACATCCAGCTAAACCAGTACTGTTGAAGATTCTTTCCTTTTTTTCATTGTGTGGTCTCGCCATCAATGAAATTTGTGTCAATAGGTATTTGGGTTTATTTCTGAATCTTTGATTTTATTCCATTGATCAAAAACATCATTCACTATGAATGGCTTCATAGTTTCTTGGATGCAGGAATGGCTCAATATATGAAAATACATCAATTTAATCCACTATATAACAAAATGAAATAAAAAAATCATATTACATATGTGATCTCTCCAAAGGACATATCTAAACCCAATAAAAGTAATATACACCAAGCAAATAGCTAACATCAAATTAAATAAAGAGAAACTTGATACAGATTCTTGATTCTTTAATCTTCTTACCATAAGTAAAGCAAGAAGGGGAGTGTTTGGTTTTTGAACCCTGCAGTCTTTTAGTCAGAGCCAATGCCATATAGTTACTAAGGAAATTGTGAGCAAGTCTACCCTTAGATTTGGTGTCTTGATAAATGGGGTAAAGTCATTTTTCTAGCAGGTCCTTAATAAACGTTCATTGGATAGAGTGTCTAGCACAAAGCATTATGAATAATAATACACATGTTATTTCTCCAACTTCCCTGACTAGAAGATGGAAGGAGCTGCATTTACAAGTTTCACTATGACTCACCAGAGTAGCCTTCCTCAAATAGGGTATGTTATTTTTACCTCTCTCATATCTACCAGGATTTATCTTTATCTCTGTTGACTGTGCCATGCTGAACAGTACCCTTCCCTAAACCAGAAGCCTTTCTGGAATTTTCTTGTCAGAAGGACTTTAAGTGCACCAGCAGCCAGTTATGGCTTTGGGGAGATAAAGCTGCTTCATTATTTATCTGATTATAAACCTGTTTTTTCCTTGTCAGGCCTAAGGCGTTAGTTTTATGACATAAGTGAAGACTAGACTGTGAGCTGAAACCACTCTTGAAGATGCCCCTCAATTCAAAGAGGAGTCTTTCTTTAAAATAGCAGGAACATTTTTTTTCTACTAAAAAGCTTTTTACTAAAAGAGCCAAGCTCTAGTCCCCTTAGGAAAAGAATAGCTTGTTAAAGGAGTTCATGACAAACACATCCTCTCAGAGGTAAGTTTGGCACCATAGAATTTTGCATTCTTTGGAACAAGACTCTCATTTTCATTCTTTCTTTTTCTTTCTTTGTCCCTTCCTATCTCCTTTCCTTCTTTCTTAGACGTATAGCCAGATGAGTTGGAGCATATTTGAATTCCAGGACCAGGGAAGCTGTGGCAGGAAGATTGATAATATCCATTGGTTTGAGGCCACCCTTAATAAAGAAACAAAGAAAGAAAAAAACAAAGGAAAGATAGAAAGATGATGAAGAATATGATGATGGTAGTGGTGGTGATGAGGAAACTGCACCTGTATTTTTAATAACTAGGAAAAGAAGAATGATTTTGGCAGTTCAAACACATATCTTTCTTTTAAAATTGAGTATTTTATTAATTGCATTATATATATATATATATATATATATATATATATACAGTGAATTTTGTTAATAATCAATCCTACTTCTTCTCTTAACTACTCTCATATACTCTCTCACTTCTCTACACTCATTCAACTTCAGTCCCCCCTTAATTACTTGCTGAGTGTGCTTTGTGCTGACAATATGCAATGGTTGTGGGTTCATCTACTGGAACATGGTTGACTTAACAGCAACCACATTCTTTTAAAAACCTGATGCTCTCCCATAGAAGGTATCAGTTCTTTGTAGCTCCCCAGCTAGGGGTTGGAAGTCATAATCTTATCCATCATCTATGCTAGAATTTTGACTGTTTTGATCTTATACACAAGTTGTGTGGAGGAACCATTGCTGCTGTCAGTTTAGGCATGGTCCTGTCATGTCCAGAAAACACTGGTTTTCCCCAGTTCTCCCAAAGCCTCTGGCTTTTACTGTCTTTCTGCATCCCCCACTACAATGGTCACTATGCCTTACAGGGAGGTGGTGTATCATTGCTTTCACATTTGTTGCTGAATGACCATTCTACACATCTTTAACATACTCTCTTCACTTGTCAGTTTCTGCATTATCCACCATCCTGAATTTAAAGAACTAGAAACTCTTCTGGTAAGGTTTATGATCTGTGTTAATGTATTTTTAGAAATATATTTTTCTAGAAAGCAGTTTGATATGATGTACATTCTGGAAAATAAAAATAGTAGGTTCATCCCTGGAGCCTGTTAGCTTCCCAGTCATGAGCAATTGACAAGACTCACAGTACCAGACATGTGTTTCATCTTGTGGAGGGGCCTAAATATAAACAGCAAGTGGTTTGTTACTGCCATAACATTCGTGCCACTATTGCACCCGTGATCCTATATTGCAATGCCAGTCTCTACTGTAGATTACAAGGTTCACAGCTGGGTGAGACTGCCAATGTCTTTTTCTCCAAAGTACCTACAAATTACCTTCTGTGAAAGCTAGTTAGCAGGCTGGAAGATTCCTGTTTAGTAACAAGTTGGTTTTCCTGTGCCTTGTGACGAAAGTATGGAATTTCATCAGCAGTAGTGACTTATCATCAAGTTTTGGTAACCAACTAAAAGCAATAGCAGTGGCCTGTATTGGTCTGGAGTATCTAGAACACCTGTGATCAAAAAACTGAAGAAGTATCCTAGACATGACACTGTAAGCCATAACTTATTATAATCTTACTAACATCTCCAATCCTTTATGTTTCTCTCTGAAAGTGTGTTTCTAAGTATCTCCCCTGAGATTCATTTTTCTTTCACCTAACCTCTGACCTATCTGCTACTGGAACTGCTGGAGCAGCCCTTGTCCAAATGCAACATCTGGCTGGTGACTTCCAACACAAGCTTGATCAGGCAATGGCTTCTACTACAGACAGCCTTGAATCTCTTCAACAGCAGATACCTTCTTTAGCAGGAGTTGCTCTCCAAAACCCGAGAACTCTGGACTTGTTGACTGCTGAACATGGGGAGACTTGTGTTTTGCTGGGAGAGGAATGTTGCTTTTATGTCAATGTATCTAGGCTGGTAGAACAAGATATACAAATGCTCAAAGAGCTCCAGGGGGGAACCTCCAGGCTCACTATGCGCCCAACACCCATACCCCTTGGTACTCTAATCCCTTGATAGTTTGGATTCTTCCCCTCCTTGGCCCCATACTAGCCATTGGAGCCCTGCTTCTCTTGGCACCCTGCCCCATTCAGTTTCTAAAGCAAGCAGACCAATTGTTTAAGCATTTGTAAACACAGATGCATGCTCAAACCTCTTTCTACAAAGAGAGTCTGTCTTCAAAACCTCAGGGATTATCTAAAGCAATGGATTCTAATGCATGTGTCCAATGGACATTCACCTTAAGGACAAACAACTCATCTACTGCATCAGATGATCTGGTCTCAGCATGCAAAGATGATATGGCCCACGAATAGCTGGACACCTCTCAGGTCTTTGAAGAATATGCAAATATGAGTATTTTAGTTCTCAGATAGAGAAAGCAACACTGTAGGGAGAAAGTGTCCTGTGCCTGTAAACATGAAACCAGCATGAAAACCCTCTCCTGCTTCCTGGTTATCTTAAGCAAATGAAGATAAACCAAAAATGTTTTCAACTATTCTTGATTAGTAGCAAACTATTCAAGAGTTTACTCATAGAGCTTAGCTAATTCTTATGATTATTTTAAGCAGCAACACAGACAAGACAAGAGTATTCCAGAGACACACACATAAGGATTAGGGAATGCCTCTAAGTGGTAGCATGTTAACATCATTTGTTTACATGCCTGAGTATCCAAGTGATTTGTTGTATTACGATTTATCAGATGCTGGGGTTGGAGTTTGACTCTAGCATAAATTTTCCACAATCTGCTCTCTACAGTTTTTCCTTTAGGCAACACTTCCACAATGGTAAAAGCATCAGGTGATGACTTCCATCTGGTGGGTCTCAACTTATTGTTCCTATAATTCATCATTTTATGAAGCTAGCTCTCAACATATTGGGCCCAGCTTGACAAGTCATAGCCTTTTGTGAGACATCATTTTAATTATCTTAGCATCTGAAGGAAGAACTCCACAATTTATCTTTTAGGAAAACACTGGGGGTACACATTTTGAAATTGTGTGTCCAGGACTTTATGTGCAGAATCAAGGTATCATATTATCCAATGTTCCTGGCAAGTTCTGAGACTAAATTTCAGGCTACAAGATGTTTGTTGTTGCTTGCAAAGGTCAAATTTAACCACATTTATTAAATTACAAACTTGCTTGTCTTTTGTCATCAGAAGATGGTCTAAATTAAATAAAGCTTTCTTGTTCTGGTCACAGTGCGGATACAGCTGAGGAACATCTAAAGGAATTAGAGTGGCCAAGAACAATGATCAAAAAACCATAACAAATGGCCCCTGCCCTTACTGGGGGAGCATACTACTTGATACAGCACCAAGATGCAGAATATGTGAAAATTAAAGAAAGACCACTAGCAAACTTGTCTTCAAAAGTAACTAAGCTGTCAGTAGAGGAGTCCTTGTGTTCATATATGGTGATCTTACTCTTCTCTGACCACATTTGCAGTTAAATAGCTTCCAACAGTCCCTTCCATTGCTTAGGTAGTGAGGTGTGTGGGGTCTCAAAGACCACAGGGTTTCCTCACTCTTATCTACTGATTCTCCTGAAACCCCATTTTACTCTCTCTCTTTCTCTCTCTCTCTCTCTCTCTCTCTCTCTCTCTCTCTCTCTCTCTCTCTCTCTCTCTCTCTCACACACACACACACACACACAGAGTATTGATTTTATAACTTCCTTTAGTTATTTTCATTCCTTTTCAAAATGTCCTTTAGCTTGGAACCTTTATTCCAGATGTTCAAATAAGGAACTTATTTGAATCCTTCAGAACTTTGTTTAAGCATCAAAATGTTAGGGAAGTATAAATTTTATGATTTTTTCAGTAAAACTGTTATTAAGGATGATGGCAGTGAGAGTGTAGTGAAGTGGAAGCTTAAGGGTTCTTTGGAAAGACAGTTGTGTTGGATGGCATTTTGCTGGGGCAAACACATGAAGGAGTGTTTTCCTGATTCGGACACAAGTGAAAGGCTAAGGCAGACTCATTAAAGTAATGTTTGGCTGGAGCAGACACAGGTGAAAGGATGTTCTGCTAAAGCAAGCACATGAAAAGACAAGTGATGAAGGATTCTTTGCTAAGTCCACCTTACATTTCTTAGTTGAGTTACATTTGTGAGAACTCCTTAGAGAGAAAGGCACCAAAAAACTTATAGTGGTCTGCTATAGTTTCTTATTTCTTCTTTGGACTCGGTCTGTTTGGTAGAGTGATGTCAGCTGAGAAAGACTCACATGTTGAGGCAAGATGAGTGCTGAGGCAAGACCCATGGAGGACATGTGATATTTGGATGGATACAAATAGGACAGTGGACAGTGCAGGAGGATAATCTTGGCTTGCTTATAGAGCTTTGCTGATCTTGCTTGGTGGAGAGAGAGAGACATAGCCTAGAACTCCTGGCATCTCTCTGGGTCCCTCCTATTGACTCTTGCTGAGGCTAAGGCCTGGCACTGCTAGGTAGTGCCACAACTATTGATCTATGTTTGCTATCTCAACTCTACTGAACTGGACTGCTGGTGTATTTGTGATTGTAAATGGATCTAGCTGCTGATGTTGACCTGTGAACTGAACTGGCGATTTCCAGACAATACAGACTGGAGTTGTTCCAAAGAATCCTTTCTAAACAGATCCATTCCCCTACGTTCCCATATTCTTTTTTCCCCACTACCTCAGGTGGGTGGTGGGCTAAAAGAGAGATTAAAGCATTTAAGAACCATCATTAAAAATAGGCATTGAAAAAATTAAAATTAGTGTGGGAACTCTTTTTCTCTGATGAGGTCTCTCACAGCATTCTGCTTTACAGACCCAGGTAACAGAAAAGAGACACTAACACACACTTGCATGTATACACACAAAATATTGTAATTTCCCCTCTTGAGTACTCTGTCTCTGTATATCTATAAATATTCTGCATTATGTGTTTACTTGCTTTCCACTTACTGTTTATTCTTTGGTAACCCCTTGTTTACTTTTTTAGCTTACTGCTTGTTTTTCTATGTGGACTTAGAAATTCCAATGTGTTAATCATTAGCAACATGTCCCTGTGAAGGACTTGAAATACGACTCATGCTGATGAAAATGGGCTAGATATGTAAAAAACCTTTCACCAAGTCTGAAAATTGTAGTACAAAAAATATTGGAAAATGTTTCATCAATGATATTACAGTGATCACGTTTTGGAATGGAAATGTTCATTGTTATACGAAATCTTATTATACACTTTTCAGCATTTTATCTTTTAAAAGTGGATTTGCTTAATCAAAACTTACGTTTTTGGTTTTCATTCTATATCTTTTGTTTTCTGCACCTAGGAACTGAACCCAGAGCCTCATACATAGTGAGCAAGCACAAAGACACTGTAAGCGACATTTCTAATCCTTGCATCCAAACAACATCACTTGTTGTTTGGATTTCTCTGATCTGGGTCATGAAACTCTTAAGGAGAAGCACAGTTTTGTTCACCACTGCATACAGTTGGTTCTATGGCACTGCTGAAGAAAACTTCTGTGCATAAGGTCAGCGAACTAACAGAGAGTTCCCAAGGAGCAAATCAGGTACTGAGACTAGTAGAGCCACAGTGGGATAAACGGAGCACTACTTTTTTCCTCCCATCAAGACCCCAAAAGACCTTCCAAGGAGGTTGACTACTTTGAAGCTGGAGAAGGGTTGTAGGTAGCTCAAGTTGGATCCTGAAGAGATTTTGTGCCTAGCCTAAGCTGTTTCTTCTCACCAAACTTAACTTTCTGTAGGGACAAATAGCGTGAACTTTGATGAAACCTGGTAAAACTATAATGAGAGGTTATGATGGCCTATCTAGTGAAATTTTATTCTTATTTATTTATTTATTTATTTATTTATTTATTTTTTATGTGCATTTATTTAATTTGTCTGTGGGGGTGACTAAATCAATTTCTACTGGAAGCTTTCATGTCCACAGTCTTGATTCATGGAAGTATGTTTGAACTGCAGATAAATAAGTATCAGATTCATGACAGCAACTGGCTGATGATCTTTACATGACGTTTGTGTGTATGTGTGTGTGTGTGTGTACAGAATATATATATCCATGCACATGTGTGTGTAGTGCATGTTTGGATTTGGGTATACATGCATATATATGTATAGTGAGTGTCTGTGCCTATAATAATAGACGTGAGTATGAATGTACATGAATGTGTGTGTAGGTGTGGAGGTCAGTGCTTGATACTCAGACATTCTCCATCAGAGGCTACCTGCTGAGGTAATGTCTCTCACTGAACATGGTATTTACTGCTTATTATACATGTGGCTTCCAGCAATCTCCAGAGATAGGTCTCTGATTTTCACCCATAGCTCTAGGATTTTAGATTCCTAATTTTTATTTGTATATGTCTGTCATCTGAACTGAGCCTCATTGTTGTGCAGCTCAGCAGGTATTTTGCTAACTAGTTCATCTCCCTTATCCTGATTTATTTCCAATTACATTAATCCAGACAGATAGTCTTACATGATATAGATATTAAGATGTAAAGAAAGAGAAATTTCTTCCAAAAGTAAATATAACAAAAAAGTAAAAAGTCACATTTACTGGACTTTCACATTGCATTAAGGATTAAATGTTATTTATAGCATCTTATTCAAACTCACAGGAAAATAAAAGTTTTGACTATTGAAGATTGTAGATGATGTAGGTCCTTCAGAAAGGGAAATGTATTTGGTCACAGAAGTAAAGGAAGAATTACAACTCAAGTCTGTTTCATTTAGTTTTGCTTCTGTGTTATGATCTATCTTTGATATCATAGACATAAATATGATCCATGACATCGACATGCTATCGTAGCTGTCAAACCCTCATTCGGAAATGTTTCACATACAGAATCTTTAGTTCACTAGGAAAATGTACTTATAACCCCAGAGTTTCTCTTGAGAAATGCTCTCATTTTTGGGCTCCTGCTTTCAGTACTGTATTTCTACTCCCCTCTAAGACTCTGTGAATCAACTGGGCCACCCATGAGCCAGTCCTTTAAGGACTTTCTTTGTACTAGCCATTGTTTTCCTGAAAACCTAATCAAGCCAAGAAACACATATACAAAACAAAAACAGCATCTACTTAGCCTCCAAGGTGCTGAATCAGTCTCCTTTTCCATAGGCTCCAGGAATTTATTCTGATATTTATAAATCCACACATATAAAAGAAGATCTGGTTTTTAACCACATTTCTAATTTGCATTTCTGGGTTTTCAAAAAATATATTTGCTATTCTTTCCTTCACTCTTGTACTTTGAGTACGGGTCAGTTCTTTCAGAATGGGCTTGAATGCTTACCTGTAAGGGGTTTTCTTGCTCCCTAAGACTATTTTTCAAGGGTATGATTTATATCAGAGGATATTTCCTTAGAGATGCTTTTACAGGTATGAGTGTGGCCCCAGGCAGAGTATGAAATGGTCATTGCCTTAAGAAATTTGCTGTCTGTATCATGTACAGCTTACACATGTACGCCAAGCAAATTAATACAGCATATTAAAAGCCCACTTATAGATTTTTCATGTGCTTCTTATCTAGACAGATCACATTCCAGGTTTCACTCACAACATCTGGTGTAAAGAAAATAAGAAGACAATTATGGTTTGGGACTCATGAGAATTTAATTTAATTTTAATTTTTACATGTATGTAGCCATAGGCGTTTGTTCCCTCATCTCAGTTCATCAAATAACAACTTTGGAACTTTTTATTTATGAATAAATACCTAGACCAAAAGCTTTGGCGTTTTTCCTCATTAGCTTATAACTAAGTTAAACCATTCATTCTGGTCTATGAGTGACATGTGACTGTTTACCTCTTCTGTCTCCTCAGAGTTAGGGCAAACATCTTCCTGGGCCTAACTCTATCCCAGTGTTCCTCTGTCCCTACTGGAGATCCTACCTCCGATTTCCTGCCTCAGCTAATAGGCCATCAGCATTTATTGGCAGGTGATGCTTCCATATAGTTCATAAGAGAGTCTCTCTACACATGTATACAATATATTTTGCTCAAATCTAACACCCATCCCTTTCCCTCCAATTTCTTCTCTATTCTCCATATCACTTTTCTGTCTCAACTTCATGTGACTTTTTTTTTTTTTGAACCCACTGAATCCTCTTTGTTACTCGTTACTAGTTACTTAGTTACCGGTATTCATATGGGTATAGCATGACACACTGAAACATGGGTAAGCCTTCCAGGGAACACCCCTCTGACGAAAATTGATCTCCACGCCCAGTAGCCATCATCCCAATAGCTCCTCAGAGAAGGGTGGGACTTTATGACTTCCTTCACTGTCTACTCTTAGACTTTGTCTAGATTTTCTTGTGCAGGTCTTTTGCATCCAGACACAGCTTCTGTAAGTTCACATGTACAACAGCCCTCTCAAATCCAGAAAACACTGTC
The DNA here is from genome assembly GCF_011762505.2 of Arvicanthis niloticus. Taxonomy (NCBI): domain Eukaryota; kingdom Metazoa; phylum Chordata; class Mammalia; order Rodentia; family Muridae; genus Arvicanthis; species Arvicanthis niloticus. Next base: position 83,071,039 of record NC_047662.1, on the reverse strand, counting down.
ATCTATTTTGCTTGACTCTAGCCATCATTCTAATCCTTCTTCCATTATGATTCCTGGGAGGGAGGGTTTTTTATATAGATGTCTTATTTAGGATTGCATATACTTGAGATCTATCACATGTTGATCTGTCATAGGCCCCTGCATTAACTAACACATATTGCAAAATGAAGCTGTCTGATGAGAATTGCAAGAAATACTAATATATGGGTAAAGAATAGGAGTTTTTTTCGTTTTATTTTTTGATTTTTTTTTTTAACAGAGCAGTTTAATACTACACAGTAGTAGACCTTTTCTAGGACTCATGGCCTACCCAACCATTAGCTATTGACCAAGTAATGATACCATACCAAGATTAGTTCTGTCCTGTGGATGTGGCTTTAAACTCAACCATAAAACACTTGGTGCCATTATTGCACAAGTTGGGTTATCTCTTCCGAGCCAGATTTTATTATCGGTTACAGATTCACAGCTGGTTAAAACTGTTGATGACATTTCTCTTATAGTAGTGACTGTTGGATTTTAATATGTTAATTATCTTTGGTATTTGATTTTAGTGATGGAAAACTCACAAACATGCATCTCTAAACAGTGAAACAAGAATAACAGTCTATAATTCCTTCAAGCTGTGCTAGGAAGTAGAGTTTATAAACCCACTTAATACAGCATCTGCACAATGCCTGCTCTTACTGACCAAAGAAGGCAAGAACTGTAGGTGTGGGGTCAGAATTCTTACTGCTGTATTCTGTGCTTATGTAGGAAATGGTGAATAGCCACTTAAATGGGCACCAGAACATTCAATAAAGCTATCATCTTTGTTTCATTTGGTTGGCTTAAATCTGATAATTGTCTCTTAATGGAGAACTAAGCCAAATGTTACCATTATTTTCCTGTAGACTAAATGATCCTTCTTAGACAAAAATCTTTCAGTTACACTTCATGTGTAACCATTTGGCTTATTCCCCAAAGCCCACAAGAAATCTATAAAACCAAATATTTGAATGTGAACCAGAATGAGAATTCAGAAGTATTGAAGGAACTAAAGGAGATGACAACCCCATAGGAAGACCAACAGTGTCAACTAGCCTGGACTCAGAGGCAAAGCCACCAAAGAGTATACCTGGGTTGATCTGAGGCCTCCTGTGCACCTGTGTAGCAGAGTACTGCCTTGTCTGGCCTCAGTGGGAGAGGATGCACCTAATTCTGTAGGCTTGAAACCTCAGGGATGGGGATGCCCAGGAAGGTACTCTCTCAGAGGAGGAGGGAGAATGGAGGGAGAAGAGAGGGAAGAACTCTGTGAGGGGGGAACTAGGAGAAGGGCAACATTTTGGATGTAAATAAATAAAATAACTGACTAATAAAAGAGTAAGAAAATAAAAAGGAGGACTTTATGTGACACTTGATCTTCAAACAACTTAGCTTCTCCCTTATAGCACATCTCTCAGCAGGAGCTACAAAAATCATATTTAATCAAGTTTGCTTCAAAAGCTATCCAATTTCCTTTAGGGCTCTGGCGAGCATCCCTGGGCAGGATGTCCCCTGCTGACATGTTGTGGCCACAGCTTCTCCAAGCCCTGACATCAGCAGTTGCTGGTTTTTGAGCTCTTACTAATGTGCCAGTCTGTCTACTGAGTGCAATTAATCTACATGGAGGGAGCATGAGTTTGAAATTAATCTCTGATGCAAAAGCAAGGAAATTGAAGCTTGGTTATTTTTCCAAACTCAAAGTAGAACAAGTGAGAGAATTGGGATTCAGCCATCTCTTTAATTCCAACATCTGAGAGTTGTTTTCTTTTTAGTCAAACTTTTTTATGTTAAGAAGCATCATGTTCTTTAACTAAAATAATTAGAGTAAATTCTCCCAAAGGGTCTATGACTTCCCTAGCCACAGGGTCTCAGTCAGGTTTACAGTACTAGGCATGGGTTCCAGATATCAATCAGAAAGCACTTGTTACATCTATAGCATGTCTACACAGGATTAAACCAGTCACAAATCTAGCACAGATGGAGGGTACAGCTCGTGCAGCCCTGTGTTCAATGGAGGGAAGGTGCCTCTGTTATGTTACCAGTGCTCCAGTGTGTATGGCCCTATACCCACGCACATAGGGACAGCTCCAGAGTATGGTTATATACCATGCACAGAGGAACAGCACTGATCAAACTCAGTGCACTGTGAATCAAAATCATGAAGTTGAGGTGGTCGGGGGGGGGGGGGATGATAGGGCTTGGAATCTAGAAGGGCTGGAATTAGTATGCCTGCAGGAGGAGTTGACATGAACATTGTACACATTGTGAAATTCTCAAAGAATTTCAAATGAATACTATTTTAAGGAGGGGAAGAGAAAGGTATAGAGATAATTGTGAGTCAGCTTGAACCAAAAATTAAAAGAAGTAAAAAGAGAGCACCTGGCCTTTATCTACATGTCCTAAAACCCCTAGTGATAAGTGCCACAGCTTTAGCTAATCATGATAAAATTTTCTACTAGAACTTGAAAGCCTATGATGAACTAAAAGCCTTTTATTCAGCTGACATGCCAAACAGCAACCTCTCAAAGTGAATTACATAGATTCACAAATGTGGTAGTTATACTTTGCTTCTCAAGATCTCACAGTCCAAACAGAGACAAAACAATGCTGTAACCATTGTGATGAGAGGCGGAGAATGGTGAGCCTCAAAGGTAGGAATCAGAGAAGAAGAGGACATGTAAGAGTGTGTTTCAAAGGAGCACAGAGTAGGCAGTGGTTCATATTACTTGCTATGTCATCCAGCTCTGGAATACCATAGGATATTATTTTCCTCATTCTTGACAGTGATTAAGCTTCTACAATGTGTTTTCCTGTGTCATTTGCTGCTACCTGTTAATAGCCCTACAGTTCAAGCAGTATGCATAGAGAAGTATAGTAGAGATTTAGCTGAAATGACATAGATCAGGCTAGGAAGTGGCTAGCCTAAATTTTACTTGCATCTCAGTGGACAGCAACATGGTCCCAAGAGAAAAGAAGAGGTTGGGAAATGCCTTCTTCCTGTATGACTTGGAAGGGGAAAAGGTGTCATAGTTCACATAGCTCTGTTTCTGGCACAAAGAATGTTGACATAATTATTATGGAATGGTACTAACTAAAGCATGTCAGTAGATAGCAGGGCAAAGACAGTGTAGGGAAGATTCAATCAACAATTTGATTCAAAGAATGTTGTTTTCAGGAAAAATAGCTGATGGGAGATAAGGTAAGGTCATATATGACAGTCATTTCCTGAAATTGGCATTCCTAAATATTGGTAGGAAAAATGTTTGGAATGGTTTGAGTCAAATGAGTTAAATAAATTTAGGAGAACGTGAGTTTTCAAATTGTAATTGTTTGAGCAGGAGTTTTTTCTTTTCTTTAAGAGTTTGAAAGAACAGATAATATGCTGATTATGATGAAACTTTCTGGGGGTCGTTACAGGTGTTCTAGGCAGCCCATGCTAGCCAAATGCTAGAATTATAGGAGTGGGTGTCAAAGATAGGCTTTCTAATATATCTTTTTGATTATATAACAAAACTCCTTTCATACATTATAAGAATTTTTGTTTCTTTCTATTTAATTTGATCCTGGCTATTGGCTTGCTATATATTCCTTTTATTATATTTAGGTATGTGCCTTGAATTCCTGGTCTCTCCAAGGCTTTTAAAATGAAGGGGTTTTAGATTTTTCGAAGGCTTTTTCAGCATCTAATGAGATGTTCATATGATTTTTGTCTTTGAGTCTGTTTAAATAATATATATGTATATATATACATATATATGTGTATGTATGTATATATATATATATATATATATATATATATATATATATATATATATATAAATTTGTATACTGAACCATTTCTTCATTCCTGGGATGAAGCCTATTTATCACGGTGGATGATGTTTTTGATGTGTTCTAGAATTCACTTTGGGAGAATTTTATTGAATATTTTTGCATTGATGCTCATAAGTAAAATTGTTCTGAAGTTCTCTTTGTTGGGTCTTTGTGTAGTTTGGTATCAGGGTAACTATGCCCTCATATAATGAATTAGGTTGTGTTCCTTCTGTTTCAATTTTGTGGAATTGTTTCAGGAGTGTCTGGTAGAATTCTGCTGCACTAAAACCATCTGTTTGGCTCTGGGGTTTTTGTTGTTGTTATTGTTGTTGAGAGGTTTCTAATGACTGGTTCTATTTTCTTAGGAGTTATGGAACTGTTTTGATAGTTTACCTAATCTTGATTTAACTTTAAGTATGTGGTATCTGTTTAGAAAATAATCTATTTCACTTAGATTTTCCAGTTTTGTGAGTATAGGTTTTTGAAGTAAGACCTGATGATTTTTGAAATTCCTTAGTCCCCATTTTCATTTCTGGTTTTGTTTCTGGTTTTGGGTACTATTTCTTTGTCTTTTAGTTAGCTTGGGTAAGGGTGTGTGTATCTTGTTGATTTTCTCAAAGAACCAGCTCTTGGTTTTGTTGATTCTTTGTATTATTCTCTTTCTTTGTAACTGGTTGATTTCAGTCCTGAGTTTGAATATTTCCTTCAGTCTACTCCTCTTGGGCTTGTGTGCTTCTTTTTGTTCTAGAGCGTTCAGGTGTGCTGTTAAGTAGCCAACATCAAATTAAGTGGAGAGAAAAATGAGACAATCTCAATAACATCAGGGACAAGACAAGACTGCCTACTCTTTCCCTTTCTTTTCAATATAATACTTGAAGTTCTAGCTAGACCAATAAAGCACAAATGGAGATCAAGGAATACAAATTGCAAAGGTAAAAGTCAAGGTATCACTATTTGAGGAACATAGGAATAAATAAGCTACACCCAAAATTCCACCAGAGAACTCCTATAGCTGATAAACAACTTCAGCAAAGTGCCTGAATATAAAATTTACTCAAACATAATTGGTAGCCTTCCTTTATTCAAATGATAAGTGGGATGATAAAGAAACTAGGGAAACAATATCCTTCATTGTAGCCATAAATACCTCTACCAAGCAAGTGAAAGATTTGTATGACAAGAGCTTCAAGTCTATGTAGAAAGAAATCTAAGAAGACCTCAGAAGATGGAAAGATCTCCCATGCTCATGGATAAATAGGATTAACATAGTGGAAATTGCTATCTTACCAGAAGCAATCTATAGATTCAATGTAATTCCCATAAATCTCCAACATGTTTTTTAACAGACTGTGAAAGAGCGATTCCCAACTTAATATTGATAAGCAAAAACCCTAGTATAGCTGAAACAATTCTGAACAATAAAAGAACTTCTGAAGAAATTATCATCCTTGACCTCAAGTTGTACTACAGAGCTATAGTGATTAAAAACTACATGGTGTTAGAACAGAAACAGACAAGACAATCAATGGAATTGAACCAAATAGCCAGAAATAAACCCATATACCTATGGACACTTGATTTTTAACAAAAAAGCCAAAGGCATACAGTGGAAAAAGAAAAGCATCTTCAACAAATGGTGCTGGTCTAACTAGTATTCTGCATGTAGAAGAATGCGAATTGATCCATAGTTATCAGCTTGTACAAAGCTCAAGTCCAAGTGTATCAAGAACTTCAACATAAAATTAGATATACTGAATCTAATAGAAGAGAAAGTAGAAAATAGCCTTGAACACATCGGCACAGGAGAAAATTTCCTGCACAGAACACCAATGGCTCAAACTCTAAGATCAACAGTCGACAAATGGGACCTCATGAAACTGAAAAGCTTCTGTAAGGCAAAGATCACTGTCAATAGGACAGATTGGGAAAAGATCTTCACTAACCCTACATCCAATAGAGTGCTAATGTCCAAAATATATAAAGAGCTCAAGACTAATAAAAACCCAAATAATCCAATCAAAAATGGGGTACAGAGCTAAACAGAGAATTCTCAACAGAGAAATCTCAAATGGCCAAGAAGCACTTAAAGAAATGCTCAATATACTTAGTCATCAGGAAATGCAAATCAAAACAACCCTGAGATTTCATCTTATACCAATTAGAATGGCTAAGATCAAAATTTGAAGTGACAACACATGCTGGCAAGGACGTAGAGAAAGAGGAACACTCCTCCATTACTGGTGGGATAGCAAACTTGTACAACCACTCTGGAAATCTATCTGTTGATTTCTCAGAAAACTGGAAATTTTTCTATCTGAAGACCCAGCTTCACAGTTCCTGAGCATATACCCAAAAGATACTTCACCATACCACAAGGACATGTGCTTCTTTATGGTCATAGCAACCTTATTAGTAATAGCCAGAAACTGTAAGCAACTCAGATATCCCTGAACCTAAGAATAGATAAAAAAAAATTTGGTTCATTGTGATATTAGTCTGTTGAGTTAGTAAATAGCTATAGTGCTATTAAATAGCTAATGAGCTATCAACACAAGGACAAAATGAATTTTGCAGCCAAATGAATGGAACTAGATAATATCATCCTGAGTTAGGTAACCCTGGATCCAAAATGACAGGCAAGGTATGTATTTACTGGTAAGTGGATATTAGCTAAAAAATACAGAGCACTTATGATACAACCCACAGACCAAAGAAGTTAAGCAAGAAGGAAGTCCCAAGTGAAGATGCTTAAATATCACTGAGAAGGGAACAAAATAGTCATGGGAGGCAGAGAAGGGAGGGACCTGGGTGGGAGAAGGAAGGGGAGAGGAGCAGGGAGGACAAGAGTAGATATGAGGAAAAATAGTAGAGATTCCCAGAGGATCAGGAGAATGAACAGAAATATGCAGCTGCCTGGTAGGGAGTTAGGGAAATCTCTAGTGAGTCCTAGAGACCTGGGATGTGGGATCTCAGGTCTCAATGTGGGTAGCCTTAGCCTAAATGCCCAATAGTAGAGATATGGAACCTGAAGAGAACACTTCCAGTAGCCACATAGTAGAGGGATGGAACACCAAACGGACAAAACGTTCAACCCAAAGTTGCTCCTGTCTAAAAGAAATAAGGGACAAAAATGGAGCAGAGACTGAAAGAATGGTTGACCAATGACCAGCCCAACTTGGGACTCATCCCTAGGACAGGCACCAATACCTAACATTATTACTGATGCTATGTTGTGCTTGCAGATAGGAGCCTAGTATGGTTGTTCACTGAGAAGCTCTACCCAACAGTTGACTGACACAGATGCAGATACCCACAGACAAACATTGGATGGAGGTCAGGGATTCCTATGGAAGAGTTGGGAGAAGGATTAAAATAACAGAAAGGGATGGCAACCCTATGGGGAGACCAACAGTGTCAGACTCCTGGGAGCTCCCAGAGTCTGAGCTTCCTACCGAAGAGCATACACAGTTTGGTCTGAGATCCCAGGCACATATATAGCAGAGGGTTGCCTTGTCTTGTCTCAGGAGGAGACAATATACTTAATCCTGTAGAGACTTGATGCCCCACAGTAGGGAAGACCCTCTCAGAGGTGAAGGAAAGGGGGTATATGGGGAGGAACTCTGCCAGGGGGACAAGGAGGAGGGCAGCATTATAGATGTAAATAAATAAAATAATGAGTTAATAAAAAGAATTTTTGTGAATTCTTACATGCATTATGAGAAAATTTTGTGAAACAGAATTTAGATTAAAAAATCTGAGGTAATAATAAACAGTTAAAAGTGAAAAGAAAAAAAAAAGAAGTTGGAATTGCTTTTAGAAGTACACACCAGGGCTGGAGAGATGGCTCATTGGTTAAGAGCACTGACTGTTCTTTCAGAAGTCCAGAGTTCAATTCCCAGCAACTGCATGGTAGCCTACAACCATGTGTAATAGAGTCTGATGCCCTCTTTTGGTGTTTCTGAAAACTGTACTCATAAATATAATAAATAAATCTTTAAAAAAAAGTAGTACACATCAGAGGTCTGTTAGGTTTGATCCACTGATAGTGGTTGACAACAGCATTGCTGTGAGAATAATTATCTGAACACATCAGGGGAAATGTAAAATTGTTTACTAGTGTTTGCTGTGTATTAAAGAACATAAAATGTGGATTCCATTCCTGGCTGCTATACCAAATCATCATTGTCTACTTCACTGAAACATTTAGTTTGTACAGTTCTTGGAACTAATAGGTCTATGATCAAGATACCAGAAAATACTGGTAAGATCTTGCTTGGGTGCAAAGGTGACGGCTTGCTTTGTCATCACTACAGGGTGTAACCAAGAGAGAAACAACCATCTCTCTAAGGTCTTCTCAGAGCACTCATATCCTGGATGAGGCCTTTACTCTCAAAACTTAATTACCTCCCAAAGACCTTGCCCTTTAACGTCAACATGTTATATGTGATATTTCCCATGTATAAATTTTTAAAAGAAGACAAACGTTTAATTCCCTTCAGATTGAGATGACTTTATGTACCATTTTGACTAGGCCTAATTGTCTAGTTTAATCAGTGAAATGTGGATGTGAATATATTTTGTAGACTTGATTAATGTATGCAAACTATTACTTTGCTAACAAGCATCACTTTTAGCAATTTTTCTCATCTAGTCAGCTGAAGGCTGTAAAGTATCTCAGGAAAGAGTATATTCTGTCTCAAGACACTAATGGAGAAAACATGCCTGAACTTTGGGACTCCTTGCTTGCAGGAGGAATACTTTCTAAAAATTGCATGTATATGGTATGTGTGTGCATATGTGTACATAGTGTGTATATGCCTATGTGTATATGGTATGCATATGTGCATGTGTGCATATGTGTATGTAGTATGTATATGTACATATGTGTGCACTTGCCTGTGTGTGTATGTGGTATATGTGTGCATTGTGTATGTGTTGTGTCTGAAGAGATTCTTAATTGGCACAGACAAGAGTGCACCTTGACAAAAATGATATTTGTTTTGATAGTTTTATCAAAACTAGTTGCTTTATCAAAACAAGTTGATAGTCAACTTATATGCTAAAGTCATCTAAGAGGAGGAAATCTCAATTAAGACAATGCCTCCTTAAGATTGTTAGAAGAGAAAGTGGGAAGAGCCTCCAACACATGAGCACAGGGGAAAAGTTCCTGAACAGAACACTCACGGCTTATGCTCTAAGATCAAGAATTGACAAATAGAACCTCATAAAATTGCAGAGGACATTATCAATAGGACAAAAAGGCAACCAACAGATTGGGAAAAGATCTTTACCAATTCTACATCAAATAGAGGGCTAATATCTAATATCTACAAAGAACTCAAGAAGCTAGACTCCAGAGAACCAAATAACAATATTAAAAATGGGGTATGGAGATAAATAAAGAATTCTCAACTAAGGAATATTGAGTGGCTGAGAAACACCTAAAAAATGATCAACATTCTTAGCCATCAGGGAAATACAAATCAAAACAACCCTGAGATTCCACCTCACACCAGTCAGAATAGCTAAGATCAAAGACTCAAGTGACAGTAGATGCTGGCAAGGATATGGAGAAAGAGGAATACTCCTTTATGGTTGGTGGGATTGCAAGCTGGTACAACCACTCTGGAAATGAGTCTAGCAGTGCCTCAGAAAATTGAACATACTACTACCCGAGGACCAGCAATACCACTCCTGGGCATATATATATATATATATAAGATGCTTCAACACATAATATGAACACATGCTCCACTATGTTCGTAGCCACCTTATTTATAACAGCCAGAGCTGGAAAGAACCCAGATGTCCTTCAACAGAGGAATGGCTAAAAAAATGTAGTACATTTACACAATGGAGTACTACTTAGCTATTACAATCAATGAATTTGTGAAATTCTTAGGCAAATGTATGGAACTAGAAAATATCATCCTGAGTGAGGTAATCCAGTCACAAAAGAACATGTATGGTATGCAGTCACTGATAAGTGGCTATTAGCCAAAAAGCTTAGAATACCCAAAATACATTTCACAGATCACATGAAGCTCAAGAGGAAACAAGATCAAAGTGTGGGTGCCTCAGTCCTACTTAGAAGGGGGAACAAAATACTCATGGGAGAAATACAGAGACAAAGTGTAGAGAAGAGACTGAAGGTAAGGCCATACAGAGACTGCCCCATCTTGGGATTCATCCCATGTACAGACACCAAACCCAGATACTGTTGTGGATGCCAAGAAGTGCTTGCTGACAGGAGTTTAATATAGCTGTCTCCTGAGATGCTCTGCCAGAGCCTGACAAATACAGAGGCGGATGCTCAAAGCCAACCATTGGACTGAGCATGGGTCCCCAATGGATGAGTTAGAGAAAGGACTGAAATTGCTGAAAGGGTTTGCAACCCCACAGGAAGAACAACAATATTACCTAACTAGACCCCACCCCCAGAGCTCACAGGAACTAAACCACTAACCAAAGAGTACACATGGAGTGACCCATGGCTCCAGCTGCATATGTAGCAGAGGATGGCCTTGTCAGGCATCAATGGGATGGAGGCTCTTGGTCCTGGGAAGGCTTTATGCCCCAGTGTAGGGGAGTGCCAGGGAAGGGAGGTGGGAGTGGGTGGGTGGTGGTAGAGCAGCTTCATAGAATCAGGGGGAGAGGAATGGGATAGAGAGTTTCTGGAGGGGAAACTGGGAAAGGTGACAACATTTGAAATATAAATAAATAAAATATCTAATAAAAATTAATTTAAAAAAAGACCGGGCTTTATAAAAGCCTGTAAGGCATTTGTTAAATGAGTGAGTGATGGAGGAGGAACCAGCTCCCTGTTGGTGTACTCCCTCCTGGTGTGTTGGTCCTGGGTTCTATAAGAAAGGAGGTTGGGAAATCCACAAGAAACAAGCCAGTATGCAGCTCTCCTCCATGGGCTCTCCATCACCTCCTGGTTCCAGATTCCTGTCGTGTGTCAGCTCCTGCCTTCACTCCTTTTGCTGATTAAGTGTTATATGATACCATGAGCAAATATACCCTCATGTTACTTTTGCTCATGGTGTTTTATCACAGCAATAGTAACCATAAGTAAGACTTATTGTTACTTTACTTTTTAGATGAGAGTAGCAACTGGGACAAAAACAGCTGAAGAATCTAGATGTCATGTGGACATAAGAGGAGTTCAGGGAAAAAAAAGGTTTCAGTTTTGATGTGGAATTTTGTGCTTCAGGAACAAATGGCACAACAAATGTGTGTGTATTAAAAGAAAATACATTTCAGAGAAATGGAGTCAGCATTTCCAGGGTACAAGAGATATTTTTGACAGAATATGTGTCTAAAAGGAGCACTCATGTACCTGTCAGCACTTAGCAGTGACCTTGGCAGTGACATAAGGCTGCAACTGGGAAAAATATTTGTGACAGGAGACAGAAAGAGCTGTTTATTTTTTTGTCTGTCTGGGTTTTGTTGTTGTTGTTCTGTTGTTGTTGTTGTTTTGTGAAGACAGGCAGATTATTTGAGCTAAGTGTTCTGGACATTCCTGAATGGGATGTGGATTCATAGAGAAAGGAGAAGGATCTTAGATAAAAACAGAGAGGATCAAGACAAGGCAAACTTAGCAGTAATGAGTCACTGGCCACAACTAACCATGACTCAACCCTTCAGCGTGATAGATGAAGGCCTCACCACCAGGAGAGTGAAGGAATTATTAATGCATGTGTGCATGATGAGATACTTGGTTATGGAAACCACATTGGAAGCTCCATTGTAACAGTTCAACAACTATAACCCCAGCTTCTACCCAGCTGCACTCACTATTCATGGGAGTCACTCAGAGGAAAAACGGGAATCCTGACTGAGGAACTATTTGACCCAGTGTTCTAATAGCACTTAGAACTTAGCTCTGTAACATCATGAGTCACTGGAGTGATGTAACTATTTTCTATATTTAATCTTCAAGGACGTACTTGGATCTACAATGAACCATTTACAGACATCACATGGGACAATACCTCAGTGAACAAAAATAATGATTAAATCCTTCATCTTAGTGGGGTGTCATAAAATATGGTATTTACTTATTACTAATATGGGTAGTGATATTCTAATGTGAAAATAATTAAAGCTATTGTATTAATCAACCAGGAAGGCATAGTAACCTACATGCCCCACTCAAAAACTCAGAATCTCCAGATTTCTGCCAAGCTAATGTTCACTTAGGGCCAATAAGATCTCTATTCTGTCATCTTCATTAACTTTCTCATCTCAAGCTCCAGACTATGGAGTAACCAATGCCTGCAAGATTGCTGATAACTGCAACATTAGGGGAAATAAAGGGATTCCTGTGTGTCCTACCCAGACAATGCAATGTTCAGCTACATGCTGCACTCAGTTGAGTTCTTAAATTAATTTACATACAGAATTAGAGAGAATATCTTATCACCTGTAGTATCTTGCTTGTTCCTTGACTATTTGCATCTATTGTATTGTTAGTCCCTTAACCTAGAACTGACCTTAAAACTTGCATGTAATTAAAGGGGGGAGGGTTGGATAAGGGTTCTAGGGAGGGGAATTGGGGAAAGGAGATGACATCCGAAATGTAAATAAATAAAATATTCAATAAAAAAACCCATAAATTTGACAGTTACAAACAGGCTGCTTAGGTTATATAACAGTCTTTGTTTTTTTGTATATTTAATATGGAACATGACTAGAGGGTATGCACATAAGAATTAGTGACTGTTGACACTCAGTCTTGTTAAGATATTGTCTCCATGATTATCATTGTGCATGCCCACTGAAGAATTATGACAATAAAATTGATTTGGTATAGAGATAAACTGAAAATTATGAGAATGAAGAAAACAATAATGATTCATTGAGTTTCCTATTTATTTGTTTCCTCAAATAAGGAATAATTTTTCCCAAAGTAAGAAACATATGTAGTTCATCATTGAATTCTCAAGGCTAAAAGCAAGGGATGACCCAGTTTTGTATTTCATATGTATATGTAGTCCTCCAAAAGATGGCTGAGAGGAGGGGGAAGATGCCAAGGGCATCTGCATGTCTCCTCCAAAGAATTCATATTTTTGCAAAGAAACTGAACTGTCACCCTTAATATAAATGGCTATCACTGAAATTTATAGGCCATAGTTTATAACAATGTCATTTCAGCTTCTGAGTCTGGTAGAAGCATGTTCTCTGTGGTTCCATGGCTTGAGGGCAGTGTTTGAAATAGAGTTAGCTGTCACCTCCTATTCGTTAGATATGATCTACTCACAGTTGACACATTCATCAACCACATAGACTCCTTGTTTAAAAAAGATAGGCAGGTCAAAGTTTTACTGGCAACAGTTGCAATAACTAGAAATAGAGTTACAAGAAATATGGAAAATCTTGCTCTGAGAGCATATAATCACAATGATGAGCGTCTCCACAAGGCACCTTCTTGAACAATGGGTAAGTTATAACATTTTTTTATATATTTCTATTTAAACATGCATCTCATTCTACTGTATAACCCCTTCCATCTTGGTCCTTCAGCAAGAGTAACTTTTACCCACTCAATATGATCTTGAACCTTTATCTTCCTTTTTTAAGGAACATTGATTTCTCATACAGTTGGGGGTATTCAATTAATGGCTATGAATTTCTAAAGGATATGGTATAGCAAGTATTTCAGAGTTTGTTCAGGACTGTCCCAGAATCACACCCTCCACACACACCCATCCTGTATATAGTATTCCCTTGCTTCTTTGCTGTGCTATAAACTGAACCCAAGGCTTTATTATACACATTAGGCAAGCATTTTACTACTGAGCTATGTCTCTAGCTCTATATCCTGTTTTGTTATTGAAATTTCTCCTCCTAATCATTTACCATTCTCCTCTTTTCCTCTTCTGCCCCTTTAAACTTCTGTTTTTCTCCTCTCTTCCCCTCATTCTCCTCTTATCCTTTTCTTCCTCTCCTGTTGTGGCCCGAGCCGCCCCACCTTAGGTGCCAAAAATGTTGTGGCCTGAGCTGCACCATGCTTGGAGGCCAAAATGTTGCAGACCGTTCTATCAGTGTTGGAACCCGAACTGCCAAAAGCCTTGAGGGCTAAATTGTTAGAGCCCCCACTGCCCCAAACTGCTCTGGTCTGCAGGTCAGGGTTCAGCAAGAGAGAGAGTGAGGATGGACATGAAGAATGGAGACCAGACAGAGTGTGATTCAATCCCATTTATTCTTCAGTCTCTCTTCTTAGTCCAAGTCCCAAGTCTTGAGTTCCTAGTCCCTAGTTCCTAGTCCCTAGTGCTTCCAAGTTCCAAGTTACTTCTTCTAAGTGCTAAGTGCCTAATGTCTAATGTAGTCCTCCAAAAGATGGCTGAGAGGAGGGGGAAGATGCCAAGGGCATCTGCATGTCTCCTCCAAAGAATTCATATTTTTACATTCTTGAGTCTCAAGTGCCTACTCCAAGTGCCTACTACCTAATAATAATTTCTTCTGTCTGCCTCTCACCTTTTATATGTCTTACTTCTAAGTCACACCTTTAAGTCACACCTTTAAGTCATGTCCTTAGGTCTTGTTTCTAAATCTGATCTCTAAGTTATGCCCTTAAGTTACACACCTCTAAGTCTCACACACCCAAGGGAAAATCCAGGGTATCTAAAACAAGATGTTATCAGAGTGTGCTCAGCCTTTGTAGGGTGTTGTAATCAAGTCTCTTGTCAGGGTATATGGCTCAAGATGGTTGCAAGGATGATAGCCACCTTCTGTCAGCTCCCCACAGGTCCCCCTTTTGAACTTTTTTTCCAAAAGGGAAGGCTGGGAAAACTTACAGAAACCGTGCCTGCTTAGGTTGGAACAAAGGACCCCAGCCTCCCTGTCCCGTCTTTGGCTACTCAACAGCCATTGGTTGAGCTCCTGTCTTAGGATGGTGAGGCCTCTCTTTTTAGGGGCAAGGGTCTTGAAGTGTTCTCTTACCCGTCATTGACTATCCTATCCAGCTTAGCACATAAATTAGGGGATAATTCTCATTAGTCTCAATGACAGAGGTTTTACAATCCCCTACTTCCAGCCTGTAATAACAGACCTGTATGGGTTTCATTTGAGTAGCACCTATCTGTTGTCATACAAAAGCCATCAGGTTGTTGAACAGCATGGACCTGAGAGACAAGAGACTTAACAATGCCTGAATAGTCAGTATAACAGCAACACTTTATAACTCCCTCTGTTCGAGGAGTAAAAAGTATAAGCCTCTTCTATTCTGTTTATAAGTGTGTTATAGCAGAATCTACATCTATAGAAATACAGAACTGATCATAGCTTTGATCTTAACAAAACAAGTAGGGAAATCCCTGTTCCTGCTCCAGTCAATCTCAAACCCAAAAAACAACTATAGTAATTGTGGTAGTGGGTTTTCTCCTGGGTCTAAACAATGTTCCTCACTAAATCATACGTTGGGGAAGCAAGAGTCCAATAGAGCCACCTTGGAGGTACAGGTGGTGATATCTTCTTCCACATTGAGGACTCCCCAAGTCAGGTTTGCTGGTTGATCTGTTCCAGTTTGAAGGCAATTGAGAAGCATCTTTATGTTTCCTGCAAAGCAAAGATACGCTGCTCAGGGGGTTTCTCCTCCCTGAGTTTGTTATTGTTGTCTATCTATTTAATCAGTCCCTCTGGCAGCCAACGTACAGCATCTGCAGTTTGTGAATATATGCAGACAAAACCTCTTCCCAGATAAGCACTGGGTCTGGCCCATTCCAGGTTTCAGTTAATGAGTCTTTCCAGAGGACTGTTGCAATTTTTTTTTTTTTTTTTTTTTTTTTTTTTGTATCAGGATGCCAGAATCTATCTGCAGCAGATTTTCCTTCAGAATCCAAAGTTAAAAAATTTAAAATAAAGAGCATGTGATGAAGGATATTTCTGTGGGATCCCTTGGTAGGGTACCATTCTCCTTTTTTAATTTTTTCAAATTGACATTTAATGGTTTGATGCGCCCTTTCTACCATACCTTGGCCCTGTGGATTATATGGAATACCTGTTTTATGTAGTGTTCACAATTTTTCACAGAATTGGCGGAAACTAGAGCTTTTATAACCTGGGCCATTGTCAGTCTTTATCTGTTTAGGCACACCCAATACAACAATTGTAGCAAACATATGATTGATCACATGCTTGCTTGTTTCTCCAGATTGTAATGTTGTATAAATGAAACCACTGTATGTATCTACGCATACATGTATATATTTTTGATTGCCAAATTCATTATAATGAGTAACATCCATTTGCCAGATTCTTTTTGTATTTACACCCAAATGAGGAACTGGTAAAAGTGTAACACATGATTGACATTATTTATCAATTTGTCTAGCTTGTTTTCTGGTAATTTTAAACATAATTTTAAAGTTTTAGAATTAAGATGATATAACTCATGAACCTTTATGGCCTGATTCAAGTTAGATAATCCCTTCTTCACTTTTTCCTAATCCTTTCCCTGGGGGAAAATCTAGAGTTTACCATTTGAGTCATGATTACTTCATTAGGGCTGCACATAATCAGTCCCAACTGGGATAACAGATCTCTGCCCAAGAGATTAATAGGAAGGCCCAGGATGACATAGGGTTGTATATCCCCTGTATTTCCTTCTTTATCTTTCCACATCAGCACCTTAGAGCTTTGTTGTGAATTTTGACTTTGGCCAATACCCCTTAGATTGGTTAAGGTTGGGGTCAGAGGCCAGGTGGCAGGCCAATCACTTTGTTTTAGGATAGTCACATCAGTTCCTGTGTCAACCAAGCCTTGCAATGCCTTTCCATCCAGCCATAGTGTCATCATGGCTTTTTGTTTAACTATAGGCTGTACCCAATATGCATCAGAGGAACCAAAGCCTTGATCCCCTCTCTTAGGATTCTTATATTTGTGATTAGTAGGGTACAATGGAAGTAACAATAGTTGAGCTATCCTCATTCCTGTAGGAATGGTGACTATATCCTGGATTGCCTGTGCCATTACCTTAATCTCACCTTGATAATCATTGTCTATTACTCCAGGAAAAAATTGTAGTCCCTGCATAGTAGTACTGCTTCTTACCACTATCAGACGAAACACATTTGGATAGAGTGGTCCAAACACTCCAGTGGGTAAGGCCTGATGTCCCATTTCTGGGGTTAATACTGTGTGGGTGGCAGAACTGAGGTCTAGTCCTGTACTTCCTGGTGTTGCTGGACTAAGTTCTGAAAGGGATTGTTGTTTGCTGGTAAGGAACTGACTGCTCCATAAGCCGGTTTTGGCTTGCGTTGGTTCGGGGCCTGGAGCTGGCCCCTGTTCCAGTTTCCCTGATTATGGGAAAGGATGTTTTCTTGTGCATCTCTTTTGGACCTACATTCACTAGCCCAATGCCTTCCATGTTTGCAATGTGGGCAGAGGCCAGGCTGCTTTCTGGGCTGTCTCTGTTTTCTGGGCTAACTCATTTTCTTAAAACTCATTTTAAGAAATGAGTTTTTTTAAAACATTAACTCATTTCTCTTGAAATCTCTTGCAAAGTGTCTAGGCTTGCTACATTTAAAACAGGCCTTTTGGTTTCTACTAGCCAAAAAAGTCTCTTACTGATTGTCCTTGCATGGCAGCCGCCATAGCTAAGCCCTGTTGGTAGGAGGTACCTATGTCAGAACAGAGTCTGATATACCCTGTAAGGTCAGTCTTTTTCCTGTAGGGTCTAATGGCTGCTTGGCAGGTAGGATTGATATTTTCATATGCAAATTGTTTCACATAATCTACTCCTGCCTCTGCATTACCAAAAATCCTCCCTGCTGTTGTCATTAATCAATGAACAAAATCAGAAAATCATTCATCAGGTCCTTGTCTGACTGCTGTTAAAGATACACCAGGGTCTCCCTTTGTTGGGAGTTTGTGCCAAGCCTTCATGGCTGCATTTTGAATTTGAGCGAATAAGCCTAGGTCATATTGCATCTGGTTATCACTAGAAGCAAATTGCCCTTCTCCTACTAAATCATCAAAGGACCAACCATTGCCTGCCTGTATGTTTCTCCTAGCTGTTTCTTTACAATTCTCATGATACTTTGATTTCCAAATAAGATAGTCACCACCACTAAGAACTGCTCTCACTAATGTATTCCAATCACTAGGAGTCAGCCACTCCTCTGCAGCAATCTCTAAAATTGCAAGAGTAAAGGGAGTGGTGGCACCGTATTGTGATATTGAATTTCTTAATTCCTTAATAATTTGAAAATTAAACCTTGTGTGATGTCTCCAAGCAACCCCTTGATTGTCTCTGGTCTCTGATACAGGAAAAGCCTCAGTGTCTCCCTTCTCTGGATGATCTGTGGTTAATCTTAAGCTAGATGACAGGGACTGCTTTTGGACTCCTGGTTGAGGAACGCAAGGAGCCGAAGGATTTTTACAGTTTACCTCTGGAGACATCTTCCCTGTCTTTAATTTTTGTAGCTGATTAATTAAGTCCTGATACTCTTTTTCTAACTCTATTTGTTGTTTAAGAACAGATAGTTTTTCCTGTAATTCCCATCTGGGATATATAACCATGATCTCCATTGGGGGAACACTTGGAGGTGGGAACATAGGGAGGGAGTCTTTGAAAAGAGGGCCATTCAGGGTTGTAATGTTTGGCTGCCTCTTCCTCTAAGTCAGCACAATCTGGCTCTGAAAAATCATCATCAACCTTTGGTTGAATTTTAGATTCTAATTTCAGATAAATAAGTTTCTTTTTATTTTGAACATGAAAGACAGCATTCAAACAACAAAACAAATGCAGACAATTAACACATGTGAGCAGTAAACAACAAAACAAAAACAGAGAGTTGAGTTCAGGCTGACTTATTTCTTGCCCCATTTTCATTAACATGACTTACCTTTCTTGATGCAGCAGATTGTCACGGTGATCACCTTCATTTCACTTCTGAATTTTCAGTGGATCCTTCTTCCAGTAATGTCCTTCACTGGGTCTCTCATTCTTGCTGCCCCACGTTGGGTGCCAAAAGTGTTGCGGCCTGAGCTGCCCCACACTCTCCCCTCCTCTTTCTTCTCTTTATCTTCCCCTTCTTTTTTTCCCCCTCTTTTTCTACCCTCTTCTCTCCCACTCCTCTTCTTTACCTCCTTTTCTCTCTTATCCTCTTTCTCCTCTTCCATTTTTTCACTTTCTCATCCCCTTTTTTTCTTCTTTTCTTTTTACTCTTGGCAAAACTTTATTCTTTTTTAGGGAAATCAAGACCAGAAAATATTGAGCCTATCCCAAAAAGGACATAGAGTCAGCTATAAAATGTTCACAGTCCATAATAGAAGTCTGAGGAAAACTCAGCCACAATAGATTTCTAGGGACCCAAAAGGAGAGGAGATTCATCTACTAATGAAATTCTCATTCTGAGCCTTACCTTGACATTCCAGGTCAGATTTTATAAATGGGTTCTGAAAGTTGATATGCTTATATGGTTTTCTTAATTTGTGTTTATCTGAAACCGCTAGGTTAACAGATTTATAGGCACTGTTGTGTAGTGAAGGGAGATGGTCTACTCAATCACTCTTCTATCAGCTACAACAGGAGGCTCTAACAAAATATTAACACTTGGTTTCCAGTAGACCTTAATTTTGCTATTAATTTGTGTAGTTACTTGAATTTTAAATTCTTAGTAAGATATATAACTCAGATTGCTATAAAATTTTGATCCCATAATGTGAAAGAACGCTAACATGTTTTATTGATATGCAATACTTGATTCTTTACTGTAGCAAGAGTATTAAATAATCCTGGTGCAGGATTTCTATATGTCCATAACCATTTATGTTTCCCAATGAAAGGACACACACAGCATTTTTTTTTTTGATATGCCTTAGGCAACAGCTTAGCTGTGCAATTGCCTGCCCATCATGCTGTTAGAATCTACCTTCCCATGGCTAACCCCAAGCCATCATTTGCTATTTCTATATTCCATCTGTGCTGCTCAATTGGTCAGCCCTCATGGCCATGTTTTCTTTACTTCTACTCCATGGCTGCTCTCTCTCTCCCTCCTGACATTCTTTTATTATTTCATGTCAGCTTCTCTCTTTTTCTCTTCTCCCCTAGCCATGGTCTTCTCTCTCTAAGTCCTCAAAAATCTTCCCACTTATGTCTTTTTTCTCTAGCTATTGGCTATCTGCATCTTTATTCAACAATCAGAATTAACTTGGGGTCAGAGTCCCAGGGGCTATGTGCAGACTCCAGGTTTTGGGGGCCTGCACTTAGCAATAGACAGTAAAAGACAAAACTTCAACACTCTACCAATATTAATAGTTTAATTAAATTTTCATTTTTTAGTGTACTGAAATTATCACAGATCTGAAACCTAGTACATACCATCTATTTGTGGATTTTAACTGCTGAAATAACTACAAATTAACTCTTCATCTTGAATCTTGACATAGACTTAACAAAAGGAATTTGACCAGTGTTTTATTTTTATTAGTACAGGAGAGAACTGGGATGTAGAAAAAACATGAAAAAATATGAAGCAGCTAAGACACTTTGGAATGAATGGTTGTATATCCTTGTGGCCTGTTACCTGCATTTATATAATCCCATGAACATGCAACATGCCCATAGCAAAATAAGCAGAATTTGAAGATCACAGATCTTGGAGAAGTTAATACTGTTGTCAGCGGCAGACAAGCAAAGCTACCATTGCAAAAGAATCCAGAAAAGGTTGCCTATGATAACAAGTAAAGATGAAACAGGCCGAGAAGAATCTTCTGCTGTTTTAATAATAAGCAGTAGGCAAAATATCTTACAGAGGAATAGGACATTATATTCTGAGGTGTCCTAAGTTGTGTTGTCAGAGGGTGGTGGCCTCATCACTAACAAGCTAGGTCAAGATATGTGTCTTAAATGGATACACTTAACTGCTTCCCTTCCTGGGCCACAGCAAAGCTTTTTAGGCCTTCACCCTGCCTCTTGGTACTCTTTTTTTCTCTATAATTGAAATATATCATTGAGATTCTATCACAAGACAGCATAACATAGAATCTGACATTGCACGCAAATGATTCATCTCTAATTTGAACTACCATGTTTTGAGATTGCATAGTTAAGCAAAGAAATGGAACTTATATTAGTCAGCAAGTTGCTAAAAAGCATTGAAGAAAGATCCAATCATAGCTTATAGCCCACCAAGGCTAATTTTTTTTTTTAGAAACAACTCCAAAATACTGATTTCGGGATAGGGTATCTTTGGTCTACTAGACTTTCTATTTGAGAATTGGGTCTGAAAGTTTGTAAATCCACAGTGTTTTGCCAATCTCATGATTGTTTGAATAACCAGTCTATTGGTTTTTTGAGCAGTTAAGTATAATGAAGGAAATCATTATTTTTGAAATCATTATTTTTGAAATCATTATTTTGAGCAGTTAAGTATAATGAAGGTCTGGGTTGTGCTGTGGCTATGTTGTCATCTAAGGAGTGTCAGCACAAGACCCATGAGGACTTTCCAACTGATACAAATGTAAGACATTTGCTCAGATTTCTATCTCCTCAAATTAGCCAAATTCATGGCCTAAGAGAGACAACTGAGTTAGACTAAAATGATCATTTAATTAAAAATTCCAGGGTCTATAAATATGACTCAGGAGTTAAGAGTACTTTCTTTTCTTTCAGAGGGCCAGAGATTGGTTTTCAAAACCCACTTCCAGTAACTCACAACTGTTTCTAACTCTAACTCTCAGGATTTGAACACAAGCTTCTGGCTTCTGTGGGTACCCACACATTTCTCTCTCTCTCTCTCTCTCTCTCTCTCTCTCTCTCTCTCTCTCTCTCTCGTTGAGGCCCAAGCTCGAGTCCCTGTTCGGGTGCCAAAATAATGTTGGGGTCCACACTAGCCCCACGTTGGGGCGGCCAAAATAAGTGTTACAGCCCAGGCAAAATGTTGAGGCCTGGGCCAACCCACGTTTGGGCGGCCACTGTATCCCGGACCAAGCTGCTGCTCCGGTCTGCGCGGGTCGGGGTTCAGCAAGAGCGAGGGTGAGGGCAGACTCAAAGAATGGAGACCAGACAGGGTGTGATTCAATCCCGTTTATTCTTCAGTCTCTCTTCCTCTAAGTGTCTCCTGTCTGATTCTCCCTCTATAGTCTGAATTCTGATCTGTTCTGTCTCTGCCTTTTATATGTCTCACTTCTAAGCCACACCTCTAAGTTACACCTTTAATCACGCCCTTAGGTCTTGTCTCTAACTCTGATCTCTATACTTCTAAGTCATACTCTTAAGTCACACACCTTTAATCTCACACATCTTTAATCTCAAGGTATCTAAACCAAGATTATCGGAGTGCACTCAGCTGTTGTAGGCTATTGTAATCCAAGTCTCATGTCAGGGTATATGGCTCAAGATGGCTGCAAAGCTGATAGCTGCTTTCTGCTAAAAGTCGGCCCCCAACTCTCTCTCTCTCTCTCTCTCTCTCTCTCTCTCTCTCTCTCTCTCTCACACACACACACACACAAGTAAAACCTAAACTAATTATTAAAAAATAATCTATAGGTATGGCCCCTGGTCAAGGAATGGGACCACAGAAATATCTCAAAGACTAACTCAGACATATTCCTGTCCAAAGGAAGAACAGGGACAGAAATGGAACAGAGACTGAAGGAAGGGCCAACCAGGGACTGCCCCACCTGGGGATATATAATGTCTGTAGACACCAAACCCAAACACTGTTGCTGTGGTCAGGAGGTGCTTGCTGACAGTAACCTGGTGTGGTGGTTCCCTGAGAGGTCCAGCCAACAACTGACCAATGCAGATGTTGCTTAGATCCAACCATCAGACTGAGCTTAGGAAACCTGATGGGGAAGCTGGTGAGAGGACTAGTGGAGTGGGGTGGGATTGCAACCCCATTTGAAAAACAACATAGGCTGGCCTCACCACCCAATTCCCCAGATACTAGACCACCAACCAAGGAGTGTACCTGGAGATATCCATGGCTTCTGATACATATGTAGTAAGGGGCAGCCTTGCCTGACAGCAATGGGAGGGGAAACCCTTGGTCTCAGGGACATTTGATGTCCCAGTGTAGGGGGATACTGGAGCAATGGAGCTGGAGAGTGTGGGTGGATGAGAGAGCACCCTCAAACAGGCAAAAGCAAGTGGGGAGGGCAGATGTGGGATGGAAAGTTGGTGGAGGGGTAACAGGGAAGTGGGATATCACTTGAGATGTAAACAAATGGAATGATTAATAATAAAAAAAATAACCTAGACACATCATGGCCAAGCACAAAATAATCCTGCTTTCAATGAGTCCCTAGAGCTTTTGGTCCTGTGAAGATACATAGAAAGCCAGAGGCATTTTCTGGGGCAAAAGTGACAATTGACTTATTTAAAATTTTATTCATGTCAGTAGATCTGGAAGAAGCTTATATTTTGGGGGAAATAGTAACTCACAAGTTACTAAACATTTGACAATTTCCTGTCTGTCTCTTGTCTAAAAACACACATTGGGTGCGTCATAAGCAAAGCCCCTGGTAGTTACAGCTTAATTACTCATTGCTGAAGCATTTGTTTCTGTCTTTACCATGCAGCTGAAAGTAAAATATAGATCTTTGACATTTTTAGGGAGGTGACTTTAGGACCAGTGAGGGCAGTAACATCACTATAGACACTAGAGAAACAAATGTCCAATTTTGGACTCAGTCTAATTTATAGTAATGGATACCTTAATCCTTTTGTTAGAATACAAATTTTGTCTAAACAGTGTGTCTCTTATGTAGTCCAGAAAGCAATCATTCACTATCTCCTGTTCTTATGCAATCAACAGAGAAAACAAGTTGATTTAGAGCAGAGATTTTCAAACTTCTTGCACAAAAAGCACCTGTGGATCTTGACACAATGCAGACTAAGCCTCAGCAGGTCTGAGATTCTGCATTCCTAACCAGCTTTCAAGTAACATCATGTTGTCTATGAAGAACAATGGAAGATGTGGTCTCAGATTATGGTCACATCTCCCCAAGTTCACAATTAGTTTTACTAATCACTGAGTATAAGAGATTAATCTCAACATACTATGTTTTTTTTTTTCATAAACTTCAAAAGCTTTAAAATTTTAACTATTTTATTTCACTTTGCCCACAATATTAATTTACAAATGAAAGTGTTTATAGCCTTTACATCCATACTATAATGTATTTTTACATTTTTAATTATATTTTAACCTGTTAAATTATAACATACATTTTAACTTTAGCCTACATAGAGACAGATCTCTCCTTATCTTTACCTACAGGTAAAACCTTTGGATTTAAAACAAGCACAGAGCTATCTATCCCGGTGACAATAATGTCCTTGTCTACAATATCTACTAAAGGACCTGCACTGAGAGTGTTCCATAGTTAATTTTGTGTCATGTAAGTATGAAAATGATAGTCTAGTCTATGAGATATCAATCAATTGCATATGTATTCTTTGCCACTGTCAAACTGGTACCCTGTTGGTGATTGTATACTCTATTCTTTTGTAAATGATAGCACAGTAGGTCTGCTAACACCAGCACCTCCATTATGTGTTTTGATGGTATGACATCATCAACAGACAGTAGGAAATTTTCAACTCCATGATGAGGCAACTATTCTCCATGTAATCCATTGTTACCCATTCTGTTATTAACCTTTTTTTACTTGCATAGTGATTATCAAGCCTAATTAAAAATTTTATCCAGAGTCAACAATTTTTTCTGTAAAAGCAATAAAAGTAAGTACTTTAATTAGTGTTGTTATAGGTAATATATAAGCAAGAGAGTGTGACCAATAAAACAAGTCACAAAACATGAGAAATGAACATGAGTAGTCTTGGCTCACAGATCTTATATGTCCCTTCCATATTTTAAAGTATGGGGGCTGTAAATAGTCTGTTTTTATGGGAAATGAGTTTTGTCCAACACCTTATTATGGCCCATAAACTCCAATAGGCTATTTTGGGAAAGTGGTTCTTAGTCCTTCTGAATTCATCTTCCCTTCTCTTTTAGAATTCACAGCCACAGAAATAGAGCTTGACCTTGGAGAAGGCCTTCTGAGGACAAACTCTTCCTATAAACAGCTATATGAATTTTAAAGGGGAACTGATTTATACAGAGTTGACAGCCCCAGGGACTAGCTCTAGGGATGTACAAACTCTTGGTTATTTGACTCCATTTCAGCAATTGTATGCTTTCTTTCTTTCCTTAGCTTGAAGTATGATGAAATTACTTACTCCAGCATAATATCTCTTTATTTCCACTAACATTTTAAAATAGGTCTGTGCTTTTAAAACTTTTTTGTTAATGGATATGCCATAGTCAGACATGAATACACTGTTATGCTTGTTTAATGGGAATACCAGTCCCTTGTCCTTGTCACTTGGTTCTTATATTCAAAGCTTCCTTTCATTTCTAATAAAAGAGAAAAACATTCTCTCCTTCCATTTATATCCACTCAAATTTCAAATCATTTATTTGGTAGTAAATTAGTATTGAATAAGATGGATGCTCACATCTGTCTGTTCCTCAAAGAAATATTGGGAACATGGAGCACTGGACAACACACAGGTGTCCTTCTGTTGGAATACACACAGAGATGCTTTCTGTTTTCTATTGTGTCTGCTTTTCAGAATTTTATGGGGTTGCTTTTATGATTTCTGTACTCTGGTCTTGCTAACCAGTTTTGAGATAATAACATTCATGGCCTATTGATTGAATGTATGCTATTTATAAAAATTATCAGTACCTCTGTCAATTGTGTATAATAATCTCATGTCATAGAAGAAAGTAGAGCACAGGAAGAGTGTGTAGAGGGAAAAATGATTCCAAAATAGATAATTTAATCATGCTCAAAAGTTTCCATCATAAAACAAACAGGTGCAAAGTTTTGACACAAAATAAATGTCGACTTGTATGATTCCATTTACTGGAAATGTTCAGAAAGGAATATCTATAAAGAAAGAAACCTAAGTTCTGAAATAACTGCAAAAGCTGTAAGCAACTCACATGCACAGACATGAGTCTGTTTTTTTTTCCTTGATGATAACACATTGACAATGTAATACTTCTAGAAGTTGAATGAATGCATGTAGATAAAGAGGGTGCTTCTTTGCTCCAATGGAAGTGGAAAAAGTGTTACAACTAATACATGAGGAGAACATGGAACTGCTTTTTTTTTTATTAAAGATACAGTCATACTTTAGATGTATTTCTCTACTGAAATGTGCTCAACTATGTCTTTGTTCATTCAACATGCATTCATAATGGTTGTGCCATGAGGCATTTAGCCTGCTTAGCTCTACAGACAAAACAGTAAACAACATCAACATTAATCTTGTTTTCCTAGAGCACATAGCACAACACTTACCCTCACATTCTTTCTGTCTTTACAAAAATAGTACCTATCTCCCAGACCTTCTTTGAAGGTAATTACTGACACAGAATATCCTATATCATCTTATCTATCCTCATATGACTTCATCCATATCTCACTTGCAGCAGGGTTAAATTTGCTCATGGACAATAAATAAAACTACCTTCGCTGAGAATGTTAATGACTCTTCTTATTAAATGTTGTAATTAATACTTTTTTTTTGTTCTCCAGAAAATGCATTATAATGCTTTTGCACATAGTAGGCAACCAATCAGCCTCTGTTACATAGATTTGTTGCTTTATTGACTAATGAAATATCACAAATTATTTTCAGATGGCAAGTAGCATTCTGGATGTTAAGTAGTTCATTGTAAATAAGAATGTCAAGATACTTTCTCTATAACATTGTTTCTCAATCTTTGAGTCTTAGGAAGAAAGACACCATTTAGAAGAAAAATTACAGTTATGAAGTAGCACCAAAGTAAATTTATGGTTGAAGGTTCCTAAGATATCAGAAATATGTGTTTACTGATGGTTGAAACCTGCAGATTGAGAACAGTTGCTCTAGGATGTGACCCAGCCTTAGAGGAGATAACCAGTGAATGAGGAGCAGAGGTACACATAGAATTCATGTAAGAATGAATGTAACTTATTAGAGAGATGTAGTAGTTTATTTCTTTTGTCAATTCAATGAATTAAGAAGTACTAGAGCATTGTGTGGCTTTTCTGTGGGTCTCTGTAAGGGCATTTCTGTAGAAGTTTAACTAACATAGAAAAATCCACCCTGAATAGGAAACCAGTATTCATCATCCTAAGGATAGAAGTGCTGGACTGAATAGTAATGAGAATAAGAGAAAACCAGTTGAACATTAACATTCTGCTTTCTCTACCTCCTGGAGTGCACCTCTACCAAGTGGATCTTATAACTATGCTTTCCTGAGCCTGATGGACTTACATTCTGTGAATAGTAATCCAAGATAAACCACTTCTGCTTTAATTTGCTTTTCATAATATATTTAGTTAAAGTAATGAGCAAAGTAGCAAGCACAGCTATGGACAGGACAGCAGGAAGCTGCTTTAACAAGGTCTGCCACAGACAGCATATTGGAAGAGGATATGGCATTTAACCGTTGATGTGAAAGATGAAAAACAAGCAACTATGGGGGATAGTTACGTACAAGAACATGCTAGGTAAGCAGTGAGGTAAAACAGGATCTGATTTTCAAACAAGTGTTAGTACATGTGTTAAGGCTCTTTTAACTGTCAAGTTAAAATTACTTTTACTTCTTCTACAGTATTAAATGTAAGTTGCATTGATTGTACCATTTCTAATTGTGTTAGTGTGTTAAAACCTGGCATGTCTGTTACAGAGGTCTACTAACCAGCTTTTGTTTTATTGCCTGACTATCACAGAACCTTGGTATTCAAAAAAAAGTTTGCAAGTACTTGAAGAAGTGAGTCAAGCTGTAAGCAGAAGCAAAAGGGTAGTGTGCTTAATTATTGCTGGTATAACAGCTTTAATTACATTAATTGCTAGCACCACTGCTTCTGCAATTGCTTTGACACAAGAAGTTAAGACAACTACTTTTGTTAATCATTTAGCAAAAAATGTTATTAATGTGTTGATATACAAAAGGATTTAGATAGGCATTTGAAAGAATGGATTGCTGCTCTTTATTCTGTTCAAATCATTGGAAGGAGGGTCAGATTTTAAGAGTAAGGAGCCATCTCCAGTGTCGTGCCAAATACCATTGGAATCATGTTAGTTCTAAAATTTACAAGGGCAGTCATTATAATTAGGAAAACATTTAAAGACACTTGCAGGGTATTTGGCATAATTCTAACACCTCTCTGGATGTTTTAACTTTTCATAGTGAGCTTATAAACTTAAAGAATGCTGATCTACTGAGCATTGATGCTGCAGATAATGCTGATAAAATTATTCATGGCCTGATATCAGTATTTCTATTTTGGTCAAGCTTCAAGAATGACATATATAGCTTGATCATGTTGTCCCAGAAATACTTTTATTCCTGCCCATTGTGTTAAAGCTTGTCTTTAACAACATCAACGTGTTGGTAGCCAAAGTATATGGCTTGAAACTAAAAATGGACCCCTAGACAAAGTTATTAAATTAACAGGCAGACAAGGCAAGGACAAGTAAGATTCTGCACAGAGCCTTACTGACCTAAGACACACATGCATTGCCTTTGATAATGCATATTTCATGATGGGTAAAGAAGGCATTCTTGTCAGAATGACCTAAAACAAGTTCAGTCTTGTTCATGAAATAAAAAACGAGAAAGGGCAGAGAGCTTTTTGGGCTGCTTGGCAAGAAGCTGACATAGGCCAAGGGCAGGGAAATGGGCTGCTTGGTAGGAATATGACATTGGCCAAGGACCAGAAAGTGGGCTTTAGGCAGGAATTTGACATTAGGCTAAACTTTAGGCAGGAATCTGACATTATGCTAGAACAAAGAAATAATTTCAGGCAGGAATCTAAATCTTAGGCTAGAACAAGAAAGCAAGCTTCAGACATAAAAATGACTTTGGGCTAGGATAGAGAAGTAGGCTCAGATATTTTGGTCATCCCGATAAGCCCTTAGAAACAGTGATCACAGGATTGTTCATGGAATTTTGTTTATTGCCTTGCTTGTTCTTTGACTATTTGTGTTCATTGTCTTGCTTGTTCCTTGACTATTTGTATCTATTGTATTGCTAGTTACTCAACCTAAAACTGACCTTAATACTTGCAGGTAATTAAAATGGTATAAAAGCAAAAAGGAAGAGAGGGGGATGGGATAGGGGGTTTATAGAGAGGGGAAATGGGGAAAGGGGATGTCATCTGAAATGTAAATAAATAATAAAAATTTTAAAAAAGGTGAGGCAAAAAATCCAAATAAGCAAAATAACAACAAACAAAAATAAAGAATAAAAACAAAAACCCAAACAACAACAATAAAACAAAACCAAGAGGATACATCTACATCATCATATACACATACACATATACATACACATACACACACATACACATACATATATATTCTATTGTTGAGCAATGGGGAGAGTGAGACAACTGTGTGCAATCTGATGAGGAAGAAGGTGTGTAGACTGGAAGAGTTTGATCATTAAAGGTCATCTGTGTCATGGCAAATAATCATATGGCACCCTAAGAGAAAAACATGGAAAAGTTTAAGGAGAAAAATGACATATATGTGACATCACTTCAGAAGATAAATCCCAATTATTTATTTAAAATATCCAAGACACATAAAGCAGTAAGATCTGGAATAAATATTTCGAGTGCAAAGTCACTTGGGTAAGAGTTTAGAGGCCTCAGTCTGGATTATAAAACGATCTCAGTGCTATCAAACATGCACTTCAAAGACTGTTTTGAAACTCAAATCTTTAAGTGTTTTTTTTTTGCTATAAAAGATTCCTTGTTAATTTCAGACACTGTTTTATACAAATATAGGATTCTATATTACCTTCAATTAGAGAGATTGCCTACAGATCTTCCTGTTGATATCAAAAGCCATGGATGCACATGCTTCTCTGTAGCATGGTGTCATATTTGCAAATAAATTTCATACAACTGCCTGTGTATTTTCAATCATCTACAGATTACTTATCATTTCTAGTAAATGAGAAAGTCAGGTAGAGTTTATGTAAAATTATGAAATGAAAGTTTTAGCATTTTTAGTATTACATTTTTGTGTGTACATGTAGTGCATATTTGTGTGCATGTGTGTGTTCTCTTTCATGTGTCTGTGTGGAGGCCAGAAGTCAATATCAGGTGTCTTTATTAATTCTTTCCAACCTTACTTTTCCTTGATAGGACTTTCACTGAATTTAGAGTTCATCAGTTGAGATTTTCTGGTCACCCATCAACCCCCAGGGTTCTTCCTGTCAACACCCACTGCATTGAGAGGACATGGGTGCTGGGAACTCTAACTCAGCTTCTCATTCTTGTTTGTCAATCATTTTCAATAATAAACTTTCTCTTTTATTTCAAATATATTTATTTCCTGGTTGGTTGAATGTATAGCTATAAAACTTGAAGATATGGAGAGCCACTTTTATCTTTTTTACAAACAAGAAACAACAGAAAGCTAACCAAGAACTTCAGAGAGATAACCTAAATCTCCAGGCCTTGGGATATTGTAGAATATTTGGGGGTGGAGTTCTGTCTTATTCCTTCCCTAAGGAATGAGTTGCACTTTCTATTACCCCAGTATAACACTAACTGCAGCTCTCATTACTCCCTTTTATGGGCCAAACTGCTGGCTTTGGCTTTTCCACACATCCTCTCATTAAGAGAAAACTATTCCAACCTGAGGCTCCTCATTAGAATGAATATTTTACATGGGCAGCACTTTATTCCATGAATTGTTGGATGAGAAAAAACAGGGAGAACAATTCAAGATCCCAGAGACCTGATTCTGTTCTCCACTTAGTTATAGTGCAATGCTTGCCATTTCTTTCTCTGTGCCCTGATTTCCCCATGTGCAATTGGGGGGGGGTGTTGAATCTGCTGAGTTGTGGGGTCAGTGCTTCATTACTGGTTCTCTAGGATGTATTGTTTTCCATTCAGAATTCATCTGGTTATGTATTGTGAGTTGTTCTTTGTAGACTTTAGGGATATCAGAGGAAATGGCTTAATATAATGTCACAGCTTTCGCATCAGCAATAATTCTCAAATATTGTTCTGCTAGCCACTCTTTCCAACCATCCAGCCAGTGAACCTTGCGCATTCATTCATTCTTTGGAAAATTCCCTTAGAATGTCTTCTATTCCTCAGATACTGTGCTGAGTGGTGGTGTATGTCACATTTTCTGTCCTTCAAGAATTTTTTCAAGTGGAGACTGACACATCCCTTCATGGGTACCACATAGTGTAGGAAAAGATGTGTGGAAAGACACTCAGAACATGAAGAAAGTGCATGAATAGTACCATGGCAAATCTATGAGCACAATGTCCAATGTGTGTTTTATATTATCTTCTTTTAAACTATTAATACTTATTTAACTTATTCATTCTGGTTCTTTAATATTATATATAAAGGTCCACATGATCTATACTTTCCTAAATCTCTTCTCTTGGAATCTTTACTCTTCTCACTCCACCCACTTTTGCTGTTCTGTCATCTGCCTGTAAAGAACTTCTGAAATGATCCCTCCTGGTTTATCTTCAAATGCTTTCTCTTCTTGGAGCATCTGTCCCTGGTTTTACATACTTGTACCATTCTTCTCTGTGTTCAAAGTTACTCCTCAGAGTCACCTCATCCTGGAGCATCCCCTGCTATTTGGTGCCCTGGTGTGTACAGTAAAATATACTCAATAGGCTGTCAGCTGACACCTATGGGCCCTTGTGGCACTGTGGGGAAATAAACTTGTAGCTTTGGGTCAGAATCCCATCTTTACACTATCTTTTTTATTTGCATTAAGGCTGTAGAATTATGTTACCTGTGCAGGATTCTGAGTTTAATGTCTGCACTTCAAAGTTTTGCTAATACTTAACTACTATTGTAAGTGAATGTGACTTATTCCTTTGTTCTTTCTTGGTTTTCTTTCTTCCTTCCATTCACAGTTTTCTTTACCAGGCAAAGATTGGAAAACCATGGACTATTTATATACATTCAGCCAAGACTTTTCCAAACAGGATAATTCCAGTGTATATTGATGAAGGGAGAAGGAACATGACCCACTAGAGTAGAAATGGAGGCTATAGGTTTAACTCAAATCTTTCTTCATATTTATTCTTCTGTTAAGACATAGACTGAAACTCCAACTTGGTCAACTGTATGAGCCTCATCACATGGATGTGATAAGAAATAAAGTAGTGAAATGCATGAGTTTGTCATTCTGAGTTCACATTCATCCTGACCATGGCTCTTGCCAGCCATTTGGCATAGTCAAGGAGGCCTAGATTCTGAAATGTTTGGTCCTATTCCATGAAAATAGAGATTGCATCATCTATATACAGTAAGTTAGGGTTGATGAAATAACAATTAATGCCAAAAGTCTAATGCAGAGTTAATATTTTTCCCAGTAGCTGTTTAGTGTTCTTGCTGGTATGTGTATGAATTGTTAATATAGTATAAATACGTTAATGTTGATATTGCTGTGTTCAAATGCTTTTGTTGATATTCTTAGTATCTGTAGTATATTATTGAGTAGCACAAAAGATTAAACTATCCATATTTAGAGTTTATGTATAGGTTACAGATCCAGTGCAAAAACAAGCTGAAAGAATCTTTTGAAAAGGTAGACAAGGACCAAGTTTTATCTTTCCCAGAGTACCAGTTCTCTAGAAGCAAGATTTCATCTTTCTGTTACCTCAGAAGTTAGTGAGAAGACCTTCCATGTTAGGGACAGTGGCATAGAAAGGCACCAGCAACGAGCAGGCAGTCCACAAGGACAGCTAATGGAGGTGCTCTAGGGGTGGGAGTGGGGCTCAGGGACTGTTGCCAACCTTGGCACACTAAGATTCATGGCACCTGCTCAACTCAAGAAACCAGACTGAATTTTCACAAAGAACTCAAGCTATCTTTTTCTGTGAGGACTGAGCAATTAGACTCATAAAGGGGGAATGAAGGGCAGACCTTAGCTCTCAAAGTCAGGAAGGATTTGTAACAGAACAAACATGGTAACTTTGGGGACATCAGAAAAAAATTATCTCTAAGAGAAAGGCATGCTTGTCTTAGCTAATTTTTCTATGTGGCTACATTTTATTGGTGCTTTCTGGGTGACAAATAGCCTATTTTTAGTTTTTTATGTAACTTTAGTTTTAATGTTATGAGTTAAGAATGACTAATACCAGAGGGGGTATGACCTTGGAGGAAAGCATGCTGGGAAAACACATTTCTGGGTGACTGTTCCCTCTATGCCTAGAGACATAGACTCAAATAAAAGTGAAGGTCACTGTCCCAATAGGTTCCATTGCTTTGGGAAGTAAGACAGGGCTTTTGAATATGTCTTTGTTTCTCATTCTTATTCAGGGTTATCCAAAGACAAATCTGCTTCAAGAAAAGGTAGTAAATTTAATTGGAGCTTTCAAACAATGTTCAATACAGGATAGCGACAATCAAGAGTAAATTAAGCGTGGAAAAATCACCTTCAAAAAATAAAATGAAAGCTTTAAAAGTCCATCTCTCCCTCTATCTTGCTGGCCCAAAAGAGCAAGTAAATGGTTCTCAGTTTTCTTAGTTTTCTCATTTTCATCATTGAAAAAGAAATTAATTACCTTCACCCTTTCAATTAAAAAAATTTGGCCAATTATGTCTCTGAGAGGCAGACATTCTATTATTAAAAACAAAGTGTTTAATTGACTAGTTATTAAATTTGCATGCTGAAGCTTTACTGGGCTTCTCAGTGCTAAAGTCATGCCTTTGGGACTGTTTGATCTTCTAAATAACCATAGGAAGTTGAACTGTATTATCAACTAGTAAACTATAAAGATCTCATAGGGTTTTGCTAACTTCTCTAAGGTCATTCAATAGCCTAATGACAGAGATGGACTAGGAATTAAAAGGACCACCTGTCTGTCTCTCTCAATAATATAAATACTTAATGATCATTTTTTTTTTCTGGCAAGACAAGAACTTTTTGACCAAATCTTGAATTTTGCCTTTTGTCTCATGGCTGCTGGGCTGAGATTCTCCATTCTCTGTTCTTTCTGAGTCATGTAAGATGAGCAGCTGGTTGTTCTCAGTAGTTTTAACAACCTTAGGTATGTGGGAGTTTACAAATTAGTATATTTCACCATCACTTACAGTCATTTAAATCCTTGGGACTTAAGGGTATTGGAACTTGGGCAGTTTAAATCCTACATGTTATTTTACCAAATGGGAGACAGATTTAGAAATGAAGAAATTCCCCAAGGTAACATTCTGTTGTGACATTAATGTCCATCAATATATTTCAACAAGTAAAGAAATATCTGATCAGAAAATTCATAGAGAAGAGATTAAAAAGCAGTTCATTATTTGGTAGGTGATTTTCACTACTCCTAGCTGTACAGACCCTGATAAACTTCTAAATCTTTGATTCTCAGCTTCTGTCTGTGTTAGACAGTAGTTACAGAATATATTCCATATGGCATATGAAGATTATGTGATGCTGTGAATATAACTCTTAAGTAAAGGCCACAATAGGAGCCTAATACATGGGAGCTGTCATAAGGTATTCTCAGGTCAGAAGCAAAGACAGAGGAAATGAGCTTCGTGAGGGAGGACATGAGGGAGCATCAATCTGTTAGTTCCCATATACTGGATCACTTTGGGAAAACAGAAGGCTGAAGATAACAGGAAAAGGGAGCAAGTCCTTTTGCAAATGTCTTATTATTGCCAAAGTCACTGTGGTAATTAGGAAAACCCCTTATTCAGTTTGTTCACTGCTTAAGGGATAATCCCTTGGGACTTTTAATGGCAAGCTCAGGGTTGTAAGGAGAAACCAGCAAGGAGCATTAACTTACTGAGACACTGATTTTTAAGGCAGTCTTACTCTGGGGATTCTCTCAGAGTTTTAGAGCATCTAAAAGGGGCTCATAGGATGGACCTAACTCAGAGACAGTTTCCTATCCACCTTGCCTATGTTTATCTTACTTCTGTCATTGGGTCAAAATTCCAACATTCCTATTTGATTAATAGTTTAGAATCTATGGTTTAAAAATAGGCTCTGGAAATCCCATTTTGAGACTTTCATTAAGAGTTTTTAATGGCCCCTAATAAGGTCAGCTTTAGGAGAGGCGAATTCTTACACATGGGATGGAAAAAGATGTACGAAGCCTAGATAAAATCATAGTAAAAATGAGAATCTGGAGATGGTTGAGCTACTCAGGAAAATTTTCTGGTTTCAGGTTCATAAATGAAAGCATAAATGAACAGTCAGACAGGATGTGGTTCATGATAATGATAATGTTTTTTCCACATTAAAAGAGTAGTGCAGCTATTCAAAGAAAGAAAATTTGAAAAATATATTTCTGAGCAATTTCAGGCAGTCATTCTGTATAAATCACTACAAATAACCCATATCTGCTTAGTTATGTATGACTCATCTGATCATGGCAGGTATAGACTGCGGCATACTCATCACCAATATCTCCCCAGTTATACGTCAGGTCTCTAGTGAAGGGTGACACCCAGGTTCCAGGATAAAGTTTGAGTATGTTTGTTCTTCTTTAAAGACCATAAAGACAGGCAAGAATAAAGCAAAGGAAAGTGACGGTCTTAATGCTATTTTCCAGATTCTTCCTATCAGCCAATCATAAAGAATGCTAAGGATTTTTTGCTCAAACAAGGCATAGAAGAATATCAGTTATTATTATTATTCTAGACATTTTGACATGAGCATTCAAATTGATTGCATGGAGACTTGTCATAACCTAGAAGTTAATTTTTTTCTGTGTATGACTACAGGGAAGATTACTTCTTCTACAAAAGGTTCTAACAGATGCAGTGACAGATGCTCTTGCCTTTTATGTCTCTAGCTGCCTTCTATATCTCATTAAGAGCCATCAGACCTTCTGTAGGACTTTTTAGTGGTAACACTGGTTGCAATCTTTCTTGTATCCAGATTAGCCAGTCAAGAACTAGACAGACCAAGCCCCTGGAGGGAATGTCTAGGGTATTATTAATAATCTTCATCCAGGAATAAGATCAGAGGAACACATGTTAACTGTATAAAAAATAAAGTAAACATACTATATCTCTAGCTGTGTTGACTAAGTTATTTCCTTTCATACAGACTTTTATTCAGTATTCAGTAATTACAGTGAGCTTGAGAAATAAATACAGTGCATATGGAGAAAATATTCTTTTTTGCAAAGGAGAAAAATGGATCATTGTAGATCAAAGTAGTTCAATTAAATATAAGGAATTATTTGTGTGCACACAGTGTACCTAGCTTGAAATATGGACACTTTCTTGGCCTCAATACTGGACAGTTGAATTCACTTGGGCACACGTTAAAACTCCTTGCTCTAGCAAATACAAGTTGAGGTGCTGCTATGTTAGTGGCATTATTATTGGCAGTTGGACTGTATCACAGAGTAAAATCGACATACATCCTTGCCTTTGAAGCTAAGGTAGATGAAAATATCTTTATAAAGGCAATGTCTCCCACACAGTACCACCTCTGGCACCACAGCTTCTTAATTATGGCTCACCAACTTGAAAAGTGGGTGTGAGTTCATAACCATAATGCTATGTAAAATATACCAATTTACCTAGATGAGTGTGCAGGGTAAATAAAATTAGAAGTTTTAAATAGACTAGCAAGAAAAATTTTGTTAAATCTTCTTGTTTGAAAGGTCATTTAGAGCTTGAATGAGAGAGGTGTTTTTGTTGTTGTTGTCGAACCACCAAAGAACATGAACTGGACCCAGGCCCTCTACACATATGCTGCAGGTGTTAAGCACGGTCTTCATGTGGGCCCCTCAGCAATTGGAGTAGGTGCTGTCTCTAACTCAGACTCTGTTGCCTGCCTTTGGATCCCTTACCCCTTGTTGGGCTGCCTTGTCTGGCCTCAGTAGGGGAGGATGAGCTTAGTTCTGATGAGATTTGATGTGTCAGGGCCTGTTGGTATCCAGTGAGGGGCTTCCCTTTTTCTTGGAAAAGGGGGTGGGAATGTGTGACTGGAAGGAGGGGAGGTAGGGGGGCTGTGATCAGGATGTAATGTGAATAAATAAATAAATGAAGAACAAATAAAAAGAAACAAAACTGTAGGGGAGGCAACTTAATTGAGAGAGATTTACATTACTCAAATTCACTGAGCAAGAGACTCCATTCCTCTGAAATGACATTTAACTTTGTGTTCCTGGGTCTGTGATGTGGCAGAGCAAGCACCATGCTAGGATGGCTGTAGTGGATCAGAGATGCTCACTATATACTGTCTCAGAGATGCTCACTATATACTGTCTGCTAGCATTTTGTCTAAGCTCTGCCCACAGTTACCTGGCAATGTCCAGATATGCCTGACTCACTATAAAAAGGTCTGCTCAACCCCCTCCACTCTCTTGTTCTCTTGCATTCTTGCTCTCACTCTGTCCTCTCCTTCCTTCCCCCCCTCTCTCCCCTTCCATTCCCCTCATCCAAGTGCTCATGACCAGCTTATACTCCTCTACTCCTCTTTTCTCTGTCTCTGTCTCTCTCTCTCTTTCTCTCTCTGTCTCTCCCTCTCTTTCTATGCTTTTCTTTGTCTCTACCACAATATCAGCTCCCCTCCCCATGCCCCAAATAAACTCTATTTTATACTATACCATCCTGTGGGCTGGTCCCTTAGGGGGAAAGGATGCCTCAGCATGGGCCTGCAGAGGCAGCCCCTTCTCTCATACCTGACTACACATCCATCAAACATATTCCTTCCTCCTTTATCTTTTTATAAAACACAACACTGTCCAGGAAGCAGAGAACAGAAGAGACACAGACAGCACATACCTCTCAAATGAACACACAGTGACTTCTTTCTCTAATTAGGTCCTACATCTTAATATCCCACATAGCACGAACACATTAATGGATGGTCCAGTCCTTGATAGCCAGTCATATCTCAACATTCACACCACTCAGGGACTTTGAGATATGCATCCTTTATGGGAGTATCTTATATTAAAGTTATTATTAAGGGGGTTCAGCAAAATCATTCAGCAAAAACAGTCCGTGTTTTTTTCAAGCAGACAAAACAAAGAGGACAGGGCTTCATGGAGCCTAGCATGGCTGGAACACGGGAATGAATGAAGACAGCTGTAGTACATGCTGAGGTTATTAAAGGAATGGTATCAAATCATGTAGGGCCCTAGAGGTAATTGCAATCACTTTAGCTGCTACTTTGAAAGATCTGTAGATCCATTGCTGAGTTTGGTGCATAGTAGCGGTATTATCTAATTTTGTTTGTTTCCTCCCTTCACTGGGTTGAGATTGGTTTGAAGCATTTGATGGTAGAACAAAGAAATCCAAAATCAGTATATAGCAGAAAGTAAATAAAGTTTATGAACTCTTTAGAGTTTATCTTGGGAAACATAAAAAACTTTATATCCTTTTTAAAAAATTAATAGAGCATAATATGACTGAGGGTTGCTCAGAAGTGATATAAAGACTTTGACACCTAACACTGAAACACTTATAATTTTGTAAATTCTTTCCCTTCAGAAGCAGCTCTGAAGATCCCACATAGAGGAAGAAACTGTAAGATTGAGCATGGTCACTTATTCCTAGACCAATCACATTATGCTGTGGCTTGTACAGTCTTCAAAAATGTGTAAAACAGCAAAGAACATCATATCTAAAAACCCCTAGTGTGGCTCTGTTACTTTAAACCTTGTTAGTAGACATTGTAGAGACTCACTTACTATTTTATTTTTCAAAGAAAGAAGGAAAAAAAACCACAGATGGAACATATCTTTTTTCCCATCTCCTTAAGTCACATTGACATGCTATTACTCTCTTCAACAGCTCAACATGCTTTAGTGGCCCAAGAGGCAAGAGATCTGTAAGTCACTGTGACAGAGGATATGGAAGACGAGAGAAGAGCCTAACAAGAACAGACATGACAACAGACACAGATTTTCTTCTTTTTTTTTTTTATTTCTGAAAAGACTAAGTTTTTCTGAGCATCCCAGAAATATTATTATTACTTATTGAAATTCCTTTAAAATTATATCATCATTGACTGCACTAATTCCTGAAAATCTTTAAAGATCAAAAAAGGAGATCTTTTCCTTTTATCTTCTACCAATGCTGTGATGTTTCAGCAAACATGTGTCATCAGTGGTTCAAAATTAGAAGATAAACTATTTCCAAAGACCCTTTCATCATTGTCCTCAGACAGCCTTGGACATGGGAAAGAAAGATTTTATGTGTGCAGTGTGGTAGCTATAGCAGATTTAGAGGTCATAGCCTGTTTAGCAAGCCAGGTTCAGCCACCTAGCCTCAAAAAGGTCATCAAGAAATTCACATTAATGTTGGAAAATAGAACAAGTAGTTTTACTTATTGTTACAATATGTGGAAGAGAGACATCCAGTGACTCTCAAGCCTTTAGAACCCCGAGTGAGAGTAAAGTTTGAATAGAGGGCTCAGGCTAAGCAGTCCCTGTGGAGTTATGGTCCTGCCAACCAATGACTGATCCATTGGTCCCGTGGAGTTATGGTTCTGCCCACCAATGACTGATCCATTGGTCCCGTGGAGTTATGGTTCTGCCCACTAATGACTGATCCATTGGTTTGTTTTTACTCTTATCCTATAAGGTAGTCTGACAAGTTGTTAAAACTATATACTAAAAAAAAAAAAAAAAAAAACAAAAAAAAAAACAAAAAAAAAAAAAAAACTCTTTATGAGAAAAATTTCCCCTCTGACTTGTGCCTTTTTTTTCTTCCAAGAATGAGATCACTGAAGACATTTCTTTGGAGTCTGTTGTTTGGAGTCTGGTTAAGTGAAACAAAGGGTATGTACTCATTACATTTCTAATTCTAACAATTTCATAGAGGAAAGGTTTCCATCACATAAAGTCTGAGAGTCGATAATAAAGAAAACATGGCAGTAAAAGTCCAAGGCACCAGTCACATGGATTTATAGTCATGAATCAAATATCTGAAAGTGGGAAGTACTATAAAACATTATGGCCAACTCCACAGTGACCTACTTTCTTCAGTTAGATCACCTCCTAATGCTCACAGCTAACCATTGAACTTATCAAGTGGTTCCCAATGGAAGAGTTAGAGAAAAGGAGCTGAAGGAGCTGAAAGGGGTTGAGCCCCTGAGGAGAGCAACAATACCAACAAACCAGAGCTCAAAACCACCAGCCTCAGAGCACATAGGGAGGGACCCATGGCTCCAGCTATATATGTAGGGGAGGATGGCCTTGTCAGTCATAAGTGGGAGAGGAAATCTTTGGTCCCATGAAGGCTGGATGCTGAGTGTGGGGCAATTTGAGGGTGGGGAGGTTGGAGTTGGGGGCTGGGTGCAGGCAGATTCTCATAGAAGCAGGATGAGAGGGGGTGGAATAGGGGGTTCCTGGGTGTGTGTGTGTGGGGGGGGGAATGAGGTAAGGGGATAACATCTGAAATGTAAATAAAATATCCAATAAAAAAAATCATCTCTTAAAGGTTCCACCTTCAAAAACAGTGCCACAGATGGATATCATGCATTCAAACACATGAGACTAAGATGTGGAGCAGGTCACATTTAATCGCTACAGAGTGTTTACAAGAGCAGCCGAAGAGTGAAGGTATGGCGACTTTCTTGTTCTAGAGATAGCACAGGTAGAGTTATGCTGTAGAGCTGACCTAGACCAAACTGATACAGACCAGCCAACTGATACAGCAGTAAGATTTAGGAATTCTCTGAGAACCCATGTAGATCCTGATTTATGAATGTTTGTTCTTTCTTTTAAGTTTATTGCATGAGAGTTTCATATATGAATATAATATGTTTTGATAAAATTCACCCCTGTTTTCTCATCTAGAGTATCTGTCATTTCTCATTCACATTTTTCCCTTCTAATTTCATATTCTCTTGTTTTAACCCACTTACTATTTGCATTCAGTATGTACGTATAAAGCCATTTATTGCAATGTAAGCAACCTACCAGGAGATGCAGGAAACTGACTGCCTTTCCTCAGAAACCATAAATGACCAATAGCTTCTCAAATAGAGGTGTAACCCATGAAATACACTCCTATTCCCATCCCACCTAGAAATACTGGGATTTGCTTGATCTTGTTCAGGTATTGTGCATGCAGTCATAGCTGAGGCAAGTGTCCTTAAATATATTAGTGCTTGTTGTATCACATAGATCACATTATTACGGACAAGAGAGTATTTAACTAACTATAACTCTGATTATTTCAGTACCACTAAATATCTTCCACCCAGAGAATTTTCTGGTTCATTTCTAAATCTGTAATGCATCAAATACACCTTTCTTGCATCTACAAAGTTCTCTCAATTGTCATTATCAAGGAGTCCTTCTTCCTATAAGCCAGAACTGAACTAAGTTCAAAGACTTCTACTAGAGGAGAAAAGAGAGAAAATTCCCCCAGAGGGCCACATGGTTATTTCCTGTTTGCTGCTCTTTTTTTTTTCCTAACTGAGGGCCCTGCCAGGCAGAGGAAACAGCCTTTGTCCTCACTTTAGATCCTTGAGACAGTTCCCACAGAGACAGGTAGGGACAGGTGGTAGGATAGAGTGTAAACCAGGAACAAAAAGTCAGAGGGAAAGGGGCATATGACTAATAAAATGTACAGCTTAAAAGAAACAACGCAACAATGTGCATCATAGCACCAAAACAAGCAAAAACCAAAATGGAAACAAACAAGCAAAACAGTTTTTCCCCATCTCTCTGTACTCATTAAGGCAAAATTCTTAGGAGGCACTTGACTGAAATAAATTATTTATCACCATTTCTTGCAAGAACAGAACGGTTTCTGAGGGAGCTGCTATGAAGGACAAAGGACTAATAGTTACAAGAATATACTCTGCATCTTGTACTAGAATCTTGGTTTATTTCACTGATTCAAACAGTAGTTAGCGTCTTTCTAGAGATATATAATTTGTACCCACAAAAGCAACATATGTAGAAGTAAAAGCCAGGATTCTAGCTGGATTGGTCTCCTCTTGTCTCCTAACCAGTCTCACAACTCAATTACACATACGTATTTGAAATAAAGGCTGTGGCATGTGATCTCACTCTATTTGGGAGCTTACTGCCTGTTATTCTGAAAGAGGACCCCCATCCAGGGGAGCTGATGTCTGGTTTCAGACTGTGCAGGGGGAGAAAGCTCACATCTGTTAGTATTTAGCATGCATCTTTGAAATTCTTGCAGGGAGTCAGGGTGTAGCTATTGTTCTTCCCTGAGTTTGACCTAAGGCTAGCCTGTGGCAGGCGAGGGAGACGCACAGGAAAGTTCCCAGGCAGGCTTTGGTTGATTATAGTTTTTCCTGGAATGGCTTTTCTTGAGCAGCCTCCCTACTCAAAGCATGAAAACTGATGGGCCCAGGAAAACAGCCTCCACAGTTACCTTGTCTCCTTATTATCTTTGGACTTCTACTGGAGATGCTTGTAAGTTCCTAGGCTGGCTTTTATTGCAATGGAGAAAAAAAG
Organism: Arvicanthis niloticus; assembly: GCF_011762505.2. NCBI lineage: Eukaryota > Metazoa > Chordata > Mammalia > Rodentia > Muridae > Arvicanthis > Arvicanthis niloticus. The sequence continues at coordinate 83,028,767 of NC_047662.1, read as the reverse complement.
AGGTTTGTTTTCTGTGTATCACATTGGATCTATGACTAAAGAAGGGCTTGGTGGTGTATTTTAGATAGGAACACTTTTGAAAGTGCAAATAATTTAGAACACATTTATCCTCACAGCAATATTGAGGGAAGGTTCAGAAACTTCCCACATTCATTATGCCACCAGCCCCCAGTGACAAAATGTATTTCATTCTTAGCATCATTCATCAGAGTGCTGCGTTTATTGCAGCTAATCAACCTACATGGAAATATCATTATATCTCATCCCCTAGGGTTCATTTTGCTAATTGGTAATGACATGTCTCTCCCATTGTAATATCACATAAAAACCAGTGTCCTAAAACATTCTCTCTGCTCTTCTTCCTTTTCCCCCTACTACCAAGTCCCCAAAGGCTACTGATATTTCTACCATCTCCGTCGTGGCGGTTTCTTTTTTCTGAGTACATAATAACTACAGGTAATAATGGTTCTCAGGATGACATTTTCATATATGTTAGAAGATATTTTGATCATATTCATGACTCACACAACCCCTGAATTACTTTCTCTTGTTCCCTTTACTTCCACTGGTCCTCTTCCTGGTCCAAGCTAGTCTCCCTTCTATTTTTATATCTTGCTACTTGTGGTGACCCAGTCATTAGGTTTGTTCTTCACTCCCATGAGTGAAGAATTATTTACCAAAACATGGGCACCTTATTAATGGCTATATAAATAAGTAAAGAAAATGTCTCTCTCTTCTCTAGTCAGCTGTCTATAGATGCTCAGAGTGGAATATCATCTAAAGCGCGTCGCCACTCTCCATCCCAGGATAATGATGGGCTCACTCTTGTTTTACAATGAATTGTATTTTTATGTTCTGAAATTGATATAATATCTTCATTCTATGCAAGATGAGAGATAGAACAACAATCCTGAGATGCCTGCTGATACGTTCTTTGAATATTTCAGACTAGACTCCAGATTTCCTGGCTCTTTGGTCAGTGTCTATTCTAATATGGAATCTCAAGCATCAAAATGCTAATTGCTTTTTAAAGGTGTTTGCTTCTGTATATACAAGTGGTTGCGTCTCTCTCTCTCTCTCTCTCTCTCTCTCTTTTTTCTCTCTCTGTCTCTCTCTCTTTCTTCCTCCCTCCCTAACCTCTCCTGTTTGTATATATGAGTGCAGATACATGTGTGTATTTGGATATGTGATATGAAAACCAGAGACTGACATGTGAGATATTTTTCATTCTTTCTCTACATTACTTCCTGAAGCAGAATCACTAGATCAACCTGGAGTTCACTGTTTTGGCCAGTCTAACTAAACAGGTTTACCTAGGAATCCTATACCCGTTCCTTCCAAATTTTTGGATCACAGGCTGGCAACTATACCTAGCCAGCTTTCACTGGGTACTAGGAATCTGAACTCAGGTCCTCATATTTGCAAGGCAAGCACTTTATCTATCTCTTTAGTTTCAGTAACTCTTATCCTGGCATATTTTGACAAAGACTTTGGGCAAGGCCTTCGACTGACATGGAAAGTCCTTCTGAGATAATATTTTGAATGATTTAAAATTATTGTCAGTTTATGATCCTTTTTTACACTGTGTTCTAAGATGAGAATTAAAACCTCAGGCTTACGTACATTGAAAGCAAGATCAAAACAGAAGGTTACGAGCATTGATGCTCTCAGAGACATAGAGATCACACATCAATAAGCACCAAGGTTTGTAATTACATAAATCTTCAGAGGTCAAATGTTTCTGTTGTTTGCCACTCATAATTTAGCTATGGATGCAGACATTTTAAAAGGTTCCTGAAAACAGACACAAACGTTTTAAAAAGCAGCATCCTTTAAATCTCCATGCGTTGTTTTCTGTGACAAGCTATAGCTCATGGATCATGCCAAGATTTTGGCACAAAAGAATATCAGTGAATACCTGTGGGCAGAGACAAATGAATAAAGGCATGATCCCTCTGGCTGCTTTCCTGGACCTCATAAAATTGTATCAAAACTGTATTATTTAGCAAGCTTGGTTATTTGCTATATTTTTTATTATCTTTAACACACTAAATATAAATGATTTAAAAAGGAATACAGGCTGTTAGAAACAGTGAGGATATCACTAGAAGACTTGGGAGCTTGAGAATAGGAGAGGAAAGGGTGGCAAGCATACACATATAATCTCTCTGTCTCTGTCTCTCTGTCTCTCTGTCTCTGTCTCTCTCTGTCTCTCTCTCTCTCTCTGTCTCTCTCTCTCTCTCTCTCTCTCTCTCTCACACACACACACACACACACACACACACACACACACACTTCCACTATAATTGTCCATAGAGTATTGATTCAAAAGAAAACACAGTTTGGTTTGGGATTTTCTATTTACCTCGTTAGCTTGCATGGGTTGGCCCAGGGAGGCTTTTTATTACAAAGTTTAGTTAGTTTTCCACAGTAAAGGGGACAGTTTTAGAGAAAGTTGTTATGTATTACAAAAGGCTTTTTCCATAAGAAAGTATTATTGAATTTTCTTTGGCTATTTAAGGGGGCTACTGGATCTTTGGGCATCTAGGAGCTGTAGATTCCATCACCTGGAAGAGCTGTGCTTCCTACAGAAAGCTGTGTAGACTCTCTCCAAGCATATTTCTATGTGATTCTGTAATGTGCTCTGGTAAATTTGCAGCCAACAGTAATGTAAACAGCATTCCTGCTTATCTTTGTGTTTATAGGCACTGTTTAAGGTAAAGCTGTAGCAAAGCTTCTGCTCTGATGACCCTCTTATCAGCAGTGATTGCTACAGTTAGAGTAGGCCTGTCTCCCAGGTTTAACATCCGCTCTTACATAATTTTTCTTATGTAAGCAAACAAAAGACAAAACAAACAAGTAAAAATAGCAGCATTAATACACACACAGAGAGACACAGACACAAACACACACATACACAGACAGACAGAAAGACACACATACACAAACACACACACATAAAAATAGTACATAAAAATAACATGGATGGATAGATAGATGGAAAGATGATAGATAGAAAATAGCTCTGGGGCTAGAGAGATGGATCAGAGATTAAGGTCACTGGTTGCTCTTCCAGTGGTCCCTGGCTCAATTTCTAACACATTGCAGCTCACAATTGTCTGTAACTCTAATTCCACATTTAACACTCTCACGCAGACATACGGGTATGTACATAACACAATGCACATACGGTGTGCACAAAACATGATGCACATAAAAATACAAAGGAGTCACTAAAATATTTAAAATGAACATAGTTATCAATATAGACACATGGATATGAATTTAAAATGTTAGTTGTGAATGGTTAGGAAATTATTGAAGAATGCAAACAACAAGAAGAGTCTTTGTTTTTATGTTAAACTCATTATGAATCCTAATTTATTTATAAAAATATGCATTAATTTTAAATGAAGTAAATGACAAAATTAACATTCAATGGTTGGCTGTTGCCCATTTGCAAAGCCTTTCTATTTTCCAAAATGTAAATTTAATGTGTGAAACTAGTCTTCAGGGGAAAATCGTTAGTGAATGGGTGAATAACACTTAGCTAGATTCTAGGAAGCCATAATGAATTTTTTTTTGGTATGAAATCATGAGACTTTCTTAGAGAAGTAGTCACAATTAGTAATGTCAATGATGTCATGATGTTCATGTAAAAGAAATCTAAATATTTTAAACTCACAAAAAACCAGACTCCATAGTGTCAAGATGCATGAAGATTCAAGAGTATTATTGTAATAGTCTGTGATGTTTGGAAGGGTCTATAGGACCTCACTGACCAACAAGTGAAAAAGAGATGACCTATTTCTGGCACTGGGCTTTTCATTTGCTATTCTATGGTATCCGGAAAAGTAATTGTCCTCCTGTTATAGGCCAATTCCATTAAATTACACACACGTGCGTGTATATATATATACACGCACGTGTGTGTGTGTGTGTGTGTGTGTGTGTGTGTGTGTGTGTGTGTGTTTGTGTGTGTGTGTATTTCAGGAAATTTCTACAGTAGTAGGCTTCCACATGGCTCTTTAAGTGTTCATTTGAGTAAGTTATTTATGTCTGTCTGAGCTAAGCTTACTATTGCTGTGGTGAAAACCATAACCAAAAACAAATTGAGAGGAAAAGGATTTGTTTGTTTTATACTTCCACAGCACTGCTCACCATAGGAGGAAGTCAGGACAGGAACTCAAGAAGAGCAGGAATCTGGAGGCAGATGGTGCCGAGGTCACAGAGGATGCTGCCTACTGGCTTATTCCCTCTAGTTTGTTCAGACTGCTTTCTTATCAATGGAGCACCACCAGCTCAAGGATGCCACAACCAATTGTGTGCTGGGTACTCCCAAATCACTCCATTAAAAAAAAAAAAAAACTTACAGACTTGCCTACAACCACATCTTATGAAGTCATTTTCTCATTTGAGGCTCTTTCCTCTCAGATGACTGCATCTTCTGTCAGTTGACATAAAACTATCCGGCACAGTCCATAATTTCTCCTCTATGCTGCCATTACAAGTGATGATTATTGGGAGAGAAAGGGTCAGTGTTTTACAGAGATGTGGTTCCTGAGAGTCCACCTATGCTCCATTAGATGGTCTAAATTGATGAACACCCAGACAGCATTAAGTTGACTCAATGTATTTAAAGGGGGGGGGGGGATGTAACTGAAATTAAGTAGTATTGAGAGAGGAAAGGGAAGGAATAAAAAGTGGATTTAATTAAAACACATTATACACAAATATAAAATTCTAAAAAAAATGTGTAAGGGTATTAGTTGATTTGGAAGAATCACTACTGTGAGCTCTATTTCTGAGGTTAAAGGATATACATATTATGTGACTGTTGTGTGTTCTATGAAACAATAGCAATAGGTTAGGTATGTTGCCACACTCCTTTAAATCCAGGCTTCTAAAGGCAAAGGCTGATAGAGCTCTATGAGATCATGCCTGATTTTCACAGTGAGTTCCAGGACAGCCTGGGATGAATTGAGGGATCGTATCTCAAAATAATAATAATTAGCAATAACCATAATAGTGACAATAGTAAAGAAAAAGGTATAAAATTCATTAATAATAAATTACTAAAACACTATTATTACTATCAGTCAAATAAAATAGTTGTTAAAATGGCATATGTACATGTTTATTGATAATAAAGTTAATAAATAGTCAAGTTAAGAAGTATTTCAAAACTGGCACATGTCTATAATTTAAGAACCAGAGATTTTGAGGCAGGAGGACCATAGGTTTAAGTCTAGCCTGCACTAAATAGTGAGATCTTTCTTAACAGTAAGCAAACAAAGAGCAGCAAAATGCAAAAGCAAAAAGTCTATCTATTAGCTACTAAATTGATTGATATCATGCAGGCATGCTGCAGGCAGAGCTGAGAGTTCTACATCTTCATCTGAATACTGACTTCCCAGCAGTTTGAGGGGTCTTCAAGCCCACACTCACAGTAACACACCTACTCCAATGAGGCCACACCTACTCTCCAAGAGGGTCACACCCTTTAATAGTGCCTCTCCCTGCGCTGAGCATGTACAAACCATCACAACACATATACCCTGTTGAAAAATACTAAGCTTATAATTATAGCTAGCCTTAGATATTTAATGATTAATGATTTTAATCTCTCAGAATTTTCTGAATTTTAATTTGCAGTAATAGCAACTGATATTTGTCAAATGCTTATAAAATAAGCAATTTAAATGCATCCTTTATTATTACAATAGCCTCCATTTACTCTTTTGCAAGTTGGTATTTAAGAAGAAAATAATTTGTCCAAAGGAATGACTGATTTAGGTGTAAATATTTCTTTTAACTGTACAACTTACTTCTCATTCTATGTTTAAGTTAATGGATAATACTTTGGGTTCAAACCATATTGTAAATTTAATTGCTAAAGAAAATAGACTATACATATTTGTCTTATACTAAATGCACAATTTTGGGTATGTTTTGCCCGATACAAGTAAGCCAAACTTCAACTATTATTTGAAGTGCTAAGCATGCTTTATTTTGGGCTGCTTCTGTTTCCTCATTTCTGATAGCACGCCTTTCAATAAACACTTAAGTAAGATATTTTGTCATAGCTTTTTAGCTTGAGGTTGCTTGATAACTGTTATTTAGTATGCAAAAAAATCTTTCTGACAGTTTTGGGAGGTAGGGTATCCATTTTAGTAGGGTGGTTATTTATTTTCTGAGGAATTTCAGAGTTTCCAAGCATCAAAACTCAAGAGGTCTAAACACAGTTTAGTCTCCAAGGGGGACATTCAAATGCATTAGTTGCTGTCTAAGATACAACATTGCTTTGCTTAGAACCCAGGACTCTATGGGCTATTCCTTTCTGACAATTGCACTTACTGTGGCTGCCAAAAGAGCTGAGCTTTTTGTCTGGGTGTCTCCTAAGACTGTAGTCAGCCTCTGTCTTATTGTAAACTCATCTAGCCTCAGAATTTAAGTAGTCAGTTTTATAAGTCACAAAACCCAGTTCATGCTGATAGGGGTGCAGAGTTTTCTCATGCCTTACTTTTTCCTAGGGCCTTCCTTAAAATTTTATGTAAACAGGTGTAGCTCATATGTAGATTGTGTGCTTAACATGCAAGAGTCCCAGGGTTTGGCCCTAGTATGAGATAGAGGAATGGAGGAAAGAAGTGGGAGGAGTAGGGAGGGAGGAAGCAAGGAAGGAAGAAAGGGAAGGAAAAAGAGAGGGAGGTAGGAAAGGAGAGAGATAGTGAGGAGAGAGAGAGAGACAGGGAAGAAGAAAGAAAGAGGATGCATGTGGCTTGTGTATACTGATAATATACCTTTCACTAGACAATATCTTGGGTAGGGTACCAAATTGGGCAGCTCTTAGAACAATTTGATCACACCTTTGTTGTCCTTGAAGATGTAGAAAATTTTTCGTTTACTTCAATGTAGTGGTCATAGTACTTGTGATGTCCCAACACTTGGGAAACTAAGACAAGAAGCTGACAAGTTTGAAAGAAAGGTGGGAAGAGGTAGGGAAAGGAGTGAAGAGGCAGAGGCTAAGCAGAGAGGGTGAGGTGGGGAAGAAAGGCTTAGCTTATGTTTTGATGATAGTTTAGAACCAAAGTGAAGGCTTGTTTTTAGAGTAGAATGTAAGGTTCTTAAACAAATCAAGCATAATGTTTCTTTAATGATGATCACATTAATAGATTTTAGATTTGTCTTTTCTCTGTGGAGGTGAGTGAAAGCTGAGGTCTTTGATTCAAAAATGGTTATTTGAGAAAAAAATTGTAAAAGAAAAAAACAAAGGAGAGGAAGGAATAATGAAAGAAAGAAAGAACAGAAGGAAAGAAGAAAGAAAGAAAAGATAAAAGAGGAAAGGGAAGGAAGAAAGAAAGGAAGAAAGAAAAAAAGGATGAAGGAAGCAAGCAAGGAAGGAAGGAAGGAAGGAAGGAAGCTAACTGATAGGTGAATGTGGCCAAAATATATTTTGAAGAGAACATGTGTCTGATATTTAGATCCACAGTTAATTGAATTAGCTTTTATTCTTATATAACTATATAATTTTATAAGTTTATAAAAATGGCTTAATGTTATATTCCGAAACATGAAGAGACAGACTTGGATTCAGCTCCATGATTTCTTTTCACATAATTTTCTCCTTTTAACATGCTTAAACCTTAGTAAAATATAATAGGTTGAATGATATGGTAAATACATATCTCAGCCCAGTAACACTTAAGGAAACACAATTAGGTGGGTTATTTCCTTGGGAGGTGAAGAGAAAGCAGAAATAGTAGAATGGATTGGTGGAAAAAACAATTGGACTAGAAGATCCAGGAACATTGACATAGATGGATATGAGAATCCCAATTAAAAGACACTTGTTAGACTTAGAATCATATACTGGGATTGAGGGAAGGGTTGGTGTAAGACCTGGACCTGAGGTGTTCTTTAATCCTCCTGAGTTCTCAAAAATACAAAAGAGACAGGATAAACATCACATATAGTCAATATCAGGGCTTGGATTAAATTATTTGAATTTGAAAGTAAAATTAAGAAGAATGAATAATTTAATAACTTTGGAATATTAGGCTTACATGTGGTTTAGAATATTTAATTCTCCATAGAATAATGTAAACAAGGTAAATATTTGTCAAGTATCTAATATATACATTTAATTAGCTTTTATTTTCAAACTAATATGTAACTTTACAGAAATGGTTTGACTTTATATTCTCAAACACAAAATTGTGGAAACTATATCACAGAAGTGGAATGACTTTAAGAAATCATCGTTTTGTACCAGTGAGGTACAAGATAGTCCTAATACCCAGTCCATCCTTTTGTTGACTAACCAGCACCTCTGTCATCTCTCCTAACTAAAACATTTAGTTCTGAACCTGGCTTTAGGATGAATGTCAGCTGACGACCATCCACTCAAATCTTTTCTCTTAAGGTCAATAGCTATATGTTTTCAAACCCATCAGAAATCCAGAATGACTGCGTTAACTATAATTGTGGGAAGCACAAATCATAGTTTCTAAAACTTAGCCAATTTATAGAGACCTCTGAACACCTGGACACTCGCTCTACTTCAAAACGTTGGAGCATCTGTTCTTCTGCCTTCTGGCCCAGGATCATCTGACAGACCTTAGTGCTGCAGAATTATTAAGGGCTGATTACTCTGTCTAGGCAGATATAATCAGTCGACTATTCTGCAAGTGTGTCCTTTTCTGGACAGTAATTCGTCTGTAGAAGGAGAGTGGCAATTCTTGCCTAGTGGCTGTCTCACCACAACTGGAGTAACTCCAAGGATG